>NC_070605.1:55225219-55908136 GCF_027172205.1 Podarcis raffonei | reverse complement strand
AGCACAGGTATGAAATTGGCTATCTACTGACATCAAAAGGAAATTCAGTCTTTCCAGCTTTCCTTAACTGTTGTAATTAGCCTAATTAAAGATACTTACCTAATGTGTTGTTGTTGACCCAGTGCATGGATGAAGTGAGATGGGCGTTTTCCATATACTGATCTTGTGGCTTTTCTTCACTGTCTGGAAATAGAAAAAGTATTTGTTTATACATTTTGGACAGGGGAATTTGCTTTCATCTGTTAAAAGGCAACATGTGACATTTGTATAACACTTAACAAAAAGTTTAGCATTTACTTTTGCAAGTTTACCATCCACTGCCCCCAAACAAAACTTGTCATATGTTTCCTGGCTCATGCCACTACTCTGGTTAGACTTATTTACCTTTTATCATTTGATCCAGATGTTCCCAGAGAATATCACCCACATAATCAGGTGCCAATTCCAAGAAGCGCTCCTTTCCCAGTCTGCACAACTCTTGCCCATCCATGGCAAACCTCTCAAAGTTCACATTTACCAAACTAAATTCATTGGTGGCCCAGATAAGCCACTGGCACACCTGATGATGTGACCATAACCACGGATCTGCAAGGAGCAAGACAAACAAATTAACATTAAGGAAACTCTCTGCAGGACACACACTTATGCCTACTGGCTGCTGCCTCTTTTACTAACGCCTCTCCATATATTCTTTTGAGAAGCATCCAGTAAACTAAACCTACACCAAGCTCAGGCTACAATCCTCAAAAGATCATTTGCAAGCATTTAGTTTAGTTCAGAAACTCTCATTTTGTTTACTGGTATTATAATAAAACTACCTTTCTAAGGCTAATCAGTGTAGTCTTTTGCATTAGAAATAAAGTACTTACTATTTGGAATACCCAGTCTGCGCTGTTCCTTTGTGAAACCACTGAAAGTTGCTTTTAAGGCCTGACTCATCACAGCCTTACTGCATGGGGTTAAGAGAGGCAATTCACAGCTGTTTGATTCTGAAAGGCAGAAGAGTTGCAATACTTTAGAAAAGGGAAAGGGGGGGAATGTTTAAGTTTCTTCTTTCTCAACAGCAGCAATGCTTTGTTATTAATATAGATTTTGGACCCAACTGTATTCTTTACAGAAGTTGCCAGCGACGTAGTATTAGAAGAGACTAGCAATATTTCAACACTAGAAAAGAACATAAAGTAACCGTGTTTAGAATTGTTTGCAGAAACATAGTAATTATTCCGAACTTGTTATTTAGCTCTGCATTCCTTCAGGACAGGATCACCAGCATTGCTATCAATGATTTTAACTCGCTTTTTGTAAGAAAGAGTTTGCCTTTGGTATACGGAGTCATAATCATTTCAAAACCACAATACTTCGCTTATCTATGTTCTATTGACTATTTCGTCAGGTGTACAGCACTATTATGGCAAGAACAGTGTTGCTGCAACTGGGGCTCTGACGAACTATCTGAATTCATTTACTGATAGGCTACCTGCCAGTGTGACTTTCAGAGTAAAATACTACTTTCATTATCAGAAGAACTAAATGAACTTTGCATCCTGATCAGTTTCAAGCCTAGGACCAAGAAAGCAGTCATAGTGCTCCTTTGCTTGTAATGGCTTTGCCATTAATTCCAACAACTATGCACATCTTTGTACTTTGCTAGTCAAGCTAATGGAGCCACATGCACAATCTGGACTGAGAATTTTAAATTTATATTACGAGGGGTATACCTGTGCCCAACTCTACCAAGACATTTCCTACATAAGCACTATAGTGGAACCTCTACTTACAGACATAATCAGTTCCGGAGGTCTGTCTGCTGGTCAAAACAGTGCGCTAGAAGAGGCGTCTTGTGCACGTGTGCATTCAGCAGTAGTGCGCTTCTGCGCATGCGCAGACGGCAGCAGCCATTTCTGCGCATGCGCAGATGGCAGAAGCTGCTTCCACGTACGCGCGAATCGTGGCAAACCCGGTGTTTACTTCTGGGTTTGCCGTGGATGCAACTTGGAAAGTCCGCGAGATGAGTCGTATGTAAGTCGAGGTTCCACTGTACTCAAATTAATAGGAGCTACACATGAGCAATGACTTTGCTTCAACGCTATCCTATTATGAATAAGAGGAGATGCCCACAGATTGTGCCTTCTCTAATTTTACATACAGGTGACTTCGGACCACATCCTGTTTTAGAGTATTCCATTCTATTAACTAGCATGACAGTGGTGTTACATTTATTAAACTGGTATTTACCATAAGAAATAGAATCAAGGCCTGTTGGCACTTCCTGGACTGTCTGATCTTCATTTAATGAGGGAAAGTATCCAGTAAACAAAGAATTTCCACCTTCAAAGCAATCAAATGCAGGCTGCCGCTGAAAAAGAAAATACAAGAAGTTCAGTTTGGATATTTTAGTACACGCACAAGTTTATAGTGCAAATGTGATATGGTTATGTAACTCATTGTTCCAGGAATCTTAACAGCTCCATTCTATGTTAAGCAGCCATTTCTTAGTCAGTATCATTTCCCTTGAAACTGACTAAGTACATACAAAGGATTGACGTTGGATTTCCTGATTTACTAAAATCTGTAGCAGTAGTTCAAATAGGAAGTTACAAAAGCATCTTCAGATTCATAATGTCATGGAGCATATCCTTGCAACACTTTAAAAGCAGAATCTGAAATTTGAATTAACAAAGGTTTAGGTATTATTTTAAAGGATTTGCTTTATTTTATGAAGCACTGTTCGCATTTGAATGACCACATAGCACTATAAATTCTATTAAGGGGGGAATAGGTATGGTCTAGACTCTAGAAAACAATGGTAGACACACATGAAATCTGAACAGTAATCTGAGGTTTGAGGTTTTATAATTATTTACTTTCCTAAGTAACTTCCTTTTTATGAAGCTATTCACCAGAATAGTTTTATGAAATGCACACTAACTGCATACTGATATACAGAAACTGCACACTAACCTTTCTTCTAAATTGTGTATAATATGTATAAGCACCTATTTGATAAAACAAAAATCACACACACACGAGAATACAACACTACCATCTTTGTAGCAGCCATTGTAAAGCAAGTCTGAAATAAAAGATTTGATACATTCCACTATTTTTTTCACCCACTAACTCACAAACATAGCCGTTCACTGAAATGTTTTCACATCATTAAAATGGTTAGCTTGTTGAGGTGTTAAGATAGACTTCCAAGAACAATGTGTTTGACTCTCTACTGCTTTTATTAATATATTTGTATTCAAATGGTCAGGGAAGCAGCATATCTATGAAGTTTGGGTGCCAGTTTTGGGTAACTTCTCTAATACATTGCTACTGATTTCACCTTTTAAATTCAAAAAAGCATATCACAGGGTGGAAAAGCCAGCACAAAGTACATCTCTCAGATGTGTGCCTCTATTGGCTGGTTTTAGCCCAACACTTATTTAGTCAATGTGATTCAGTCTAGAACAAAGAAACTGTTCATATAGACATTACTCCAATAAGAAAATTCAGCTTTAAGAACTTAACTTGAGCAAGTTGCTGTACAAATGAAATGATTAATAATAAGCCAGCTGTCTAGCCTTCTAACAACATAAATTCTTTCAATGTTAACTGATAAAAGATCTGAGTCAACACTTTCAACATAATCTGGAAACTCCTGTGTTTTGTGTAAACAAGTGACCCTTGTACTGAGTCACTGGAAAAAATGCAGCAGAATTAAGAGTGAGTAAAAGGCATGCTGTACTGAAAAAATGTTTTGAATATGAAACTAAACAGCACAACGAGCACGTTAAAAGCATAGACACATAAAAATCCTGAACAAATGAGGAACAGTTGTACAATGTTGGAACTGTGCCCAGAAGGCCAACGTAAGTCAACCAATATGCCTTCAATATTGTTTGTGACTGGCCTACCAGCCAAGAAAAGGTTAGCAAGCATCTTCCATAAGGCCTACATTTATATTCTTTTGTCTTAACTAAGTAAAAACCTTGAACAGTTTATTGCTAAATTAAGACATAGCTTCATTTTGCTAAATTATTCTGTCTCCGATTCCCTCAAAGGATTGAATGTCAGGCAGTATTGAAAGAAATCAATAGTGGAATTTTTAAAGAGACATTAGTTGTTGATGTCACAGTAAGCCAAAACAAAAGACAAAGCACTTCTCATAGAGGACTTTGAATTTTTAAACTACAGGACAGTTAGGGTGTAAATACAATCAACTGTACATAAAAATGCTACTTGACACCAGCACATTAAGATTTTGGCTATCTCAACAGTGCATTTATTTTATACACCTGTCTTGGTGAGATCACCAGGCAGGATTTGGCTTTCAAATTGCATAGCAAATAAGAAAACAGTTTCTGTTATTCTCTTTTCAAATGTAGAAAGCCTATATGCAAATGTAAAAATAGTTTCATGCATGCAAAATTAAAGTGTTACTGAAAATGTTTGTTTTTCACAACTCACCTTGAGCAGTCCTCTATATGCATTGCACACAGGTGCTACCTGATCCATGTTCTTGATTCCAAAGTCACTCATCTAAAATGAGAAAAGATTATATATATGAGAGCTATTTGTTGACAGGGGGGAAAACCCTTTTGGCTCATGCATGAACAGTCTATCTGCTGCAGTTTACAAAGGTCATACATGAATGTCACCAATTTCCTTCATTCAGAAGGGAGAACATAGGAGAATCAAATCAAGAATTATTATTTTAAAACGTTCTAGCCGCACTAAATTAAACTTTAATGTCCCAGCTCCAAAGAGTTACATAACTAGCTTTCAAACATCACCCCACCTCACAGAAATATTTTGAAAGAGGGTAATTTGCCAAGCTGTATGTGATATGGCTTGGTGGGTGGAGGGTGTGCCACTGACCAATCCAAAACTCCAACAATTAGTATGTCAGACTTGGCTATTTTAACTTACAAGTTACAACATAATGTTCTACCAACACAGAACATTTTTTTATTTTTAAAGATCATTATATACAATTGGGTGCAACCATCAAAGTACTCACTTTGAGAGAAGACTAGGCATCAAACACCAAAATACCAATCGCTACAACAGCATCTTGACATGTATGCTATAAAGGTTACGTTGATGCTGCCTAGTATTTAACTTACAATAAGGATTATGAAATAGGGAGGCATTTTGGCTCAGTGGCTGGACTTTGGTATGGCACTGTGAAATACAAGTTCAAATCAACAGTAAGCCATGAACACAATGGGTGGTCTAACAGCATCTCAGCCAAACCTATGTCACAAGATTGTTGTGAACACAATATTTCATTTTTGCTCTACTTCATTTCTATTGATGAAATCTCTCTGTATGCAGAATGACTCCCTTCAGCTTCTGCCAAAAGTATAGACTGTCTGAATTATAAATTATTACTGAAACACTATAAAATGCTATTGCTATCTAAAGATGGTATTATTCATCATCCACTCATCATGAACAGCTGAATACTTAAGTATGCATGGCCTTAAGTGAGCTTTCCCAAAAATCCATAAAAGTAAGCGTACACATAGATCAAACAAGAAAAAAGGTTTTAATACTTTTTTCAATTCTTTCTAAAATCTCCCCTCCTTTTTTTGTTCACAGTACGAGATCATCTAAAAAGAATACTGTTGGAACTTAATACTGATAGTCATTTGAAAACTAAAGAATTGTTAGAGAGTAATGACACAGCAAGCAGCACCTCATCATCCTAATCGCATCCATTTGGTTAGAGAATCTCCCAGCTATTAGTGGAATTTACTTCCATATAAGTGTCCTTAGGGTCATCACTCTTCATTAAAACAATTACTTTAGAACAGATATATTTTATCGGACCTAGTTCCATATTTTTGTTAGCCTTAGAAAAGGTACACTCTAGTTTCCTACCAACTCAAACACCAATTTTGTACTCACTTGCTCCAATTATCCAATCAGGCCTATACAACCTACAGGCCTGAAGTGAAATAAAACCAGAGCCAATTCTTATTAGCCTCCATTAATTCTTAGTCCTACTAAATGTAAGTAGGCTGCCCTGACTAACTACCCATGTTTCAAGCTCAGCCTTGGGCAGTGGTGTTGTCTGTGCCACCCCACCCCACCCCCCCACTTTTGGCTCTAGACTCTAGAGAAAATGTGAGCCTTGCCCTTGGGCTGTTCTTCCCCAGCACTACCTAATGATCAACTTTTCACACCATAAATATATTTTACTAGGGGTTTCCACAGGCAAACTGTACACACCACTGTAGACATCTCCTCTATTTCCCCATTCACTATAATGGAGAACCTAAAAATAGCTTTAAACTTTTCTCATTTTCGCCAAAGTGGATGAGATTTACAGGTACAGGAGCTCCTCCAGAGTGGATTAAGCTTGCCAAATTGCAGGCAAATAGATCCGGGGGCTTTTTGTGGGGAAAGTAAAAGGCATTCATTTTCTTCCATAATCTCTTATGAAAGCAGAGCAGGGGTTTCTCTCTTGCTCTTTCTTACCTTAAAACAGTTAAGAAGTGGTTGGGTCATGTGTATTCTTGATTCTAAAGTTTTAAAAACTCTGCAGTTTCACATAGGGCCTAGTTTCTGGTGCCCTTCAATAGATCTTACAGACCTTGCCTGTGTCCTCTGATAGGCCACAGGACTCCAATACAGGCTTTAAATCGTGATGCTTTTGTAGAACACTCCTGTGGAGTTCTGAAGAGCTCTGGGTTTGTTTGTGTTAAAGCAGAACGATGAAGGTTTTTTTTTAACACCTTAACTTTCATTATTTTTTTGAAAAATACCTCTATTGCTGGGCTTAACAAAGAACAACCCAGAGTCTTCCGTGCTCTGCAGGCAACATGCTGGACAGCACCACTTATTGCAAAGCCCACAAACCTAGGATAACTAGATATACAATGACATAGTAATTCTGTGTTTAAAAACCTAGAAAATAAAGTGACACTCTGTGCAAGCCCTGTTCTAAACTGGGGGGCGGGGCGGCAATTGCCTACATCATGTTTTAACAAGACTTCACTCCAATTCGCTTCTTTATTCAGCTCCCACACATAACTGATGCACACGCTATTTGATTATTGTTGGGATAAAGGATTTAAGGAGACGAAGAGCAGACTGCACTACAGTGAGGGGAAATGATAACGTACTTTATATTTAATAGTGCCAGGAACAGTATAATGTGAGGTCTCTGACTAAAACTCTTAAAACTACTGTTGATGGAACTGTGATAAGACCTGAGTACATTAACTCAACAAGAGAGGATCAAAGAGAAGGCTATAAAAGCAAGCTTATGGGGCGTTGTTCAGTTCGTCACAATTGAACACAAATGTTTTATAGTAATGCTTTGGCACAGAGTTGGTTTAACCCTTATCTTTCAGACTGGTTATCAGTTTCCAGGAATGCAACTGTGTATCCACCTCATGTACTTTGCGTAAGGAGGTTATCAGCCAACAGATCAAAATGCTGTAATTTTAGTGTAGGGTTTTCCCCCCTTAAGAATTCCACACCTGGCATGAAAAGGTAAGAACATGGCCCAGGTTTTTCTCCCTTATGTCAAGTCTTTAAAATCCCTGACTATTAAAGTGGAAATCCATTTTAATTTAGTGTCACTTTTAGTTGTCTGCTCATATAGAAATCTGTATTGATACTGAATTTTAAAACCTCAGGTTTATATAATGAGCTATTTAAACTTGAAAGAATTTATGTGGTAAGTATGAAATACTTTATATATTAATTATACTGGGCGAACTCCTGGTCTCTGTGTGTTTTCAAACATACATGGGCTCTCTCTCCTCCTAGTCAAAAATACATTTTTTTCTGATAGCTCCACTGACAGTTCTTTCAAAAATCAAATTCCAACAAGCAATGCTTTCTTAGCTTCAAGAGAAGCTTTCTTTTCAAACAGCTTTGTTTATGTAGTTTCCTGAGGTTCAGCACTGGCTACAACTGCATTTTATATTAAAACTGGGTATTATTGACCAAAATCTCCTGAGCTAAATGGGTTCCTGTAAATAAGCATCTTCGACATAAACGACAAATATAAAGAGCCCTTGCCCAACTAATTAGCTGATATTTCTTCCAGTAAAATATAAATAAATGTTACTGATGTTTAAGCAAGATTTTCCTGCATTCATTCATTTTCTGGAGAAGTTTCAGTTACATACATACTGCCATGACTGTAGCATGTTTAAGAAAAGCCATATGTAACACGTGGTGCTCAATTGTACAAGTATGCATAGGTATATCTTCTGGGTACATTATTTATAAAGGGGGAAGGGGAATAGGTGAAGAGATAAACAGCCTGTTGCTTGTTGTTACTCTCTAGCAAATCATAGTATACCAAAAAACAAGTCTTGAGGCATATACTTTTTGTGGATAAAACTAGGCCTTACTTTTCCATTTGCCTTATAAACGCATGGTCAAGCTAGCAGGTAACTAAAAACTTACTTATGTGTAGGTGATTGCCAGAAGCAGTTAATGCATTCATGGTCAACATTTAGTAACCAAAACGTTAAAATACTAAAAATACTAACTATAAAAGATCACTAATGATTTTATCCCCTTGTCCTTTTCAAAGCAACATTATAAACAAGTTAATTTCTTACAAGAAAGTTTAAAAGCCTAATCAACAGTGAACCAGTATTAATGTGAATATGCCACACAAACAACCTATTCACTCTCACAAAAGGTACACAAAAATGCAGCAAGACATTTAGCTGTTTTTTTTTGGGGGGGGAACCCATACAGACATAATTTTTTTAGGGCAACAATTTCCTTCTCTGATCCTGCTCATATCCAAAGAAACATCCATTAAGTGTCATTAGCACGTGGGTCAATAGCATTACAAGATTCATTTATATCGGAAATGAAGACTAATGCGGTAAAAGCCTTCTGCATGCAACACTTTATGCAAAAAAGGAATAGTGATCAAACTACAGATACTGTGACACTTGATCTTAACAGCCCAAATATTTACCAGACTTAATATTTACCAGAGTAAGCAAGAAGAACACACTAAAAGTGGGGTTTTTTTAAAAAAGGTTGTTTTTCAAACTCCTATCATTCATCTTATATGCGCCTCTCCTCTTTCTTCTAATCACATGGAGATCAACTGACTTGCAAAGTTAGATCTGAATTATTCTAGTTCACGGACCCCATTCACAAATCCAAACAAAAATAAATTACACCAACGCATTTTTAGAAGAGCTGCTCTAGTAAAACCGAGATAAGGCCAAAACAACTGCTTTGCCGGGCCGGGGAGATTTTCGCCTTTGATCCCGAAGCACACCAGAACAAGCATTTTCAAGGCAGAACTGATGGCCGAAATCCCAAGAGCCCAGTTCAGAAAGAACTCAAAGAAGCTTCCGGGAAAGCGGAAAGACCTGTTACTCGCTAAGCAAAGCAACGCCTGCTCCCTCGCTCCGCCGGGATGTGCCCGGCATCCCTACGACGAGAACCGTCGTGAGAGAAAGAGAGAGAGAGAGAAAAACACACGGAACAGAAGACCCGTATCCGGCTTGGCGAGATGCTCTTCCACCACAAACGCCGATTAGCGCCTCTGGCCCATAGAGCACGACAAATCCCTGGCCAGAAAGGCTGGGGGAAAGGGCACGGCGCTCTCCGTCTTCTCTCCGCCCCCGCCCCCCACTCTCTCTCGCCCACCTGCGCCCCGTCGCCAGTTACCTGAGCCCGCCTGCCCGAAGGCGCCTCCCTCCAGCCCAGAGAAGCGCGCGCGCGCGCCAGCCTCCCCGAGCCCAGGTTCCCTCGCTCTCCCTCCCTCCGTCTCCCGGCTTGTGTTTGCCGCGCCCGGCGGCCTCGCTCGAGGTCCCTCACCTGGCCGAAGAAGATTCGCACTCCGCCCCGTCGAAAAAGCGCCTTTGCTTGCGGACACCCCCAAAAAAATATCCTTGCGCGGCAGCCGAAGGCGCGCGCACAAAGCACACGGCGACGTTATCCCAACACGGCTCCGGAGGTGGAGGAGGAGACGACCCTCCCGGCAAAGCACCAGCAGCCGCGGCCGAGTGAAAGGGGCGAAGAGGCTCTCAAGCAAACTCCCAGGCCGCCGAAGGACGTGTGTGCGTGTGTGTGAGGGAGCTCGAGGTGGCTTCCCGCCGGCGCTGCTGGTGGCCCTGGAGTGACTGCGTTGCGCTGGCGCGGGTTGGGCACGCCTGGCTTCTTGACGGGGCGAGGGCGGCGCCGAGGGAGGGAGGCGGAGCGCGAGCAGGAAGATCCGCCCCTCGGCTCTGCTGCTGCTGCTGCTGTGCTGCCGCGCCGCAAGCAGGAGAGCAGCCCCGGCTGCCTGCGTCCCCTCGACGGAGACGCCGGGAAGCCTCGAGGGGGAAGGGATGGAGAGGCTCAGAAGAAGCCTACTTCGCAGAACAAGGCGAAGGAAGACCAAAGCCCTTGATCTCTCTGAAACTGAAGCTTTCCGAGCACGTCGAGAGCGCAATGACGAGAGCCTTTTTGGATCAGACCAAAGGCCTATCTTAGTCCAGCATCCCGTTTCTCGCAAGGGCTAACCAGATGCCCGTGGAAGCCCCCAAATAGGAAATGAGCTTGCCCTGAGCTTATTGTTGTCATGCTCAGGAAGAAAATCCATAATTCTTAAGTTTATCTGTAAACTGTCGGGGGGGGGAAGCAGGGTATAAATAAATATTATAATCTTATTATTAATAATAATTTTATTATTTATACCCCGCCCATCTGGCTGGGTTTCCCCAGCCACTCTGGGCAGCTTCCATCTGAATATAAAAACATAATAAAATGTCAAGCGTTAAAAACTTCCCTATACAGGGCTGCTTTCAGATGTCTTCTAAAAATTGTGTAGTTCTTTGACTCCCTGAGTCTGATGGGAGCGCCCTACTGCCAAGAAGGCCTTTTGCCTGGTTCCCTGTAACTTCACTTCTGGCAGTGAGGGAACCACCAGAAGGCCCTGGGAGGTGATCCACAGAAAATATATATATATATTGCTCCACACAAAATGTATGAATGAATACACCTCTATCACCTCTTCCACCCCCCTTTTTTAAACAAAAGCCCCAAATGTTGTGGCCACTCCTCATAGGGAAGTTGCTAAAGCCCCATGATGATTTTGGCTATCCTTTTCTGAACATTGCCCAACTCTACAAGATCTGAGTGATGTGCTGACCAGAAGTGTATGCAATACTGCTAGTGTGGTTGCACCATAGATATGTATACAGGCATTCAATATTGGCAGTTATAATTTCAAACTTGTTCCTAATGATCCCTAGCATGGAATCGACCTTTTTCATAGGAAGGGCAGAGTACAAGGTTGATGGTAAGTGAACAGACATTTCTGAGAGAGAGTGAGGAAAGGCTACTTCAGGGGTCAGCAACCTTTTTCAGCCGTGGGCCAGTCCACTGTCCCACAGACCATGTGTTGGGCCGGACTATATTGGGGGGGGGGTGAATGAATTCCTATGCCCCACAAATAACCCATAGATGCATTTTAAATAAAAGGACACATTCTACTCATGTAAAAACACGCTGATTCCTGGACCGTTCACGGGTCGAATTGAGAAGGCGATTGGGCCGCATCCGGCCCGCGGGCCTTAGGTTGCCTACCCCTGGACTACTTTTTACCATTCATGATCTAACTGATAATACAAACAAAAGACGAGTTAATGCGCATTAAAGGATAGCTCGTTTTTTACTTAGCTTGAGGGTGTGCCACAAAGAGAGGAGTCTAACCCAAACACTGGAGCCAGCTTCAGTATATTTGTGGGGCTGGGCCCCTACAAAGTCAATGGGCAAAGTTGCGGGCACCCACAGTCTTCAGCATGAGATGGCGCCTATGAACCCAAATATGCAATATATTTAGTTACACAAATAAATGTTCACATAGATTCTATAGACATTGTATTGATCATACCAATTTCTAGGGCCTGTTCGTGTTATTACTGCTTACATGCTACAACGGCTTCCATAGACAATGAAGTGGCCTTGATATGTTAGATGGTTCAAAACTCTTCATTTCCACGGTAAGTGATAACTGGTGATTTCTCCAACTTTCCTGACTGGTACCATGGATTATGTTTATATGTGGTCATAAATTGTATTCCAGGCACCAGAATAGCATTTATATTTAATTGATGTGATCTGAAGTAAATGGGCTGTGAGACCCACTTTTTATCTCCTTACAGAACACACTGCATGTGAGATGTGCTAGTCCAGGAGTATATAGACAAAAGCACATCAGGCCTATTTTATTATTATTAATTCTCTTAATGCAGGAAGCTCTTGGACTGAATTGCAGACTACATCCCATATCCCGTAGGTATGTTTAATTATGTATATCATTATTATGTTGTTCAATACAAATGCTTAGGACTTTTCAACAGTTTTGGAAACTCACATTTATTTGCTTTTCAGTCCACTCTTGTACATGTTACGTCTCAGTGTGCCCGATGGGGCTTAGTCCCAGGTATGTATGCATGGACTATCCCTCCTAGTTCTAATTATTTTGCTTGTTTTCTTGGAAATAAATCCCACTGTATTATTCAGTGAGGGTTACCCCTAAGTAAGCAAGAATAGGATTGCAGGCTCAGCTTCTATATCTGAAAGAACAGTATCTCTTGAAGAAGTATTTATGATATGATAATGCTTTGGTCTCTTTAAGGTTGCATTTTCTGGAAGCTATCATATGATGAATGGTGGCAGGAATGAATAAATATTTCCTTTAACCCTTTGGTGTTCTTTGTTTCATTAATCAGATTATTGTACTGTTTACTGTTATGCTTTAATGGCTGCTGGTTTTGTTTTTATTTGGTCTTCCTTCAAGTGCTGATTTTATTATTGTCTTTACTCTGTTAGATTTGAATAAACTAGGGCTCAACAATTTGGGGATGTTATCCTATACATGTCTAATAAGACGTAAGTCTTAGAGCTTTCTTTGATGCTTGCTCCGAGGTTAGTAGTAACAGGATTGCTGCCCAAAATAGACATTTCATTAGGGGCTTTTGTACTGTTTAAATTTATATTTTTGCTGCTGTTTGGTATGTTTCTAGCATTTTATTCTATATTTTAATGTAATGTGAAATCATTTCTGGCTGTCATTTTCCACATTCACTGCCTTGAATGCCTATGGGCAGTGAGATGACTCCTAAACATCTTTTGTAATAAATTAATATCCCTTTCCTAATGTGTGCCTTATTTGGTTTTATGCTCTTCTGAAGGATGCAGAATAAGCTAAAATTAAATGTGTACTTAAGCAGTCATTCATATTGTGATACAGCTAATATGTTAAGAGTATTGCAGCCATCCTGTTGCAATAAAACGCCACTAGTTCTTTCTCAAGGGCCAAAGGGTTTATTTCTACTCAACTTCCTCCTTAATATACCAAACAGTCCCCAGGAGGACACCAGCTCTCATTATTCTATTTCAGGCCTTATTTTAATAGGTGTTATGTTAATGCCACACAGCTGCTGGAAACATAAAACATTCCATGGTCATTTAAAAAAATTAAGCTTTACCCTTTATGACAGTAGAGGAGGTGATAAACCGAATGTAGGGTATCCCCCACGGCCAGTAGTGCAGAAAGTAACTTTAAACATTCCCATGATTTTCAGTTAAATATTTCAGGACTGCAGCATTTGGGGTAGACCTAATTGGCTATTATTGAAGGATGTGAGGCAGAACTGCGCTTTCCTGATAAACGATGTAAAATAAAACGACCAATATCACAATGCCATTATGCCAATCTATTCCGCAGTTGATATGCTGCGTATGGTTCTGGCTGCCTCACCTCAAAAAGGAGATTGTAGAGCAGGAAAGGGCAACCAAAATGATCAAGGAGCCCTGTTCTATGAGGGATGTTCAGAACATTTGGAGCTTTTTAATTCAGAATGAAATGGTGGGGGACATAGCAGAGGAGTATAAGAAGCGTATGGTGTGGAGAAAGAAAATAGGAGGGGACACACACACCCCAATCTCAAATTTGGGGCTGTGTTGGAAGATTCGGGACAGTGCATAGTTAAACATAGCTTAACAAAGCACTTATATTTTAAATCAAGTGTAAATGTGCAATCATTGTACTTTAGATGAGATATACCATTGCAAGCTCATGCTTCTTTTTTTTAAAAAAAAACAACCTTGAATATTGAACATTATTATTATTATTTATTGAATCTATATACAGCCCTATACCCAGAGGTCTCAGGGCGGTCCCTCCCTTTTACTTTGGGCCCAACTATTGTGACATTAATGTGCAGTTGTAGCTGTGCTTTTTTGTTGTGTGGAAATAAGTTCTTTCAAACTAGGAAGCACTTGGGTTTCAGGGATATTGCAGCTTCTCAGCACATGGATTGCAGTGTACTGTTGCAAGCGTAGTAAAGTAATGATCTCCCACCAGCAGGTGAAGTTTGGGAGTAGTGTCTTGGGAGTGGTTGTGTGAGTGATACAAGGACCTATTGGACTTGTGTTTGAGACATCACTGATGATGATGAGTGAGAGCACACCCACATAAACCCCAAACAGGCCGCCCCCATATTATGAGCCTAACCCCAGTACTCAACCCACAAAGAGAGGAACTGCACATGCTCGACTGAAACGAACAGACCAAAGTTGGAAGACCCTTTGTTGTTTATACTTCTGGCAGTATTCAGTACAGTGGTACCTTGGGTTACATACGCTTCAGGTTACATACACTTCAGGTTACACACTCCGCTAACCCAGAAATAGTGCTTCAGGTTAAAAACTTTGCTTCAGGATAGGAACAGAAATCAGGCCCCGGCGGTGTGGCGGCAGCAGGAGGCCCCATTAGCTAAAGTGGTGCTTCAGGTTAAGAACAGTTTCAGGTTAAGAATGGACCTCCAGAACGAATTAAGTACTTAACCCGAGGTACCACTGTATTTAGATGTTTCATTTAAATTTCAACAGTGAAACTGAAAATGGACTTCTCCAGATTTTCTGTTGAACCTGGTCAGTTTTCACTCCTATGCAAGCCCCACCCTGCCTGTGCTCCCTTTCTTAGGTGCTGCAGTTTGTGCTACCCAGCTTTAAAAACAGATAGGGAGAGTCTTTTTCCTTTCTGGAACCTTCTCCACATTCCTTTGAACATGATCTGTCAGGGCCAACATGCTGGTGATGGGAAGAGTTGAAGATGGTAGTGGGTGGAGCAGAAAGTGGCCCTAACACCCCTTTTCTCAACCTCTCTTTGCCACCACCTCCCCCCCCTACAGGTTGCCCTTCCCTGTTTTAAACATAGCGGTTTAGGAAGGGACAAGAGTGGGTTTCCCCACATCTGCAAGGCTGTTCCCCCTGCAGTAGTATTACTCCATCCCTTTGGCAGGTGGAGGCCCTGGATGGAGCTGGTGCCTGTGGGTTGAATAATACAGGACAGCTTTTGAATAAAAGCTTGCAAGGCCACCTCACAAAGGATAAACAAAGATGGGAGAGACACTTTAAACTGTGGATAACCCCCTTGAGACCTGATATCTGATTTCTGTTCTCAAATGTGTACAATCAAGAAGATTATGACAACAAACATTAAGGGAGGCGCACAAAAGCACTGATTATGATGATAGCACTTCTTAATGCAGCAGAGGCATGATCTAATAAGGCAACATCTGTTAAACTCATAAGGGAAGCCTCTGCAAATTGTATGTCAGCTGGATAGTGATTTTAATTATAAGACTGATGAGAACAATTATACTGCCCTTTATATTGAGGAAGCAGCTGTCAAAAAGGATAAGATGGCAGAATGGGGGTTCTTTGTTCTTTGTCAATTATTTCTCTCTCTCTCTTGTATGCGATGCCGTGAAAAAAATGTTTAAACATTTTCCTCCTCCTTTTGAAATAACTGTCTGATAAATGAGAGGTTTGCTTCAATTCTGGACTTTTCACGATATGTATATATTATATA
The DNA here is from genome assembly GCF_027172205.1 of Podarcis raffonei. NCBI lineage: Eukaryota > Metazoa > Chordata > Lepidosauria > Squamata > Lacertidae > Podarcis > Podarcis raffonei. Next base: position 55,892,280 of record NC_070605.1, on the reverse strand, counting down.
TGTGTGTGTAATTTTAAGATGGGCCAATGAAATCTATGTCAAGGTTTCAATTTTCAAACTTAAAGTGCACAAGAGCTGCAATCCTCAGTGCTTCCTCAGTTACAGATCCAAGGACCAAAACAGTGAAAAGCTGGACTTACAAGAAGGCTTCATACATTTAAAGCCGACCCCTTTCAACAAATAATCCTGGGAACTGTAGTTTGTTAAGGGTATTGGGAATCATAGCTCTATTAGGGGAAAACTACAGTTCCCACGATTCCTTTTTCGGGGAGTGGGTACGAAGAATGTGCTTTAAATGTGCTTTAGATGTGTTATAGTTTTTTTTGCCATGGCCTGGGCATGACTTACTGTTCTTCAGACAAAAAAAGAGCCTTGTGTGTGTATGTGTAGTGCTGCACATGTCACTGAACAATGGCAACACCATCAATACTGTTGTGAAACCCATTGAGAGCTGTACAATTGTGAAATCTCTGGCTGGGATTTTTTATTTTATTTTTAAAGCAAGCTCTTTTTCATGATAGTTTTCACATTATTGCCAAATGCCTAAATCTGTGAACACCAATTGAGAGGAAGCTATGAAAGTGTTGCTGCATTATAGTTTACTATAAACGGCAGTGGAATGGAATTCTCCACTCATTCTTGGCATGACGTTTGACATGCCTGAGCCTGTAATTTTCTGTAAGCATTTTGGAGTCCCTTATTCTATGGGTTCCCTCTGCAGTTTGGTTTATGTGGTATGTTATATATATATATATATATATAAATTGTTAGATGTCACTGGAAGTGGGCACCACGTACTTCCATGGATATCAGTATCCTTAACTCCGTCTGTTTTAATGTTTGTGTAAAAATGCCCCGGGCACTCCAGGCTTGAATCATGAGCTGATCTTGGGAAACCTGTTTGGATTTTAAGAAATATATGCATAAAGTAAAGTGGGGTTCACAAATTTATTGCTTATCAAGGGATTGTTGCTTTTGTACAAGCCAATTTTGAAATGAAATTGCATAAGCTGAAAATCTTCCAATTATCTCTTTGTGCTGGTTTGTACCACTGTTTCCTATCATTTTTTAACTGTAAACAAAGCAACATTTTACTGGGACATAGGCTACTAAGGGAACATGGATATAAACCACTGGCATCTCAGAGATTTATAGAAGGATACTTTTAACTAATAAGTGGAACAATATGCTTGCTTGAGATAATACAGTATTGATAATGGTTTTCCTACAGAGCTACACTAAATTTGTACTGAATACTTTTAAGTATCAAACCTGGCAGGCAAAACTGCCTCCTGATAAGTTAAATGATATGGTGGGGGGTTGTAGTGAACTTAAAAACAAAAAAACTGACAACAAGCCTCAATTACAGGGCTGAGAAAGAAGGGAGCTTGTTTTGAAGGGGAACACCTCTACAAGTTTAGTAGTGGGTCTCTGGATTGGAGTGTATATTGTACACGCAGCTCCAGTGAGTAGATGCAGGAGATCTCTCCACTGTCTTCTGAGAGCCATGGATGAGTTTTTTTTAATCAGAGGCCACATTTGCACATAGACCACTATTTGTTTGATTGGAACACATGCTGAAATTATTTAGGGAAGTTTGAAAGAAGATCATGATGTACCCTGTGCTCTGTGTTGCATAATACAGATGATCGTAAATAGCAAAGTGGATTTTTTAAAAAAATGCTGTGAATTTTGAATGGGTTATGATTTTGCAATTGACCCATATTTGCCTTGCATAGTATCTGCATGGGAAAAGAAGTGGGAAACTGAATTTTGTTATTACATGACATGCAATCTGCACAGTTTTGCTTCTTGTAAGTCAGTGCTTAGTCATGTTACCACTGCAGCTGTTACTTATGGTTGCTCGATCAGTGTAGAGTATATTCCTTTGGTCAAAAGTGAGAAATGCATAGCACATGTGGATTTTTAAAAAAATTTTTTTTATTTAATTCATGAAAGAAGAAAGAATACAAAAAAGAAAAAAATATAATTAATGTCCTTTGTATACATTTGGACAATAATTTACAGATAACAAAACAAATATTCATAAATTAACACATTAATTGTGAGCCTGGGTCATTCAGATTACCATTGTGCAATAAGATGGGTTCTGCACGCACAGAAGCAAGTAGTAGACATTCTCAGAGTTCAAGAGCAAACATCCCAGCCCTGTGAAAACATCAGTGGCAGGTGTGAAGCAGGGCCAGTGAGGAGAATCACCTGAGAAAAGGGGGCGAGGCTAGGCAGAAGGTACAGCTTAGAGAGGGTTCCAAGGGCCAAGTAGACAGGCCTGGAAAGCTGCAGCCCACACCCACCACGGGCCTGAGGTTCCCCAACCTCTGTGTTACGACATTCAGCCAAAATAGCTGTGTGCTGAGAGATATTCCATGGTATAGGAGAAAAGTCTGCAGTTTGTAATATTGTTGTGACGGAGAATATGAGGAGTTGGCTGTCACTTAGGGTGTGTAATGTCCTAGGTGAAGTGGCACACTCCAGAACTGTACACCTGGCAATTGTTTACAGAAAAACATGGGTAGGTAAACTCAGTAATCTGGACCAAGCTCATTGCACTTAATAGTAGTATAACTATAGGACAAAACAGCTGCAGCTCATTGCCATAGGGAATTCACAGTAGATCTCACCCTACATTATTGTTTTTCAAATGGGTCACGTCAACATTTCCCCACAGTGTAGAACTGAATGATTTGTATTATTTATAAAAGGCATCACCATAAGAAGTACTTGGTGTAAGGGGAGCAGTGCACATAAATAAAGCTGACTTACTAGTTGCCGTCCATTTTGCATATGTGCATTTGATGTTTCTTTTCGGTATCTTTTGATGGTGCCCATGGTAAATTTTCAGCCAAATCCTAAATATGCTTACATCTTAATATTACTGGAGAATATAGTTAGGATTGCAGCTCCTAGCTTTCCAGTTTAGCAACATCATTTGGAAGAGAAAAAACGAAACTTGCCATAATTAATCACACCAGCAATATTAACCATAATATTTACAGTACAGCGGTACCTTGGTACTCGAATGGCTTGGCTCCTGAACAGATCAGCTTCCGAAAACCACAAACCTGGAAGTAAGTGTTCCTGTTTGCGAACGTCCATCGCAGCTTTCGCTTGAGTGCAGGAAGCTCCTGCAGCCAATTGGAAGCCGCGTCTTGGTTTTTGAACGATTTCAGGAGTCCAATGGACTCCCAGAATGGATTAAGTTTGAGAATCAAGCTGCCACTGTATATAGCCATGGGAAATGGTTAAGAGTTCTGAGGGCCTCTCAGCTGCATTATTGTGTGATAAATAGTTTTAGCAGAGGGGAACTCATAGAGTTGGAAGGGACCCTGAGGATAATCTAGACCAATTCTCTGCAATGTAAGAATATGCAGTTGTCTCATACGGGGATCGAACCTGCAACTTTGGGATTATCAGCACCATGCTCTATGAAGGATCAGTTGTTAGATTACATTTGGTGCACCTATGGACAGAGAAGAGACCTGCAGTCCTAGAAGAAAAGAAGTAGGAATGTGCAGACAGGTAACTGAGCATCAAAGTGTCCATGTTCATCAGGCACTTGTCTTCTCCCTCATTGGCTTTCAGCCAGGGGTAACTAATCCCATGTCAGGGATTATGTGAGTTAAGATCTGCAAACCTTGGTCGCAGCAATTTGAAAAATTGCTACACAGAAGGCCTTTGAGGTTGCAGAACTCGCCACAGCCAAGAACTCTGGATTTCCTTGCTGCATCAGGTATGATTAAATCACCTGCATGAGCCCACTCTCAGGGTTGGTTGGTAAGACTTATGCAGTTGGGTGAACTGCTGAAAATATATGAGACAACCCACTAAAAGAGGTTGGAAAAACCAAGAAGCTCGTTTGTAGGGTTTCTGGTGGCCAGCAAATAATTTAAAGTAGCAACTAGTAGAGAAATGCAATGGGGAATGTTCCAAATATCTGTGCATAGACAGATTAGAGAACCATCCTTGATCTTGGTTTGATTGATTCCATTTGAGAGCCAGTGTGGTGTAGTGGTTAAGAGCGGTAGTCTCGTAATCTGGGGTACCGGGTTCGCGTCCCTGCTCCTCCACATGCAGCTGCTGGGTGACCTTGGGCCACTCACACTTCTCTGAAGTCTCTCAGCCCCACTCACCTCACAGAGTGTTTGTTGTGGGGGAGGAAGGGAAAGGAGAATGTTAGCCGCTTTGAGACCCCTTAAAGGGAGTGAAAGGCGGGATATCAAATCCAAACTCTTCTTCTTCTTCTTCTGTCACAAGTTACATTTCACAATGCATGCCAACCTTCCCCAACCAGGTCCCTTCCAGATATTTTGGACTATGACTCCCATAGCCCCAGCCAAGCATAGCTATGTTGGCTGGGGCTAATGACAGTCATCGTCCAAAACACCTGCAGGGTATCAGCTTGGAGATGAGTAGTGTATGTTGATGCCTGAACACTCACAAAGCTGAGTATCCAGTCGATCAAGTCCAGTCACCTTTAATTTCCCAAAGGAATTCCGATTATATCGCTTCCATTTTGCCATTGGCTTTTTGTAATAATACTGCTGTCAGAAATGTCTCCTTTAAAAACTGTTACTCAAAAAGTAAATCAAGGACACAACCCACTAAAACATTTTTTTTCTTGTATACACTTACCAATGCTCCTTATTTACTTTTTTGCAGAAGATTTATATACCACTTGATTGTAATAAAACCCTCATAGTTGTTTACAGAAAGAATAAAAGAACAAAAGTATCAGTAAAAATTAAAAACCACTATTTAAAATATTTAAAATAATAATTAAAACCAGTGATAATTCAGATTGTGCTCCAGTCCTTTTGCAACGTGAGACTAAAGCAACTTGCTCAATGTCGATCGAAGTGGCTTCCAATGCTCCTTCCATTGGTACTGGAGAGAAGATCACCCTCAAAGATTGTGTTTGGCAATGTAGACCAAGTGACTTGATGAATAGGTCATGCAAGATGTCAATACCAACAGCTAGTCTACATAGTAAACAATGTCAGTCACCCCTAATTACTGGGATATAACTACCAGTCATTAACTCCTCTTCACACAGTGCTAGTATTTATAGAAATGATTGCTATGCTCTACTTAAAATTGAGATGCACACTTCATTTAATTGAGAATTAAATCTGAATTTGTCTGAAGTGCTCTAAATTCCTCTTGTTACTCACCTGGCTATCATTCACAAAGATTATATACCTTTGAATGTGACGTGTGCCTCATTAACATCCATTAAAGCCACCTACAGCATGCTGAAAGGCTGGCAGTTACAAAGGAGCTGAATAATTAAGCCAATTATCCAGAATTACTTATTGCAATAACTTCTTGAAAAACATTGATGTAAGAAATATAAAAGTGACTGATGGACAGAGCACAATTGTTTTTGTTTGGATTTTGTAGAACTGAACAAGCTGGGGTGTTGAAAGAACCAAAAGGCATTGATGGTCAGTAATATCCAGATTGCGTTTTGAACTTACCTACCTTGTGATATGTCAGGGTGATCTTGAGAAGAGTCTACTGCCAGGATGGGCTTGTGGGGTCTACGATGCGTGAAGTCCATCAAATGGAGCCAAGTGCAAAATAGCGACTGGGCAGGGGCAACATACTCTTAGAACACTACCATATGACCTGTTTATTGAGTATTCATCCTGATCTGTTTGCAGGGAGGTTAGGTAACATTTGCTATTTAATGAGCATTCATTCCAATTTGCTTTCAGGGAGGTTAGAGTAGGATCACCAGATGTCCCCGTTTCCCAGGAACAGTCCCGGATTTGTGAATAAGTCCCTGGACAAATTCCATCCCCAGAATGTCTGCAGATTTCATCTAATGTCCCTGGGAAACACAGCAGCAGCAGCAGCAGTCTCAACAGCCCAGAGAGGTTGGCTCTGGCCGGCTTCAGAAGCTGCTCGGAAGTCCCCATATGATGGGGGTGCAGGGGCTCTAAGATGCAGCTTCTGGGCTGCCTCCAGCTTCCCTGACCCCAACAACTAAGCTGTGAAGGGAGGCTTCATGCTGCCTATCGGAGCAGCCTCCTAACTCCAATTTGCGTGCAAGCAGGAGCAGTGTGGGGATCTCTCAGCTGTGAAGGGAGGCTTCACGCTGTATCAGAGCTTGCGTGCAAGCAGGAGGGGGCAGGGATCTCTCAGATAGGCAACAGGAAGCCTCCCTTCCCCGCTGAGGGATCCCTGCCCCCTCCTGCTTACACCCAAGTAGGAGTTGGGATGGGGCTGCTCCGAAAGGCAGTGTGAAACCTCCCTTCCTTCTGCCCCCGCCATCACTTCAGCATCAACATCCCAAACGTGTAGTATGTATGTATGTAGTCCCGGATTCATTGAAAAAACTCTGGTAACCTTAGGTTAGAGGACATTGTGTCAAAGCAAGCAAAGTGCCGCTCTGGGCTCTTTTGGAATTAAGGGCAGATTAAAATGAATGAATGAATGTGATACCCCACACTCCCCTGTGCATTTCCCTGTCCCTTTCTTGATCACCCACCCAAAGTTCAGTCTGTTGCAGGAGTGTGTTTGTTGCGCAAGACCTCCAAATTAACTGTAACAGTGGACCCTCAATTTGCCAGCATGCGATTGAATCCCACCCAAAAGTAGTAGCAGGCTGGAAGTGTCCTTAGGATGAATAGTATTGTTTTCAGTACCAGCACTGAATTCACAGACCACACACACACACACACACACACACACACACACACTGATTTTGTCCTTGAGCTTTCTTCAACTCAGTTGCCTAAATTTTAGGTGTGTGTGCATGTCCTTTTTGTTGTTGATAAACAAGTGAGAATCAGAATCCTGGCTGGTCTATTGCATATCAGAGATCTACCAGTAGCTCTCAATTCACTTTCTGTCTTGCCTACCTGACCCCAACCCCTTGCGGTCTACCATGGCAGATTAAGCTCAGAGTATGTAGGAATTTATATGCCTATTTGGTGCTTGGCTGGTCTGCAGACTCTCCCTCTCTTCAACTCCTATCTTGTCAAAACCCTGCTTAGCTGCATCTGACACCCCCAACCCTTTAGGGGTGTGTGTGTGACTGAGTGGGGATCTGCAAGATCTGCCCTGCAACAACAGAATTGCCTCCACCACCGCCACCTCCACCACCTGGGGATTCCTGCTTGTAAACATGGAACGCAGGATGCCAGCAGTTTGTCTTGGGGGAAGAGATCATGAAGTTCAACATATGCAAAAGGAAAAGCGGCATTGCCTAAACTGTGTGCAGTGCTCTGCACTACCAAACACCCATTTTCAGATGGGAATGTGAGAATACACATACTGGAAAAATGAGATTAATTTTAAGCCAGACACTTAAAAAATGGGTTTTTAAAAGGTGTTTCTAAGAGACGCTCTCAATTAGCATTCCAGTTGTGATGTGAAGCTGGAGGGGATTGGGGTGAGGAAAGTTGGACCATCTTTGATCTAGATCCTGCGTCTTTAAAAACTCAATCAATCCACTGTGCCAATAAAAAATATTCACAGAATCGAAGCCGTTGCAATTTTCGCTCATAAGGGGAAATGCTCGTTATGAAAGAGCACTTAATGTCTCAATGGGAATGATTTCCCAAATTTAGCAGAATACTCCATGTATTTCACCTCATTTAAAATAATAATAATAATCTGCTAATCTTGCTCCTTGAAAACCGAGGACGTAACAGTTCTTCACTATCATGTTGTCTGTTAGCTGTTGGCCTTAGATCATCAGCTTATGAACATGATACAACGTGGCAAGAAAACTCACGTTTTTTATTCTTCCCTGTAGGCTTTACTCACTCCCTATTTATTACAGATAATAAAACTTGCAAGTGAGATGTGAGGGAATTTGACACCTACTCGCTGGAAACTCACCAGTCTGTCATCCTAAACATAGAAACCACACTGACAGCAATTAGATGGAGTTGTAATCGGGAGCAGGAATGTGGTCTGAGCAATTTACTGTACCAGGATATTCAGCATATAATCTTTGACAGTAACATCAATTGTTACTAGAGTTTGAGAACTTATCCTTTTGATTCCCTACTCACCTGAAAGCTCTCAACATTCAGGTTCAGGGAACAGTTAAGAATTTCAGTTTCTATATAAAGAAAGAGAGGTAGGTAGGTAGGTGGGTGGGTGGGTGGGTAGGTGTTTATTTTATTGTTCTGGGGAGAAAATCCTAAAATCCTAGCAGCTATGGGGGCTTCGCCCCCCAACATTAAAATATTTGAGAGGACTGCCCCCTCCAGTTAATGGGCATTCGCATTCAAATGGTGTGTGTGCACTGCGCCATGTGGGGCAGGGCTTACCTGGGTCCCCACAATATTTTATTCAAGTTAGTACCCCTGCCAGATGGTCACTGTTTTAAATTTGCCACACACTGGCAAATTTAAGTTGCAAGGTTACAGTTGATTGGAAAGTCTTGAATTTTAAAGGTGCGGCTTATTTGCGGGTGCGTCTTATATTCAGGCCAATACGGTATCATCATCATCATCATCATAGCATAAAATAATAATAAACACCCAATAAGCATCAATCCCCAACAGTTCTTTACAAGAATTTGTAAAGATGTGTTTGGTAAGTAAAGGCTCACAATTTTTTTTTAGCTTTTGCCAATAGGCCATTGTGAAGATATCTAGCTGGTGCATCTTCAGACCCATGGATGAATTGTTTCTCAATATTTTCTAGAGGGGAGGCCAGAAGTCCAGGCTGTCAGCTATTCATGGGAGAAATTCAGGCACATATTGGGAATTTATGTGTTTGCAATTAAAGTGGATTAAAGCACTCCGTTGCCCAAGTTCAACAAATCCATTTTAAAATACACACAGAGAGACTTTTTGTGGTTCACAAAGTGATGCACTGAAAAGTATGGAATTAATTAACAATTAACGGGAAGATGTATGAACACCCTCAAACGGATCAAGATAAATGCTCATTGTTATTGAATGGAAACAAATGCTCAATAAAAACTGGACATGGTCTAACTATTGTGTACTACATTCATTGGCCACTGTTTTTAACCAACTGAGAAATAATTTTGCAGTTTAAACAAAAATTACATGACAGAGCCCAAGGCGAGCTGCTTCAAAAAGAGGAAACAAAACCTTAAGTAAAGGAAGACAAACTACCGTATATTCCCTTTTGATGTTGCCAACTTGTACCTTCAGAAGAACAAATTGTCTAACTTCCTTCCTATGTGGCCATTTTATTGCTCGCAAAGATGGCAATTACTGGCAAGCTTCCTATTTAAGGTCCTGATTGTGACACTTGGAACATAAACCTGAAGTACTAATTGTGCTGAGCAGCATAACCCTGCGGTGACCCTGGGTTTTTTTCTGTCTTGTTGAAGGAAGAAGACTTCTCCAAGTGGTTTGTCTCCTTGCTAAAGTGGCCTGAAAATGCAGGCGGCAGTGCTGGCCCATCAGAAGAAAAAATCCAAACAGAAGCTTATCTTTTTAAGGACCAGAGCTTTTTTTTTTTTAACCCAGTCAGAACTTGGTTCAGGCACCTTTCAGGTGGATGCCATTGCCATTATAAGAGAACAAGGCTCATTGTGAGTTCTGGCAGCTCTTTTCCTAGAAAACCAGCACTGATTAAGGACCCACTAAAACACTACAGACCAGTGAGCTTGCTTCTATGTTGGAATGATTTTCAGGCTCAGTATTAACTAAAAAAGAAAATGGGGTGAGGGGAGCACAGAAAAAGATGTTATTGCTTGAGGATGGGCTCCTTCAGATGACCTGATTTGCTTACATCAGGTTTACACAGTGGTTAGACTATTTCCAGCCTTTAATGAGCATTTGTTCTTATTTGTTTATGGAGTAGTTGTATGACCACTTTCATCCTGCATTCATCCTGATTCGCTTGTGGAGTGTTTACATATCTTCCCACAAACCAATTACTGACCCTGCACTTTTCAGTGTAATTCCCCCATCACTTTCCACACCTCTAGAAGTCCAACTGCTTTAAGTGGGTTTGCTGTGCTAGGGCAGCAGAGTGCCTTAATCCACTTTTGAAGAAACTTAAATTTCCAACATGAGCTTGAATCCCCCCTATGAAATACTGACAGTCTGGAGGCACACAATATGGTAAAAGTCCCATGTGCATTGCACTGCAGTCTTTAGATGATTCAGGAAGCACTTGCAATAGTTTAACCAGTGCAAAACAATACAGGTTTTACCACATCAACCTTTGTCCATGAATGCTTTGGTGCAATCTGTGGTCTTTTGCATCAGGTACAAGCTTCTTTAATTAGTCTGTAAATTACAATATTAAGATGTGGTGTTGTCACCAAGCTGCTGTTGGGAACAGTCACTGTGCTTATTTTGTATTTATGCTTTAATTGAATTAGCACACAATTGGTACTTTTTGCATTTCACTGCTGCTTCCCCCCACAGTTTCCCCCTTTATACCGTGTGTGTGTGTGTGTGTGTGTGTGTGTGTGAACTAAGAACACGTCAAGCATCTCATGAAATGGATTATAAACCACTAAAGCTTACTCCATAATCAATATATTCATCTTTAAGGTACCACCATTTTCCCCCCTTTTTCCATAGTAAAATAATATATTGCACAATGCTATCTTCTCTTCTCCCTCCTTCCTTAGCTCCATGGGGCCTGTATGGAGAAAGATAGCCAAGAATTCTCTCCCTTAGATTTTGATCTGAGCTGAAGAGAAAGTTCAGGATTTGGAAAATTCATATTTGCTTTTTGAGCCCCCACAGTTTCTTTCTGAGTCTGACTCAGGAGAACATTGGCAGCATCAGTAAGAAAGGACTTAAATAATCTTACAAGCAGCAATAAAATTGTATTCAAACCTATGCAGCACAGCACTGAATTTGGAAATTGTTGTGCATATTCTACCTGTATGGCTGTTGAACCTAAATTCAACACCGTATTTTAGAGTGCAACATATCAACAGTTTTTCACATTGTATCAAGGAAGCCCCCCTCATACCCAGAGTGGAGAACATCATGATAGCCATCTATCAGGACATCTGTGTACCACCAGTTAACCTGGTAATGCTTTTAAGGCTATCCAAGCAGGATCCAAGACTGGCCAAACCATTAGTTAAGGACCAAAACAAACAGTGTTTCCTCTTTGCATCCTGGCTTGAATGTTTGATTCTGAATGAGGACTTGAAGAATTTTTTTATCTCGCAAAGGCTGAAAAGGTGGGTGTCGACACATTCTCTGATCATCTGGGTAACTCCCCAGTCATGTCCGATTATGCATTAACACTAAAAGATAGCAGGGATTGTGGGAGGTGAATGCACAGTGGACCCCTTAGTGCATTCTGACTTCTGAAGTGCAGGCAAATGAAAAGGCTTTGGACCTAACTATGATGGAGATGAGGCCTTAGTGTTGCATGCTTCCAGTTCAACATCTGCAGTGGGAACTCGTGCATAGGTATGGGGAGAAATTTCGCTTGGTTCTCATTTTAATGGAAAGCTACATGGCTTGCTCTTTCCAAAATGCAGCGATGCACTTTGCAGTCATCTAAAGTCCTCCAGTTAAACGGCAGATTATGACTGCTGCTGAGGCCAGTAACTAATTGCCCCAATTTGATCCTGACCTGCTTTGCTGTAGGATGCTTTCTCTTATACTGTACTCAGCCACTTCTGTGTTGGAACAGTAACTTTTATTACTCATGACCTGTTGCCTTTTATGGCTTAACGCTTTGCCGTGTTTATTGATAAGGCGCTAACAGTAAAGTTGCATTGCATATAAAAGTCTGGAGACGGTTGGTGAGAATACAGAACGTTCTGTTTGGGTCAATATCTTTTACAAGGAGGGGATTAGTAGGTTTCATCAAACGGCTGCTTTGACAGATTAATATTTTACCACCACAGCAGGAGTGGCGCTGCGCAGATGCACAAAAGTTAAACTGCCAGGTTACTGGGCCCTGAATCAGAAGTGAAGGAAGCCCAACCTGTAGCTTTCAAATACAGACACCCCACCATTTTTCATTAATATGGCAAGTTGGGTGACCTGTGCTGTTCCTATGTTTGCTGCAGCTTGCAAGATTTTCTGGGCCCAATACACTATATATATGGATTGGGCCCTCCAAACATACCTTCCATCTTTTTCTGATGCAAGATCAGTATGCGCAGCTTCCGGAATGTGCTCCAGGGCAAGTCACATGACCCGTGTCTTGCTCTCACCCCCCAAAAAGCACAAAGAGGTGGTTCTGGGAACTTTGGTGGGATGCTAAGAATTCTCTATACACAGAGGGCACATTTTATCACATGTGGTGGAATTGTAAACCCATCAAAAATTATTGGGAAATGATTTATAATTAAATGAAAAGAATGCTTAAGATAACCTTTGTTAAAAGACCAGAAGCTTTCTTGGAAGGTATTATGGGACAAGACTTGCCAAAAGAGTGGAAAAAACTATTTATGTACGCTACAACAGCAGCTAGGATGTTACTAGCCCAAAGATGGAAAAATGACAAGATACCAACGAAAGAAGAATGGCAAGAAAAACTGACGGGGTACGCCGAAATGGCAAAACTAACTGGAAAGCTAAGAGACAAAGACAACAGAGATTTTAAAAAGGACTGGAAACCATTTATTTTGTATTTACAGAAATACTGTAAAGAAGTGGACTCACTAGCAGGGTTTGAGTAAACATTTACAATTAGGAAAACAAGTAAATAAGTTAAGAGGTAATAAGGGGGAAATAATAAAGGGTAAGATGTAATATGGAAGAATATGGTATTAAATGATAAGACTATAATAATATTTAACTTAAAGATTATAAAATTAAAATAGAATAAAACAGGCAGGAGAAGTAAATATTTAGAGAACCAGAAGAAGAAGTTGAGGTAAGTCACAGGAGGGGTGGGGTGGGGAGAATAGGGATTTATATATTCTTTTTGTGATAATAAGGATTGTGTTGAATATAAAATTGTAAAATTAAATTATTATTTTTTTAAAAAAATGTATTAAAAAATTCTCTATACACTATCATGAGCCTCACTTCCTTCAGAGAACTAAAATTCCCAGGGTTTCCTGGAAAAAGAATGTATTCTCAAACCAGGTTGTTATATGGAGGTTAATAATGTTTTACAGCTTATAAATGTATTGATTTGCCAATTGAATAATATGGCTTTTGCTTTAATTGTGAAGTTTAGCTTATTTTTAAATTTTTGTTTTGCTAACAGTTTACATATTGTAATCATCACACTGGTGGTTTGTTAATTGTTCCATCTTACTTATGCTGTATCTGCGATGTTCTGTGATGTTCTGTCATGTTATTGCTATTTATTGCTTGTTAGCTGCTTTGGGATTCAATTGAAGAAAAAGTGGCACAGAAATATAATAAATCAAATCAAATCAAATACAGACCCACAGAACGGAGATGACTGTGAGTGCTGAATGTACCTCAAGGCAGAATAATCCAATTGTATCTGAATCATCTGAGGAAAGCACATTTTCTCCTGACTACTCCCTTCCTGGAATCCCCCCCCCCCCCCGGGCATGGCTGAATTCTTGCTTGATCCTTGTACAGGGAGATCCTATGCAAAAGATCTCTCTCCTATTCCCAGGGCACATCCCTGAATAATGTGGTCCTGATCCTGCACATATCGAGGAGTAACTAATTGAGATCCCCCATCCCCATCTATAATTCTAGATAGAAAATATTAGAACAGAGTCTACAACACTGCAAGCTACCATTTTTAAAAATAGTACACTAATCAACACCAGCAATAGTACACTAATCAACACCAGCCAATAACATGAACAGCACAGATTAGGCAATTCCTACTAAAATACTATGCAACCATGAAGTCACTTAGAGGAGGCATACACAGGAGATTCCAATCCATGAACCATTAGAATATTAGAATTTTAATCTCGGTTAAGGTTGTGGGTTTGAGCCACACATTGATTCCTGCATTGCTAGGGGTTGGACTAGATGACCCTTCCAATTCTGAGAGTCTACGAATCTATGTTACAAGGTAGACAATAATCAATGCACATGTGTTTTTCATACGCTAGTCATTCCACAATCCCTCTTGCTCCAGCAAAGCTTAATAAAACATTGTGTTCTCTAGAGAGGCAGTGAAATGCACTCATGTGCCTGTGATTGGATTCCATGTACCTGTTTTTGCTGGACGGCAACCAGGCAGAAGGCACCAATCACATTTTAATCTTTGCAGGATAGTCCTGCAGATGCTGATTGAAACAGCAAGATGTACAGTGGAGGAGCAACGAATGAGATGGGTGGGGCCCTTGGTGTCGCAGCTGCTACAGGAGAATTGCCACAGTGTGCAGGCATATCACAGGGGTGGGGAACCTGTGGCCCTCCAGATGTTGCTGGACTACAGCTCCCATCATTCCTGACTGTTGCTCATCCTGGCTGGGGGTTACGGGAGTTGAAGTCCAATTGCATCTGGAGGGCCACACAGGAGGTGAGCTGCTTTGTTGTTCCCCACAATGCTCTTTTTAAAGCTTAATGAGGTGCCTCTTAGAACATAAAATGGACAGCGCTCAGCTAGCAATTAGGGGCCCCGGCTCAGGAGCGGAAACTCAGTAGCCTCCAGGCAAAGTCGGAGGTTTCCCTGTTGCTAATTTTGAAAAGCGTTCTTCAGACTACAGGGACTTTCCCGTAGTTTGAGGGAAGCCCATTGTAGCTCTCGTGATTTTGCCCTCATTGAAAGCTGAGCCATGGAGGCAGTGTCATGACTAGGGCAATTTGGGATCTGAATTCTGATGTGAACTGATCTGATCTGGAACTTTGTGGACTAATGCTGGTTTGTTACTGAACGAAATTCAGAGTGTTGCTGTTAGTATATAAAACCCTTAAAAGCTTGGAGCCAGTGTACTTGAGGGGTTGACTTACCCATATGTGCCACCTGACCACTTCAGTCTGTCAAACTGTTACAGGTGAACATAATATGCATTCTGCACTTGTAAGGAACCAATCTTTGAGCATAGCAGCACCAACACTCCCTGCACATTGACATCAGGCAGGTGCCTTCACTGAGCTCTCTTCAGTGCCTGTTAAAAACATTTTTGTTCAGGCAGACATGCAGAAGGTGACCTGTGCTTGAATCTGTTTTCAACTGTTGGTTTTAATTAAATTTTGCATTTTTAAAAAATATTTGCTTTTAATTTTGTCTTTTATTGCCAATTTTAATATTTGCTTTATTTTGTAAACAACTTAGAAGTTCCTTTTACAATAAAGTGGTGTGTGCGTGTGTGGATTGGAACAATGTAATTATCTTTTGGATTTCAAAGTTCTCAGAATTTTTCAATACAATTCTTGGCTCAAAAAAATGTACCAAAATGTATTAAAAATGTGTATTTTAGGATAGTACTGTGTGTGCGTCCCAATTTTCCTATGAAAACATCTATCAAGAGTACAAACATTTCTTCTTTCCTCCCATCTTTGACAAATCTATCAGCAATCATTTTTGTTGATATTTGTTTGAGGTGGTGTGGGAATTGGAAATTTCAGCTTGATAAACCAAGGTTGCCCCCTTATCTGGGAGAACGTCCCACAGAACACAATAGGACTTGTTTCTGACTAGACACGCCTTAGATTGTAACTGGACTGCAGGCGTTATCATAAAATCACACAAATCCTGGTTTTATTACAATCTTTTTAAGTAAAGATCAATGTTTGCTTCAGGGAAAGACAAACTTCAGGTGTGCTTTACCTTCCAGGGTTATTTCCACACTCCATTAACAGGCTGAGGCAGGCTTTTAAAATAAGCAGCCTTATGTTTCCATGTACCTTTGATTAAGAACAGAGAGTCCTTAGCAAAAAAAAAAAAAAAAAAAAAAAAGTAATGCACACGTATGGAGTGAGACCTTGCCTAAATAATTCATATCATTATCCAGTACTTCTTAACGAAACCTCTGGCACAAGTTACACAATGCATACAACCTTCTCTCCCCCCCCCCATGTACGCAAATGAGCTACATCATCAATTTCAGTAAAACATTAAACCAGTCCAGCAGAATACAAAGCCCTTGGGCTCCATCAACTTGGCTTTGTGGCTCACCGTATTGTGAACGAGTGGAAATGCATTGTATATTATTATTTTCAGTGCCTGCAGTGTGTGTGTGTGTGTGTGTGTGTGTGTGTGTGTGATCTTCTAGTCTTCCTAATGCTTTGTCTATGTTCTGGGACTCATTTCTGATTTATAGGAATGTGGACTATATCCCTTCAATAACCTGTGCAGCAGAGCTGCAGGCCACTATCCTTTCTCACTAACCAGGAGTGGCCGATCCAGTGTTGTCCCCTCATCCATGATTGAACGTTTGGTCTCTCGGTTGCTTGGGCTGGTCCCACATTGGGTCCTTATTGATGGTCAACTTCTATGGGTATTCCTCAACAAGTGTTCTGGGATGCATTCTTTGGAAGGGAAAGCAAATCCTTATCACAAGGCCATGTCAACCCCGTTTCCCAACAAATGCACAGGTAGAACATCAACGGCATTCAGACCTCCTGGCTTTTTTTGCTGGTGAATGTGCAAGATCAGGAATGTTGGATCATTGAGGCTTTGATTTAACCCTCCCTCTTTAGCACAACGTGAGTGATCATTTCCTAATCTTGGAGATCATGATATCCTCCTGTGACTTCGTCTTGTTTTTGAACCTGCCTCCAGCAATCATTTCTTGTCTTTTCGCTGCAAAAGAGAACTGTGAAATCAAATGTGCATGTTATCTAGTCATGAGGGTGGTGGAGGAAATTATTGCACTTGCACCTTTTACCGGGGGTGTATATCCTCTGAGTAGCCCCAAAACTATGTGGAACTAATTATTGTGTTGCAAATTGATACTGAGCATCAACACATGAAGTTGCCCTACGCTGAGTCAGACCATTGGCCCATCTCACTTGGTATTGTCTACTCTGAAGGACAATGGCTCCTTGGGCTCTCAGTGGAGTTACCTCTTCAGCTACCCTGTCCCCAGACCAGAGGTTTTCCCCAGGATTTCCTTATTGCTCTTGCCTTTTAGGTAGTCAGGGAGTTATCCTGGTGCCTTACACTTGCAGCACCTTGTACCAGGGACAGGAAACCTGGTGTCCTCCATATCTTGATGGACTCCAACTCCCATCAGCCCCAGCTAGCACAGCCAAGGGACGAGGACAATAGTTGTGGTACAGAACATCTGTAGGATACCAAGTTCCCTCACCGCTGCTTTATATTCTCTATCACTTATACACAGCTGCTTCCTTTACATTTTTTTTATTCAGTTTTGTAGCATTGAAGAAGGAAGTGTTAGAGATATGAGGTCAGGGCCACACACAGCAACCACACTACCTGTCTGTGCCTATCTGTGACATGGGAGCTACTAGCCACATAAACCACCCCATGAGGTGGAGAGATGTAAAAGCGCTCCTTCCTAGCAGTGAGAATAGCAATGGAATGCTAATATTTTGGGGACCAAGATGGTTGCTTTGTTTTACAAATGCAAAAAGCACTGCCACTTTATTCTTCCATAGAAAATGCAAGCGTATAATGTTAATGCAAAGCAGTCCCTGTTCCTCCAAATTCCTCTTCTAGAATTTGTATTGCTATCTAAAACCATAACCTCAGAGCATTATAAAATGTTTAAATAACATCGTGATTTCCTTTCAGCTTCCGATGATATTCTGCTCGGAACATTTTGAGGTGCAAATTTTTCTCCAGGGTATGAATGAGTTCAGTTTTCTAATTTGATTTTATTAAGGAAATGAAGTTTTCTCCTTATACGGACACACAAATTTTAATGCACTCAAGAGATGTTTCGATATTTGTGTAGGTGTTTTTAATATGTTATTTCCCTTAATTGTATTTCCTGCTCACTAAATTAGCAAAGCCCTGATTTAGAGGGATTAATCTTTTGTTTCTCCTCACCCCTGGTTTTAATTGTGCTAGTCTTCACAAGCATATAATTTAATTATACACTTGTAGCATTCATTTAGTGGGGGTCTGCACACATTAGGGTAGGGTTGCTTGTAAATGGAGTAACAATCCATTTATTCAGACTTCCTGTAAGTGGATTGATTCTTTTCTGTGTACAGAGAAAAAACTAGGTCCCTAATACAGGATTCTCATAATCTTTACACCCATTTTTTAACGTAGGCTTTCACATTGCCATATGTAATTCAAATAATAATTTGAGAAGCTTCTGCCTTAGCTAAGCAGTCCAACTTTTCATACCAAGGGGGCCACAAGAGTACTTAAACATGGAACCTGCAGACTGCACACTGCCTTGTCACATGGGGAAGGGGGCATTATGTAGTCGTGCTTTTGGCAGCCCTGTTGCCATGAATCCCACTGTGTGACCTCATAGGATTGGGGACCAACCAATTGGATTGTTACAGGCTATAGACTTCAACAACAAATCCCATATGGCAAACCATAGCGTGTCAGGGGTTGGACTGAGAAGGACTGGTGGGGAAGCTTCCCCCTTCTCCCGAACCTTCCCGAGAACAGGTGGACGGTATAGATTTAGAACAGTGGTTTGCAGAAGGCCAGAGTTCAGAGGCTGCAGAGGGGAAAAGCTTGGAAATATTGGGAGAAGAACAGCAGGAAGAAAAAGCATTGGGGGAGAGACAGCTGACATACGCAGTGTCTTTGGAAAGTACTCCTGAGCGCGCACACCCCTCCCAGGACTAGGCAGGCATTGAAAGTAGTAGAACAGAAAGCTCAGATCAGCCGGCACAGGGATGATGTAGAATAGGAGCGACGGAGGGGATGGGACTTTACTCGGAACAACGTCATTATCTTAGGGAGATTGCATTCCTTCGTCTCTCTCTGTGCACAGTGAATAAATTACTTGGTAAGAATTCTTCTTGTTTATCTGTTTCTTGGCTGCCACCATGGGAGGGATTGGATTCTCTGGAGCCTGACATTGGGTGGGCTCCTAACATAGCAGAATAAACACCCACAAATGCATGCTTAAACAGACTGCCATTCCTGACTTTCGGAGTGCAGTGCCTACATTTTAGGACCTGCACCTGAACACATTAAGGACTGGATTTCATAACAAACCGAGTGAGTTTACAGCTGCGGAAAAGAGTTACCCTGTAGCTCAGTTTGCACACTTTCCAAACCAGCAGTCCCCTTTGCATGGTGTGGGAGCAGGTCATAATCGCTGGATTTGCTTAAGTAAAATTTGTGCAATCACTCCCATCCACTCCAAAGGGAAGAATCACACAAATCACATGGGAATCTGTATTCCATCTGGAGCACCTGCTTCACACATGATATGATGCGTATGGCGGAGGGGGAGAGCCCATGTCCCTCTCCACCATATGAGTCACTGACCTAATCGCCCAATGGTGTCATGTATGTGAAACCTGCCACAAACACATACACAGGTTCCTGCATCTGCTGGAGGTGAAAAGCTATATGGCCAGCCTTGCAAACAGTTGTGACATCCCTAAGCTCTAGGTTCAAGGAATGTATGTATAACTGTGAGAACTCTTAATTCAAGAGTGGTGAGAAGATAAAACTAAGTTGATGACAAATGAGAATGCAAATCAGTCAAGAACAGCTGCTATGAGAGGAGTTGAATTATTATGGCGTGGCACCACTGAAACTTTATTTTTCACCTCTGTTAAAACTGAAATTATTTTCTGGGGGCCCCTTTTAAAATTAAATAAATACATACATGAAAACTGTCCTTCTGCCTCCATTAGACTGAATCAGGTCAATGAACAAAATATTACTGGCAATGCCCAGCCCAGCCAGAATTTATTATCTCAACTGCAATGTTAAATATTAACATGATAGTAGCACAGAACACACAGTGAACTGTATCCACCCACATGGATAAACAATGGTCCCTGTGATTAAAACAAAATAAAAATGAGCAAACCCTTTGGTGGCACAGCATGAAAAACAATTTGATCTAGATATCGCACATTTGTTTTTTATTGTGTTGTATAAAAAAAATTATAGTATGCTGTCTGAGGACAGGGAAGGGCAAAGGGAAGCTTAGCAGAACATATTTTACCGGACAATAAATACGCTGACGTCTAACTTAATATCCGCCTTTTGGCTGTTCCTAAAAACAAATACTGTATACTGCGGTTCTTTGGGTGTTTCTGATTTCTTGCATGGATCCAGTTCCAGGACAGGATTGTATTATTTGTGCATGGCTTGTGATTAACTGGTGGTTTGTCTCTTGGAGTAATTCAGTCTTTTACACTATTGTATCTTCTTTGTTCTGATATTCTGACTTTGACTAAATAAGCTGCTGCTTTGGGGGGGGGGGATGTTTTCTTTCTTTCTTCACCGTTGCTGATTGTGTTTTGTATTTGTAACTGATGACTGAGCGGCAAATCACGCCCCAGAGATCCAGCAGAATCAGCTCATGTCTGGATATCTTATGCCTTGAGTTCCAAGAACTTGGGCCTGTGCAATTCAGAGAGGAGGGAGCACACAGAGTAGAATTCCCCCTATCTAATAGGTAGAGGTAGATCCAGTTCTGGATCTCAGTGTGGCTTTCTGCAAATACTGATGTCAAATACTTAGGTCAGGAATGGGGTGACTTACAGCCTTCCATATCTTGTTGGACCACACCTTCTATCACCAGGGCCGGATTTAGGTCTGATGAGGCCCTAAGCTACTGAAAGTAATGGGGCCCTTTATATGTCCAGCTGTCCTTTGTCAACAACAAATTGTCATTGTTTTTTGTGTTGAATATATGCTGTATGGTAATTTATGGACCTAATAGGTATCTAAAGCCATTTGCACGTAACAAAATATGTATTTTATCGAAGTAATTGTTGAACTGAAATACAATTAAGAAGAAGTATATTAACAGTGAAATAATTATTAAGCTCTACCTGTATGTAGGTTTTATTTTATTTGCTTTTTTATCTTATATTTTGGAAATGTACATCCAGTTGTTTTTTCTTTAATTTTTTGGGGGGCTCCCAAGAGATTGGGGCCCTAAGCTATAGCTTGTTTAGCTTATATGTAAATCCGGCACTGCCCATCACCCCTAACCTTTGACTGTGCTGGAGCTCAGTCTTCCTAAACTTTGCCACCACTCACGAACTGTTTTACTGGCTGTAAATAAAGCAGCAGCAGCAACAGCATGTCCCATGTGAGCTGAGCAATGCATGAGTCTAAATGAGCAGCTAAGCCAGCCAGCCAGCCAGCTCAGGCCAGAAAGAAGCAGACATTAACCATGCAGGAGAATAGGAATGGATGGAGGAAGGAAAAGTTGGGTATGTGTGTGGCAGCAGCCAGTTGAGATGGCCCCTTCAATCTGCTCAATGGGAAAGGCAGCTCCATTGTCAGCTCTGGAGGTCTCATCTTATCATCTCTGAGAGGAATGATGGGCCTGGCCAAAACTCAGGTCTGACAACCTAGTGCCCAGCTAGTAGCCAGAGGATTCCCATCCACTGGGCAAACTTGGGAGGACACAAGCCCATTGCATGTTCTAGATTCTGGCCATGAACAGCTCTGAGAAGAGGCAAGGCTCTCTCTGGCAGAATCATCAGTCCCTGGCTGCTCAATGCAGCAGCTCCATCACTTCAGCCTCAGCTCCTTGCTTGGCTGGAAGGAGATGCTGTTTTCTACTGCCCAGCTTCCAGAAATCAGGCTGCAGCAACTCCAAGCAACTGTGTTGTGAGTTTCCATCATGGTGCTGCCGCTAGCTTAGGTCTCATTGAAGGATCAGGCTTAGTTTATACATTCAAAGTGATAAAATGGTACACTTCATTCCTTCAGTCATTTGATAGCTCTATCATGTTTTTCAGTCCTCGAAGGCAGCTTCTAGGTTAAAATGTAAAATACAGCAAAACCCAATAAGACAATCAATACAAGAACAAAAGCCAAGAGCATTATATTGCTTAAAACAACAGCAGCAGCAGTAGTAACAAGAGAGGGTATAAAAAGGGCCCGTGTGACAAAATACAGAACTATAACAGGAGGCTGACAGCAGGGTAGATTTAAAGCAAGATGAAACAAACAAAAAGTGATCACTATCCTTCTAAAACTCTAGTGAGAGGGAACCAATTGAAACTCACACACTTCTGTCTCCTTGCTTTCCTCATATTGTCCCAGAGAGTCGTTTTGTTTTAAAGCTTTATGGCAAATTTCCTCTCGCATAGGAGGTGCATTACAGATGGGGATAATTACCAAGTGATAATAATAGTACATGATCAGCTGAATTTTCTGTTACTGAAATGTCTGGGTGGGGGCAGGGGGGGAATGAGCTGCGAGCATGTGGAAACTGATACTTCTTGTGGGTCTCACACATGAATGAAAGGAGCCACAATTAGCATTTTATAGGAGCGGCTGAAGAAATTATAGAAGGAGTGGGTATTGTTCTGAACATTTTAAAAAATGAAACTGGGTTCTATTTATTTAAATACCTAAAACTTCTTAGAATGGCAGAATTCAATAACTGTTCTGAGAGGATTTCTTGTTCAGTTATTCTTCAGAGCAGATGTTATTTCATTTTCTTATCTTTTCTTGTGGCTTTGTTATCTCTGAGTTTATTTCTTCACAAAACCGCAGGAAACACCATAATTTTTAGTAGGCTTTCTGTCACCCCCAAGGGTAGATTAGCATGTTCTCTGGTTAAACCACTGGCCACAGTTTTCTATAGCCAGGATCCATGGATGTGTTAGTGGAATTTTTGCTGGCTGGGGCTGTTGAACGTTGTAGTTCAAAACATCCAGAGGGCACCAGGTTGGCAAAGGCTGTGTTCATGCATTCCCTTTCCCTCCTGCAGCTGAGAAGACAAATTGCTTTCTAAACTGCTCATACCACCATATTTTCTCCTGCTTCTCACACTCAAGACCTGAGATATAGGTGCATTTAATGTGGCATCTGATTGAAAAGGCAGGCTATTTTGCATGTGTGGCTTTGTACTCTGTTTTGGCGATTCTAACCAGGCTGACAAGTAAGGAACATACTGCAGTGAAAATGGAGCCCATACATGTAGGCTAAATGCATGACATGTGCTTTCCAGGAAAGCTCCTAAAACAGCTCAGAGTTTCATGCAAGGCAGAACAGACTGTTAAGAGCTTCCTTCTGATATTTATGTTTAGATGTCTTCTGTATTGAATCACAGAATCATCTAAAGGTGATCTCCTCTGAATCCAGACTGCTGAGCACCTGGTCCCCATTTCTAATGACTAGGGTCATATGAAGTAACACATTACTCATGTTACAATGCTATAGAGCCTAAAATTTTGTCTATGTGATTTTACATAGAGGTTTTTTTGCTTTTGTTACAACAATTTAATTTCTGACTTATTTATAGTGTTTTTCCCCTGTGTGTGTAGATCTAGCCTAGATGAGTCAGCCTGGATAGCCCAGCTGGTTAGAGCATGATGCTGATAATGACAAGGTTGCAGGTTCGATCAACATATGGGACAGCTGCATATTCCTGCATTGGAGAGGGTTGGACTAGATCAGGGGTCGGCAACCTAAGGCCCATGGGCCATAAGTGACCCATGGGGGTAATTTAACCGGCCCATGGACCCCCACTGCCTGCTTGGTTGGCTCCTGTGCACTGCGCTAAACTGGCACGGAGCAGAGTTCCCCTTCTGCGATGCTGGCCGGCTTCCCATTGGCTGAAGGAAGCTTCTGCAGCCAATGGGAAGCTGCACACGCCTCCTCCGCACTGGAAGGAGTGCTGGAAATAGCATTTGAGCTTGCGTGCATGCGTGCGCACACACACACTCCGGCCCACCGCAGCGTCTGTGGGTCCATGAACCAGCCCAAGCCACAAAAACTTTGCCGGCCCCTAGACTAGATGATCCTCCGGGATCCCTTCCAACTCTACAATTTTATGATTCTATGAATGTGTTAGGGATTAGGTTGAGAGGGGAACCCATGATCCCCCAGTGGGTTGCTGAACTATAACTCCCATCATCCCTGATCACTGGCCATGCTGGCTGGGCAGGATGGGAGTTGAAGTCCACTAGCACAGTGAAGACCACAGGTTCCCTACCCTTGGATTAGGAGAAAGGGATTTCATATTAGCATGGGGTGCTTCCAGATAGACAAGCCATGGGATTTCTTCCCCCCGCTAGAAAGTGAGAATTATCCCTCTCAGATCATTTCGTTGACAGGGCTCTTGAGCCTTCAATAGCTGCCTAAGAGAAGAGGTTTTGGCAGGCACAGCTTAAACAGCATGATGCGGGTAGAACTGACGCAAAACAACATGCTCCACATAGCAGCGTCCACAGAAGACATAGAACCTTGTCCCATATTGGTGCCATGTAGAGATCAAGAGACATCATGGAACTCCAGCCAAAAGCTCACCTCGGACAAGGAACACATCGAAGAAATAAAACACCGTTGCTGATTATCACTCACCTCATTCTGCTGTGTGTTTCTTGAGAAGCCTAAGATTACAGACACACAAATGAATTTGCTAATTGCTATGACTCATAAACTGAGTTGGCTTTGCTAGCAGAGCTGTTTGCTTTCCACAGCCCATTGAAATCCTCTTCCTTGTTGCTCTACTGCAAATAGTAATGCTTCCCCTGGTTGCTTTTCTGGGAGGCTGCTGTGGGCTGCTTTGTTGTTATCTTAGACAATGTCTGTCAATAAGATGCGTACTCTTACCATTTTCTCCCTCTAAAATCTATTACACTTTACAGTTGTACAAAATGCACCTCTACTTTTCTGCTATTGCAAAATGGAAATAAACCATTTCACATATCATTTCTCAATATTCGAAACACATTTGAATCGATGTTGCTCAAAATCTTATTTTGTCTGAATGGAGGAAAGACTTCTTTTGTGGTACTGTGGGAAAATCTTCCTGATTTACACAAAATACATTGTATGTAGGAAAGTGGGTGCTTCACCATTTATTTATTTAAAAACTGTCGTTATCTTTACATTTGGATCCTTCCCCGCCCCCCTGCCCAGAAAGCAATTTGAGAAAGAAGGCATGACAGAATTGTACCTGTACTGACTTTATACAGATTGGTGCTATTTGATCGGGGCTAGTTATAGGGATCATATCACTAACTAACTTGTTACAATAGCTTCACTGGCTAGGGGTCAGTTTTGGAGCACAATTAAAGTGCTGGTTATGAGCTGTAAAGTAGTTCAGTGGGTCACTATGTCTGACTGTTAACCAGAAGGTTGGTGGTTCAAGCCCACCCAGGGATGGCTGTGGACAAAATTCCTGGATTGCATGGGGTTGGACTAGATGACTCTTGGGATCCCTCCCAACTCTACAATTCTATGAAAGCCCTATGCAGCTTAAAGGTAAAGGCACCCCTGACCATTTGGTCCAGTCGCGGACGACTCTGGGGTTGCACACTCATCTCACTTTACTGGCCGAGGGAACCAGCGTACAGCTTCCGGGTCACGTGGCCAGCATGACTAAGCCGCTTCTGGCGAAACCAAAGCAGCGCACAGAAACACCGTTTACCTTCCCGCTGGAGTGGTACCTATTTATCTACTTGCACTTTGACGTGCTTTCAAATTGCTAGGTGGGCAGGAGCTGGGACCGAACAACGGGAGCTCACTCCATCGTGGGGATTCGAACCGCCAACCTTCTGATCGGCAAGCCCCAGGCTCTGTGGTTTAGACCACAGCGCCATCCATGCCCCACAGGCACCCGCATCCCACAGCTATGCAGCTTAGGTTCAGGCTATTCCCTTCCTAGAGAAATTAGACTGTCTCCCTTCTTGTTGTCATTCCACCAGTAGATAAAAACTCTTTTTATACCAACAGGCCATTGGAAACCGGCTGTTTTTTATTATCTGTTCTGAAGTTGGGGTAAGAACTGAAGTAGCAAATTTATATAAGAGCAATTGTAACAACACAACACTTCATTTCCAGGCTTCAACTGCACACTGGAGTGCCTACCCTTGACTTACCGGTAATTCACCCGCGTAGAGGCACAGCAATGTGCCATTTTAAGTGGAGATTCCTCTTGAACAAGTTTATTGCCCATGGGAGAGGGATATGCTATCATTCCACTTGAAACACAAAGTGATTTGATTGGTGACTTTTCCCCTTCCGCTTCAGTGGTGTCTCTCGCTCAAAAGGAGGTGCAGCAATGCACTGCTTAGTATGACACCCCAATTTGGTTTCTCCTCCGCTGGTCCTGGGCTGTGCTTTGCACACATAGCCTGCAGCTGCACAAAGAGCAACTCAGGAACAATGAGAATCAATAAGAGATATGAGCTAGTTTCCAGTCTCAGGGCTGGCTGAAGGAAAAACAGAAAAACTGCTGGGGTGGATTATAGTGTAGAATGGAAGGCGGGTCATCTGCTGCCTGCCAGTGTTTTTCTGTAAGTGTCCATCACCTCTATCTGTTTTACGATGCAAACACAGGGTTGGGAAACCCATGTTTGCTCTATAATGTGTGTTTCTACCCTACAATGCAGTATTAGGCTGTGCACACATTCCCATTAAATGGTCACCATTTACATTCCCATTTACTTTAGCTCCCACTGCTGGGATTTGAAGGCAAGTACGCATGTTATTATGCCTGATTTGAAAACATATGCCATGCTTAAGCTGAGGTGTGTACATTTGAGACAGCCGTTGCCCATGTGCAGAAGACAGCAGGGAAACCGAACAGGTAACGCACAACGGGTAAATACATTCCTGCCCCACTTTGGTGCATACAGTAGTGATTTGAAACGCAGTGAGGAGGGAGCAACATTTAAAGCTGCTAATATGTTCTTCTTCTTCGGCGATCACTCATAGCCAAGGAAGATTGTCTTCCGTAAACACGGTTTTAACAATGAGTCCATAAGTGACTGTGGAGGCCAATTCTGGATCCACATATCCGTCCACAGTGGGGACATTGGTTTCCGGGTGGGAGTTGATCACGGTGTGGATTTGCCAAGTGTGCCTTCCTCTTAGTACGTTTCTCCCTTGTGTCCTGAGTTTGAGTGTCTTCAAAGCCCATGACACCTTTGGTAAAGGCTATTCTCCAACTGGGGCACATGCAGGCCAGTGTTTCCCAGTTGTCAGTGTTTATATACTACATTTTAAAAGATTTGCCTTGAGACAGTCTTGGTCTGTAATACAAATACACGGAATTACAAGTGCTAATGTGTAATGGAAAAATAGTGCCTTGAAACACACACAGATAGAATATGGTTTAGCAGCCAGTGCAGTTTATTTACATTTGAATTACAGATGTGGGACATGTTAACACCCACACACTCACACCACTATCACAAAAAACCCTGCACTAATATATATAAATCACACAAAAACATCCTGACAACCCCTGACCTTCGGTGTATGAAACCAGTCTCTTGTTTGCGTGACTGGTTTTTTTGTTTCAAAAAGAGCTCTTTCTGTCTGCTTTGACATATGCTAATATGGAAATGCTTTCTTATCATAGCAGCCTAGTCAGTTTTGGCAACATACCAAAAGTTCTGCATCAGCTTTAAAATAATGGCAAATCCCTCTGAATTTGTACCTAATGAATCTGGCTAACTAGGCTTTTATACCCTTTTATAAAAAACATTCATCCTTTCATCTGATCCTACTGACAGCACCGGATTATGGACATTAAACGATCTAGGAAGCAGTATCACAAACAAGGACAAGATGGGTGATTGTAAAATTATACTGCAGTCAACACAAGCGGCTTTTCGGAATTCAGCAAGCAAGTATTTGGTTTTAGTGCCACCACCTGGCTGAAAACTGAACTGCTACAATTTGCTTTGGCACAAGTATGTCTTCATTTAAGTTAGCACATAGGAACATTATACCTTGGTTATACACTTTTTTCTTTACTTTTTATGAATGCTGAAAGTGTAGAAAGGCCAGCTCTTAATGAGTCTGGTTAGTTATGGCAGTGCCTGAGCGTGAGGTTTTTCCTTGTGACCAGTTATCCTGATCTGTTCACATGACCCTCTTGGTCGTCTGCACAGGTTTCATGTGCACGTTCAGTCCATGGGCAGAGAGGGAGGATTCTTAGCCTCTTCAGGACTGAATAGTCTTTTGTGTGTTACAACATGAACTACACTGTCTGCCATTCACCTTCTCTTAAATATTTATTTACGGTACTTGCTTCATTTGTATCCTGCATTTCCTCCAATGAGGTCAAGGCAGCATTCGTGGTTTTCCCTGCCTCCATTTTATCCTCACAACAACCTTGCGAGGTAGGTTAGACTAAGAAGTTGACCCTAGTTCGTCTACTGAGCTTCACGACTCATTGGGTCTCCCTGATTCTCGTGCAACGCTCTAACCACTGCACCGTACTGCCACCACATATAACACAAGCAAAAAGTGTCTTACAGCCTGTGCCTGTCTATTCAAAAGTTAAGACCCATTGACTTCAATGGGCCTTCCTCCCAGGTAAATGCACATAGGGCGAGTGTTCAAAACTCCCATTGTTCTAGGCATATTTTGCGACAGGGAATTTCTTTAGCACGAGCAGTTTCTGAGCTCTGGGTGCAGGACTGCACCTAAGATTTCAGATTAAAACTGCAGAGTGGAAGGAAAAGAGGACCTTTTTCTACCCCCCCCCCCCACTTCCAGCTACTCTCCAAAGACTGGAGAAGAGACCTTCTTAAGAATATTAGGGGGTGGGCAGGGGGAGGACTAGACCGTGTGAAAAATGAACATAATATTTTAGCTGCAGTTCATTCATTTTCAGCTTTGTATTCTGGCTATTAAAAAAGTGTGCCTAGACATTCTGTTGTCACAACCATAACCTAGCCTTAATGTGCCATTTAGCTCCTAGATTTCACATCTCAGTTTCTAACACTGCATAGGACTGCAGCCTGAAATTCCCACTAAATCAGCGCTAAGGATGAAAGTCCCCAGAGCACAGCAGGGCACTGAGCAAAGCAAGCAAGTGGTTTTTGAAATGAGCTGCTATACATGTGAAAACTCTGTTTTATTTGATTATAAATTAAAATAGGATGGTCTGGAGATGCCTGACTTCACTGTATTATGCTTTTCAGTCAGGATCTTCTTCTTCTTCTTCCTCTTCTTCTTCTTCTTTGGATGCCCGACAGTGGGACTGCATTGAGATCCTGGATTATTGCCCTGCTGCCTAACCTTGGTGAAGCTAATACAGTGGTACCACAGGTTAAGTATTTAATTTGTTCCGGAGGTCCGTTCTTAACCTGAAACTGTTCTTAACCTGAAGCACCACTTTAGCTAATGGGGCCTCCCGCTGTTGCCGCGCCGCCACCGCATGATTTCTGTTCTCATCCTGAAGCAAAGTTCTTAACCTGAAGCACTATTTCTGGGTTAGCGGAGTCTGTAACCTGAAACGTCTGTAACCTGAAGCGTATGTAACCTGAGGTACCACTGTAATGAGTAATGGAGTGGTAAAAGATAGGTACATAATGAAGAGCTGGATACTGGGAGGATGGTGAAGCGCAAGAACCTGGGGCCATGTGTCTACCCTGCCTTGATGTGAGAAAGACTATAACATTATTGTATCTCACCACCTGAACACAGTTGGGTGAACTGGCTTTTGTTTTCCTGTTGTGTTGAAGGATGCTTGTTCTTCTGGTGCAACTACCATTGGCAGCTGGTAGGGAGAGTTGTTGTCAAAACTACCAGCCCTCCATGCTATGAGTCATTCATGGGCGCCAGCTGGTCATGTGGATCGATCACCATCACAACATGTGGTTGTTGTTTTTTCTCCGTGGAAAGAATTCTTGGTGGAGGCCTGCAATACTTTGTAAACAAACAACATGGCGGAAATTGCTTCCGAATGGGTAAATAACTGTATGTTTCACGTGGATGGTACTCAGAGACCATTAGCTGCTGATTTGCCACCAAAACAGGACATTCAATCTGACCATTTTGATTTGGAGAAATCCTGCCTGTTCCCATTTCAGCCCCGCATTGAAGGCGCCCGTTGAGCTCACTGTTATATGAGGTTTTATGGAAACAGAAAGCACACTGCTATCATTGTATTCTCTCATTCAAAGCTGAATTACCTCATGACAGAATATTTAACTCGGCTGGCCTCCCTTTGTACTCATATTTCAACGCAGCACATGAAAGAAATGAAGAATAGGTTTAAACTTCATTTCAACTGTTGGAGAGTTATGGGCCATTTTGCCTTTCATTCAGTCAGTCATTTGGGTAACCTCTGGTTCTGGGAAAGCAATATAGGCTGAGAGGAGAAGCCGTTTAAGGGAAGGCATCTCCCTCGTGAGGTCAGGCGGTTGACATATTTGCCTCACATAAAAGACAATGTTTTGCTTTGACTTGCTGCAAATAAAGTGGGAATTTCTTCTCCAGTGCCTTACTTGTCTGGGCAAACATTAATTTGTATAAATATGGCCTATGCCATTTTCCTTGAGAAGGAAATACACAGTGACCTTCTGCTAGTTTTACAAAAGGCTTTGCATTGTTAAATGTCAGTCAGGTATGTGTGTGTGTTTTAAAAAAGCGGAATTAATATTTTTCCAAGGCTAGAAAGGTGCCCTCTGATGCCTGGGCAAGACAAATGCTTCTTGTCTAAGTAGTATGATGTGGGCTATCTAAATTATGTCCAGGAATGAAGAAACCATATGGGAAAGGAGGGTTAGTGTAGCAAATGAGGAATATCACTCACAATCAAAGAAAAAAAACAAAAACAAAACAAACCTTGTCCCAGTCAGTATTTTCTAAAATGGCAGTAACTCAGGGATAACCTTCTCAGGATCTCTCAAAACTCTGTAACAAAGTTCTAGAACAAATGTTTGTCCAGATATGTGCTTCCAGGAGTTGAATCTTTGGGTTGTATTCAACTAAGTTACAAAGTTGACTCACTAAAATCTGAGGATATGACTAATATAGCCATTGATTTCCGTGGGTCTCCTTTGAGTATGACTTGGGATATGTTCACATTAGTGGCTTGAAACACTGAAAGGTCATTTCCCCTGCTGTTCACACCATTTTCTCTGTTCACACCAGAGCTGTGTGGGGATGTTTTCAGCTGATGATTTCCTTCCCCATGCCAAACACCAGTCTCATGAAGCTTTCATTTGCACGCACACCATTATCTGTGCATGCACAAATGTTGCCTGAACTTACTATCATTATTTTATGTTGTTAATTTTTTTTGCCATTGCTAATGTTTACCCTTCTCTTTTTAGAAAACACTTCTTTTATGAACATCAAGTGGGATAGCCCAGCTTTTTCCTCTGAAGCACCTCAAGTATGCATTTTACTTTTTTAAAAATCCAAAACAATGTACTTTCTACCAGAAAATTGGTGTATTATCCAATGAAACCAGGACAAAGTTTATTCATGGCTATTTCCTTCCAGTCTTGTTTCAGGCCTCCCAGCGCCATCAGGTTGGGCACTCTGGAAAGCAGGATACAGAGGGGGTTGGTCTTTGGTTGGGCTGGGTTCCTCCTTGGCCTGCATAAGATGTAGTACAATTCACTCCTTGTCCTGAATCCATTACAATGGCCTGGGTGCTCATGTGGCTGAAGAGGCATTTCTGAGTGCCTACAGGGTCCTCCCCCGTGCTTGAGAGAAACACTCTGTTGCAGCTGATAGAATTAACTGCAATGTGTGCTTGGTTGCCATGCGTGTGTGTGGTGTTCATGAGTTTCTCTGATTTGTAGACATGCCCACAGGCCCCCAAAAGTCAGTGATCCCTGCACTGGCGACAGTCAATGAAAGGTGTAGGGAAATCTGCCGTTTGGTGGCATCAGGACACACAGGGCTGACATTTTTTGCACAGCCCCACATTTCCTATAATGTGTTGAACTGCCTGTGATTCAAGCTAAAGAGTGTGGTGCTTATTTCTAGGTTTGGAGAAGGGCTCGCACACACCAATCTGTCCCCATAGTTTACATGCCCTGGGACATTTCAAAACAATAAGTAGTATGGCGGAGTGGAAGGCCCTGGTGGGCTTACATGGTGGTGCTGTGGGGGCAACAGTGGTGTGCCAAGCAGTTTCTGGTTGTTGAGTCTAGCTGCCATTTTAATTTCCCTCAATGTCCTCAATGTAGTGTCACTCTAGAGCGTTGTGAGGAATTAAAATGGCAGCTAGACCAAGTTGCCTAGACCCAGTTGCCTAGTGGTGCTTGGAACAGCAGGATGGGAAAATAAATTAAAGGGGCCTGAGAGTGGGTGTTAAGGGGGACAGTTGCCCAAGGATGCCAGGTGCTGATGCCAGTCCTGAGGAACAGCAAGGATGAGCAGCGTGAGACTTCATGAGTTGACTGTCAACTTCCTGCCAGGATGTAAGCTTCAGCAATTGCCTACCTGTGACAACAGCCCATTTCCTATCATCACTACCAAAATCCTTTATTCTGGAGATGCCAGGGATTGAACCTAAGTCTTTGTGCTATCGAAGTATGCACTCTCCCACTGACCTTCAGGCCCTGCTCAGTGGCACCAGAGTTATGGGCCTGGCTTGATGAAAATGACAAATATTTTCATTTATTATCAGAATCGGACTTGTTGAAAACAATGTCAGGGTTATGGGTTTGAGGCCCACACTGGGCCAAAAGATTACTGTGTTACAGGGACAAGATGGCCGCCGTGGTCTCTTCCAACTCTACAATTCAGCTGCTTTTCTTTTGGAGCACATAGTGACAAATCCTTCTTTGGAAGAGGATTTTGTTCTTTTGCTCATGCTGTTTGCCACGTTTGTGTTAAGGTGAAAGAGTCAGCTAACAAAACATCGATGCCCTTTGAGGTTTGGCTTTGCGACTCGTTTTGCCTTTGAGCTGAGGGAACATTGTACGGATTTTCCCTGCATATTCATTTTCGTCACTAAATAGATTCATTTTGGCTATGCTCGTGTCGCTTTTCATGTTCCCTTTCTTTGAACATTTTGCGTTATTGAGTTTCACTGGCACAAATTCATGGAAAGTGAATTTCAAAGCCGAACCCATGAGCTTGATTATTATTGTTTCCAGTAGCACCCACTCGGCCTTTGCTGCTCAGCGCTCACAAACATAAAGGGTTTTCAACTGCGGCTGTGAGAGGACACAATATGCACAGGGGCAGAATTAATTCGCTTGCTCAGAACTGATACAATTAAGAGTAGTTTCACCCAACAGTGTGTTGCACCACATTTTGGACTGGCAACTCAAATCCAGAACAATTCTGTGAAGTTCATCAGCTCCATTCCTATCCCACAGCTGGGAAACTGCAGCTGAGCAATGGTGACCATTTAAGATCCAAATCCATTATTGTGCAAGCCATTGTTAATATTTTTGACCAAAATCCTTTGTGTTAGGTACCCCAATCCAGCATCAGGGGTCAGTATGCTACCTTTCAGTGTACCTTTTGTTACCATTTTTATTTCCATTAACTTGTTTACTGACCCAGCAGTTGTACAGAGTAAACAGGCATGACTACATGCGTGTTCATAGGGGTCTTGATAGTGCTCCAGCGCACGACTTTTGTGCAGCATCCACACAATGCCATACCATAGTACAATTGTCCTGTTTAATCTGGATTTACTACTTCCATGGAAAATCTGGAAAGTTTATCCCCCTGCTTGGAAAAACAGCAAATCCAATTAAAACGAGCCAGCATGTCGATGAGGGCAACATCACTTGGATGCTGCACAAATCCCTCAGCATCCACAATAAATGACGATATGAAAACGCCCTAAGCTGCATAGGAAATGGTGCCAATCAAAATCATCTGGAGAGCTTTGTGGTGATAAAAATGTTGAGTCTCCCATGTCCAAGGCCAACACACTGTGGTTGGAGACAGACACTTTTTTTTTTAAGGAGTTGTTGGTGATTTGAAATAGGAGTCATCCATCTTTTACCTCTGGTGAACATAGGTATCTTAAAAAAAAAGATTCAGAAACCTGCTGGGGTAAAATGTGTGTGTGTGTGTGCGCGCACACACACACACACACTCATGCACGCACTACAATAAGGAAAGTGATGTTTCTCTCAAACCTCTTTCAGCTTAGAAAACATTGTCTATCATCAGCTATATTTGTGGTGGCAATTTCTACTTTTTTAGGTAAAACAGATTGTACTGTTGTTGTTGCTTTTGTCTTGGAGCATAATCATGAAATATTAGTCCATTCCTGGAGCAAAATAAAAGGCAGGCCTCAACGAGAGATTGGTAAATCTGTCAATCTAAGTTTCTCTCCATTTCTCTCTCTCTCACAGTCACACACACCAGTCTTGTGTTCAACTTGCCACATTTCCATACTGGAGTACAATTCTGTAAGTACTCCTGAACACTCATCAACACTTTAGTGTGCATTTCTCCGAATACTCACCATTTTTGAATGCAAGTTTACCATATATTTATGTGTGTGTGTGTGTGTGTGTGTGTATACAGTGGTATCTCTAGAAACGAACGGGATCCATTCCGGAGCCCCGTTCATATCTAGAAGTAAACATAACTAGCGACGGCGCGTCTACGCACGAGCGCGTTGCTTTTTGCCGCTTCTGCGCATGCGCATGACATCATTTTGAGCATCTGCGCATGCGCAAGCAGCGAAACCCGGAAGTAACGCGCTCTGTTACTTCCGGGTTGCCGAGGAGTGCAACTCGAACGCACTCAACTCGAAGCGTCTTCAACCCGATGTATGGCTGTATATGGAAGCAATTTCCCTTAATAGAATGCATTTATGTGTTTTCCTTAATGTATGAATTTATGCACACTATCCCATAATATACGCCTTTCTTGGTTGGAGAACTGCAATGCTTAATTTGGGAAAGGGTACATTTTGAGGGGCAGCTGTGCTTCAGTTCGCATACTGTTTCAGAAAGGGAGAATGAGGGAAGTTTGCATCAAAACAAGAACTAAATTTCTCCCTTACCACTGGCCTTCATGCAAAGCTCTTATCTTTTCTCATCTCCTCTGGGCCTGCCCCTTCCCCTTCCCCTGCCCCGAGAAAGCAGATACAGAAAGGGAAAGAGAGAACATTGAAATGGGAGCACTCCAGAGGAATTACATCAGTGTAACCTCTGTGGTACGTTCCGTGTGTTGTTTTTATTCTCAAAATCAATAAACACTTTAGGGAAGAGAAGAAGAAGAAAGGAACCATACAGTAGTACACACAGTGTGTGGTGCTGGCACATTAAGCCAAGAGAGAGGGAACCTGCAAAAAGCACGATGAACAAGTGAGTTATTTGTGCGGCCACGTGATCCAAAATGGAAGACATGTGTCACGCTACAGATCTGTGTGACTTGGCAAGCAGGCACCAGACAGGAGCTGCGGGGCCTCCTGGGTTTTCCACCACCCTTCATATTCTTGGCTGTCATCTTAATCCTCTTTAAAAACCCACCCTTTCCAGTGATTTGATTCCCTACATCTTTTTTTCATCTCTCGGAGCAGCCAGAAAGAGAAGCATCCTGTGCAGCTGAAAGCTGTTCGGATCCAGAACAGCAGAACAAGACGCACTCCGGAGGAGAAGCGTTGGCCGCTCTTGGCTCATGCCACTGGCCAAGAATGTGTCCAATGTGCATCGCCCTCACTAGCCCACACAGCAAGGGTCCATGATGGATCACCCCTTGAACTTGGATGTTAACACGCTCCTCCTTGCTAGCATTTAATTACGATGAGAAAATGTCATACTCTCTGTGTGCCGATCTGAACATTGGCTCACAGCTAGATCTTATAGTAAGTGTCCCTATAGAATATTAACTGTGTGCAGGCGTGAGTGCACGCACTGTGGCTTTCTTTAAGAAAACACCACATCTTGACTAAATCTTATTTTACTTCTTTGGCAGAATATCTTATTCCAACTGCCTTTCTCTGGTGTTTGTCGGATTTGCTATTAGCAGAGACTTGGTTTCCCCCTCTTTCATGAAGTAAGAAAGCCTCACTAATCTAGTAGTCTTCCTGCTGTGTTCTGAGAAGCACCAGAAGAGGTCCTTCTGTTAGAGGTTCCTCAAAGAAAGGCCTAGTAATGCCAGGCAATATTCTGTGAAGCAGAGGCAGATTTAGGGCAGAGCAACCGGTTCCGCTGCACTGGGTGCCACAGTTATGATGTAGTGAATTGAGCAGAATGGAAGGCAAGAGGTGGGGTGTGCAGAATTCTGGCCTCGCATAGAGTGCTGCTGAAATTGGAAAGATCAAAGTCTGCCCCTGTGTGAAGGATACCTAACCTATAGTTGCCAATTGCCCTGGCTCCCACTCACGGGCACTGTACTTGAGCTCTCAGCTCGGTTTTTGCCAAACGCTTTGTTCCAAAATTCACCACACTGCCCAAACGTAGATCAGGCTACAGGTTACGCAGTTCAGAAATTCATAGCAGAGTTCTAAGGTATGTGGCTAGGAAGGGGTGCCAACTTGAATAAAATAGGGGGGCAGGTAAGCCCCGCCCCACATGACATGGCACACACAGATGATATGAATGGCAATGCCCATCAACTTTTTTGGGGGCAGCCTACTCAAATATTTTATTGGGGGGCCGAAGGGACCCCGACACCTTGGAGTTGGCTCCTGTGTGGCTAAGTAATGGAGCCAGTGTGGTGTAGTGGTTAAGAGTGGTGGACTCGTAATCTGGTGAACAGGGTTCGCTTCCCCACTCCTCCACATGCAGCTGCTGGGTGACCTTGGGCTACTCACACTTCTCTGAAGTCTCTCAGCCTCACTCACCTTACAGAGTGTTTGTTGTGGGGGAGGAAGGGAAAGGAGATTGTTAGCTGCTTTGGGACTCCTTAGGGTAGTGATAAAGCAGGATATCAAATCCAAACTCTTCTTCTTCTTCTTTTAAGTGTAAGTGAAGACCATGTCCCAACACTTGACATGTCCCCTTAAGCTCACCTTTTGAAGAGTGGGGTGGGTATGCAGAGAGAAGCTGTGAAATCCCTGTTTCTTCACCTTGTCAGTTGATTTCAGTCAGAAAGAGGCAACCTGGAGTAGGGTCACTTCTGAGGGTTTCAGAGCCAAACCAGATGAGATGCCCATTCCTGCCTCTTTCGAAAGACCCTTTACAAAGTGTAAGTAGTCATGTATGGCCTCATATGGATCAGGACCCTGGGACCCTGGTGTAGGGGGTAGGTGAGGTCTAATCTTCCCCCTTCACTCAGGTCCTCAATCCAGATCAGACTGCATGCACCTGGTACTTGCATCAAATGGGAGCTTCTTAGAAACCAGTTTTAAAAAGCAGGGTCAGGGCCCCCAATTCAGATCAGGACTTCAGTGAGGGGCAAAGGGTTAAAACCCACCCACGCCTTCCCACCAGCATCTTGATCTGAATCAGGGGGCCCATACTTACTTTTAAAAAGCTGTTCACAAAATGGCTAATTGAATGAATGGTGTTGTGTCTAATTTGCCCTCGGTGCACAAGGAGGCTGGTAATGGAAAAGGCATTTCCTTTGGTAAGTTGGACCCAGACTGTTTAGGGCTTAAAGTTTAAACACAACACTGCTTGGATCTGGAAACAAGCTGGGAGCTAACTTTGCTGTTTTAGTACAGGAGTTAACGAGCTCTTTTCATCTCACTTCCAAAGCTGTAGAGCAAGAGGCCACGTATTGTGGTAACTGAAATTCCCTGATAGTCTTCAGAAGGTAGTCCCACAAAGAGTGAGTTGCTGTGGTCTGCTGTGGAGGCTATCAAGGCACAAAGCACAGTGGCCAGGCTGTCATTCTCTAGGAGAATGGGAGCAGGTGGCGCTGTGGTCTAAACCACTGAGCTTCTTGGGCTCGCTGATTGGAAGGTCGGCGGTTCGAATCCGCAAGACGGGGTGAGCTCCCGTTGCTCTGTCCCAGCTTCTGCCAACCTAGCAGTTCGAAAGCAGTGTAAGTAGATAAATAGGTACCGCTGTGGTGGGAAGGTAAATGGCATTTCTGTGTGCTCCAGCTTCCCGTTGTGCCAGAAGCAGTTTAGTCATGCTGGCCACATGACAAGGAAAGCTGTCTGTGGACATACGCCGGCTCCCTCAGCCTGAAAGTGAGATGAGTGCTGCAACCCCATAGTCACCTTTGACTGGACTTAACTGTTCAGGGGCCCTTTGCCTTGCCTTTGCCTTTCACCATTCTCTAGGAGTGGCTGTAGGTGGCAAACTGGCCTAAGCTGATGAAAACAAACCCTGCTTGTCACAGCACTCTCAGAATAATGCTGGGTCAAGCCCCAACCCTAAGTTATGCACCTAATTCTTTGGGGGAAGGGTGACCCCATCCTACAGAGGGGAATCACCACCTCCCAGATCAAGTGGGCCCATCACATCTTTGTTTCATTTTGTCTGGGTGGAATTCCTCACCACCACCTTTGTGGGACAGCAGGATGGGCAGTGAAGTTAGGTGGTAACACACCTGTAGCATCATGGAAACCTCTTGGATTCATCAGCCTTAGGAGACAGGGCATCATGACTGGTCCACCATCCTGCAGGAGCTAACCATCACAATAATGTATGTGGAGCATTATAAAAACACCATCTAGTTTCTGAATATTAGTATTATTTTGGGAAATGGTTCCTTTCATCTTGATCCTGAACACATTTCCGCGGCAAGAAGCATCCCTGAGTTACAGTCATAAAATATATATAGTAGTGAATAAAATACATAAAAGCTGTATCAAATATAACTAAGAATCTCCATTTCAATTCATATCAGATCCTCCAAAAGCTTACAAAAATTCCTCTGCCATAACTCTTCACAAAAGCTCAGCCAGTGTCTGTCAGAAAAGCAAGGTCTTTTTTTGGAGTTTAATTGCTTAGATTGAAACATCACAAAGCACACTTCCTTGGGAAGGACATTCCATAGTCTTGATAGGACCCTTATGCTGTTCTTTCATCACATTTGATTGTGTCATAGGTTTCTCATATTTAAAGTTGAAATGTCCTCTTAGGGACTTACATGAGAATTAACAGAATAATTCCTATGAAGCACTTTGCACAATTTAGGCTACACACATTACCAGCTTACAAAGCAGCTAGGTCTCTCCCCCCACCCCGCCCCTGTGTTTAAGTTGAATTTGCCCATTGCTCTGCACATCAGCAAGGGCTAAGGTGTACTGAAGTCACTTGCTATATGTCCACACCAGGGAGCAGAGATTGCATGGAAATGTCTTCTCCTGGTGGAATTGCCTCATCAATTTCCTTGCCCCATCTCTGCCCCTGGAAATCCAGAAGGGAAGGAAGGTTTCTCAGGTGTAGGCACACTTGGGATTCCATGAAACTTGAATAAGGACACATGCTCAAGCTGGATTGAAGCTGGCTTGGGGTGGGGGAAAGCCACATAAAAATGCAGTATCTCACTAGAAACTACAGGATAGCTCTGGATCCTGGATAACATTATGTGTACATGGATTCAAAAATGAGCAGTGGGAGCACACTGGAGCCAGAGGAAATGGTAATGTGTATGAAGTCTAAGACTGCAAGCCTAATTATCCTTGCCAGGAAGAAAGTTCCACTGAATGCAGCAGGACATAATCCTGACCAAGCTGGTGGTCTGTTACCAAAAAAGTATAGTAATGTTTGGACACTAAGCCTTTGGTCCTATCCACACTTACTTGGAAGTAAGCCCCCGACAAGTAAGCAGGGCACTGCGAGTAACCAGAGCATACTTTTGAGTAAATATGCACTGAATTAAATGACACAGCTGCAATACTAGATGACCGTATACAAGCACGGGAGAAGCACATACATACCTAAGGTGACCACTTCTGCAGTGTCAAGAAAGAGGAAATGAAAAATAGAGTACAGAAAAGATTCCTAATTTGCATAAAATATGTGTATGTTAATATATATGCATTTATCATCATCTTTATTATTTACTGAATTTATATACTGATCTATACCCGCAGGTCTCAGGGCGGTTCACAGGATAAAGGTGCAAGCAGCAGACTTAGAAATCATAGGTAATGTCCAGTCATTCATGGAATAGATCTATTGAAATCAATGGGCAAGTCATTTAAGTTCATCGTTTTCTGATGTTCAGCAACGGGCCCAGGACAGAGCCCTGTGGCACCCCACTTGTTACTCGGATGATGAGGAGCCATTAGTAAGTACTCTTTGGGTTCAGTCAGTCCAGAAGGGGGTTGCAGTGGGTGCAGGCCACCCTGGGTGTCACCACTGAGGGAGGTGACAAAATGCTGGGCGGCACTCACTCTTGGGAGAAACGCAGTGACTTGGGCGTGCACAGGCTCTACGCTGTCCAAACGGTCCGTCTGCTGCCTCCCCCCCAGCTGTAGGGCGGCTGAGCGGGAAGAGGCAGCCAGACTCCGGAGGCCCGGCGGTGTGCCCTGCCCCAGGCGCCAGAGCGGCTTCTTCCGCCACTGAGTCAGTCAGCCAGCTACAAATCTACTTAACAGTCACATCCTCCAGCCCACATTTTACTAGCATCAGGGACTTTGTCAAAAGCCTTACTTATGATACACTACATCCACAGCATTCCCCTGATCCATCAAGCTTGTAAGTCAAGTGAGAGAGAGAGAGAGAGAGAGAGATTCTTCTGGCATGACTTGTTTTTGAGAAACCCATGCTGCGTCTTAATAATCACAGCATCCTTTTCTAAGTGCTCACAAGCCAACCATTTAATTATCTGTTCTAGGGCTTTTCCTGGTACCTACGGTACATCAAGCTGACCAGTTGGTAGTTACCTGGGTCTTTGTTTTGAGAGCTTTTCCTGCAACTGATTACCAAGCTGAATGGGCAACTCACATCCTCATTTAAAACCTGCTTGCCTTTTTAACCAAGTGATCAACTGCAATGAAAACTTTCAACACACCTCATGCTTACATTCCTCGTGCCCGCACATATGGCTGGTCTTGGATTGCAGCCTCAGTGTCTAAATATTATTCTGATTTCTTGTCTTGAATCTGAGGCCGATCCTA
This sequence comes from Podarcis raffonei, assembly GCF_027172205.1. Classification (NCBI taxonomy): domain Eukaryota; kingdom Metazoa; phylum Chordata; class Lepidosauria; order Squamata; family Lacertidae; genus Podarcis; species Podarcis raffonei. The sequence continues at coordinate 55,851,638 of NC_070605.1, read as the reverse complement.
AATATGTCAACTTCAAGGGAATTTATAAGCAGCCTAATTGTGTGCAAGATTTCAGCCAAGAGCAGAAAAGACTTTTTGGTTCTGTCCACAACATCTGAAGTCTTGCTTTTCATTTAGAAATGCTTGAATTCAAATGTGCTTCATGCTCATCTATTAAAAGTTGAGTTTAAAAGACTCTGAATGTTTGTTGGATCTTTGGCTCTTCCTAGGAGTGGATTCCAAATAACAGAAAAAAGAAGAAAATTTAAACAATGTTTATGCCTCGATGCCTTTTTTTTTTTTTAATGCAAACATAGAGCAGGAAAGCCCCATTACAATTCTCCCCTCTGAGACAAATAATCCAAACCCAACTCCGCAAGATTTGTAACACTATGATCTGCCAGATTTGTAGTGTAGTTTAGAAGCACATTTTATAAAAGTGTGAACTGGTGTTTCATGAAACCCCAGGGATGTTTCATTTTTATATATGTGTGGAGTAATACTGGACGAGCCTTTTGAGCTGGCAGTCTGCTGTTGAAAGGCCTTTTCTAACTCTCATAATAGTGCCTTTATATGAGTGTATTTGCAAAAATATGTTTAAAAAACTACACTGTGTAAAAAAGAAAAATCAAAGAGCTATAGTTTTAATCTCTTTTTAAAAAATCTAATAATGAAATTTGAAATCCTTCTTTTTAAAAAATGATTTCTGAACATGAGAGGTAGCATATATATTTTTAAGGACAATGGGGTAGATTTAGCCATAGCTGCAACCTTCAAACAGAGGAACCTAGCTTGTCCCCATCAGCAGAAGCCCTTTGCAAGGACTTCCACTTGCTCCACCTGTGCGCCACCTGTGCCCTCTGAAATTGACTTGGGGGAGTCAGGAGAACCCCCAGAACAGCATACACTGGTACCTCGGGTTAATAACTTAATTTGTTCTGGAGGTCCGTTCTTAACCTGAAACTGTTCTTAACCTGAAGCACCACTTTAGCTAATGGGGCCTCCTGCTGCTGCTGCGCCACCACTGCCCAATTTCTGTTCTCATCCTGAAGCAAATTTCTTAACCCAAGGTACTATTTCTGGGTTAGCGGAGTCTGTAACCTGAAGCATCTGTAACATGAAGTGTCTGTAACCCGAGGTACCACCGTACTGGGCAAGGAGAGGGAATAATCACTCCGCTTGGCAAGCTGCAATGCTTACCCAGTGGAACATTCAGAAGAGAAAGACACTGAATTCCAGAGAAGATCTGAAATTTTTCAATAGTTCAGGAGCAGCTAAAAAAAAAAGAATAAATAAAAGAAATTGTGTGAATTAATATATATTTTGGCAACAAACGGTGGACTCCTAACCTATAAAATGGTTGTGAAAATCCTATAATGGGGGTGGTAGCTTATTAGAGAAAATAATAAACTAGTAGGAAGTCTGGGCGAATGGATCATTTCTCTGCTCCACCCAGCTCTGTAGTGTCAACACCGGCTGGCAGCAGCTCTCCAGAGCTTCAGAGAATGGACCCTCCCAGCCCTACCAGGATATGCCAGGGATTGAACCAGGAACCTTCTACATGCAAAGCAGTTGCTCTAGCCCTGAGCTATGGCCCTTCCCCTTCTTTCCCAACAAAGATGGCCACAAGAAGGAGTTCCAGAGCACCTTTCTGTAGGAGAGCAAAGTCCATGTCCATAAAAATGCACTTCAAAACGCTTCTTTTTTCTTTTGGTTTGCCTTATTTGTTTCTAGCTCTGTCCTGCATATGCCCAGAAGATAAGATAGAATTAATAAGATTTGTTAAAAATGACTTAGCCATGGGCAGCGATATTATTACAGGAAGTGGTATATTTCCTGTGGTGGCTCCCTCTCCCATGCCCCTGCCTTTTGAAGAGGAAATGACTGAAAATAATTTAAGGTATATCATAAGGAACTCATTAATAGATTCATCTACATTGCTATGATAATATTTCCCTCATCATATGGCTCACATTCACATCCCAACACCACCTTTCACTAATAGGGTATGTAAGTTTTAGGCTCATATGTTTACGTATTTTATAAACCAACCAATTAGCCTTTATTTTTTAAGGGGGGGGCCTGCCTTTTATCACCTACCGGTTAAGCTTTCTCCTCTTTTCCTGAGGCAAGAAGGGGAGGGAAATTGGTCTAGAGCAAAGGGGAAGGTGATCAGGAACTAGGTCTGTGAAGAAGAAGAAGAAAAAGAGTTTGGATTTGATATCCCGCCTTTCACTCCCTTTAAGGAGTCTCAAAGCAGCTAACATTCTCCTTTCCCTTCCTCCCCCACAACAAACACTCTGTGAGGTGAGTGGGGCTGAGAGACTTCAGAGAAGTGTGACTGGCCCAAGGTCACCCAGCAGCTGCATGTGGAGGAGCGGAGACGCGAACCCGGTTCCCCAGATTACAAGACTACTGCTCTTAACCACTACACCACACTGTGAAAAGTTGGGGGAAAGACCCAACTAGTGATACAGGAACCAGTTCAGAGGAGGATTCTTCAAATTCTTGGGTAGTGACCAAGACACCAACAGAGAAGATGTCAGGCAATCCCATCCCAATCCAACTGAAATAACGCATGTGTGAGATGCAGATCTTACAGGCTAAACCAGGCATAGTGGTCAGGGATGATGGGAGTTGTAGTCCCAAAACATCTGGAGGGCCGAGTTTGCCTATGCCTGGGCTAAACCCATGGTCCCTGAGGGATAAACCGTACCTTTTGCATGTTCAGCACAGGTGAGAAGGAATGCATATACATACTGATGTAAACGTGCATAGTTCCTCCATGCAAGTGGGATCCCACATAGGTTCCCCTCTCATGTCAAGGAGCACTAAATGTGCATGTTCTGGAGGAAGGGAGAGTAAGAAGGGCTTCAGCTGCAGCAGCGGCCTCATCCACAAGGCTTGGATGTTTGTGTAGAGCAGAGGTGCACAACCCTCCAGATGTTGTTGGACTACACCTCCCATCATCCCTGATCACTGGCTATGCTGGTTGGGGCTGATGGGAGTTGTACTCCAGAAACATCTGGATGGCCGCTGGTTGTGCACCCCTGGCGTTGAGCTTTATTTCATAGACTTCTAGAGTTGGAAGGGACCATGAGGCCATCTGGTCCAACCCCTGCAATGCAGGAATCTTTTGTCCAATATGGATCTTGAACCCATCACCCTGAGATTAAGCGTTTCATGCTTTACCGACTGAGCTGAAGAACCTGGGAGACTGAGTTCTTAATGCCTCTCCGTTTCAAATGGAGCTGAATGGCATTCTAACAGAATTAAATTTGGGAAACTGATTTAGTTTTAACTAAAAGCTAAAGGACCATTACATGAACTGGACCAAGTACTGAGATAAGCACTCCAGTGGTCTTTCTCCGGGTACCCTGGTGTTATGTACTGAGTTGAATAGGATCCAAAATGCAGCAGTATGATTGGTCTTAGAACAATGCAGCAGTATGATTGGTCCGCAGGAGCCACCCAACCCAGCTCCAGATGGAAGTGAACCCGCAACCTGATTGGCCTACAGGGGAATCCCGGAATTAGCCAATCACGTGTGCCCATTCTGTAAATAGTGTATATAAAGCAGATATTTGGGGGGAACTTTCATTCCTCACTACTATGAGCTGAATAAAGAGCATGAAATCCACACTCGACTCCGAGTATATTTCACCTGCCATCTGAGGTAAGGGCCAGAGAGAGGACCTCTGCTGCTCTATTAGCTCTGGCCAAAGACTTTTTATTTTATTTTCTCAGGACTCATTTTCATTTTTTACAACTTTCGCATTAGTCGGTGCTGACAACATACACACGTGTTTAGAAAGCTGCTTTTGTTCCTTTATTTAAATTTGTCTACTCTATCTTTCATTGCAAGCCACCCTGAGAGTGCTAACTGAATGGGAAGGAGGGTGTTAAAATGGATGCATGTACAGTATGTAGTGTATGTATGAGTGAATAGAACAGTGATCCTCAGATCCACTGGCTCAGAGGTGGGGAACCTCAAGCCTGGGGGCCAAATGCCACTCTCTAAGGCTCTCTGTCTGGCCCCCAGGACACTCCCTAGTCACACCTGCTCCATAAGCCATGCCTCTTACCATGACTTTCATGAGTGTTTTAGCCTGGCTAGACTATATCCTCGATAGGGATGGGTGAATCTGTCACTTTCAGTTCCTTCCAGTTCCTCATTTCCACAGTCTTAAGTTCACCTCCCTGCATTTCCACCAATGTGCTGTATTATTGCTGTCAGGAAGGGCGTTCTTGAACTATAGCAGTATGAAAAATGTTCAGGATTTCAGTAGGAAGCTACAGACATGCACCAAATGGAAATGAAGTTGTATGAGAGCAAAACTTTGCAGGCATAAACAGTTTTGAAATTAGGATTCCTCATCACTGCCCTGATGCCATCACAAACACAAATAGTCACAAATGCACAATAAAAACAGTGTCCAGAGGGGCCTTCAATCAACCCCAAGCCCCCCTCCCAGTCTCTTCAATTTGGGAATTTTATAACTAGTAACCTTAATTTTGTATGTTTCACTGCAGGGCAAATAGCAAGGGAGGGTTGTTTTACATCACGAAAGCATCACAGGGAAAGAGTTACATATTGCCAGCACTTCTCCCCAATCTGATCCCTGCCACTACACAGCTAATTACAAAATTATGATCATCACCACTACCACCATTGAGAGCAACAGCAAATCAAAATCCAAGGCAGACCTGGCCACACATCTCCTACTACTCTACTAAAATGGTCTCGTTTAGTGAGAAATTCAGTGTCTGATGACAAACAAGGGTTATTTTAGTTGCAAGTGTATGCTTTTATTCGCATCTCTCTCTTTTTGCTCTAGTCTTATGGATATTTTTTACATTCTCTGTCTTATGTAAATTGGAATAGGTTTGGAGGTTTCATTTGATTCATTTTATTTTCATTTCTAATAAGCCATTTTCAGAGTGACTATCTGCTATATTTAGAAATTATTTTTAGTAGTAGTAGTAATAGTAGTAGTTGTAGAACTTTTTTTTAAATGCAATTTACTTTACTAACATATTGGGAGAAATGCATTTTAAAACACAAGACGGTGGGGGAGGGAGGAGAGAAAGGACTTTGGTTGTAAAATGTCAGTTTCTGAAATGTTCCAGTTATGTGCAAACTGCCTGTGTAGCTGCAGTTCACAATTGCCATCTGAACATCTATTTTTCCAAGCATTTAAGAGGAGTGATGTGTACATTTTTCATGTGTAATTAGGCAGTGTAATGTGATCCCTTTCTGCAGTCAAGCTGCCATGTGCTGTAGCCTCACTGAATAGCTTCCAGATTTCAACCCAATCTCTTCTGTCTAGACTCTACGTTGCTGGTTCTCCCCCTCTGCCTGCCCCCTCCCTGCCTTCTGAGCCTAAAACAGGCTCCAATACAAAATGCCAAAACCAGAAGTTTTTTTTTGTCCGTCTTTCTCATAAAGATTTGGGACAGATCTCCCAGGCCCAGACAAGGGCTGGATCCCAGACTTCTTAAGACACGTGTCATCTGAAACTGACATTAAAGACTCTGCAAGCTTTTCAGCAGGTCATGCACACACAAACAATGGCTTTAAAAATATGGTTTTCATTAAAAAGTGAGTATTTTTAGAGAGGTGTGGTTCAGTTCAGATGAAAAAGGAGGGGGTATGAACAGAGAGGGAGGGAGGGAGGGGGAGAGAGAGAGAGAGAGAGAGAGAGAGAGAGAGAGAGAGAGAGAGAGAGAGAGAGAGAGACTGAAACATTATTTACACTGCTGTAGAATTTATAAGGCTGCTTTGGGGACTGAAGGAAAATGAAACAATAGATGCTGTCCAAAAGCCAGGTGCATCTCATGCAGACAGTGTTTATAATCAGGGCAAAGTACAGCTGATTTGAACAAGAAAGAAGTTTCTATGGAAAACCTTCCAACTTTATTATACTTCCAAACGTACACAGTATGTACTTTTAACCGTAAATCTTATCCCTGGGGAGGGAAAAAAAGATTTAAAAATGATTTCACAGATCATGGGGGACAGTTTTTGACACTGCAGCAACAGTTTGCTGTTGACTTACAGGCTTTCTTTCTTTCAGCATCTTTTATTCCAGCCGTGTCATTTATTTCCTCTAACGAAGAGATGCATGTATGCTGCATGAGCAAAAGTTTCATTTATTTGAAATTGGATACTCCGCATTGTCGCTTTAGGCTCAAGGTGTCTTGCAAACATTAAAAACTATCAAATACAATGTAACCCAATGAAATTCAGTTATTTCTCAGAACTGTATTTTTTTCCATGTTTATCCCAAAACCTTGTTACAGTTTGAAATGTCGCAACGACCATGCCTCCCAAAGCCACAGTCATATGTTGTTGCTTGTTTGTTTTCATTTTGGAAAACCAAACTGTGTAACCTTCTCTGTTTTCATTTTGCCACTCATGAGCAGGGGTGGGGCACAACTTTTTATTTCCATTCGCTATAATGTTGCAGTGGTCTGCATCCTATATGTTCATTTCAACTGCATAATTAGTCAGTTTCCAGGCTCTATACCTGGCCATAGTTGTTGCCCTTGGACTGTACATTGCTGAGGTTCAAAACCTTTTGCCATGTTTACTTGGAGGTGAGTCGCACACATACAGGTAGTCTAAATATTGCCTTTACATTAAAGTTCTCAATCACCAACTTCCCACGTGCTCTAGACTACTCACAGCTCTACAGGTGTGGAGGCAAAACGATGGAGCCGTAAGCTGTACAACTCAACTGTCGAATGCTCTCCTTAGGGAAGCTAACCTGGTACCTTTTCAGCATCAGCTTAAGTCTTTTCTGTTCTCCCAGGCATTTTAAGACCTGGTTTTAGACCACTGTGGTCCAGTTGGCAGTTTTGATGTATTTGATGGCAGTTTTAGTCTATGCTGGTTTTTGTTTTGATTTTTACAGTGCTTGCTTTATTGTGCTGGCTATGTGTTGAGTTTCTATGCCCATTGCCTCTTTATGGTGCTTTATTGTGATATGGTTCTGTTGTTATGTTCTTCTCTTATGTGTGTGGCACCTAGAGAAATTATTTTATGAGACATTTCAAATAAAATAGACAAGCAAATGTATTCTCAGTTCGAATCCCCTCCTCTATCATGACTGGAGGAGTGTGGAGAGGGTTGATGTCTGAGGCTGTCCAGTCCGGTGGTTGCAATGGGTGTGGTTTTAGCCAGGTTCTTTACATATTTTTGAACCAGCAAAGTGGGTGGAACCAGCCCTTGAGGAAGCCTTCCAGCGCAAATTCTAACGCAACCACTCCCCCCGCCAATCACACTCCATCTTTGCCCATTTCACACCTCATGCTAACATTTTATGACCACATAGGTCTATGGTGGCTTGAAGTTACTTCAGCATGACATTGTGCTGTGCCATGATAATGCTCAATTGCATCAAAGGATTTTGTTGTGATCCTATTCTGCTTTGCTGACAGGAGAGGAAAGGGTCACACAACTGGTTGCTTTCAGTTCAAACTGGCTTATTCACAGGTATTTCCATTTCAGCTGTTGCAGTGTTCTTATTTCTCATGTTAGTCCCTTTTTTCTCTTCACAGCCCTTAAATTCTTTTCTTTGAAATTAAGCGTCTCAGGTATGCAGACATATCCATCTGGTCTGTGTTATTTCTTGCTGTTTTCTACCCAAGCCTTTGGTTTTATCATAATTTATTTCCAGGTTAATTCTTCTGTTCTGGGAGAAATATTGAGAAACTTCCCGTCTTCTGCTTCCAAACAGATTTCCGCCCCTTCCCCTGTGAAATGAAGATTATTCTTCTAATCTGCCACATTTTCCATCCAAAGCATTCTTCATCTTGAAAGATAGCATGATCCGCATTGCCTCTGCTCATATGAGCCTCTTCTCATGCTTCTGAGAGCTCTATCTCTGACGAGCAGCTCAGCTAGTGGGAAAGAAAGAAGTGGCCTTTCCCATCACGACATCCAGGTTATAGGAATACTCTCCTGAATGGGGTTTGGCTGGGCCCCATTTTTAAAGGAGCATGGAAAACAGCTACAATTCTTCTGATGCAGTAAGTTTCCACTGCAGGGAGTTTTTCATGGGGGAGGGGAGAGAATTATATGCCTCTTTTTTTATATACAAAATGACACAGCCCCTCTATCTTGCTATGCAATTTATTTGCTTATTAAATATTGCATGTATTGTTACACTGTAATTTTTGCAACAATATTAAAGGTAAAGGTACCCCTGCCCGTACGGGCCAGTCTTGACAGACTCTGGGGTTGTGCGCTCATCTCACTCTATAGTCCGGGAGCCAGCGCTGTCCGCAGACACTTCCGGGTCACGTGGCCAGCGTGACGAAGCTACCCTGGCGAGGCAGAGCCGCACACGGAAATGCCGTTTACCTTCCCGCTAGTAAGCGGTCCCTATTTATCTACTTGCACCCGGGGGTGCTTTCGAACTGCTAGGTTGGCAGGTGCTGGGACCGAGCAACGGGAGCGCACCCCGCCGCGGGGATTCGAACCGCCGACCATGCGATCGGCAAGTCCTAGGAGCTGAGGTTTTACCCACAGCGCCACCCGCATCAATATTAGGATAGAAATAATTTAATGACCCTTGGTAGAGAAAGTACCTATCATGGGTTAGATCCAGACTAGGTAGACCTATCAAAACCTACTTAAGTTAATCATCTGCTCTCCAGATGTTTTGGATTACAGATTGTATCAGCCCTTGCCAGGATATGGTGTTGATGAGAGTTGTAGTCCAAAATACCTGGACACCAGGTAGCAAAGACTGGCCTAATCAATAACATTCCTGCAGTTACTAAAAAAAAAGGTCTTTGTTTTGTTATTACATTGCAGTTAAAGTGCAAGATCAATTGACTTGTACTTGATTTAATTCTGGTACAATCTGAAACTGATGGTTAACTTGTTTTATTTACAGCTGCCTTTCTTATTTGGAGAGCGCCATATTTTTTGTTCTCTGCGCAAGCTGGTCATTGACTGCAACAAAGTATTCATTCGTTAACTAAAAATGTTAATTTGAAAAACAAAGTGTCAGTTCAATCCTGGGTCCAATGGCAGGATAAAATGTCCTCCTTCTCACGCTGCAGTGTGAACACAGTAGAACACCAGTTTATTGAACTTATTTTGGGGGTGGTTTAATTCCTCTGCTCCTGGAGGCTATGGTACCAGCATACCATGAAAAGAGTTCTTTTCATGAGATCTGGATCCTTGTTTTGATCACTAAGGAATCTTATGACAATTTAGATAAATCTCAGCCAAACATCAGAATTATCAGGCTGTTCCCTGGATCAAATGTCTCATACTTTTGAGGCTTTTCTACCATAAGTTTGAGACTGATCCAGACCGCTAGTGGATTCAGAAAGAATATATCTATTCACACCCACTGAGGCTCTTTTTTACTTTAAAAAAGTCCCACTGAAATCAGTGGGATTCACTCCCAGATAAGCGTGTATTGGATTACAACCTAGCAGCACAATATTATTCAGGTCTACTCAGAAACAACTCCCACTGAGTTCACTGGGACTTACTCCCAGGTAAGTGTGTACAGAAGTGCAGCATAAGAGCTCCTTCCAGAGAGAGAAAAAACATGTTATTCCGTTCCTGTCAAAGCAGCTTGGAGAAACCACTCAAATGTCCAACTCATGTCAAAAAGGTTGTGAGCAGAGAAAGGGATGTGTCAATCTACTCCTCTCTGCTTTGGTTTAAAATGTCATTTTTAAAACTAGGGAATCTTTTTAATGAATGCTATCCAAATGTGTGATAGGTGACATTAGCATGACTGTCAGCTTTTCATACAATTGCTGGATTCTAGTTATTTTCGTAGAGGAAATGTTCATTTCTTTGATTTCAATGGCGAAGGCAACTGCTGGAATGATTATCTTAAACGTAGAAAACAGACTCCCCCCTCTCCCCTCACGAAAGTATGTTTGTCTTTTCAAATCATGATATGAGAGTTGATGCTTTGTTTTCTTGGTAGTGCAATCTTTACCACTGATAGTTAATGCTTCAGGATTGTATTAAAGATACAAGGACTTATATTAAAGATAGCTGATACTTTGGGCTTTTATTAAATATGCTCTTTCAAAACCATTCCTTTTTCATAACCAGTATACAGATTTGTCTGAATTCTTCCTAAAGCAACAAATATGAGAATGACAAGGGAAACTGCATAGATACTCCTCTGAGTTTGGCAACTTTCTCTTTAGCCTTGCTACATCTTAAGCAAAGAGAGGTAAAGCTGAAAGAGCAGTGAAACTTAAGTGAAGTATTTCACCTAAAATATCACTGTCCAGTGTGGGAGGGGGCAACCCTGCTTTCTTTTATATGGCAAACATTAAGAATATTAGAAAAATGCTCCCATGTTTCTCATTAATCTTTCTGCAATGCTAAAACAAGCACCATTATCCTAAACCGGCTATTTTTTCCTGGCCTGTGGGCTTTAATAGGTACCCTGAACTCTCCCACCTAGAAGAGTTTCCTTATTCTTTCCGATAGCAGCTGGCAGATTTGCACAATTTACTTTGCAGTGTGTTAGCAGATAAGCCTAATTGCACAATATACTGAAATTTCAACCTGGCCCAAGGAAACAATTAAACAAATGGTTAATTTGTACTAATCACCTTGATTATTATTTTTTTGTACTGAGAATCTTTCCTGATCAGGACTGGATATAAATGCATAGCAACAAACAAACATGAATCCAGTTAAAATATAATTTCAGCAACAGTTCTTTTAATATGTAAATACGACATCAGCTGTGGACTTTGGTCTTTCAAATTTCAGCATTGCAATGTGAGAGGCCAAAATTCAGCATCTCTTGCCTCTTGCTTTCCAGTCTACTCAATTCACTCTTAAGGACCACCTGCTTTCAGAATTCCCTGATAACATCGAGGAATACTGGACCAAACTAAAAACATCCATTATTGCAGCCTGTGAACAAACTATTGGATACCAAACCAAGAAACACCAGGACTGGTTTGATGAGAATGACAGTGAGCTTGAACGCATGATTGACAAGAAAAGGAAGGCCTTTCAGATCTAGCAAAGAGATAGAAACTGTGCCACTAAGAAAAAAACCTATGCCAACGCTAAGGCTGAGGTTCAAAGAAGAACCAGAGAACTAAAAAACACCTGGTAGATAAAAAAACCTTAAGAAATCCAGCACTTAGCTGGCACTCATGACGCACAGAGTTTCTTTAAAGCCACAAAGAATGTCTATGGACCAATAAATCATGGCATATGCCCCCTACGCTTAGCAGACGGTATCACACTTCTAAAAGATAAAGAAGCTATTGCACTGCTCTGGAAAGAACATTACCAACATCTCCTTATAAATATAAAACAAAAACGAATATGAATATGAATCCAATAATATTGACTTCCTAGAAAGTATGCTTACAACTGGAGCTTTAGTGGAAGCACACATAATGGTAAACTGATTCTCTTGGTTAAAATAATAAATATGTTTGTGATTCCCACCCCCCGGCAAAAAAATAAAATTGATTTATCCTGCATAAATTTGTCACTAGAGCTCAGTGACAGATGTACAATGTGTTTCATATTGTCTTCTTTTTGCACACCATGCCAGTTGATGGGGGTTATGCATTATGCAATTTTATGGAACCCTTTGTGGTCGCCATGTGTTACTGGGAACTACGGCGTGTGCAGAAGACTTAAACTGCAGCAGCCATACTTGCCAAATGTTTTAGACAAAATCATGATCATTTGCACTGAATTTGTCTTTATCAAAATCTGCTCTTCATGCCCTGCAGATGATATTTCTAGACCAAAGTGGAACAATCTGAATGGTTAGATCAGACCGATGTAAGAATGACATGTCCTGAAGGGAATTTACTTTTGTGTTTTGGTGTGATGGCCAAAACAACAAATAAAATAAATGATAGTGAACATAAGATGAGTCTGCTGGATCAGGCCAATGGCCCTTCTAGTCCAGCATCCTCTTCTCACAGGCTGGCTGACCACATGCTTGTGGGAAGCTTGCAAGCTGCACATGAGTGCAAGAGCACTCTGCTCAGCTGTGATTCACGGCAACTGGTATTCAGAGGCATATTAGATTACTTTGCATTTTCCACATTCTCCACCCCCTCCCTGCAACTTCATGGTTTGGCTCACATGTCTGAGTTGCCTGGAGTGATTTGCTCTTCAGGCATATTTATTGTGATACACCTTTTCTTAGCTTCTGGCATGCTGTTGCTTGGATTGCATTGAGTGGATGCAAACTAGGTTAGTTCTTACTGGAGTTCTTACTACCAGTGATTTAAATGGGAACCAAGTACAATCTCCAGAGTAATCCTACTGAAGAACTAGGGAAGCACAGAGTAGTTGATATTTCACCACATTCAAAATCCCACTTGCTTATGCCAGCCAGCCAGAATGGGGCAGTTTCCCCCCCTTATTTTTACAGGGCCATGAGGGGGAATGAGGATTTGACCCTTTGCGGGGTTCATGGAGCTTTGGATCTAGAGAAGCCAATGTCTCCAATCCTCTGCAACTACTTGCAGGGGAACCAGAGGCAATAACTTCTCATCCACCGTGACAAAACTAGAGGCCTCCACCACAGTGGACACTGCTGACCAATGGTAGCAGAGAAGCAATGAATGCACTGCTCTGCACCCTTCCCCCAGCCATCTACACAGGGAGATTAGGATGCCACTCTATTTAACCTTGAATCCAATACAGAGAGTCTGTGTCAATTGTGTGACTTGATTTTCTGGTTTTAATTTACACATGATGTCTTCTCCCATTCCAGGTTTGTAAGCACAGTCCCAAAGTCTCCAGATGTTACCTTCAAACATTATCCAGCTCATTTTGTCATTGTTTTCTCAATATTTTCCATTTAGAATCTGGGATGAAATGTTGCCAACGTCAGCATGTCTCCAGTGGAATGTCCCAAATATATTTTCCAACGGTAAGGATCTCTGATAAAAGGACTGAGAAAGACTTTGGAGAGCTTCTGCCAGTCAGAGCTGAAAAGGCATGGCTTACAGAGATCAGGAGTAAGACAGTTCCTACCTTTAGGCTTTCAATCTAATAGACATGGCACATGAGGGAAAATAAATGGGGTGAGGAAAGGATATAAAGTAAGCATAGGTACCAGTTTTAAAATTTAACAATTTTTTAAGCAACCAGTTGGGATGGAATTGGTTCAGGTAGCCTGATGGAATAGCTGCCACTAGGGGACAGTTGAAGGAGGATCAAAAGCAACGAGTCTCTCAAGAAAAGTGCTCAAATAGTGCTGCTTTTGCTTCATCTGCAGCCTGATAGAATGGCTGCTTTTAGGTAACACTCCACAATTCCCTGATCAGTGAGAATTCCCAATAAAGTGCAAGTAGGTTTGCTTTCTTTTGGAAATGTGAACATGGGATTTATGGCATTTTTGAGATATTTTCTTTATTTACAAAGTCAAGTGTAAGCAGAGTCAAACAGCAGGCACTTCTGCAAGGCACAAGAGTCTTTGCCCCACATCAGATTCCCAGAAAGAAGGCCTGCGCTTTCCACAAAATCACATACCCCCCCACCTCACCCTTCCTTCTCCCAAACAGCTGCTGCTTCACTTACTTATACCTTACATCAGCCCCTTCCTCTTAGCTAGAAGAGAAGCTCATTTCTGAAGGCCCTGACAGCTACTGAGATTAATATAAGGAGAGATCCTCTGGTTAGAAGGGAAACTCTTCTAACAATTAGCTCCCATGAAGAAACATTAACTGACCATTCTGAACAATCTAGACTAAGGAATCCATGGCCCAGAGTCATCACCTATTTAACAGTGTGCAAAAAAATAAGGTGTCATATAGCTTTGTGTTGATTACAGGACTTTAAACCAATGCCTTGCCTAGAATAGATGGTGGATCAGGCAGTTTGACTGGAAGTTAGTAGTATTCAGGACTGGATCTCATGTGCAGCTACAATTAAATTCCTATGGCAGAAGGAGATAGTGCGCAAATTGCTCTCATCTGTTTTCTGGGCATCTATCCAGTTTGAAAGGATGTCTCAAGTACTAACTGGGCTCCAGCTACATTTTAAAAACTGATGGAGAAAGTTGTGGGAGCATGAAATTCCTTGAAGTACTTGTGTATCTTGAAGACTCAATAGTATTTGGTAGGACAATAGAAGAACATGAGATCTGTTTGATGAAAGTTCTCAGTTGTTTGGGAGCAACGCACCATGCTAGTCTAAATGGCCTTGGTGCAGTGTAAAGACTATTTCGAGACAAGCCATCCTGCTGCATTCACAAGCAGAAAACTGTCTGGCTCAGAATGAAGCTGTGTCCAGTACATCAACAAGAACTTTTTACATTGAAATGGTCGTTGTTGGATAAGGTTCGTGATCCTCTGTATGGGGCCAGATTTACTGTGTATAAAGATAATGATCTACTCATATGCATTTTACACATGCCAAATGCAGTTCCATGGGACATTGATCCCATGCTGCTTGGTTGACATATGGGTTTACTTTTTAGTATTGTGCTGGCAGGAACAACATAGGTATCTGAAGAAGTGTGCATGCACACAAAAGCTTATACCCAGAACAAACTTAGTTGTGCTACTGGACATTTTAAAAATTTATTTTGACTGTGTCAGACCAACATGGCTACCTACCTAAACATAGGTGTTGTTACTTTATCTTAAAGGTAAAGGTAAAGGACCCCTGACAGTTAAGTCCAGTCGTGAAAGACTCTGGGGTTGCGGTGCTCATCACACTTTACTGGCCGAGGGAGCCGACGTTTGTCCACAGACAGTTTTTCTGAGTCATGTGGCGTGCTTTCAAACTGCAAACACTTAATGAAGACATGGTGGTTTCTTGGACTGAAGAAGCCATTGAAGGAATCAAGGTACTCTGTCAATAGATGAGTGTAGCAGGAGTAGTTAATCAGCTGGCACTTCTCCAGGGCAGTTCCTCTTGTACTTCTGCCACGACATTAAAATGAATAATCTAACTAATTTGAAGAAAGAAGATTTGCAGCATGTGCAACCAAAGGACTATAACTCTGCTGATGCTTGGTGACCAAATCAAATCAAAAGTGTATCCTGTGCTATAAAATTTAAGCATCCTCATGGAGGACTCTTTCTAAGGGAATAGGGTAGGCTAATTTTAAAATATGATTTACATCACCACTAAGGATTTAAATGCCCAGTATGATCATGAAGGCTGTGCATTCCACAGTGGCACTGCTGAGATTTCAGGAATGATACCTCGGTAGTATTGTCACTGTGTGATGCAAAGCCTTCATGATGATTCTAGATAGTTAGATGAGAGCTGAGAGCAGAATGGGGACAAAAGGTGGGCAAACTGCTGTTATTTATCCTATCCCCACTTAGGAAGCACACCCACATCATCTCCAAACTAAGATGACTGACCAAAGCTCTATGCAGAAGTCAGCATTTATTTCATTTCCTGGTTTTGGGTCCAAGACAGCTCTGGTCACCCTAACAGATGATCTCTGCAGACAACTGGATCGAGGCGGGTCAGGACTGCTGATTCTCTTAGATTTGTCAGCATCCTTTGACATGGTCGATCACGATCTTTTGGACCACCACCTCGCCAACATGGGGATACAGGGCATAGCCCGTAACTAGTTGTGCTCTTTTATCTCTGGTCGGGGACAGAGGGTGGCACTAGGGAGGGAAATGTCGTCGCGCCGCTCCTTGGTGTGTGGAGTGCCGCAGGGCGCAATTCTTTCCCCAATGCTTTTAAACATCTTTATGCGCCCTCTTGCTCAGCTTGTCCGGAGCTTTGGGCTGGGTTGCCACCAATTTGCTGATGACACTCAGCTCTATCTGCTGATGGATGGCCATACCAACTCGATCCCGGACACACTGACTAGATGTTTGGAAGCTGTGGCTGGATGGTTTCGTGGGAGCCGATTGAAACTAAATCCTTCGAAGACAGAGGTCCTCTGGCTGGGTCGGGATGGTATGGGGATGAGGGACCAACTCCCTTCTCTTGTGGGGGCCCAATTAGTGCCATTGCCTTCCGTTAAGAGTTTGGGTGTAATCCTTGATGCCCCCCTTTCCATGGAGGCACAGGTTACAGCAACAGCCAAGGTGACATTTTTTCCACCTTCACCGCATCAAGCAGTTGGTCCCTTACCTTTCCTGCCCTGACCTGCCCACAGTGATCCATGTGACGGTCACCTCCAGGCTTGACTGCTGTAATTTGCTCTATGCAGGGCTGCCCTTGAAGCTGTCCCAGAAACTCCAGCGGGTGCAGAATGCTGCAGCGAGGCTCCTCACAGGATCTCTGCCATGGGAGCATATTCACCCAGTGCTTTTCCAGCTGCACTGGCTCCCTGTGGAGTACAGGGTCAGATTTAAGGTGCTGGTTTTGACCTTTAAAGCCCTTCATGGCCTAGGACCCTCCTACCTATGGGACTGCCTCTCCTGGTATGCCCCACAGAAGACCTTAAGGTCCATATATAGCAACACCCTAGAGGTCCGGGGCCCTAAGGAAGTTAGATTAGCCTCAACCAGAGCCAGGGCCTTCTCAACAATGGTGTGGTGGAACGCTCTGTCTCATGAGACCAGGGCCCTGCGGGATCTGATTTCTTTCCGCAGGGCCTGTAAGACAGAGTTGTTCCGCCTGGCCTTTGGCTTAGAATCAGTTTAATTCCCTCCCCCTCTTTCTTTTACTTTCTCCTCCTGTGAAGAGGCTACATCCTAATGTTTTAATGTTGTATTTTAATCTTTTTTAAATTGTATTTTAATCAGCCCGGTCTTGGCTGGGGAGGGCGGGGTATAAATAAAAAATTATTATGATTATTATGATGATTATTATTTCTTTCCATTTGATCATTTGCTCTCCTCTTCCTTTCCCAATGAAGGAATGATTTTTGAGGCCAAAAAAAGACGTTAGCTTATAAGAAAATAGCACAATTTATTCATGCCCTTCATCTCCCTTACTCTCCTGAAGTCACTTTGAATTAGATTTCCTTTTTATAAAGGTCTTTTGATTTGTGTGTGTGTGTGACTGTGCTTTTCTCATTTGAGGGAACTGCAAAGGGTGAAATTCTGACCCTGCAAGAAGTCAAGGGGATTTAAAAGTAATTGAGTATAGTGCCGTGTGTGTGTGCGCGCGCGCATAAGGATTTCACCTAAAGGGTTATGATCACCCAGCATTTATTTAAAAAAAGGAAGGAAGGAAGGAAAAAGGTCTCTCCAGAAGATGTTTTATATTAATTTAAGTATTTGTTACTGGATAATGTCAGGCTCTCTCTCAATGAAATGTCTTGCGTGGGCTGCCACACCTGCTAAATATAACCCCCTCTTTCTTTTGAAATTCTATAAAGAGGCCTTTAAAGGTTTACATCCTCCAATCTGGAGGTTTAATTGCTTCATTTATAGTTTTTTTTAAAAGGCCTTGTAAATTTCAGAATTTTGGATATTTCAAAGATGAAGCGGCTGTTCAATGAGGGCATGAGGACTGAAATTTGAAACAATTCACTGTGTTAAATAGAGCATTGATTCTATTATGAAGAGGGTGGGGGCAGGGTGGGAGCTCCTGTTTCTCATTCTACGAGTTCTTGGGGTGGATATTTTGTGCACTGATTTTATTGCTTACGGGCAAGTTCAGTATGAATAAGTAGCATGGGCTCACCATGGTAAGTGCACACTGGGGAGGAAGTGATAGATTCTGTTTTATATAAGGTAGTTGAGAATGATTACATACACTAATATACTTTAATCTACATAAACCATAAATCTAATATAAAGCGGATACCCCAAAAACAATTTTATTAACAGAAAGCAGGGCAAAAGCTGAAAGTATTTGATAATTTTCTATTTACTTTGAATCTTTGTCTAGAAAGAATAACCATAGCTGTTGATTAGATTGACATATAGAAAAAATATATAATATATGACCTTCACAAGCAGTAAGTGTGATCTTTCTCTTTCTAGGGAACAGCTGCCTCTGAGACTGCTTAACTACTCTGCATCAGCAAGGTGCCATTTGGAAGTTTAATGTATCGCATGTTGGAGTATGAGATTCATCGATTGCCACCACAACCTTTTGGGGCCTGTGAATGCATTTGCAAACTGGAGAAACTATTGTGGACACCACACACCAGTCTAATTTAACCAGAGGAGGGGACCGTGTGGGCACCAGGAAAAGCCTCTGGGCACTATGCTGGTGACCCCCAGCCTAAACTTAAGCTGGTAACCTCTGGCCTAAACTTAAGCAGGCAAGACCTCCTACATCAGGACAGTTAAACCCATGGCAGTCAGAGGTGCTATGTCTCCCTTGCCAATACAGGCTCACTGTAACACTGTAACATCCAAGTAGGTCAACCAATGATTCCAGAGAGCAATGAAAACAGAGCATTCAGAAGTCCAAATGGAAAGGTCAACAATTACAGAGGGACCCCCTAATCTAAAATAGTTACTCACAAGCAACAGCAAGCCACCCAAGAAAGACACAAGCACAGGGACCAAATCCTGCGATGAATCCAGGTACCGACTCTGACCCCACTCAGGTGGCACCAAATAGCCATTACATTCACCTGTTCACCTTCCAACATGATATATACTATCTGTCAGCAGTGCCTTTCTGCATTCAGCACAGTACAAAGAGGTTAGTTTATTGATCTCTCTCTCTCTCTTTCTCTTCATGCATGTACACCATGGGTAAGCAAACTAAGGCCCGGGGGCCAGATCCAGCCGAATCGCCTTCTCAATCCAGCCCATGGACAGTCCGAGAATCAGTGTGTTTTTACATGAGTAGAATGTGTCCTTTTATTTAAAATGCATCTCTGGGTTATTTGTGGGGCATAGGAATTCGTTCATTTTTTTCTCCAAAATATAGTCTGGCCCCCCACAAAGTCTAAGGGACAGTGGACCGGCCCCCTGCTGAAAAAGTTTGCTGACCCCTACACACAGACATAAATCTGAAATCAGAAAGGACATTATTCAGAAAACCATTTCCACCTCCCAGAACCATATTTTGCTGATGTGACAGTGGCCATTCTCAGCCTACTGCACTAATAAGTCTTCAGTAGACTACCCATTAGAAACATTAGGCACTTTACTTGGCTTAAGGGAAATGGGATTGTTTTACAACATAATCTTATACAGTGTATACATGATAGCATGTATGCTTATTCATCATTGAGCTCAACAGAGCTTATGCCCAAGAAAGATGATCACAGTCATTGTTTGTTTGCATTTTTTAGATGTTGTTATTTTATAATGGAAAGGCAAGACATAAGAGCCAAATAAATGTATTTTTAAAATATGTTGCATTTTCTGGTTTTGGTGGTTGGTTTTCATTGTTTTATGTGGTTGAAGTTGCTTTGTGAGAGCTTGGACCTAACAGGGTGTTATTCTTTTTTTATAAAAACAAACAAACAAATGAATATATAACACACTGATTATTATGATTGTCAGGACAATCATCTAGCCTATGGCTGCAGTGCAGGCTGATTTCTACAGTGGTACCTCAGGTTAAGTACTTAATTCGTTCTGGAGGTCCGTTCTTAACCTGAAACTGTTCTTAACCTGAAGCACCACTTTAGCTAATGGGGCCTCCTGCTGCTGCCGCGCTGCCGCGGCATGATTTCTGTTTCCATCCTGAAGCAAAGTTCATAACCTGAAGCACTATTTCTGGGTCAGCAGAGTCTGTAACCTGAAGTGTATGTAACCTGAAGCATATGTAACCCGAGGTACCACTGTACTTGGTGCCATTTAGGCTTGCATTGCTTGTAGTGCCTTCATATGTGAGCACCCCAGTGTATTGCTATGCCATCCACAAAATATCCACATAGAACCTTCTAGGGCAACTTGATTTGGCTTTAAGGAAAGCTATCTGAGAGGAAGTATTTGAAGGTTGTCATTATTGAGTGTCAAACACCTGTTCTTTCTATGTCACATATAAACTTGAGCTCATCTAGTGAACTTATCCTATTAGATTGAAAAAAATGTGCGAAAAATTATAAATCCTGCTTTTAGAAATGCTAGTGCATAAAGAAGATAACAAGGGCCAGACAAGCTGTGTACACTGGTGACTTGCTATAATATATACAGGATCCCCACACGCCTTTCGTAGTATGGAAAATCAATGTGGAGAAATTTGCTCTTATTCCAATCCTTGCATGTTTCAGCACCATAGCAGCACTCTAAATTGATCTTCCAGATGTTGCTGGTGCACATTGCACATTACAGGTGCTTCAGATCAACTCTGGTGCGCAGTAAATAGCTAGCATATACGAGGAAGCTATATTGGGGCAAAATTGAGATCATTCATGTGGTTTTTGTCCTTTGTGAGACAAGGCTGTTGCCAGAAAGTAATACTGTCAATTGGTATAGGCAGAATTACTCAGAATTAGATCTGTTCTAGGGAGTGCCTAAAAATCACTACTTGTAGAGGCACTTAATCCCCCCACCCCTTTAGAAACAGGAAATGGAGCCCTGAAGGCTTTTGAACTAGAGAGAGTGGGGAGGGGGTATACAGCCCTCTGCCTGACCCAGACTTGGGGGTCTATGTGTGCCTGCTTTTTATTTTTTTTTAAAAAAGAAAATCTCTCTTTTTTCTGTTATTTTGGCAGACTTTTTGGAATGTCTGGGAGCTAAGGGCTTTGCTTCATGGAGCAGAATTCTGAAGCAAGAAAAAGAGAAAGTTATAGACTAAACCACAGAAATGTAAACATGTCTGCAGCTAAAATAACTCCACTTTCATTGAAAACACTCCTCGCTCACAATCAGACTTCTGTGTGCTATGCTCAATAAAAGTGCGTTAATAGCAACCAATTAATACATTATGTAACTCTGCTTTTTTATTTATTTATTATTTTTTAAGAGAGCCCAAGACACTTTTAGCCGCTCGTTTTTTAATTAAGAGAGTACTCGAGTTTCTTCTTTGCCTGCTCGCCCTCGCGTCTGCCTGGACTGTCAGCTGGGATTCGTAGCTGGGATTGAGAGCAGAAGGAGGGGGAGAAAAAAAAGAAAAGAAGGAAGGTAGCTTTCAGGGCTTCAGCCCAGGAGAAGCAACACATGAATAGGGTTTGGTGACGAAAACGGTCCTGAGAAGGGAAATGCGATGGCAACGATCGTGGGAGAAGAGGCATCACGGTAAGATCGCAGCCTGCACGGCTGTTCTTTCCCTAGTACTGGAGCTGATCTGGGAGTGGTGGTGGTTAAAATCGGACCGATCCCAGACGTTCTCACAAGGCACGATTGGCGCACTTGGTTGTTTACAACTCGAGCTTTCTCGGCGCGCTGCGTTTCCCTAGCCTGCGTTGAACCCACGCTGAGCTCTTTTCTGAACCTCAGGTCGTCGCTGCGGAGGCGTTTTCTGTCTAGGATCCGGCCGGGTGGTGTTTGAAAACCCTCCTCCAGCTGGATCTTCCTTAGCACGTTTACTCAGAAGTAAACCCCAAGAGCTCTCGCTCCCTCCTGAAGAGAGCATCGCTCAGCACCAAACGGTGTCCGGGCATCTTTAGCCTAGAATATTTAAAACCTATACAGCTCCTGCCCAGAGCTCTGTAGCAAAAAAATAAACCTAGGTCCGTGGCTAGGCAGGGAGAAAGTTCTTCAAACTCTTGAAAAGTTGGCGCTTTCCCCGCTCGCCTCTCCATCTTCCAGTCACTTCGGTCCGTCCTTCCTACCGAAGGAGCTTTAAAATCGATAACCTTGGATGGCTGGCTGTGGAGCGATCTCTGAGAGGGTGCGGGCTTTGTTTTTGAAGCGATCTTCCCGTCATGAGCGGCCTAAGGCGAACTGGGCCACGCGCACCTTCTCCCCGCGGCATCCTGCGCCGAGCGCGCTCTTTCCCTCAGCCGCCTCCGCTCCCACGTGCGAGCCAAGGACCCCCTTCCCCTCTCACCACAGGAATGGTGGGGGACCGAGAGCCCCTCGCCGCTGGCGGGCGGGCGGACGCGCGGCAAGCCGCCTCCCACCGGAGCCCATGGCCCGAGTCCCGTGGATGTGGAGGGAGCCGCCGGCTCGCGCAGCCTACGCTAAGTCAACACAGGCGCCGCCGCCTCGCGCGTGTGGCGCGCTCGCTTCTGCCTCAGGAGGCCTGACGGGCCGCCCTCGCTGAGGGGATCAGTCGGACCGCGGGGTAGAGGGTGGGGAGGTGGGACGCTCGCCGTGCCATGATTGGAGGCTGCAGGCTGCTCTCTAAGGCCGGAGCCGCCACACGGGGCTGAGCCCTGACGCGAGTCGGGCGGAGTGGTGGGGAGACGTCGTGAGAGCGGGGGGGGGGGGGGACGGGACTTCCCCAACTCCTCCGTCAGCCTTTCTTTCCCGCCTGTCCCGGTGCCGGACGCTGTTGCTGCGGGCGCGCTCCCTCCGCTTCAGGGCGGGAGGTAAGTGCTTTCCCGTGTGGGGAGCGAGCGAGGGGCCGCAGGTAGGTGGCGGGAGAGAGGGAGGGAGGGAGCGGGCGCCTGCGCGAGGCTCTCCGTCTGGGCGGCAAAGCGAAGTGTGAGGGCGGGGGGGGGGCGTTGGGTGAGGGTGGCTGCGCTCGGCGGGCAACTTCTGGGCGCGCTGCCTCGGCTCCGCAATGGGGGAAGGAAGAAGCTCGGCGGGCACCTCGGACGTCCCGCAGCCCCGGTCTAGTCTCGGAGCGCCCAGGTGGCTGGAGCGCTTCGACGGCGGCGACTGTCTTCGAGGCGCGGAGAAGGGAGCCTGGGATAGTTCCGTCGGTAGAGCGTGAGACTCTGGATCTCGGGGTCCCGGGTTCGAGCCCCACGTTGAGCAAAAAGGATTCCTGCATTGCAGGCAGATGACCCTCGTGGTCCCTTCCGACTCTACGATTTTTGGCTGGCTGGGTTCCTGCTTGGACCTTCCCCGATGGGTCGGAGGGTCTGTCTTTATTTGAGGAGGGGGAAAGGGAGAGGAGCTCTGCACATGCTCAGAGGTACCCCGGACTCTTATTTCTTCACAGACAGTGTTAGCACTGAAAAGAACCAGGACAGTTTTGTGTCTTCTTAAAGTCCTAGCACGGTTCTGAATGGGGTTGTGTCCTGCAAACCCCTTCCTCAGATGCATCTGAAAGGAGGACCTGGAGCTCAGCCCCAATGCAGTGTAGGGACCTGCTTTTGGCCTCCAGAGATTTTCTGGCATACTGAATTCCGAATATAGCAAGGCATCTTTCAGGATGCATTTGTGTGTGTGTAGCTCTTGCCCTAGATGCAGGATCCGAAGGGAAGAGGCAGGTTCTGGGGCAAGAGAAGGAAAGAACAGGACAGGGGAAGCATTGTGATCTGGCAGAAGGTGCTGGTGGTCCCACAGCTCAAGAAGTGTAGAAGGAGACAATACTTTTTGTGTGTGCTACTGTGCTGAATCCTAAAAGCACTTGCTAGCTGCCTTTGAGTACCATACTTGGATGGCTTGTGCTCTTCTTCTGTAGGACAAGATGACCACATTTTTTTAACCATACCTCCTCCTCTGCCCTTTCTCTCTTGGTAGTGCCACTTGCTGAAGTACTTCTTAAAAATTACCTGCAGAAGTCATACTTTTCTTTTAAAAATTCATCTGAATGTAGTTAAGCCAAAAGGCACTGTACACATGTTTGGGCAACATCCAAGGCAGCTGTGAAAAACACACAGTTTATACATTCATTTTGCCACATGTGAAGTGCTAAAGAACATCCTGCACTTTTGAAGTTACTACCTGGTTTTTCTTATTAGTTCCCTCTGTGCCCCAACCTCACCCCCTTTTCCCTCAGCCATAAATTTTTTCTTGACTTGGCTCTACCTTCTTTTAAACCAATTCTTAAAAGTTTATTTGTTGCTTAAGTGGAGAATGCTGTGTGATTTTGTGGATGCGTACGTTTACTCGCCTTAGTTCTTAAAACAGTATTTTTATTTTTTTCAGTTCTTCATTTTGCTAATTTTATTTTTAGAATGGTTGCTGCATTTGAAACTATTCAGTCAGGATCTTTTGTCACTTAGGTCTGAATGAGTAAAATTAATCAGTTACATTTAAATTCATTCATTTCAGTTATTTCATTTCAGACCCACCGCCATTCTTACTCCCCTTCTGCATCTCTCAGAGTGTACATAAATGCATACATGCACACACTTTGTAGGTAACTACAAGCCATCATTCAATTAACTGATACAATGGTGCCTTTTTAAATCTGCACAACTCCCTGTCAAAGGTAAAAAGACTCTTAGTTTTGTTCTCCAGCATTTAAGTGTTTGAAGTAACATAATGAATAAGGGTCAGATTTGAGTTTGGTAAAAGGCTCGCATTTGGTTTCACAAATGGCACACTCAGATACAGGAAATTAATTTCTGTGATCAGGTGATTGTCAAGTAAATATAAATCATTTTATCAGATGCTCTCAGTATGTGGTAAAATAAGCAAAGGCTTCTCTCTATTCATGATTGTATTCACTAGAAACCCCAAGTACTGTAATTGCTGCGTTTAAAATGAAAAAAAACCCAAAAACAATTCTGGTTTAAATAGCATTCTGTGGAGTTAACAAAACCTTCAGTGTCGGAATAGTAGTTTGTGTGCTGCATTGTTTTCATGTAGTTTGGAGCCCCACCAGGGAAAGTGGAACAGTTAGGTCTATAGACTGCACATGGAGAACTGTCACATTCCTGAGTTTTAACCCTATAAGCACACATCTATGGTTTGTTTGAAGCAACAGACAAAGAGCGCTTTGAGTTCAGATAAAGAACCAACCCTAAACTCCATTAAGATGTTTTTACCTGGTTTGTGAATATACTGTTATTAACTTAGGTGCATTTATGTTTTGCTTTAGAAATAAAATCCATCTTATGATTGGCACGACATGATACAAAGATTTTTTGGGACATCTGTGTGCATTTAAAGAAGGACAGTTTAAAAGAAATGAATATAGCTGTTACTAACTAGCTAATACTTTAAAACATGACAATTCTTTTATTGTCATAATAGGCAGTAATGGGCAGCAAGCTAGCATTGTTTGGGTCACTTTATTTAAACTCAGTGTGGGAAAATATACTTATGAAGGATTCATTGAATGGGGGAAAAGTTCAAATAGTATTTCATAGATTATAACATTGTATAGCTCTTCTACTTTGTCAAATCTGCTCCCCAAAGTCAAACAAATCCCATAGTACTGCAAGAACTGTATGAATGATCTGTCATGGTTAGTTTTATATGTAATTAGCTTTTTATCTGAGGATTTTGCTGTTTTGCAAGGTACTCAGTTTTGTTACTTTTTGCTGTCTTGCTTAATCACTTTGGACCTTAATATATTTCTTTATATATCTTTAGCAGGATTTCAGTTCTTTCCTGTGTTGAAACACTTTGAGCAGAGTTTGTGTTTAATTTTTTTGATGGTTAAATATAACTGCATAGCAGTGACATGTTACAAAAGCAAAATACATATAGACACAAAGTTTGCCTTTAATATTGTTGTTGGAAATATATTACTTTCTCTTAGCAGTGGGAAAAATTAATCAGTATGATTAATTAATAAACAAATGCACATTCAAACTTTGCTTATTAGCTTGATTTTAATCAGAGTGATCTCCTATGATCATGCTTATGACATTGTTCTATGAAATCTGTGCATATCCTTTATCAATCAATTGAAACTGTTGCCACAGTTAAAGTGTTGTTTTTTACTGTAGTACTGTATTTTAACTGATAAAAAGTAACACTCACAGCACAGTCCTATATATGTCCTATTGTACATGTCTACCCAGAAGTAAGTATAGGATTGCAGTCTTACAACCCAAACCTAAGCATGTCTGTTTAGAAGTAAGTCCTACTAAAATCAATGGGATTTACTCTTGGGTAAATTGGTTTTAGATTGCAGCCTAAATTTGTTGACATTCTGAATGCATCCCGAAAAAGAAATGCAATATGTTTACATCATTAATTGAGTTGACTGAGAGTATTCTCTTTCTGTAGAAGCGTTTATATATAAATAACGTATTGGTAGCACCTCATTTTTCAAGTAATCTACATTTGTAGCCTAACTGGTTTGAATTAGAAATCTGGAAAATATATAGTAGATGAGGCAGTTGACCAATGCTATAATTAATTTTTAAAATTTAAAATAGGGTTTTGCACTTCACCAGTCAATAAAGATTTTGTCAAATCTGGTGAAATAATGGTCATGTATTTGTGTTATTAGAGTTACAAAGAAAATAATCAACAGGTTTTATATATGCACAGATTACATAAAGCAAATTAGATAGCTACCACTGTTACATTAATTTGAAAAAGTTGAAATGAATTATTTATTTTATTATAAATTTATTCTGCTCTTCCTGCAACTCCCTCAGGGTGGCATACACCATCCACCCCACAATGACCCTGTGAGGGTTATTAGGCTGAGATTTTGTGACTAGTCCAATTTCACCTAATGAGTTTTGTGGCTAATTAAGGTTTAGAACTTGGTCTTTCTAGTCTTGGTCTGAAATTTTGTTCATTAGACAGTGATGTTTGCCAGTGATGACTTTTTGTGTTCCTTTCTGGAGATGCCTTTCAGGTAGCCCAGGGATGGGGGGGAACGTGCTTCCCTCCATATGTTGTTAGATTCCAACTTCTGTGGCCTATGTTCAGGGATGATGATGGGCGCTGTAGACCACCAACAACTGCAAATCCACAGCTCTCCCATCCCTTATTTAGGCAATGGAAGAAACATTTCTGTGCTTCTAACTTTGCACCTTGTTGTAGCAAGGCTTGGGTATAAGCTGACTTCATCCCTGCCTTTACTAAAGGATAACACCATCATGGAAGTTAGCTTCCCCCTATGGTGTAGATTCTACACAGTAGCATTCTTGCAAGTTCTACAGTATTTGATGGTTGTCCAGTATTTTCAATTGACCAGTCAACGGCTACTATGCTAACCCTACTTTTAAAAACTATACTCCCAAAATGCAAAAGAAAACTAGAGTTTTGCTGAGTGCACGCCCACCCCACCCTGATTTTGTTGTCCTGGTCATGGAATGCAAAGGGGGGGGGAGATTTCAGAAGTTTTTAAGGGGGACAAAATGTGGGTCTTACAGGCAATGGCAGCAATAGCTCTTCTTAATGGTAGCTGCTGGCTGCCAGCTTCGATCTTGGAAAATAATAGCAGCTACCATCCAGCAGCAACTGGGGAAAGCTATTCATGCTGCCACAAATCTGACAGCAGCAGCAGAAGCACATTTTTTGCTGAAAGTTTTCATCAAATAAATTTTGCTTCATCAGTATGAAGGGGAAAAAGGGTATTTTAGCCGGCGCTGTTGATCTCTTTTTTGTTATTTGCATGTCAAAATTAATGGTTACTGATCATCTTTCAGAAATGCTTTCATATAAGCATGTATGCACAATTCCCTAATAATGAAGAATAAATGCAGATTAAGATGAACCTTGCTCCATCATATTGTGATCCTCAAACTATAGAGTAGCACCTCCAACCCTCTTGAATCTAAGTAGTAGTAGGTCTAAGTTAACGGACAGAAATCTTGACCATGCAGCAGTCTGGACATTCATGTGGCTTTCTTTTTTGGAAATTACATATATAGCATTATCTGCAATATTGGACACAATAGGCCAAATCCAGCTTCCTCCTAATCCTTTAGCATATGCCTCATTGACTTCAATGGTTTACTTCTACAGTGTAGATTTTTTTACCATGCAGTTTATGGAATTCTTCACATCTGCTTAATTCAAAGAGATTTTCGCCTTCATAAAATAAACACCGGCAGGATATTCCTACCATGTAGTATAAAGATATTTGTCCCTAACTTGGGAGTTCATTCAGCGATGCTTTAATTCTATGATAATTTATTCTGTGGTTTACCTTTATATCAAGGAAATTATACTGGGTGCAGAGCCACTCTGGTGACCCTATCTTACTGTAGCTCCAATTCTAGACACCTAAGAAAAGCAGAGCATTCAGTGATGCACATCAAAAACTCCCTAGAAGTTCTCTTTGTATGCTGCCCATGAACTCATATTTCATTTGGCATTCTGTGAAAAGGCAGAATAGAACAAAATTTAATATGTTACTGGTAGCATAGTAAGACTATTGTAGGTATAGTGTTGGCAGCCTAAAATTACTTGGCTAAATATACATGCAAGTTAAAAAGTAGGGAATTGGGTGGGGGTGGGGAAATGAAAGGGTATATATCTAAATAGGGTGTTCTGGATGTATTTGTTGTAAGCTGCATTTTAACTTCTTCTATTTATATTTTTATAGTGGTATGTACGTGTATAATCTGGAAAGTTTGATTGAATACAAGAAATACTAATTTAACAATGAAAGCCAGTGGGTGTTTTCATCTCTGGACTCAAGTTTGCTCTGAGAGCCTATTGTCACAAATGTGTACTTATAATGAAAAATAAAATAAAATATCCCCTTGGGTCAGGCATTTTTCACATTGACTGGAGAACTAAAAGGATACTTGATCTAGAATAAACATGAGCGACTTTGCCAAAGGTTTGGGCCCCATACCATATCTGAATGAAGGCAACCCCCCCCCCCCAATTAATTTCAGTGGAATTTCCTCTGTTTGGGATTGTGCCCTAAAGGGTCCCCCCTCCAAAAAAAGCCTTATATTATTACCACATTTTCTGTGTCAGTGTTTTTCTTCTTCTTTTTTTAAGTGGAGATTTGTTACTGGAAATATGTTGCATTTGAATTCTGCTTGTATCAGATAGATCTCTTTCTCAGCATAACTTGATTCCAAGAAGAAGAAAATCCCTCAAGCTTATGGCCCCGATCCAGAGCACCAGGCAGCGAGCTCTGCATTCACAACAGGGCTTTTGAGCTTGTTCTTTCTGACAGCACACCCTCCTCCCCCAGTGGCACCTGACAAGCTGGTCCTGAAAACTCAGGGAACTTCAGAAGTGTCCTTTGTCACAGGCCAAGGAACTGTTGTGGGGGGTTGTGGGGGCGGGGTGGACCGAGGGGTGGTGACAAACTCCAACACACTCTTTTAAAAGGGCTTCCAGGGTAGCAGCCTTGCTAGTTCTGTTGTACAAAACTGAACTCTTTATTTTATATGATGCATATAAGTTCCTTCAGATTTATGAGATACTCTTTGTGTAAGGAAATTATTCCACCTGTACATTACTTGTGTACTTACAGTTTTAGCACTACAACTAAAGACTGCAATCCAAAATGCATTTAATAGGGAGTGAGCCCCATTGAACACAGCAGGACCTTCTTCTGAGCAAGTCTACATAGAATTGCATTGCTTAGCAAACTGCTGAAAGACAAACCATGGAACACTGATGCAGGTGATAAACCCCTGGACATTTCAACAACATTTTGAATACCTGCACATTAGAACTGGCTTCTTCAGGTCAGGGTTATGATTAATCAAGCACTTGTAGGCTTGATCAGCCACATATCTTTCAGTCTGCCCCAACACTTTTAGATGCTCTGCTCCACGTACCATCTATTATTAATTAAATAAGTAATTATATTTGTAGACCTGCCCTTATAGTGATCACAGAGCAGTTTCCAGAATATTATAATATAAACAACAGTTACATTTAAAACTATTTAAAAGAGTTGCCAGAATTTTCTTTCAAAAATACTAGGTAGAACTGGGGACAGAACAAAGACAAAACCTTGTAGGGCAGAGCCTGAACATGGGTTTGATAGCAGAAAATCTTGGTCAAACTAGATCAGATGTTTAAGACCCTTCAGAAAAACAATAAAGATTTGTTTATTATTATTATTAGTTTTGGGGAGATGGGAAGCACATCTACTGAATATTTATTAGCTTCTTTTAAGTGTTCCTGAAAATAGATAGCTGCAACCCATGGCTTGCTTGAATAGAATAATCTTTGGAAGGTCTGCAATGCTTGAAGGACAGCAATGGACAGTTGGAGTGAAGCTGTGGTGCTACTGTCAAGAATTTCCTGTCCTGATTTGTTGAACTCGTAATAGATACAAATTGTTGGTTTAAAGGTTTATGAATGGGACAGTTCTCTATAGGTACCAATGTTATGTAGGATTGTAGTGTGCTGCATATGTACTGGTGAGGTCTTGTGACCTAAAGGGCTGTATCAAATGCTGGAATTTCCATGCACCCAATCAAACGTCTTCCTGTTCTATTCCCTCCAGTCCCCCTATGCCCTCAAAATCAGTTCTTGAGAGTTGAGGGATGCTCCAGATCAGAGTGAGTGAGTGAGTGAGTGCTTGTGTATGTTGTTGTTATTATTTATTGAATTTATATACCGCCCTATACCTTGAAGTCTCAGGGTGGTTCACAGAATAAAATGTGTGTCTGTTGGGTGGGGAGGGGAGGGGAAAGAGAAACTGGAAAATCCATTGCATCACAAAAACCACTGGTGCAGCATTGGGTACAAACCAATGTGTTTCATTACAATGTACAGAGCAGTTTCAAAATCCGAAGCAACTGAACTTAAAATAATGGCATGCTTTCTTAAAAGGGCTTATTTCTTATTTGTGGCTGTCTGTACATTGGCTTAAAAAATAGCTACATCATTCCTTTTCTCAAATCAGTTTGATGCTGTTTTGGGGGGGAATGCATCAAAATACACTATTTCCCAAGAAACGACAGGGTATGGATGGATATAGGACAGGTATGGATTGTGGCAAATGTTGTGGGTACACTGTTTTCCACACCAGTGGTGGGACTGCACTGTGCACAGCCCCAGACTGTGGTCAGAGCTGTGCCTCTATTTTTCGGGGTTTCATATGGTTGGTTCAAAAAACTTAATTCTTGAGTTCAAAATCAGATAAAGGAGAACCACTACAATGTTGTTGTTTTTAAGGAAGGCAATAGCTCTTTTATGCACATTCATCCTGTCTTTCTTCAGCAAGGGACAAAGTAGCAGAAGTAGTTTCCAAGTTTGGGATTCCCTTGCTAGATTAAACTGCAGGCTGGATTTGGATGTGCACCTGGATATTCACATAGCGATGTGCATTTGAATGCAAGGTATCCTGTGTAACGGGTCCTCGCTTCATAAAATGATAGAATTGCACAGCTGAAAGTGATCCCAAGGGTTATCTAGTTCAACTGCCTGCACTACAGGAATCCTGACCACAATGTTGTATCTTCAGTATAGGTCTTCAGTATGAGATTCTGTGGAGCATTTTCCTCACGTAAGGAAATAAATACAGCGATGTTGTCCATGACCATGATGCGGTCATTTAGTCTTGTGCACCAGCTGAGTATCCCCTCAGCAGAGCCCATGTTCCTTTCTTAACCAGCATTGGCAAATAAAATGGAAATTGCAGTGACTTGACTATATATACACAATATACACTAGCAGATATTGCTTAGTAATACTAGTTTTTATTTTGAAGTATTTAGAGACTTATCATTTTATCTAATGCAGCAAATGCATTTAATTTTTCAGTAGAGGCAGTATGCATAGTACATTGCTACCATTCAGACCTTTGTGAAACATATTTTGTGAAATACCACAGTGGGTTAAGTGATGGGCCAGTACTATGACTGATAAATAACTGAGCATCATTCACCTGCCATTTTGTATGTTTCAAACACCACTGAGCCAGTTGCTTATGTGGCCAATATAGTTTTACTATGCTACCACTGGTAAAATGAAGAACAATAGTAGGCAAAAATTATGCAAAAACCAGCCCTATTTTAGTAAAAAAAAGAGAGAAATAGGCACACTTATGCAGGAAGCACAGCCAACATGCCATAAGTTTAACTTGGATGATCTAGTCTAAGTAGTTTATTACAACACAAATTTTTGAAGGCAGAAGCCCACTTCATGAAAATTATGAGGTTGACGAAAGTGTGTGTGTCTGTGTATGGTGGTATTCAGCTAAGTTTTACTCAGAGTAGACCTTTTAAAATGAATGGATCTAGCATAGTCATGTTCATTCATTTCAGTTTGTCTGCTTTGAATAAAACTTAGTTGCATACCACTGTATGTAAAATTCTGCTATTTTGCAGAGAATTTGTAATAGCAGATGACTTTGTGGCCTTATTCAGGCCCACTTGTTTTACTGCTGCTGATTATATTGTTTTATTTAGCTTTTACACATATTTTTAATATTGCTGTTATGCTGCCTTGCAGATGTAACTATATCAAATAGAAACTATTATATGTATGGATATAGGTACAGATAGCATTAGGTACAGTGGAGGGGGGGGAGACCAAATTAATAAAGTGAGACCTAAAAGATAACAGAAATGCAAAGAATATATCCTGCTTTCTGAGGTGTGAGACATGGAGTAGGTGTCTCTCAGTGATTTCCCTGTAATAAATTTTTTGTCCAGCTCTCTCTCATAAAAGGGTGATTTATTTAGTTAGCTGCCTTGCAAACGCAAACTGGGAATCGAATGCTGAGTTGTGTGCTTCTTGGCTCATGCAACATCACTGGGAGTAAAGATTTTGCAACAACAACTTAGCTAACAAGTCTCTTGATGATGCATTCGACTGAATGGAGTCCATCCAGCTCTCTCTCTCTCTCCTGTTTTGGTACTGCAGGGCTAAAAAGGAATGAAAAGTAATAAAGACCTATTTTGAGCACTAAAATAAGCAGACATGACTCAGAATACTTGCAGTGAATAGAGTGGTGAAGTAAAAAGGTGCCATTTTTACACAGTCATTTTTCTGACCATAATGGCCTTTTAAACTCTTACTAAAATAGCATATTTGCTCAGGCACTTTTCTTGGAAAACTGAGTAAAATGGAGGGGGAAAACTTTGCAGGATCTGAGCATTTTATTTTCAAAGTTTGACACAAGTTGTGCAAAAGAGACCAATTGGAGGGGGGGTCAATTTGAGTACTCTTGACAAAATTAATATTTCCTTTGTATCTATTTTGGGCAACCTGCAGTAGTAAGGCAACAGTAGTTAGATTTGGAATTGTTCACTGAATTCCATCTGCATTCCATGCCCCATATGGAAAAGAGAGTATACAGTGGGCATGATATGAAACTGAAAATATGCAGTGACTTGGTCTAATTTTAGCATTAATTGGGATGTGCAGAGACAGAATCCATATGCACAGACTTTGAGGAAATGGCATTCCATGACTTGATGCAACCAATCATGATGCTTGATTAAAGGAACCTTCGAGACATCAAGACCTCTCCCACCTTGAACGAGCAAACACCCCTTTCCATCACAGGTCCTCATTAACTGGTTCTCACTGCACTGGCCTTGAAGGACTGATAAGGAGGCACTTGCATTTGGTGTCAGTGCTTAGGAATTTCTAACAATTCTTTCTAACACAGACCAGAAAATTCCACTTCGGGTGGATTTCTTCTCTACAGGTGGATAGCTCAATGAAAGCATTGATCCAGGCTGCATTCAGACAGCACTTTATCCTGTCTTCCTGATGTTTCCTTACCTATTATTTTTTTTTGTATCTTATGTGATCTTTCACAGGACATAACAGCCACTTCTGGAAATCTAGTGGAAGTTTAGTACTCATTTCCATGTTGGTTGTTCCAGAAAAAATCCACTTGCAGCCCCATTAACTCAGAAAATTGTGGGAGTTTTGTGCTGTAATTTCCCTGGAGTTTTCATTATCACACCATCACTGCTCACATGATGACATTTGGAGTGGTATCCCAGCATGCAGTTCTTTCCCACTGCTTAAAATTTAGTGTGACATGGGGTGGGCGGGACTTTTGTTCCCCTGGGTCCTCTTGCTTTTATGACTTGGTTTGTTCACTGCTGGAGTGTTGGTCACTATTATGAGGTGGACTTCAAATTCTACATTTGGATTTAATCTTGTGCTGCATTTTCCAAATGTCAGCTTTCTGCCTGTGTCATGATAGTACCTTAACCATTTTTCTAGCCATACCTGCTAAAGGGGTATACAACCATGCTGCAAAGATAGGTGCCTCTGCAACAACAACAACAACAACAACAACAACAACAATTTTATTTGTACCCCGCCCATCCGACTGGGTTTCCCCAACCACTCTGGGCGACTCCCAACATAATAAAACATTAAACATTAAAAACTTCCCTAAACAGCGCTGCCTTCAGATATCTTCTAAAAGTCAGATAGTTGTTTATTTCCTAGACATCTGATGGGAGGGCGTTCTACAGGGCGGGTGCCACTACTGAGAAGGCCCTCTGCCTGGTTCCCTATAACCACACATTTCACAGTGAGGGAACCGCCAGAAGGCCCTCAGAGCTGGACCTCAGTGTCTAGGCAGAATGATGGGGGTGGAGCCGTTCTTTCAGGTATACTGGGCCGAGGCCATTTAGGGCTTTAAAGGTCAGCACCAGCACTTTGAATTGTCGGAAACGTACTGGGAGCCAATGTAGGTCTTTCAGGACCAGTGTTATATGGTCTCGACAGCCACTCCCAGTCACCGTCTAGCTGCCACATTCTGGATTAGTTGTAGTTTCTGGGTCACCTTCAAAGGTAGTCTCACGTAGAGCGCATTGCAGTAGTCCAAGCGGGAGATAACTAGAGCATGCACCACTCTGGTGAGACAGTCAACGGGCAGATAGGGTCTCAGCCTGCGTATCTGATGGTGCTGGTAGGCAGCTGCCCTGGACACAGGATTGACCTGCACCTCCATGGACAGCTGTGAGTCCAAAATGACTCCCAGGCTGCGCACCTGGTCCTTCAAATCCCAACCCCCTCCATGTAAGCGTGAGTCAAATTTTATGAAGGGTGAACTCCCATACACCTGCTTTCTGTTACTTACAAGCGTGATTTTGGCTTAGCTTCTGCTGGATTTCCAGCCTAGAGTTATAGATTATTTGTGTGTGTTGCAAGATGTTTCAATCCACTGGATATAACAATATAACATTTGCTGACTTTCCTAGTAGCTAGGGTGTTATGGTCTGTTCTGGAAACACCTTTAACAATGTTGGTGTCTTTAAGAGTGAGAGCTGAGACTTGCAATTGGCATGCTTATGTAATATGTTTAGTGCTGCCACTTTAAATTCCAAATGCGAAAGTCTTAATGTTTGAGTGATCTCCCTACATAAAAACTTCATACACATATAAGACTAGCATGCCAGGGAAAAACCTAACCCAGTACCCTCTTT
This sequence comes from Podarcis raffonei, assembly GCF_027172205.1. Lineage (NCBI taxonomy): Eukaryota > Metazoa > Chordata > Lepidosauria > Squamata > Lacertidae > Podarcis > Podarcis raffonei. The sequence continues at coordinate 55,816,746 of NC_070605.1, read as the reverse complement.
CCCTGGCATGCCTGTTTTGGATATGGAAGGAGCTTAATTAACTAACTAAATAATTGGAGGAGCATTCAAACACAGAGTGAAGCAATACAGTCCATCAGCAAATAAAGGAATACTTTCACAGAGTCTACTTAAAATGCTCAGTGTGATCTCTGGTGCATGGAAAGGATGAGGCAGTAGTGCAGCACATTCTATGTATTACACGTGGCTGCTGTCTCATTTAAATGCACTTTTGTGTGTGTCTGCTCATACATGTGCAGTGTTGGCAATGGTAGTGGCTGGCACAGAGGGCTGGTGCTGTACTGCTGCACTCCCAACAACTGAATGACTACCACTTACTGAAACGGTGTGCGGATGCAGCAGAATGGTGGTGCAGCAGGCACACAGCCAGGGAATACTCCACTCTTGCACCCACACAGCCACAACTTTGCCACTGCTCTCCTTACAATGCTGCTTGCCATAATGATGTGAGGGCAGGGCAGGGCTGTGGTAAGGTTGTAGCTATGTGGGTTCACTGGAGGGAGCATCAGATTGGCACTGCTGGTGTGCCCACACAGCTCTAACCATGCCACCAACCTTCCCTACCTGTCCTGGTAAGCAGCAGCTGTTCTGCTCCACCACTCCTGGTAGCAAGCTATCTATGCCATAGATGGCTTGACACACTAGATGCATATGGGCTGGCACATACCGTTCTGCCAGTGCTAGGCATTGTATGTTTCATTATATTGTCCCCTAGTCTCTGCATTTAGAACTGTTTTAAATTTCCCTTTGTAGATCTGATAGGCCACAGAGCTTTCTAATATTATGAATCTGTTGGTTGTGCCTGTCTGGTACATCTAATTGTGTTTAGACCTCTTCTCTTCAGAATAAGAAAATAATAACCCCCTTGGCCTTGTACTCTGCCACTCCAAGTTGTAGCTTGAAGGGCTTGACTTTGCATTATCTTTTCACTTTGTCCACACCTTCTCTTTTATCTTAGTTAGATTCAGCCTTCTATTAATCCTTCTTCTACAGCTAATATTTTATCACCTGCATCAATGTGTCACTTGCTATTCGAGTTGTGCTCAAGTTATTGCTAAAGTTGAAGATTAGTTTACCTGAAAATGTGGCATGGGTGTGAGTTTAGCTGACTAGATGGACTTAAAACCCACGAGACCAGAACACACATTGAAGGTGTCTTCAAACAAGACAGTGATCGTGTGGAATGTTTATACCTAGCGGGCAGCAGGTTGCAGAAAACTGGATAAATGCTTTGACCGTGGCCAGAAAAAAAGAGATGGAAAGAGACTGACCTTCTGTGACCATTTCCATATTTCTTGTTATTTTATAAGCACACCTAGAAGCTTTCTTTTTCCCATTCTTTTAGCAGCAGAATGGGAACAGAATCTGTAGAGCTACTCAACAGGTTAAATGGATATCATGCTATGTATATAGCTATAGGCTTTACTGGGCTTCAGAAAATATTGGATCAATCCCCTACAAATCACTGCCAATTTCATTAGGTTTTATTAAGTTTAATAAAGAGCCCAGAGTCCATACACCCAAAGGGCATAGGGTTCATACATCTTGATGAATCCAACATGAAAATATAAAGTGGAAATGTAATAATTTCACCAAATATATTTGACTAAGTAGGGACAGAGGTATTTCAACAGTGTATTGGATAGTTACTGTAGGACATTATATGCTATTCTCGTAGTATTTTTTTCTCAAGACCAGATGTGAACTGGAGTGTTTTCTTAGGCTATCTGTGCTTATAATACATACACAGCCGGCATTATTGATGGTTTTATGCAGCTGTGTTACATTGAATATGATATTTTCTATTTTTGTAAAAATAGAAACTTTCCCTCTTTTAAAATTGCTTTTGTGCCTTTTATTCAAAATGAAAATCAATCTAAGAAAAAACACATTGGGGTAAATGATGAGAGAAATAGAGCAGTACAGGGTGAATTATTGCTCTCTGAACAGTACTCCAATGAAATGGAAACATAGATGCTTACAGATGGAGGCTTTTTCATGAAACACAGCATATGGTTCTACATCAAAAAATAAGAGTCCTAATAAAGACGTCCTTGCTTGTAGCAGTGTGCTGTACATTGACTATGTTGCACCAGGATCTCTCTGCCCAGCAGATGGTCAGCACTGTGAGTTTTAACAGTGTTGATTATCTGTTATGGAGGTGGGTAAAATAACTTCAATCAGCCCTTCTTCCTTCCAGACAAGGGGATTGATGCTTTAAGATCTGAGAGGTAGGGTGCTGGCACTTCTAGACGGTTGCTATCTTCAATCATATACCAGTAAATTCAGACTGTGCAATTAAAGTTCAGTAGGTGTTCTTGCCAAACAAACCTGTGTGCCAAAAGAGGGAAAAGAAAAAAAGAAAATTGGACTTTTTATGATAAGGAAAAGTGGACACTGGAAAGTATGGGATAAGATTGCTTGATGCAACACTGTCTAACTTCCCTGCAAACAAATTGGAACAAATGCTCAATAAATAGAAGACATTGTCTAACCCCCACACAAACTTTATGCAAATTGAGATGAATGTTCAATAGATAAGTTATGAAAGCAACCTTATGGACCCAGTTCAGTATGACACAATGTGAATGTAGATGTGGTCTTGATGTGGTTATTTGCACTTCCATTCCTCAAACAGCACTGTTTCGTTATAAACTGTATGTGGAAAAATGTTTCAGCGCAAAGCTTTTCCCTATGCTATGTTGGTGACTGCGTATATCGCCTCCCTTCTATATTTTTAAATAGCAGGGGAGGAGATTGTTAAGTGCTTTCATTGTTTGTGATGCTAATTTTTCAAGAGCAGTGAGGTGGTCAGGCAGAAGAAGGGAAAAACAAGATATAGAGACTTATAGAATATATGACTTCTATGAGGCAGGAGGTTCCATGATACATTAAAGTCAAGTGTTAAATGTTAATAGTGCTATACTGAAAAGCCTTTCTACACTTTCCATATTTTTAGCCTATCTCTTATTTTCAAACCAATTATTACCACTAGCCACAATTTTATTTACTTCAGTTGGTAGCAGAAGGGGAGGAAGAAACCACTGTTGCCAGGATCAAACCTATTTCATGGCAATCATAGTGTGCCCTTTGGTCATGAGAGCAATCAACAACTTTAGCTAGAATTGGGTGCCAATGCCTTTAGCTCATATGTGTTTCTAGCCTGAAGAGCTAAAGTAGGGATATGAAACCTCAGACCTGGATCCCAAATATGGCCTTTAAGGTACTCTGTTTGGTGCCCAAGACTCTTGCTTGGCCATACCCCCTCTCAACTAATATCTGTAATATTATGTGGCCCCTTAAAGGTTCCCCACAAGGAAATTTGACCCCGAGGTCAGAAATGGTTCTCTACCCCTGAGCTAAAGGATTTAATCAGAGGTGTGGTTCCTTTTGGTGGAAAGCTGTTGGGGGCCACAATCCAGTAGCAAGAGGGGCCAGAGCCACATACAACCATACATCATAGCTGTCAATGTTTCCCTTTTTTTAAGGGAAATTCCCTTATTCTGAATAGGATTCCTCACAAGAAAAGGGAAAAGTTGACAGCTATGCCATACATCCTTAATACAGACAGAGCTATTTCTCATGGAAACAGAGGCATATATTTAATTCCTAGTAGCACCACTCTGATTTCACCTTCCATTTTCTCCAGAGACTTTTAAAACAAAGTTTATTTTAAAGACTTTCCACCACCCTTTATTTATCTTGACTGCATAAAAGGCAAAAATAACTCAATAATTCAAGAAGAAGAATGCAAATAATGCTAATGCACAGCTGAGCTGTAAGCCCTGCCTTACAGCTATTCAGAGCTTCAAACTTCAAAATCCAATTGTCTCTTGAAAATTACATACATGCAGTTACAACATTCAGGGGCAACTGTTTTTGTTTCTTGTTTTCATCTGCAAGAAACATGGCTACCTCTCTGTTGGGAAATTCTTTTTCTGCTTTGAACTTCTTGCGATGGAAGGAGCTGCAATTGCCTAGTGAGAAAGAAAGACAAAGTGAAAGTTCTGATTCAACTTTTAAAGAAAACTGTTACGTGTTAGTTTGGCGTTTACCAGCAAATCCCGTATTTGTATTTCTGTTCAGAATTAATTTAGACTTGGGAATGCCTCGGCTTATTAGTTCCATCATCCAATAAGAATCATCAGATGGAAATGTTACTGAGTATAAGCATGTGCACTTTGGAAATGCTGACAAATAAATTAAGGAAAGAAAGTTGACCAGTGTTCACAAAAAGGGTAATTCACAGTCTCACAGTGCTAGAACTTGGGGCTGTCCAATGAAGCTGGATTTTGGAAGATTCATGACAAATAACAGGAAGAACTGAGTGTTGGAGAGCCCTAAAGACAAACAGATTTATTGCTATATAAATTCCATGGACCAGAGCTCACATCATCAGGTACATGAACTGTTGTAGTCAGTTGACAGATATGTACGGTATATATAGGGGTGGGTGGGTATGTATGTATGTATGGTGAGTCCAAGAATAAAAAATAATGCAAATAAACGTGTAGTATCTCTGTGACATACATTGCAAATCTAAATTGTATTCAGTCATAGAAGATAGTACCAATATATTTAATGGCATTCCTTACCTGCCCTTCAGCACAAGATCCCAGGATAGATTGCAACTCAGTAATATAGTATTAAAATCAGTTTTTAAATTACATTAAAAACGTATCAGAATAGAGCAGAAAAAACAGGATGGGTCCTAAAAGTGTATCTCAAGTGGCCCAGGGGAAAAAGGCACATATTCAACATATGCCAAAAACTATACATTCATGGTTCCAGACATAGCTCTCACACAGCTTATGGAACACCCTAAAGAGGAGCTATAGGGAAGAAGAAGGTCTTGCATATATTTGGGGCGTAAGCCATTTAGGGCTTTAAACACTAAAGTGAGCATGTTGAATTGCAGCCATAAACCAACTTGCAACCAGTGCAGCTGTTTTGAAACCTTTAAATGGAATACTAGCCAGTAAGGTGCTTCTGTGTTTTGGACCAGTGGAAGTTTCTGCGTTGTCTTCATGGCAAGTCCCATATAGAGTGCATTGGAAATAATCCAGCCTGGAGGTTACCAATTGGTAGAGATTTTAAACCCTGATTATTCAGGTTTAAATCTGTGTGCGGTCTAGATTGGTCTGGGTTGACCCTGGGTCTGACTGGGGCTACTCAGAACCATTGGATTGAGCTGTGAATTGGGGGCCCATGCACAACCCCAATGTTCTCATGCTGGTTTCTGAATATTTTCATGTTTATATCAGACTTAAGTGTATTTGTTTTCTTCAGTAAAACGAGCGAGAGAGAAATATTGGAGTCTAGGACCCTTGCTCTCTGTGAGCCCAGTACATTAATATCCATGTTTCTACCTCTTGGTGGCACTGCTGATGGGAGCGTCTTAGCAGGGTTGGTGGAGTAGCCCTGCTTCTATTATACTGCAGCCTAAAGTTTATTTATTGTTGCAATGAAAACTCTTTGATTTGGACAGGCACAAGAAGCAAAGGCCTTTTCAGGTTGATGCTCTATATAATCCCCTCCCTTAGGAGACCCATATGAACTCATTATTAAGCACCTTCTGGTAACAGGTGAAAATTTGACTGTTTAGAGGCTTTACTAGTGTGTGTGTTTTTATGCTGATGAGCTGGATATTTTTCACTGCTCTTGTTTGTTTTGACTCTGTTTTGTTTTGAGCTTGTTTGGATTATTTAAGCCTAAACTGTTAGCTACTTTGAGTTTCCTAGTGGATAGAAAATTTTAAAATAAATATAAAGTTTATGGGCCAAGCCACTGTGAATATTATTCATGTCCTATACAGTAAGTGTTAGCTTCAAAAAAAGGTACCAAAACTGCTACAGCCTTCAGAAAAGGACAGATGTGTCAGCTGTCAAGGATAGCTGTGAATAAGAAATTAATAACATGGTTGGGCTTTGTGGCAGAATTTTCATGAGTGCTGAGAAAGTAGATTGTTTTGCTTAAGGACAGCAAGTTGCTTTCCTAAAGGTGTTACAGTTTATCCCAGAAAAATAAAAGCTTATTTACAATGCCACTATTGTCTTTATATTTTGAGAACATAGAATAAAACTCCCTACAAAAGATATTATAAAGCATTTTATAGGGGTTGTGCGTAAGTGACAACAACCACTGCTACTTGCCCCTGAATGAACAAATACAAAGCTGAATTCAATTTGCTGTCATTTACAAACTGTTGAGCAGTGCTTTTGTAGTTTATGATGTCAGGAAAGCACTGGGGTGAATTACAGCCTTCTGTTTACTCAAGAGCTATTTGTTATACAATGTGTTAAAGACATGGTTTGCAAAAAAGAGAAACAATTAATGTAATGTTTCTCCCAGTGAGAAAAGTGGGGAAACAATGTGTTTCAGTTCAGTGTCTCTGCTCCTATTTCATACTACCTTGCGTTAAAAAAAGGGGGGGGGGATATTGCATCTTTAAACTGATTTCCAAGGGCCTTCATTTTTCAGTGCTCTGCAGGAAAGGTTCATAGAGTACATTGAGAAAGATGTTTTTGTTCCCCCCGCCGTGGGTTTCTGTCCCAAGACTGCCAATTAAATTATCCCATAAATCCTCCATTATAGGTAGTAAAACCTAATTTTAGATTTCCTGCCCTCTACAGTGTCTTGCTTGATTGCTACCAGTTGGCTAGAAGTGTAACCTGTTAAGCAGACAATTGTAGAGAATTGCCTGTTCCTTTCTTTGCCACATGTGAAGGTTTATTAATTCTAGGGATTTGCTCATAGGTTTCACTGGCAAAGTTTACCAACGAGTCCCAAAAATGTTTTGTAGCTCCTCAGCTTGGCCATCTTGTTTTAATGGGGAATATATTTGCTGTAGAAACTTACGTCGCAACACATCTCAGATATTACAGTGATAAAAATATTTCCCCCTTATACAGTTCTCATAACCAGCTGTCGTGAGTAAGCACATTTAAACCTCTTTCTAAATTGCTGGCTGCAAAACTAGGTCATAGAGTGTCCCACTAAATCTTCCTCTCCACTCCTACTTTTGCAGTTCCATCTAGTCATTCTCTTCCCCTCCCCTCCACCCGTCTCCCTCTCACTCAGAGAGTGGCATGTATGTGAAGGTCATACAATTTATAAAATAATTTAGAATATACTTTAGAAAATAAAAAGAGAGAGAATGTAAGAAGAACCCTACAAGCAGGACATGAGCACAACACTCTGCCACACTATTCTGAGGAATATCACTACCAATACAGAAGGTATTATACAGCCATTATGGCTAGTAGTCATTGATGGCCTTATCGTGCATGAATTTGTCTAAACTCCTTTAACAGCAATCCAGGTTAGTGGCTCTGTTGTGGAAGCAGCAGTGTTGCTGCTGGCAAGAAATGTGGGGTGAAGCAAAACAAAACAACTACCACTGTACTGATGCATTGCCCAGGCTGTCCCATCAGCCCCAGCCTGATGAAGCCCATCAATGATTAGCTATGTATGTCTTTTAAGGATGTGAAGATGTGAAATGTTCCTATATCCATAGAATGATAAAGAAGAGCTGTGATTCAAAGGGCCCTGCATTCACTCTATGGTTTAGTTTTGCAGAAACCAGCCCCATGGAGTCTCCAAATTCTTCTCAGAGCATTTGAGAATTTTGAGGAAGATCGTTTTGAATGGAGACTGCTACTGCAGTGTTGCATGGTATATCCCTCGCCTCCCCGGTTACTCCCGAAACTGCTATTGTGTTAAATCCCAAAATGGCTTTTCTGAACACGGAGGAAGTTCAAAGTGTAGTTGGGGGTTCTCTGCAGGCAGCTTCTGAACAGGAAAAGCTGCTGGGGAAAAAAATATCAGATGTGCAATTGAACCATGATCCATCTGGCCAAAGCATGCAGACCTATTCATAAGATAGGGTAGAAAGGTAGTTGTTATTATTTTCTTCTTCTGTAGAGACTATGATTACTTATTACCTACCACAAATCGCTTGGAAAACTTTTTTGTCACTTTGTGCATGTAAAAAACATTCATCACTACCACCTCTGGTGGTAGTGGTTGCTATGGACTGTTGAAATGACCCAAGAACTGCTGACAGCTTGGATCAATATTTTGAGAGCTGTGAATTCTTAAGCGCAGAATCCTGGCTGCCAGTTTTCTTGGCTGGCTTCTTGGAGCAGCTGTTTTAAGTGATACAAACAGCAAACTTGTATTATTCGGAGCTTTGGAGAACTTGTAGTTTTAAACAGACAGTGGAAATAAGTGGCCTTCAATAAAACAGCCAGAGTGAATTGTATTACCATTACTCACATGACTTTTGAATGATACTCAGAAGTTGCATCCAAGCTGAAGGTTAGTAAGCCCTAACCATGGTTAAAGCCGGAAGGGGATGTAGGAGATTCTCATTGGAATGAGGACTGCACAAAGCCATGCAGTCTACTCTTCATCCCTTAGCCTTGTTTAAGAGAATGGGAGTGTTATACCTGCACTGAGGTTAGGGGATATTTATTGTGAGGGACCCAAGTAACTGAACATTTGGAGTTAAGTGAGAGGACCTGGATTTTTGGAGTGATGCACCAGGAGGAATAAGATGGTAGGTAAGGAATTTGCAAAGCTAAGCAGAGTCCAGTATGGTTTCAGATTGGATGGGGGACTGCGTGTTGAGATTCCTGCATTGTAGGGAGTTGGACTATATGACCCCCTGGGGTCCCTTACAACTCTACAATTATATGATTCTAAAAGAATAGCTCTGTGGAAAGGAGAGAATATTCAAAATCAATTCAGCACTGATGGGAGATCTAAACAGTATATGCAAACTAGAATTTATACCTGCACTGAGTCTGTGGGATATGCTCATTTCTGGATCTGGGTCTTTAAACAAGAGAACATACAACAATGTTTATTGTTTTATCTATTATCTCATTTATTGCATTGGAATTTTTGTTTTAAGGTGAATGCTGTTGCAGCTTACCATGATGAAGGGTGGCTTATGGATATTTTAAACAAATTAAAATAAATGTTTGAAGGGGGTTGGAGAGGGAGGTATTTGTGAAGTGCTGTGGCCCTTCAAGAATAACTGTTGAAATCTCTACCCCCTGAATAAGAGGGTTGAGTGAGGTAGACAGAAAACTGTGGAGATTTTTCCTTTTGTAGGTGCTCAATCAGATATTGCAGACTTTATGATTTTTTTAAAAATTAAATTTGTGAAAATATATGCACGTCTAGACACTTGTGTCCTTGGGCTAGTGTTGCATGGTATATCCCTCGCCTCCCCGGTCAGGGCCAGGAATCTAGTTAAAATAAATAATGCACTGATGTTTCCTCATAAGATTAAACAATTTTATGCCAGTTACCTTTAGTCATTTTCATTTTTCTTCCAATACTGTTGCTGCTGGGAATACAGGACTCTCTCCTGTCCTGCATGAAATCTGCTTAAACATGATTCAGAGCACATGTTTACTATATAATAATCGAGTCTGCAATTGTTGCATGAGGAAACCGTCTCTAAGGTACTTTAAAAAGTGAAACGAGCTTATAATTTTTAGTGTTGCTGGTTCTCTGTTATTAATATATTAGTGAGATTTTCCCCCAAAGGCTCTTATGAGTCGCAAGAGCTATTATTACTAAGTGTTGCATGCTCATTTATTTATGCAGTGCAATGGTACACTTAAGTATTTGCCATCTAGAAAGCATACATAAATAGTACATAAAGTTGGTTTTCAGAGGTTCAGTCATAGCTGTCAACGTTTTCCCCCTTTTTAAGGGAAATTCCCTTATTCCAAATAGGATTCCTCGCAAGAAAAGGGAAAAGTTGACAGCTATGGGTTCAGTTCAATTTTCTACAGGATCTGATTCATAACATGCTAAAGTAGAATTGCAAAGTGGTGAAAGAGGGAGTAAACACTGTTTACTGAAACAAGCTGCACGTTCATAACCAAATTAAATGGTAGAGGTGGATATCAAGAATTAGCTGGCAAGTACTATCATAGTGGTATTAGCTGAAGAAACCTAAAGTTGTATATCCACTCATATGGGTCAGGAAAGTGTAGAAGAGAAGGATTTTAAGTTGCATTTTTCAATAGGAAAAAGTAAGCAAATTCAGTGGGATTTAAAAGTGCTTCATTTTGGCTTGTTTACATATTTTGGTGTTTATGTGCCCAGGTCTATTCAGTGAAATTACTGGCAAATGGGGACTGACTACCATACGAAAACTTCATTCTTTGGGGACAATTTCTGTTAGTGAACATTTTGAGCCCAACAAAGCTCTCCTTCCAAGAGAACCAACTGAAACACAACTAAAAATGCTGGGACATATCACCAGCTAGTTGTCTGTTAAAAGCTGCTCATATTGTTTTTATTGTTGACAAAGCATAACTCACCATATGCTTATTGGTACAGTCTGCAATACATTAAAATAATGTGTTTTGTTTAGTAGTGCTGTTTTATTTCTATTATCTTCATAAACTTTCCTCTTAGTATCCATAAAGTAATAATTTCTAAAATAGAATACAGTGGTACCTCAGGTTACCTTCTCATCCTGAGGCAAAGTTCTCAATCCAAGGTACTGCTTCTGGGTTAGCAGAGTTTGTAACCCGAAGTGTTTGTAACGGAAGTGTTTGTAACCTGAGGTACCACTGTAATAGAATAGTACAGCTGGAAGGGACCACAAAGGTCATCTAGTCCTACCCCCGCAATGCAGGAATTTTTTGCCCAGTGTGGGGCTTGAACCCATGACCACGATTAAGAGTCTCATGGTCTACCACCAGTAATTAGAGAGAACAAATTTTGTTGGCTTTCTTTGCTTTGCTAGTTGAGTGACATCTTTCATGCCTTTTTCTGAAAGCGGAGAATAGGATTATTAATGATTTTTCTGTGGACTTCCAGTGCTTTTAGATATCAGGAGTAGCTCCCCCTCCCCAATACTTATTTACTTTTGAGGACTGAAACAGAAAGGGACAACTGTTAAGGAGAATTTACCTAGAGTTTCGTGGCATAATATTACCTGACTTTAGGTCTGCCTCAAAGGTTCTGAAGACTGTGTTTGATTTTGGGGTGGTTTTCTTGGTAGGGTACAATTTCTATAAGAAAAATGTTACTATATGTCTAATATATATTTTCTGTGTTTGCAATGGGAGATGTGCAGAGCAATGCAATATTTACATTATGCTGGAGAGAGATTGCCACTAAGCTGGCAAATAGGCTCCTACATCCAATGTGTGACTGGGTCGGGATGGAAGGGGAAAACCATGGAAATGGCCACCTGAGCTGGACCCACCTCACTGATCACCCCTCCCCACAAACTGTCCTGCATCAGCCAATGCCATGCAGGCCATAACCAACAGCGAGAGACTGGCAAACAAAGACCAAAACCCTCTCTTTCATCTTGAGAGCTATCACACAAAATTGTACCACAATATCTTCAATAGCATGCACTTTGGAATGGTCTGATCTGCCATGTTGATTCAAAATAATGGGGAATATTAGTTAAATTACTTTTGTTCACAGTTCATTGAATACCTATAGTTCACCTTCCCAGCCCATGTTCATACAGAATGGATTGTGCCTGTGATTAAGGTCAAGCTATCACATAGCTAGGAAGCACATTTGTAGCTGTGCTCTGTATTATCACTGCTCATGGTGGAAAGGACTGTCCTATTGTTTCAACCTTTAACGGTAGTCTTAAGCTTGACATGCTACCATTGAGAACTTTGTGGATTATTATGTGCCATGGGTGGGACAGTGGTCCTTGTGTGCCACAACTGTGTCACATATAGCAATTCTGAAGTCTGCTGTGGCATTGCTGTCAACAGTTGGGTCCAACTTATGATACTGTGCATTTCAAAGTCTGTGTTGCTATATATAACACCAGTCTGTAAACTCCATTTGGACTTCTAATTGTATACTTCTATTTTTATTTTGAAAGTGTTGATATTGTTATTATATGTCTGATATTAAATTTAAATTTTGTATGGATATAATATTGCCAATTCCATATATACATGTGTGTGTACATACATATATGTATAGTGAGACAGTTTCCAAGCATAGTGAAACTGCATACTCTACCTAGCATGGAAGAGTCCTGTGGACCAGCTGCTGCAGATGCATTGAACATCAGATTCATATTCTCATCTGGTCGCCATTGAAAATAATGGCTGTAAATGGTGATGAACATCCCTATCCAGTATCATTAGCTCCACACAGCAAAGCATGGCTGGAGGAGTTGGATTGGTGCCAATGAAATGTAATCAGAAATTCTTTGAAACTTGGAACTCTTAGGATATCCATTAGTCTCTGTTATCATGACACTTAAGAACTTGTAGAGTGACCTTTACTTTGCTTCAAAGCCAAAGCCCCACAACAGAGCAGATGGAAACTGTAGCCTTACTTAAATCAAACTGAAAACTGAGTCTCTACTAGCATAATCCTAGTCATGAGCGCCCCTAAATTCAGTAGGGTTTACTCCATAGTAAGAACACGTAAGATTGCAGCAGAATACATTTATTAGCTGGAACCAGAGGAAAACACACTATATGAGTGAATCTCCTATGCAATTGGCAATCTGAATATAATGCTGTGCGGGGAGTAATCAATGATGTATCATTTGTGGACTAAAAACAACAACATGCTAATCATATTTGCTGAATTGATTTTCGTTCTGGATATGGGATGAATAAGTGAACTTGAGCTATTTCCGCTTCCACTTCTTGGACATCCCTAGCCATTTAATATCTACTCTGATGTGGACATTTCCTAGGCAGGGAACTTCCCCTGCTGTGTTGTCTTAGATAGTGAGCACCCTTTCAAAGGACAAAGGAATTGACGAGCTGCATTTATACTTATGAAAATAATTAGCTTCAAGGCCTTAGATTTTACACGTCAAAAAGGAGAGAGATTTTATTCTTCTTGTATGAAACTGGTTTAATCTCTTGGCAAGTGGAAATGATGTGAGGCCAAAATTATGCATTTGATCACTGTGAAGTATTTATAGATATTATTAAGATGTACTGTACTTGAGACAAAATGAAAACAACACAGTAAAGTCCAAAAATCACAGCATTATTTATTGAGGATGACATGTTTTTCCAGCAGACATGGTTTAGGTGTGGACATAACATATTTTTATTTCTGCAATATATACTAGCATTTTATTAATTTTTAAATGGCATTGGGCAAAAACAGCCTTTTTTATATACGTCCTCCCATAATTTTTGTAATAAAATGAACACTTATTGAAAATATCTTTCCTTTTAAAATATTTGATGTTTGCACAGCTGTTATTTTTTCCCTTTTAAACTTCATTTTAAATGCAGGTGCCAACATCAAAAAATCCAAATAGATATAAGGAGTTTATGCCAAAGAATAACATGGATAGAAAGCATGAAGTATTATAAATAAAAAGGATTCCAAGAATGTCAGCATTTCTGATGCAGTTTGCTTCAAATATTATACAGGTTCTTCATAATGACACAAGTTTCAAAATAAAACTTTTATTGGTCAAATGGTTGCTATTTTGGTGGCTCAGAGAAGTATATATACGTATATATTTCCCCAGCCACTCTGGGTGGCTTACAGACACAAAGCATTATGTCTTTGCTCCAATAGCGACCCATTTCTGTAAACTGATAAAATAGCTTTAAGATAGGAGGAGTTCAAAAGTGGCTTGTTAGGTTGTGAGTTAGAACTAGGAAAGTGATTCCTTCCCCACAACAGATCCTGAGCTTCTGAGTCCAATCATAACCAACAATCTGAAGTATGTTGCTAAATAACAGAGAAGTAAATAACAGCATTGCTGCATACAGTTACCTTGATCCAGAGACAGCAAGCCACACAGACTGACTGCTGTGCAGGACAGAGAGAAGGGAAACTGCAGTCATCTTTACAAAACATCACAGTACACTATTTGGAACTCTATAGGATTCTAAGTAGCTGCAAGGCACACAGCCTAGTTTGAACCAAGTATTAGTAGGCATTTGTTTGAACCAGAGTTCTGTGTTCATTTTGCTTCATAGATGTTGACTAGCTGTAAGTAGGGATGGGGGAGAAATACCGTTCAATTCACAATTCCAGCTGAATTTGTTGAATTCACACTTTCTGGGACAATATGAGAACTGAAACACAGGCATCCTTTGAAAGTCACACTTACCTGAATTTTGTGACGTAGTTTTCCAACTGAGCAGTGCTTACAAAAATTCATGCATTAGGAGAAAGTGTACATAAAATGGATCTATTCATGAGAATTACATACAATATTAAATTATATTAGGAGCCATCGTTTGCAAAAATGTGTATGCTAATCAAAACTTGAGTACAGCAATGTGCTTATTAGGAGAAATTTGCAGTAAAATGCTGTTGGATTTTGATGAGGCTTAAAAATAGCAACCTCAGATTGCTGCAGAAATGTGAAGAACTGCATTTAAGAGTGGCAAAATAAGACACTGAAATTGAGTGAGACTTGGAGGATGGTGACAAGAAAGAGGCCTTTTTGGTTGTGGCTCTCCAATTATGGAATGCTGCTCCCAGTAAGGCCTGACTGGGGCTGATCTTATTTTTTCATTGCCAGATTAAAACCTATCTCTATTCCCAGACACTTGGTATTGTGGGACAGGCCAATTACATAGCTTCTGGCTGGTAATTGTGAATTGGTATTATGCAAAATATGCTTTTATCCTGGTTTTATTACAGTGGTGTCTTTTAAGTATTTATGATGTTGTTTTATTTTGTTTAAATTGTTGTTACGATTTTGCTTTAATTTGTTTTGTATCTTTTTTTAAAAATTGTAAGTCACTGTGGGACTAATTTTGTGTGAGGCATCTTCTAAATTAAATAATAAATGGGATGCATTTTATTGATCCCAGTAGAATTTATTTCTAAATAAATGGGTCAAGAATAGAAAAAGTACACAACTGAACAGAAGTGCAGTGCCCATTGGGTACAGTTTTAATTTGATCCAGCCTCTCTCTCTCTCTGGTGTGTGTGGTTGTGTGTGTATTCCCATGGGCTGTGTGGTTTCCCACTAGGAATGCACAAAATTCTTTAACCTCCATTTGGTATCACATTCGTGTATATGTGTATCCTGTAACAGGATAAGCATCAGAGATTAATCATTGGTGAACATTTTAGTACAGTATTGAGAGAGACATTTAACTCCTAAAATATGGAAAGCGGTCATTACAGTTAAATGTGTCAGATGTGACTCAAAGGTCTCCTTTCCTCTCCTCATTCTTTTAATTTCATTTTAACTACATTTGCAAGTGGTCAGGATTGAAGATATACACTTTGGGGATACTGAGCTTCTTAATGCTATTTTGGGAGATCCAGGAATAGCTGCACTGCATTTCATATGGATGCATAATCCAAGTTATATAGCTTTGAATAAGAATGTGGTCTTGGGGTGGGGGGGAAGATAGATGAAAGGGTCTAATAATAACCTTTTACAGGTTGTTGCCTAAAGTTCCTACTGTAGGAGAATTGACTTTAGTATCATTTCCTCTCTTAAGATGTGAGGGTTAGAATATAAATAAAGCAATAGATTTATCTAACTTGTAGTGTGGAAATTTGACTTCTACGCACACATCCACATTCTGAACAGGGATTTACAGAGCATCTGCTACACAGATGTAGTCATTCAGTGAACCTCTAGGAGCATGGCAAGGTTGCGTAGCTGTATTCATTCATATACATAAATGAGAATACTACTGAGTACAATTCTCTGTCACCTCCCTGAAGAGTGTACTAACGATTTTTGAAGGAGCAAGGATTATCACTATTCACAGATATTGTAAAATGCTTTACTCTGTCCTTTTCAGATGATTCGGTATGTAGTTCACTGTTTATGTAGATAGCCCCAAGAGGTTCAATATGTTCTAAGACAATGTCTAGATGCAGACATGGTCTATATCCTGGTCACCTAGACCTGGAGAGAAGACCTCAAGAAGCTTGCCTCCTACAGTTCTCTGTCTCCACTGAAGACACAGAGGAACTGGGCCCAGTCCAAACTCAGTCCTAAGAGCCCCATCTCAGAGATGCCTTCCCAGGCCCCCCAATAACTGTATCCTGAGCCATTCCTTGATCCCTGATTCTCTCCATTGCTGTCTGGGTCTCAGGAACAAAAGCCCAAGTGGACTGGATTTCACAGGATAATGTGCTATAAACAGGGTCTATGTTGGGAGGACAGGACTTCTCAGGAGGAGGAGATGAGACATATGTAAGCAATAACCCAACTGGAGGTAGTATACCTAACTGACAACCAGGCAGCAATGCAGCTGATAACCAGGCAGAGGCTGTGACTATAGAAGTCTCCCAGTCTCCTCTGATCTTTGCAGGACCAACAGCTCCCTTCTCTGATTGATATGAAAGCTCTGACTAAATTGTTGACTCTGGCTTCTAGTCTTCATATTCCATCTCACATTGTCCAGGCAGGCCCACTGACCCTCCAGAGGAGCTTTTTGGAGAATCAGGTAGTTGTATTGGGAAGGAAGGGATGATATGTTTTCCTTTGGTGAACTCCCTTAACTCACCTTAGGATGCAAACCAGTCTGCTGTTCAGAGGTACCACCGTTGCTCCACCTGAAAATGGTTTCAGTTGTTCCCTTTGTAGTGATTTCAAACCTGTTTGCAGAAGTTTCCAAAAACTCCCGCTTTCCCTTTTATGCAGGCTCTGAAGATCTCTGAGATTTTCAGAGAGATTTTCAGTAGCTTGCAGCACCAACTGTCACTTCCAATAGCTTCTCTATTGATTTTCTTTCAGTGTTCACTGGTTAACATAGCAACCACTGTTACTCATCCAGCTGTCTCCCTCTCACAGGGGTGGGCATGCTCAATTGTGTCTGAAGCCAGGGTTGATGTCATAGTACTGGCAAAACTTGAGGTTTTTCAGAATATTTTCCTCCTAGTGGGCACCTTCTGCCCCAACCTTTTTTTCTTTTGGTTTTTGGTTGCGTATGATGAGAGAACAGAAAGTGTAGATAGGTAGACCATGAAATAAACACTCATTTTTAGGCTCACATGGCTTATTGTGTTTGAGACAGATACTATTTCATGTGAAGTACCCTTGTTTAGGTTTGCATAATATGCCAATTTATGACAAATTAGTCCATTTACAGCCACAAATTATGTATTTTATGACTGCAAAGTTAAGAAAGCCAATAATAATCTGGCCCAGGGAATTTCTGGCATTCTATCAAGAGCGCATATGATATATCTGAGCTCCTGGGGGTTTGTGTAATGGCAAAGTCTGAGTCAGATGAGTACCAGTTTCAGTGGGACTCTGGGTGCAGACCATCAGTTGTGTTGTTTCATGTGTTTCATTCATTCTAGAAGGACTTATCTGAGGCTCTCTAATGTGGGGGGGGAGATGTCTAATCCTTTCCGTACACACCATTTTTTCAGCCACTCACTCCTTATACAAAGGTGGCAATTAACCCTCTTGATGGAAAGACAGGCATGGTAAATGGACCTGCCCATTCACCCTAGCCGGGCTTTAGCAGTTTTGCAGAGCAGAAGTTTCAGTCAGGAAAATAATGTGGGAAGAAAAGGTAAAACAGCCCTCTTCTATTGCGACAGCATCATTGTTTTGGTCCCGTTTGATCCCTACGTATGTATGCTTTTCAGAGTTTTCCTCTTCATTTTGAATAGGTTGAGAGGTCTAACCATTATCTCCCAGGTTCTGTGTAGTTTGGCCATGTGATTCTAATATTTGATCCTATTGGTTGTTGTCATAGCAGCTTACAGGAGCAGGCTATTAGAGCAATCATATGCACATATTATTAAACACTACCCCAGTTTCCGAGTGGTGAGATATTCCAGGGGCTGCAGGTGCTCACCCAGGGTTTGGTTTCTCAGAATGAGGGACAGTGGAGACTGTGGTGTCTTTATGATATGTGGTTTATTTACACATATAAAACCTGAGTCTACAGTGGAGGGGCTCACAGCATTAACAACCCAAGGAGGTCTTGCTTCTCCCACAGCCACAGTCTTGGATTCAAGCAAAGATCAGGCATGGCTCTGTCTCTCTGGCTTCCCAGCCTGCTTCCTCCTGCTTCTACTTATAGCTCAAACACCTCAACTCTTTCCTTTGTTCTTTCGAACTAACTAACTGTCAGTTGAAGGAGTGGGGTTCCCACCCATTTGGCTTCTGCCATAGAGCCATTTCCTTTCTTAACTTACAGCCTGTATTTAGGGGGTCATTACCAAGGAACTTTTCTAGCTATGCCTGCAATTGAACCTTTGTTGGATCCAGGAATTAGAAGAGACTCAGGCATACAGCTTACCCCACCGAAACTATTAAAACTCATCAAATATATGTTTTCCAGGTGACCTAGGCAAAGTTTCAGGAAGCTCAGCAATTTTCATTAGGCTAAGACAGGTTTGTAGGGACATGGTTATTTATAGTAATAAAGGTAGGAATGAATTTCTTATGAACTGAGTTGATTTTAAAAAAAAGATATTTAGAAAATTAATTATATGTACCTAATAATAGTGTGCATCATTCATCTGTGGCAATATTTGCACATAGTGTGATGACAAAAATAAGCAATTGTTC
Organism: Podarcis raffonei; assembly: GCF_027172205.1. Lineage (NCBI taxonomy): Eukaryota > Metazoa > Chordata > Lepidosauria > Squamata > Lacertidae > Podarcis > Podarcis raffonei. The sequence continues at coordinate 55,798,217 of NC_070605.1, read as the reverse complement.
ATTATTAGGATTTTCTTTGTCACATCGTCACATTTTTTCCAGTGGCTATAAAAATGTTCCACACAACCAAGAAAGTTAAATAAAAACCACACAGAAGTGTGCCTAGCTCCTCTTTCAACAGCTTTTTGGCATCATCTGTCAAGTCTGGCATTTTCCAATTCATAAACTCTAATATTTTAATGTATGACATTTAAAGAGCTAAAAATAATCACTCTGCAAGAAAAGAACAATGGATAATGTTGTTTAAATCCAGAAAAGATTTTGCAGTTAAAAAATAAATTTGGCTAATTTGTAAAGCAATCAATCATTAGAAAAGCAAGATCACATTTTTTGTGTGAAATTTTATATACCCAAAGAAGTCACACCAGTGGTCATATAAGCGGGATTTTTGCCTGCACAGTGAATGATTGTCTACATCTTTAAACCTGAGTTTCCTTTATTCTTTGGGATTAGGTTTGGGTCTCTTAAGTAAAAGAGAGTTCTCCAAAAATATAAGACTTTGTCACAATGTAGTGCTTTGTTTATTATTTTATTTAGAATGTTTACTAACAGGATAATTAGAAAAATCTCAAAGTGGTATATAGGAAATAAAAAAAATACAATACATGATACAGTAAAATAGGTCCAACAGGATACTCAAGTGTCAGTGGCAAACATAGGCAAAATGTAAACAACCAAAAAAAAAAAAAAAAAGGTTTAAGCAGGCTGAAAACACTGAAAATACAAAAATGCTTACCAAATTTAGGGAGGCAGAATTGTCCATAGAATAGGAGCCATGGCAGTAAAAGCTGTGCTCCAACTAGCCACCAAATGAATCTGTGGAACACATGGCACCACCAGGAAGGTCTCATCTGACAACCCCAGTAATTGAATCCATCTATGGGGAGAAGGCGATCTCTTAGGGGTCTTGGTACCAAGTTGTTTGTAAAGGTAAAGGTAAAGGTAAAGGGATCTCTAACCACTAGGTCCAGTTATGGCTGACTCTGGGGTTGCGGTGCTCATCTCGCTTTATTGGCCTAGGGAGCTGGCGTACAGCTTCCGGGTCATGTGGCCAGCATGACTAAGCCGCTTCTGGCGAACCAGAGCAGCGCACGGAAACGCCGTTTACCTTCCCGCCGGAGCGGTACGTTATTTATCTACTTGCACTTTGACGTGCTTTCGAACTGCTAGGTTGGCAGGAGCTGGGACCGAGCAACGGGAGCTCATCCCATCGCAGGGATTCGAACCGCCGACCTTCTGATCGGCAAGTCCTAGGCTCTGTGGTTTAACCCACAGCGCCACCCACGTCCCTCACCAAGTTGTTTAGGGCTTTGTAAATTAGTAAGAAAAACTTCAACTTTGCCAGGTAGCATATTGGCAGTCAGTGCAATTCTTTTAATAAGTCATTACCTGCCAGTCTTTCTGTTGTTTGCTCTGCACCAGCTTAAGCTTCTAGATCGATATTAAGGACACCCCTCCATTGTCTCTCGAGCTTAAGGACATGGACTATGTATGTAGAGACAGCAACAATATATCATTCCCCATAGCACCAGCTGATCGCCCTCCCACTAATCTCAGACATCTTAGCTTCTGATACTGTACAATTCATCCCTGGCTGGCCCCTTGAACACCTTCCAGGCCCCACCCCTTACAAATCCTCTTCACACCCTTCTTGAGTGTTTTCTTGGGCAGAAAGGTGTTCTTCAACACTGACAACGCTTCCTATTTGCTTGGAAGATAGAATAGATGGGTGGGTATGCATAGAAACTTGTTAATTAAATGTATATCCTACTCCAGCTTCCAAAGGATCCCATATGTGCATTTTTATGCACACTTTAATCTAGTATATACATTTTTCTATCCATTACTTGGCTGAAGAACTGCATTGCAAAAGAGGAGTGAATTTCAAAAGATGGCTGTGTTTCAGTTCACTTTTAGAAAGTGCAAATTAGGTTGATTCACCTTTAAATGAACTGAATTTAATTTCTCCTCCATCCCCAGCTGTCATTGGCCTGCATCTCACCCATGTGTTTCCCTGGTAAAAGAAGAACATGATGTACCTCCAACTCATTGCTAGAGGGTAGGATACTGCATACAGTGACATCATTTCACACTGGGGAATGCTTGAGGGAGGTTTTGGTTTCTTGAACCCCTTAACCATACACCTGTGATTTTCACAGTATTTTGGATCCCCAGAATATGTTTTTTCTGCCAATGAGTGAATGAATTATCGTATTATTCTTTGGAAGAAGATAATTGTTTCTAATTTATAAAGTGCTTAGCACAATATTTAGAGAGCTGACATTTGGGTGTTGGTGGAAATACCTATCTCTCATTATTCTATTACCTCCTAGTACCCCTGCTTAACATATTACAGCACAGATAAGCTGAATCTGGTTAGTTGTCAAGGCATGACTACCGACAATTTATGAATTGTCTTGAGTTAGATCAATGGATAAATTAAAAAGAAAAGAAAAGAATGAGCCCAGCAGCTTCAGAATTCTGTAAATGGAATGTGAATGTAATTGATATAATCAATATTGATTTTAATAATTCTATGTATGTAGAGCAGTTGGGTTATAAATGGTCTTATATTTCTCTACAAAGTATATTTTTTAAAAAATCTTGTACTGACATGATTCTATCTTCTTGGCTCTACAGTTGCCTTGGGGTCTGACCTTCTGGTACATACGCTGGCTGTTAAAGGACATGATTCAAACTGTCCCAGATCCAGTAGCTCATATCAAGGTAAATTTCATGTTTGCTTACAGGTCTCTTGACAGCTGATTATGCATTAGCTAAATGTCTATCCAAAAGTGGCTATGGCAAGAGAAAGCCAGTGAAAGGGGATTGGGGAGATACTACACAGCTTCTGCTCCTCCTCCTGCTTACCACTAGAGCTCCTTCTATATCTACCGTATTTTTCGCTCTATAACACGCACCCGACCATAACACGCACGTAGTTTTTAGAGGAGGAAAATCCGTAGGCATGCCACCCGTAGGCATTCCCTCCATAACATGCACAGACATTTCCCCTTACTTTCTAGGAGGAAAAAAGTGAGTGTTATGGTGCAAAAAATACGGTAATTTGTTTGGGGAGCCAGCTAGGACCTTCTGCCTTAGAACATGCCACCAACTGTGCCAGGGAGAGATTAAAGAAGGCCAAGTGGCTCTCTATGCTACATAAAAGTGTCTAATTTTCTCAAGTCACTCATGGTGGCCTTGGCATTCTTTGAGTTTAATGCAGGTAGGAAAATACAATGAGATGAGAAGTTGAGGCAGTTCTGGACTTGCTATGCATATATTTATTTCCCTTCAATAGTGATGAAGCCTCCCAGCAACTGCAGCTTATCTGGATGGTGCTGGGATGGTGCTGGGTGGGTGAATCTAGTGCTCCTGCTGATGGGTCCATGCAGCTCCAATCTTCCCACTGCCCTACAAAGCAAACAGGCATGCAACACAACTAACTAACTTCTGGAAGTTCTAGAAGTTTAGATGGGGTATCAGTTAAGTAAACCTCACAGAAAACTCCTGTCTGTGCTTTAGTTTGATAATATTCAAATTGCTAATCCCTATAGATTGAATACAATATTTGCAAACCATTTCACCGCCTACTAGAGTCACTGATTGAATTTGCACATTTGAGTGAGAATTAGAAGATGTTCAAGATATAGGTCAGGCCAGGCTGCAATTGAAAAAGAAAAATCACTCAGCATTCCTGCCACAAACACCAGTAGGGTTTGTATTTTAGGCAACTTACTTGATCTCAGGCAAATGGTCGGGAGCCATGAACAATAGGAATTTTCTTAAGGGTGGGTATGCACTACATTTTGTTGGAGGGCCTGCTTTTGCATTTCCTAATAAAACATGATTCCATTGTCATTTTGCTGCACATTCCTGCATTGTGTCTTCCTTGTGTAACAAGGCACAGCCTGTAAAGTTACAGATACCACTAGAGAAATATTGTGAAAATGTAATAGTGTGATTGAAGCCCATCAGTACAGATTGAATTGAATTTCCTCTCCCTTCTTTGTATTCTTTTGATATTGTAGTGCTGAATGTTTGAATGAGTGCATAGCCCTGGTAGGTCTAAACACAATGACTTCTCCTATAAAGGAGATGTCACTTTAAAGTGGAAATCTATGTGCTTTTATGTAACATGCATTTTAAAAAACGAGTACTTCCACGTGTTTATAAAACACCGAGCATGCTAGATCCTATTCACTTACTTGGAGCTTGTATCACTACAGCTTTTTGAATGAAGATTGGGTTGCTTGTACTGAATCAAGATGTGCATTTTAACAGGGTTTGATTTTGCTAGTAAAGTATGGGATCAAACACAAAGGCAGTTTAATGGAAGAACTGTATGCCTGTTAGAAAAGGAAAGGCTTTGCCATTAGCGTATCTATTTTTCCTTTGAACTTCATTCTTAAAAAGGTAACCAAACCAGAAAATTTCCTAAACTTTTCATAATGAGAAAGAAGACTATAAATGTTTTTGGAAAGGTCAGAACTTGCCTTATTCCTTTTGCAAGTGCAATTCTAATTGCAGTTTATGTTGGCTTTCATGTGACTATTTTGTTCTACTGTTCATTAAAAACAAGGAACAAGTAGTGGTAACTATAGAAACACATTGTACTAATGATAATTCAATGTGATGTTGTTCATTTGTAAAAGAAGGCAAGTTGTACCAAGTTCTATTTTCAGTGGAAAATACTTTTTTTGATCGCACTTTTGGAGAGAAGCAATGCTCAGCATATAGCTAGTCTCTATCATTTGACCCTTCCTTTAGCTTTCTGTGTAAAGGAGGTTTGGTTTGGTTTGGTTTGGTTTGGTTGATAATGCTATTGATTAACCACTCTAGTTATCCTAGGTGCACATGGAAATTTCAGATTTCATTGAATTGAACAGGGCTTACATCTAAGGGAATATGTTCAGAATTGTGTTGTTGGATGAGCTTGGTTCTCAGCAGGTAAAATGGATCATTGTATTGGCAGTTTAAGAAATGGAACTGTCCCATGACTTGCTGTGAAGACAAGTCAGGGAATACAGAGTGCTTTGCTGCTTTGAGTCCAAAAGAATTCCATTTGATTTGGGGTAATAAGACAAGGGGAGATGGAGAACATTCATTCTGCCAGGTGCTGATATTTAGCTTTAATGAACAATTCTCAAGAATTGTGTTTGAGGGACTGGGGTAATGAAGATGAAGATATATATTACCTTAGGTTGTAATCAGCTTCATTTACTCAAAGTTAAATTAATGGACCAAGTTATATTTATTAAGTTCAATGGATTTGAACTCTGAATAAAACTTAGTCAAATGTTATCTCCTGTAATTAACTGTGTATATGGGTTTTCTACCAAATTATGGACTCCTGGAATATCTCAGAGGCTAGCTACTTCTGTGATAGGAAAACCCAGCAATATGCAATTTTTCAAATCACATAAGTTGCTGGTGCAAACTTTTTTTATCTATCCCCTTTAGATGTTAACTTGAATCACACAGAGAGGGGGGGGAGAGGGGGAGGGGGAGAGATTTGAGCAGCTACAAGAGCCATTATATTGTTGAACATTGAACATTGAACATATGAGAAGTTACTGTATTTTGTTACCAACCAGCCATTAAAAATATTTAATTCCTTGTTTTGAATTCTGACTCAGATGCTCAGTAGTACTACTGTTACTAGTAGTAATAATAATAGTAGTAGTAGTAGTAGTAGTAACAATAATAAGTTCATCACCTGAATAAGTTTGTTGAAGGCTTTAACAGATTTGGTAGGTTAGATTGCTAAATAATAGTATGGTTGCAGGATTGGCCCAGGATGTTTTGCCTCTTGAGGCAAAAAAGAAAATGCTGCCCCCCACTTCCTTCTCCTCTGCAGCCCCCTGCCTCCTCCTCTTCTGCCTCCTTCCATTGCTGACACCATTTCCCCTCCAAACTCCCCTCCCCTCCCCTGCAGGTGGTGGGGGAATAAAAGGAGGCTTGAGAGAAGCGGGTGTCAGAAGAGGCAGTGGCAGCTGCAGCAGTGGCAGTGAGTGGCATGCTTCTTGGAGGCCAGAGCTGCCACCTGAGGCAACTGTCTCACCTGAGCTCATGGGTAGGCCAGCCCTGCTCAGTTGAGTGATTTATTTAGTTATAAACCATTTATATTTTGTGTTGTCAGTTTATGTATGTGTATAGTACAGAAGCACAATATTTATTGCTGAGAATGAACACTGGAATATTGATTTTTGGATCCTTTTGAAAGAGCAGAAGGGGCAGCCTGGTCATTGTTTTGTTTCTGACACCCCTGCCTCTGACCCCCATGTCATTCTGGGCCATTGGGAGGGGGAAATGGTGTCCACTAGAAAAATATTGAGAGAAAATTAAGCAAAGTGGCTTTTTTCTTGCAGGATGATAAAAAGAAAAAATCTCAGGTTTCATCACAAGAATGCCTTACAAGAAATTTCAGCTCAGCTCTACTTCATTTATCTTTGGTTTATTTAAAAGTCACACTTTTTTTTTTACTGTTATTTAAGTTAATTATGGGTCTATTTTCTCTCCAAGATAAAATCAATTATGGATCACCATATGGCAAACTGACTTTCTTTATATCACAACTTGTGTAGCATATGCTTTTATTTTTTATTTGCTGTCTTCTTTGCTTTTATGAGTAGCAGAATAAAAAGTTCACAGTATCTAACCCTATTCATTGAGTTCAATGGCACTTACTCCCAGGTCTAGATATCCATATTTTTAAGCTAAATAAAATGTCCTCAAACTTGACTGATACTGACATGGTTAATTCTGAATACTTATGGAAATAAGAAACATGGGGGGAAATCAGGGTTGCTCATAAATATGCAGAAATTGTTATGCAATCAAATTTTTCATCATAGCAAACAAGTTAAAATGTGTGTCGTTCACATTTATTTTGTTTTTAAATTTCTTTCGGTTCTGTGGATTGATGGAATTTTTAGTGAAATTATAAGAAGGAAATTCTTGAATGCCATTCTGTCTTCTCTCTGTGTGTCAATTAAGAGAGAAAAAACCAGCACAAAACTCATTGGTTTTTATTTAAGAAGAAGTGAGAAAGAACCTTTTCTTTGTTTTATAAGTCAGGATTTCTGAACAAATCCAAAAATCATTGCCAGCAGCCAGATGGAGAACAGTGCTAATGATGTGTTCAAAGGGCAACATGTTACTTTAATCTTCCCCCTGAATTTGATATGAGTTCGTTTATAGATTTTAATGATTTCTATTAAATATCCAGGGCTGGTGAGCATCCCCTCATCCCTTTCCCTGGCCTCCCACTGCTATCTATACAGGAATGGAGGAGCTGAGCTACCACACTAGGTTTCATTTTTACTATGGATGCTGGCATACCATTTAGAAAGTTGCAGAGAAATACATTCCAAAAGTTTGTTGTCTTCCACTGTCTTGACTATAATAAATGGCTAAGCTTTCTGTTTTTTCTGTCCTTATAAATGGTCTTTTTCTAAAGAAGAGAAGAGAAAAGAAAAGAAAAGAAATGATGTTCTGAATTTGTCCCTGCTTAGTTGCATCAATTATTTGTGGCTGAAATTATCTTTTTTTGTATCTATAAACATCTTTTATAGATTGAAGGAATTTTAGATTTTCCTATGGTCTTTTGTTTTTACATTTCCCATTCAGTGAGCCAGTTTGTATGCTTGCCCAACATTGCAACCAACAATTTGCTGTTCTGAGCAGGCCTCATAACAACAAACGGAGTAAAAGCTTTCCTACCAGAGCTGATTTTACAGCAGCCCAACAAGTCACAATGCTTTTCTGTTTAGAAACACATGTGAGGGACCTCATTGCCATAGGTATAGTTTATAGTAGGATTGGATGAGTGGTTGGTTAAAGAAGAGAACATAAATGAAATATAGAATGTGTGCAGGGCTGTCTTAAGCATACGTGGTGCTGGGGTGCAAAGATCCGCCCCCCCAGTTGCCCAGTCCCAGGTGCGCAGAAGGGCAGAGCCGGCTGGCCGCCTCAGCGTCTCACTGGCTCGGTCGCCCCCGAACTTGCGGCGCAGAGCCTACCGCAGCAGAAGAGCCCACCGTGGCACTCCGACCGACAAGCGGGCTCTTCCCCGGACTCAACTCTTGGGCCCCGGACTCTCGGCCTGGTCACCCTGAGAGCCCGGCGCCCGGGGGCCCTGCACCCCTAGCGCCTGTGGGTGAGACAGCCCTGAATGTGTGACTTTGAGATTCTGAAGAGAATTTTTTTTTTAATGCTTGATACAGGGGGATGATTGGCTACAGTTGCCACAATGGACAAACCTTCACTGAAGCAGCCATTACAGATTCCTTCCCATCCTCCATAACGCCATACCCTCCAAGTGTCCCTATTTTCCAGGGACAGTCCTGGAATTACAAAAGCCACCCCAGTTTCTGATTTCATCCTGGAATGTCCCTGTTTCCCCCACCAGTGCCACTACCGCTGAGCACGGGGGGTGGGGGATGAGCTGGTGGTTGTCCTGAGTGGCAGTGGTAGCAGTGGTGGCTGCAAGAGAGCACCCCATTACCTTTCCATGGCATCTCCATGACTGCTGCTGCCAGACTCATCCCTTGGTTCAGGCAGAGGCAGGACTACCCTGGACGGGAAGAAAGGGGGAGCAGAGCACAAGGAGTCTGGAATTTAAAAAAAATTACTTTGTGTGTCCATGTCCAATCATGCCCCTTTCTAAAATTTATTCATTGGTGTTTCTCTTTTTGTAAAATAAAATCTGGATTAAGGGGTTTTCTTAGGACCGTGGAGGGTGCATGCAGTGGCAGAAATGCACTGCTGGGGGTGGGTTGCGAAGGGTCAGTTGGGGGAGAGTAAGAAATGTCCCTATTTTCACCTGAGGAATGTTGGAGAGTATGTAATGCCTGATTGACCAACTTTCATTGTTCAGAAGCAGGAAGCAGGTTGCATTCCCGTGTCTTGCATGGATTTTGGTCAGAGCTCTTAATCCTCATGAAACTTCAGGTGACTAGGCCCAAAGCATTGTAATGTTGCTAAGCCTAACCCAGAGTGAGAGAGACAGTTCCTCATCTCCTGACAAACTCACGTTTTACAAGCAAATCCTGTGGAAGAACAAGGAACTCTTGTTGCTGCTGCATCTAGTGATAGCTGTAGTAATGACTGTTTTGTTTTGTGATTTATTTATTTTTGCATGCTCAATGATATTCTTGTAATTTTTTATTTTATTTTAATATTCATAAAAGTGATGTATGAAACATATGATCAGCCTAACACAGTGTATGTGTTCTTGTGGAAATAACCAGAGACATTGGTTCATTCTAATTTCAGATACCCATAATTTGGGTAGAATAGAGACACTTAACAATATCTTCACCACATGCTTTGAATGAATGTTCCTTGTATCGTAGGCTGGTCATATTCAAAGCAGAAAGGAAGAAACACATGTGCAGTCTTACAAAAAAAAAAGTAAGCAAAAGGACACAGACAGGCAGAAATGTAGACAGAGACAATGTGTCTGTCCTTAGGACCAGCAAAGTAGCAGCCACATTCTCTTCCACATGTGCATTGACTTGTGTGTGTTGTGTTAACCAGATGTTGGGATGGCTCCTATATTTGGAACTATGAAGCCAAAATCCTAACAAAATCAAGCCAAATCCCTTCTAACAGAATCAAAGTTCAATACTGAAATTAAGGCCATCATGCAAGATCTTATTAAAACATTTCTCAGTGAAACAATTATGAATGCTCTTTATTTTCTTATCGACACAGTACATATTTATTGTCTTATTATCAATAGCAATCAGCATGCTAACTTCCCAGAAAACAAAAAGGTATCTCTTATGCTTTAGCTTACATTCTATGTTTACCATGAGATGCTTCAGGATAAGCAACAACAAGCTTTTAAAGCAATCAGATCCACTAGACTGATAAATAAGCTTTTCATCTGCTGCTATAAGAACCATAAATAGAAAAGGTATATGCTTTAGAACTGTATTAGATTTCCTATAGTAGCAATAGTAATTACAAAAATTATGCCACATATTGTGGCTATTAATAAAAATATGCTTGAAGTGATGATCAAAGTAAATCACCATCCCTAAAACAAGGCACTTATCTAATGAAGCTAAAACTGATGATGTGAGATAATGGAGTGAGGAATTAAACTTTTCAAGGTAGTTCTAATATATCTATGGTTGCAAACCAATGGTTTTTTAAGAGCAAGAACCTTAGATGCCATGTGCATACAAGTGTTTCAAATGGTCTCCCCTCCACTGATCCATTCCTATAATTTCTGAGCACTATACTCTTTTTTTTTTAAGAATAGTTTTTTATTAACCGACCAATCACATCAAATCAAACCAAATTACATAAATTCCAAATTACACAGCCGAATTTTAAATTTTTGTTGGGGGTACCCATATTTCAAGTTCTGAAGGGGATCCAATCAATTTCTTGCTTCTTACTGCTGTTTTAATGTCCACAAATCTAACCTTATGATGTTCACAGTACTATCCAGTCCTTTCTTCTTGTTTTTCCACATCTCTTGTTGTTATTTTCATATATTTTTCCTTTCTCTTTGTGACCTCTGATAGTCTCCACAAGCTGGTTACACAGTTTGTAATCCTGCGTGGATATTATTATTTTTTATCCAGTAGCCATATCCAGACGTTTTCCATGTAACATCACTTCTATACATCAAAACAGTCTTAGCATCATTAATCTTCACCAATCTGCCTCCTTTCTCAAAACCTCTGAGGAGATTCATCAGGAATGCAGTCTGAAAACAAGTCTGTTCCTTCTCTCGGCTATAAATCCTTTGGCAAGATGGCGACTCCGAATTAATTGCTGTGCCATTCCAAAAGCTCTTATTGCTTCTCGATCTCCATAAAGCATACTTTATCTCCACACAGACCTTAATCATCCTGCTTGGGTCAGTTCAACCAACAATTCTAATGAGGAGGGGTTCTTGTAAATCACATAGAAGGAAAGTAAAAAAGGTCCCGCCCCCCATTCAGTCCCGTTGTCAACATACCCAACCTTTGGTGTATCTTCATCGTAAAATATTCCTGTTTCTCCAACCCGTCGTCTTCTTTCGCAGAGGTCACTTAAATTAGCAGACTTCACTCCCCTTCTTCACTTGAAATATGTGCATTTGCTTCTTTTGTAATCAATTATTCCAAATTGCTGCAGCTAGTGCGCGATCAGAGACAGCATCCAGGAGAGCCGAGGTCCACACGGGGGCATTCTGTCTAGGGCCCTCACCCCCTTCTTTCAAATTAGGGGGTGATTTATGGGCACAGCAGGCAAGGGCAGTGTTCCCCATTTCCTTGGGGCAACAAGGGAGGCTGCCTACTCCCATAACAGCCTCTTAATTACCCCGTGTAGGTCGGAGAGATGGTATTGTTGGCCATCTTCCAATGCGCCCCCTAGTGGCCCCCCAAGCACTATACTCTTTGAGGTATTTATCCTTGCAACACTGTTGAAGTAAAGGGCTAGTTTCACAGCAGCAATCACTCCCACTTTGTAGGTGTCCTGCACTGCTACTGGACTGCCAGTTCGGAAATTTTGACAGCATTTAGTGGGCAAATTTCCACAGTATGATTGTCTCACAAAATCTGTGCACCAACATCCAATATTTGCTGCCCATTGATATCACATTTCACTAGGACTTCCGTAGTGTACTATGGTTAAAAGAATTGCTGCACCAGACTTGAAAGCACTTGTGCTGGCTATTCAGTGCCTAACCAGTAGACAAATGCGAATAAACCTGATCAAATTTAGCTAAACCAATATCTGGTAGCCTTTTCAGGCAACTGTACAGTATAGCTGCAGTAATTCATTTACAGTAATATGCTTGACTGTATGATCACTGGAGTCAGGGGAAATCCAAGCAATGCAAGGCAATTATTATGCTATACCAAGCTGCAGAGGTAATTTGAATGCACTTAATGCTGTTGTAAACATTTCCACGTTGAATTGTTAAGCAGCTGCCTTACATTTTGGAGTATAGCAAAAGTTGTCAATTTTTAGCTTATTTGCATGGCTTCATAGAGAATGAAGTTTCAAAACCTTTAATGTTTGTGGTGGTATTTCAGACTGGTAGCGTTAGGTAGTATTAGAGAAAGATGGTGATTCATTCCTGTATTAACCCCATAACTCATAGTTCTGCAGGCCTTTAAAGATGATTTAAGATATTTTTGGATTTTAAAACATTTGCTATTGATTCATTCTGCTGTGTGTGTCCCGCCCCCTTGATTCTGCTGCTGTTTTATTATTGCTGTGGTTTTAGAAAGTATTAAGATCTGGTCTTCTTTTAAATTCTGGAAGTTTTCAAAATGAATGCCTTTCTGAGGTATAGAGCATCAGGGGAAATCAGAGGAGAAAAATAAATGTCCTAATGAGAGATGCAGAGTTGTCTCCCCTCTCTTCAGATTTATGGCAGAGCTGGTAACTGCTATGGCTAGGGAAAGCATTTTAAGCAGGGGTGCTCAAAGATTCAGGCAGCGGTGCTGGAATATTAGCAGATATCGAGGAAGGCAAAGATCACCTTAATAAACAGACCTCCCTTCTTAATTCTGCCTGAAAATGGCTGGTGCAGGTCAGAAACAACCCAATGCTGCTCCTTGGACCAAGAGTCCTCAGTAGTGTGTTGATTTCTTTGCCCCACACCAGCCCTTTTTTGAGGTGCCACAACTTGAGCTCTGCCTGTTCAAATCTATAGAGGTGCAAAGTTCCACTGACTTGGCTAGACAGAGTTAAAAGACGCTGTGTTTCAAAAAATGACTACTGCAGGGAAATATACATATTTATTTACAAGACTTCTTTTTCAGTACACACAACATTACCTTTCATGAAAAGGTAATGTTTGCAAACAACCCAGTCATTTCTGAAGCAAGCATAGAGATGATTGTGTATGCCTAGTATCGTGGATCCCTAATGTGTAATATGCTACATATTGAATTGTTGATAATATATGAGGCATAGCATTCTTGTTTACATGTGGAATAATTTAGATTGTGGCTTTTATCCTGAAAGAATTACTGAGCATGCTACTAAAGAATGTTTGCAGGAAAACTGTCCTTCATTAATGAATTGAAACCAATGCCTGGTTGAAATATGGTGAGATATGATAACTTAGGTTGTGCACACACTACCTTTCACTCTGTGTCCAGTGCACTCTGATGTGTTCATTTGGGGAGCGGCACGTGCATAAAAGTAGTCACAATCCATACCTATTCTGTCATTTCTTATGAAATACTGCATTTTGATGGCATTTCCCAAAGCAGCTACAATCCAGATTGAGAAAAATAATGGTAATGTAAACACAGCCTGAGTCTGTAGTGAAATGGCAATACAGCTACATTCCTAAAATTCTTAAGGACCTAATAGATTTGTTTTAAGAAAAAAGAAATATTCACAAAATGTCAAACACCACTTTTTATTCAGTCACTGAGTAATTATTATAGAGCTTGAATAAAGAAGACCTGAACTGTAGCTCTCCCTAACTGTAGCATTCTACAGGCATTGGACCAAAGCTAATAAACAGGAATTTTAACAACCTATTATTTCCTCTTCTCATTTAGGTTTTTCTGATATTAAAACAACAGTAAAAAACACACACACCTAGTACTGCACTGACCATCTAAAATGACTAATATGGCAGAAATATAAGGTGGTATCCAATTGGTGGTATCCTCCCTGTGCAGAAGGAAAACATCTGTCAGTGGAATATGGATGGAGGCTGTTCCCTCTCCCCTTCTTCTCCGACCCCCCACAATATACTTTGCATGGTTGGGTGTTCACCAGGAGAAAATTTTGCAGCACACAGGGAGCTGCAGGGGGAAGAAGAATTGCTCAAAAATGGCCTCCCTCCCTGTTTCACTAATGGGTGCCTTTGGTCAGTGAACAGACACCAACTGGACACCCCCCATAAAGAACTGGACTACCACATGTCAGTCTTTCTCTTCTTCCTGGTAATGCCATGTATAATGCACATGTAAAATGTGTGAGCTAGTATTACTTGCTGGTAGGGAAGTGTGCAATGCAACAGTGCCACTGTACAATATCAGGAAGCAAGAGGGTAAAGAAACATGGAGTTGCACGGAACCATTTATTTGTGCATTGTCTGCTAATCCTTGACCTCGCAGGATGGATGTTCATCTTGTATCATGTTCTGTATAAATATGATTTACAATTAGTAATACACACACTTATTTTGCTGTGGAATTTCTTGCTCTGATAACCCTGTTTTACCCAGCTTGTTGGATTTACACTGATTTCTCAAATCAGCTTATATTCAAGAACTTTGGCTTAACTGCCTTGTGAATCAAGCCATATAACAGAGCCCTGTTTTAGTGCCTCTGGCTTCAGAAACAGAGGAAAATTGTTCCATAGCCAAAAGTGTGACTGACTTGGCTGAGCAAAGAGTTTCCTCTGTATTCCTTTTTTTTTTTAAAGACAGCATGTGGTTATAGTTTAAAATCATTATTTAGTTGAGAGGCAAAACCCTACCAGAAAATGCAAGAATATTTGCATGGTCAGTACAGCTAACATGATCTTTAAGCCATTTTTTGCAGGTATGCAAATCCTACATTATATGACAGGTGAAGAAAATTCTGCATAACAGGAGAGAAAGCTATTGAAATTCTTTTTCTGAAATGCCTAGCTGCTGTCCATACATGAAAGGTTTTAGTTTTGGCATTTATAGAATACCAAGTCAATGCTTATCAGTTTCATTGTATCATCTAATGTGATGACACCAAATTGCTGCTGGTGACTGAGGACTTGCTATTTGACTTATTATGATGTTTGGCCTAAACAAAAAGAAAAATTGAGTATTTGATAATAATAAGCATATAGGAACATGTATAAAATTTGTTAGATTTGCGCCCTTAATTATGCAATGAATAAAATATAATAACCTAGCAAAATGCATATATTTTAGGAGAGTTGCATTCATAGCAAGATTTCTTAGATGAATTGCAAGTTAAATTGAATTAATACATTAAAGTCGGAATCATCCATTTTGTATTAGAGTTACTGAAGCATTTACAACAGAAAATTCAGAATATGGCAATTCTAGACAACTTTTATAATTAATATCCCTTTTGTTTTACAATGCTGTGTTTTATAATCTTTTATAAGAATCTATATTGGTTTCTTCAAATAATTGTTTCATAATGTGCTGCTAGTTCCACCTCATTTCAAAAATAACTCAGAAGAAAGTTTAAGCAGGAATATACCTAAAGATTGGTGAGGTTGGCTCCTGCCAAGGGTGCAGGCACAGGAAGGCACAAGAATCATGCCTCTCCATTCTAACTTGGAGTGGCTAAGAGTCCACCTGCCCCTGTGCTCCCCAGGCCATTTCCCTACTACTTGGGTAGTCGGGCAAAGCACAGAGGCTACTCTGGGCGCCTTGGTGGAGGAATCAAGTTGCTGCCATGGACCATCATAGCAGCCCTATGGGGCCTCCTCCCCAGTCAGCCAGCAGCACTATTAGAAATGTGAGCAGAGCACCTGGCAGGGTTCAGAGGGAAGAAAGACAGAGAGTGTGGGTGAGAGTTGCAGGAAGGGGGAAAAGGAAGGAGGGAGACAGAAGGGAAAACAGTGAGCAGAGGAAAGGAGGCAGGCAGCTGAACAGACGGGAGGAGGAGGGGAGATGGAGCAGAGAAGATCTGACCTTACCCAAATGGCTGTGGAGGAAATCACTGGTGGAGCATGAAAGGCAGCGAAAAGCAATTTTTTTGAGTTTCTGGTCCATGGTCTCTCCCAGCTTGCCAAGGGTGCAAGGAGCCTGAGTTCGTCTCTGAATTTGAGGCTGCAAAACCATGCAAACATTAATGTATTTCCCTTAATTAATCTTGCTATTTTGACATAGAACGATCATCTCCACCAACACTGAAACCATGTCACAGATGTAACAATCATTCAGGTTACTTGACATTTTGATGACCTTCCAAAATGTGGTTGATATAGACATTGTTAAGCCTGTAGTAAAAACGATGTAATTGTCTTGTAAACAGCTTGAGAAACCCCACTGAAATACATCAGTCCGATTGCTAACATTTATGAACAAGGTCCCTCACCTACAAAACAAAAAAGTACATTACAAGATTATCTTCATTGTTTGATGCATATATTTTAAAATAATTTTTGGAAAGCCCACAAAGAGGCTCAGCATAAATAGCTGGTTCTTGTGAACAAGAGGCACTTAACTGCAAAAATCTTATGATGGTTAATAAAAAGGCTTGTGTTAGCTTCATTAGCTCAGTTCGTAGTCCCTTGCAGTGTTTATATTTTTAGGGAGTTGGAAATTAACTACTTAGTGAAGATGGATTGGTTGATAACACCACTTTATGCACAAGTTGCTCACAGAAGGCGATACAGTTTACTAGGGTCACTATCCCAATGACAGTAGAAGCTCAAATTAGTTACAAACATGCTTATTGGCTCATGCAAGCACACCACTTTGGGATCTACAGCTGGGTGAAATACGCTAAAATAGCCCTCCTTTCCCATGTAAGAAATGACAGTGAATCTCTAGTAGTGCACACAGATCTTACATAGATATTGTGGGGTCAAGGCTCCTTTAGGGAGAGGAAACAGCCAGAAGTATATTAGAAATGAGCAGCAGCAGAAAAGGTGTGAGGGAGTACAAGCTGGAAAGTTTACTAAAGGCTACAGACACAACATACATTTAACACACATTTCTCCTCTGCAAGTCTCTTGGGAACTGTGGTTTACCCCTTACAGAGCTACAGTTGTTAGCACCCTCAACAAACCAAAGTTCCCAGGATTCTTCAGGGAGGAAAATGTGCTTTAATGCTCTTGTACTAGAACAAAATGAAGTGTGTGTAGTTAGAGTGCAGCAGTTTCCAACATTGCTTCCTTATACAGGAAACACCACTGATTTCAGGGTCATAGCCCATGAGACAACTTCTGAGAATTTGAGGGTTACCTTGTTTTTTATGTGAGTCTTTCTCTGGGCTCATGATATCACACTGCAGCCAGTGTCCCTAACTTCTGGGCTCTTGACACAATAATTTTTTTTGTCTTCCTTTCATAGTGCATTAGACTCTGCATTATTTAACAGCAAGAATCAACCTCTTTTTCCCTTTCAGTGGGAATTTAGTGATACGTTTGTAAACTGTGCAGGTTGGCTTATAAAAATATTAATAAATTAATAACAGCATTCTGGGGGGGAGGGAACCTTTAAAATACTGAGTTGGTTTTGAATTAGACTTCGTTGGAAACAGCTATTATTTTCTACAAATAACGTAATTATGGACTTCCATTTAAAAATAACAAACACCAAAACCCTACATAGCTCTAAAATTCAGGTTTTAATATTTCTAAATTTTGATGTTCATCCTTTCAAAAATGCAAATGAAACAATTTATCATTGACTTGAATTTCTTGAAGGTTGCATTGATCTGTAGTATTGACAGGCTGAAATTAAATTTTCAAAGTATGGCCATTTTTCCATTTAAACTTTTAGAAATTCCTAAACAAACAACAACTAGAAATTGAAATTTGAAGAGTGATAATCTTTGATTTGTTTCTTCGAAAGCAGTCTTTGCTTTCGTGAAATCATTTCAACAGAATAGTGTTTTTCATTTAAATCCACAGAGGTGATGTAATATGGCAGGCAGGTCCAACTTCTAAGAGACTGTGATCTACTCCCACTATAAATAAAGTGGCAGTGATCTACCCATCAAAGTTGTTGAGCTTTTTGGGGGGAGGCTGAGCCAAAGTTATTGAGCTTTTTTCAGGGGGGTGGGGGAATCAGGGTCACACGATCAAACAGGATCGAACAGGGGCACCCCACGATCAACCGGTAGATTGCAATCGACCTGTTGGACACCTCTGTAATATGGGATGTAGCCTTAAGTTAAAATAGCTTTTCTTGTTGCCTTGGGCTCAATGCCGTCTTCTGTACAATTATGGAAGACGAGTGGGATATAAATTAAGAAAAACAAATAATAAATGTGGGATCTCCTCCCTCAATTTCTCTCAGTACTCCCCCTCCTTCCTCACCACTGGCACCCTCTAATAGAAACTCAGGTGGTCACTGCTGACCACACTGTAGCCAAGGCAGCAGCACTAGAAATCAAGAGGGGAGTACAGTGGTACCTCGGGTTAAGAACTTAATTCATTCTGGAGGTCCGTTCTTAACCTGAAACTGTTCTTAACCTGAGGTACCACTTTAGCTAACAGGGCCTCCTGCTGCTGCCATGCAATTTCTGGTCTCATCCTGAAGCAAAGTTCTTAACCCGAGGTACTATTTCTGGGTTAGTGGAGTCTGTAACCTGAAGCGTCTGTAACCTGAAGTGTCTGTAACCCAAGGTACCACTGTACTGGACCCCACACCTAGTTTTGCAAGGGGGGGTCCACCCAAGGGGACAAAAAACAGCTCACTAAGAACCGAACATGCTCAGCATCCACAGACTGTTCTCCCTCCCCCCCCCCCCACAAACTGATGAAGTGGGAGAGTGCAGTACCCTGCTTGAGATCCTTAGAACTTGTAGTATCCCGGAGGAGGACATGGTAAGGTGGCAAGAGTCCCACATAGGAGCACTTGGGCAAGAAGTTGAGGATACTTGCAATATGTTGCTTTCATCCTCTGACCTACTTTTGCCGACCTACAGAACTCTAGTGTGCTTCAGATAATGTCCACAACTACTAACTGCCAGTATAGCTGCTTGATATTCTTCTTGGAAACCATTCAGCCTTCAAAGCTGGCAAGCATACCTTGTGTCATGATGCACATCCTTTCGCTTTGCATAAGTGTTTCTTTTAATGAGGTAGTGCAGTGCAGCTCATTGAAATCGAAAACACATGATATGCCCCAGGCGAAAGAAAGGCAATAACTGCACAGATTTTTGAAACGGACTCGTCATACCACAGGCTACCATTATAACAGAAAAAACAACAAGAATTCTAATATAGCTGTCTGCCCAAATATATTAATTTAAATTGAATGGATTTTATGATATTATAGCTGTGAGGCACAATGTCCTACTTGCAAGCATCTTCAAAACCCTTTTTGGAAGGCTCCCTTAAAATAATCTTGGTTTGCCATTTTGATGGCATGTGCATTTGGGAACTTGCCACCTCAGCTCTCCCAGAAAATAGCTTTTTATCATTTGGGTGACATTTCATGGGATTAAACCCACAAGTGATGCAAAGGAACCGCTTAGGGTTTCATACTGAAATGCCTAAATCTTAGTTATACTTTGAGGAATGAAGTATGGTAGCTAACTTTTCAGATGACGCTAAATTATTCAGGACAGTGAGAGCTGAAGTGGACTGCAAAGATCTCTCCAAACTGGGTGAACAGGCAACAAAATGGCAAATGTGATTCAGTGAAAATCAGTGTGAAGTGATGCACGTTTGGGCAAACAAGCCTAACTTTAAAATATACACTGATGGGATCTGAACTGTCTGTGACTCTCTGTGGTGGTGGGGTGGGGCTAGTAAATGATAATGTCAACAGAGTTACAGTGGATGTGAAAAAGGCCGATTCCATGCTAGGTATTGAAAATAAGACTTTCAGTATCACAGTTTCTTTATGGATACATGGGTAATACAGTATACAGTTCAGAGTGTTCCATTTTATACTGAAATCTTTCCAAACGTACAGAAAAGTGCAACCAAAGTGATAGAGCTTAGAGTAGCCTCCGTACAAGGAAGGCTACGTAACTGAAGCTTTTTAGTCTAGAAAAAAAAGACTAGAGGGAGTCATCATAGAGATTTATAAAATAATGCATGATATCTGCAAGGTGAATAGGTAGATTTTCTTCTTGTAGCATTAAAACTCAGGGACCCCTAATGACACTGATGGAGACTTGAATCCGGACAGGGAAACACTTTTTGACGTAATGCATAATTAACATGGAATTTGCTGCCATAAGCTGTGGGGATGACCGTTAGCTTAAAAGGGTTGGTGGCATCCGTCTGTCTTGGGAGACTATGGAAATGTGCATCTTCGGGGGTGAAGTCAAACTGTTGGAGAGTTACAGCACCTGCTGTGGTTGTAGAGACCAATATGGGAGAGATGTGCTTTGTTGCAGCTGGGGCAGATGAAAATATCTGGTTGTGCTACTACAGGTGCACCATGGCAGATGGTACACCAGATGATAAAATATCCAGAGTGGCTGTAGCACAGCAAAAGCAAGATACAAATAAACATTTGTGGTATAAAAAGTTGTTGAATTTCATTAGGAAGTTACAGGATATGCACTGATTGAAAGTAGAGCAGTGCAGCCACCCCAAAACCCTTGCAGGCACAAACACTGTTACAAGTGGACTCACGTGTAACTGCCCCAGTAGCATCATGAACACAAATCATGCTGAATGTGCAATAAAAGGGAAATCTGCAGGGGCCCTGTGACTTAGAACATGGCAGCTTCCTGTGTTTATATATTTTCACCTAGAATATTTCTGTACTCTGTATCCTTTCACTGCCCGGCTGTTGACTCGTTTCTCGTATCTGTCCTGAGGCTGAAATGGCATTCCATGAACGTTAGACAAGCTCAGCTTTTTATTCTGAGTTCACAAACTTTCCTTCTGAATACAAATATTCTGCCTGACCTCAAGTGCTAAGCACTTGCTTGACAAACACATTCAGTTCCCACTTGCCACCAATCCACTTGGCTTGCAAGTTGAACCAGAAGCTGTCTGCACTAAATATTAAGAAGTTACAGTGGGCTTCTCCACCAGCATTCTTACATCAGGGCCAACTGTTGTAATGTTTTAGTAGCACATTTCTTTAAGTTCAAATATATTGTGCTAAAGCTAAAGTGTCATCAAATCCAGAGACTTATTGAACATTATCTACAACTTTTCTCTCTCTTGACTTTCCATGTCCTCTGTGCTTGTGTTACTGATCACTAGACCTGCAAGATTAGAGGCTTGGGAAAGTATGTGAATCTGCTGTTCTAAGTAGTGTTGGAGGATACTCAAGCTTGTGTTGGATCTGGGTGTTTTCCAGCACAATGTTCTTGTTTATAAGGCCTGCTTGGCTTTTATAAAGCAGCAGCTTCTTTTTTCTATTATTGAGGCCTCGAGCTGTAACTCTCAACGGGCCACGTCCCAAGTAATTTTGAGGGCTTCCAGCAGCCACTGATTTGAGTGAGATCAGTGGAAACTGCACAGCGCACTATCTCCCTCAGGATTTAGTTAACGGTCTTCTGCTTCTAGAAAGGGAGTTTAGCAACATCACAGCACTTGCTGTATCTCTTCAAAACTCAGGAACCACAAAACCCAACCTCTTGGCAACCGATTAAATTTAGCAAATTTTAATGCAATTATGTGGGTTAAGTCAAATATTGCATTCCATGTTTTTCCCTCCTAGAGAGACTTTGAGAGAGCAGGCAAACTTTGCTTTGGCTAGTTAGATTACATTTATAATATTGTGAGAAATGTGTTTGCTTAATAAAACACTGGCATTAACATAGCCTGCAAAAACATAGCTCTTAAAACCTACTTCTGAGCTGCTGCTGCTGCCCTGACTTGGTGCTCATAGTGGAGAGCATAGAGATGCTGGCAGCCACAAGGTGTTGCTTGTCTCCTCATTCTTGTGCTGGAACTCAACACCTGACACACCCCTGGTATGGAAGGCATCGTGAGTTCTGCCGTGCTGGAACTCCCTCCTTGTATCTGCCCATCCAGGTAGCCCCAGAGTTCCTGAGCTGGCACAGCAGTGCTGCTCTTGTGGTTTTTAAAAGAAATGAAGTGGTAAGGGACTATGTTGAAGCTCCTCAACAAAGAATTGTACTCTGGGTGCACAGGAATGCAGCATCCTGTTTATCCCTCTGCGGCTGAAGGGACCTGATAGAAAGAACTAGGCTGCAAGAGAAACTGATGCATAATTTTTAAAATCTGCTATTTATGATTTGCATAACAGAAGAGTCAGTGAAAATGACAGAGGGCCAACTTTTATTGCAAACAAACCATTTCCTCAGTTCAGACACGATGCTTCTCATTCTTGCTATTTTTTATTATGCAAAACGTGCCATGTTCATTTCATGCTTTACTCCCACAGAATGAGAGAGGATGCACTAGAAGCACAAAATGTATACAAGACTGAAAGTTTTCCCCAGACCATAATGATAGGGTATGACCTAAGAGTCACATGCTCACCTCTTTGCCACCATATAATTATTTATTTATTTATTTAGTTAGTTAGTTTTATTTTTTTGCATGCATATCCCACCTTTCCTCCAAGGAATTCAAGGCGACATACACACTCAGCTCCCCCCCCCCCCATTTTATCATTGCAATAACCCTGTGAGGTAGGCTAGGCTGAGAGTGAGTGACTGACTTGAAGTGACCCAGTGAGCTTTATGTCCAAGTGAAGATTTGAAACCTGGTGTCCCAGATCCTAGGTCTTTTGACGGCCAGTGCAATACTGCAGATTATAGCAATAGGATGGTGCCACACTTATCGTACACAAGCGCTTATTTATCAGTGAAGAAACTTTCAAGACTGTGCCATTTGCATTCACTGTGTAATTTATGAGCTGTTTTTCTTAATCCTTCTTCCATTGCCCTGTTCCTAAGACTGGTTACAGCAGCAACAGAAGTATGGAGTCCCAATCAAGGGAAGTAATAATACTGCTCTATTTTGCCTTGGTCAGACCACACCTGGCTGGAGTACTGTGTCTAGTTCTGGGCACCACAATTTAAGAAGGATACTGACAAGCTGGAACATGTGCAGAGGAGGGTGACCACAATGACCAAGCATCTGGAAACCAAGCCTTAAGAGGCTAAGTTGAGGGAGTTGGAATATATTAAGACTAAGAGGAGATATGCTAGCCTCCTTAAAATATCTAAAGGGCAGTCACATGGATGATGGAGCAGGCTTCTTTTCTCCTGCTCTGGATGGTAGGATCCAAACCAATGGATTCAACTTACATGAAAGGAGATTCCGACTAAACATCAGGAAAAGCTTTTCGGCAGTAAGAGCTGTTTGACAGTGGAATGGGCTCCCACAAGAGGTGGTGGATTCTCCATCCCTGTAGCTTTTTAAGCAGAGTTTGGATGGCCATCTGCCATGTATGACATAGCAGAGATTCAAACCAAATGAATAAGAAGGGGCATTCTGATTACAGTGCTAATAATAAACACAATAAACTATGGCAGTACACTGATTTTTCTCTAGCATTTGACATAGTAGGCATCTTTTACAAATCATACACTGCTTAGAACTAGATGGAGAGGAAGGATGAGAAGTGTAGAACCTTGTAGCAAGTTGTGCTAGGCAAATCCTGTGTGCCTACTGTTTTGCAGAAGCCTGTTATAATGAACTTGCAGATGATCAGTGGCCAAACAGACTTGCCAAGCACATCAAACTGCTTTGTGTTGTGGAAGCTTCTTTGTATTCCATGGTAGATATAAATGATTTTTGGATCACAGCATATGAAGCCATTGGGAGATGTGACAGATCTGAAACTAATAATGAAATCTGAGTAAAAGGAGGGGGGACCTAAATAAGAGGGGTATGAGGAAACAGTCCCCCCCCCTTCTAATGTAGGCTTTGCTCTACTTAGTGCGTACTGCTAGGGCTTTTGCTCTGTGGCTGGGGGGAGGGGACTGGAGAACAGCTTGCATTCATGGCTCTTCACCTTTAAGCTGCAAATAGGAACCAGCTGCAGAAGCCCCTTGCTGGACTGTAATAATTAGGGTACTGCTTCAAAGTGGTACTTGAAGATGTAGTTTCACTTTACTGCAAAGTAATTGTTTTCTAAAGCTAGCTCAGTATTTCACAGAGTGGACAGTATGTAAGTGTGTTGCCTGGAATATACACTCCTTTGGAGAGTCAAGTTGAGAAGGAGCAGAAATAAGCCTTCTAGCAGCTCAAATTTAGGTCAAGTAATGTGAATATTTTGTATGTGTGTGTCAGAATTTGTGATGAAATAATCAGGATTGCTGTTTCACTCGTGGTGAAACAGTTGTTAGAATGCTTCATTACGAAAACCATTTGTTGGTGAGCTGGTGTTGAGTAGAGTGCTGAATATGACCAAATGGATTGGACGCTATAAAACCAGCCTTGGGCCAAAATGGTCTACTTTTATTTATTGGAATCAAATAAGCAGATTTGCTATGACTTCATTTTCCATCAAGATTACTAGGTGCAAATGCTACGAAGTTTGGTGCCAGTGTGTGGTCTCCTGTTCAAATAAGTCAAACGTAGAGCTGTTTTTTGTTGCTTCAGCATCAGAACAGGTTGTTGTGACAGAAAATAGTTTTTAACTATTTGTGTTTGGAAAGAGCACTGCTAAGCATACTTGTAGGAAAGAAAATTGGATCTGCATGTTCATTGCATAAGTTCCACAGCACGTGTGAGGGGGAGAGAGAATCATGGTGGCCAAAGGGTGACAGCTTTGAATTATTATGAATGATCTGGATTAGTCCCAGCCTTTCTGGTTCACTAGGATCTATATTCAAATATTTCACATCTGTTTCATGTTTTCAGTCACTAAGAAGTACAAACTGTATACTATCCCAGTATTAGACGTCTGTCTGCTCCTATAAAGAATTTAGCTTGTTTCAAAATAAATGTGGTTTTTCCTGCCCTCCAAATTTGCAGATTAAAGTTATAATCTTATGCAAACGTGGAAGCAAAATAAATTGAATTCATTAAGGTGTTACTTATCTGTAAATATATACATGACCCAATATGTAAACCACACAAATATGAAACAGGCAAACCCAGCCAAGATGGGTATAAAGTATAAAATTATTAGTAATAGTTTTAGTATTAAGTTACTGTTTGATACTCAAACAGTATCAGTAACTTCCATAAAAGATTAAAGGGGACTAGGTCATGGATTGGTGGAAGGAGTCTAGCATGGAGGGATGTGTGTGCTTGAAGTCAAAGACAAAAAAAGGATAGGGGTGCTGACTCAAAACTTCTTTGCCGGGTGTCTAAAGAGCATGGGTAAAATGAGAGAGCCTGCCATTTGCATATAGAAGGTCCCATATTCACTCCTCCACAATATTTAGATATGGCTGGGAAAGAGTCCTGTCTGAGACCCTGTAGTGACAACACTGAGCAAGATGGATCTATAATCTGTGTAAGGCAGCCTTTGCTGTTCTGAAAATGCATACAGGGAATTCATTGATCCAGACGGGGCTAGGGGATATGTTGGAAGAAGCCCGTACAGGTTGACTGGGTGGATGGAAGGCAATATTTAGTTTAGCAGAGCAAGCTGAGGGCAAACAATGGAGTCAAATGCTGTTGTGAAATAAGGGAGAATTTATATTCTCAGCCTGTTCCAGTGGCCTAATCACTTCAACTAAATCTTTCATTTTAGAAGAACACTGAGCACCATCTAGTGACTAAAACACATATTCACATTCAGCTCTGCAGATTTCAAATTGGCTCAGATTCGGATAATTTCCATTTGAAAATACTTGCCATCTTTCTTCACTGTTATGATATACAGACTGTGAAGCTAATCATATTTACTTGTAAGTAAGCACACCAGAAATTACCTTGAAACAGACACATTTAAACGGTTCTATTGCTCAGATTTTAAACTTATTAAAACTTATTTATGAAGATAACTAGAAGAAAGTTCTTTTTAAAATTTATTTCTTTAGTATCACAGCGAATTATAAATTATGATACAGTACTTTTCTGTTTTAAAAAAGCCCATTTCTTTAGAATCAAAGAAAAGGGCAGAGGATTAATAACCATGATAATTCACAAAAGTAGCATTATGAAAATAGAGATCCTTTTACTTGAATACAGTGTAGTTAAGCTGAAGGATTAACCCTGACTTCTTTCCAAAACTAGTAATGTTAAATTTACTTTAACTAACATAATATAGCTTCAATTAGTTATTAGTAGAGCTTAACAGTAGTTTTTACTGTTTAATTAAACTTCACTTGAACTCTTCTTAGGCAACATTTTCAGCTTGGGGTTCCCAGATGCTGTTAGACTACACAGGATCTTGTAATCTCTGACCATTGGCTAAAGTAGATGATGGGAGTTGTAATCCAACAACATCTGGGGAACCAGAGTTGAAGAACACTGGACTAAACCAACCCCCCTCAACTTCGTCATCTTTCCACCGAGATGTGAGGATTGGACCGTACAATTTTGACATGAGGATTACTCCTCTGTGGAAATACTAAGGAGGAAGCAGTAGGAAAAGGTTACCTTGTATTAACGATAAACCCTCAGGAAGAACCTGGAATATGACTGTGTTTGTGAGAACAGCTATACTAGACCTTAAAACTGTCTAGAAACCACCAAGTGTTTAAGTGGCAGAAGAATCTGACATGTTTGGGGAATAAGCTTGAGGAAAAGAATGGTCTAACTTAGGTATCCTCAAACTCGGCCCTACAAATGTTTTGGGACTACAACTCCCATCACCCCTAGCTAACAGGACCAGTGGTCAGGGATGATGGGGTCTAACTACAAGACAGTATCCAAAGTATGCAAAGAGGCCAACTCTCGTGAAGCGGGTTGGACTTGGTCCAACCATGCACATTCTATTCTACCAGCATTGGGCAGTGGAATCATGAAGTAATCCTGGCCCTACTGCCATGCTAACTTCTACCCTGCCTGCTACAGTCAATAAAATTTGGCCTGATTTCATCCCAACACTCAGTGTCCTTTCTGTTCCTTTGCTGCTCTTCTGGGTCACATAATGCACCAACCAGGGGAAAGATGCAATTACCGTACATATATTTAGCTCGACAGATATGTAAAAAGCCCAGTAGAACTTGTAATATATACACTGCTTTTGTTTTGTTTCATTTTTGCTGTATTTAACCCCCCAAAAAAGTATATGAGTGGTCACTTGTATTCTGGCAAAGTATTATAAACATATGCTTTTACTGACATAAAATTAATACCTCCTAAGAAAAAATCCCAATAACAGTTTTAATTTTTTTAAAATTAAAAAAAACCCTAAATCGTCTCCAGGGGTCTCCACATCTCCTGGAAACATTTGAATCTAAACATGCCTTTTCCCTTTAGCAATCTGTCACTAATTGCTTAAAGTCATTTATAAATGGAACTTTGAAAGCATAAACATTTACATTTTTATTTTTAAAAGAATAACACTTTGCTCTTTAAAACTGAATGTATAACTGCTGTACTTTTTTTAAAAAAAGTTTAATCTCTGAAACATAATCATAAAAAGAAAGGAAAAGACATCTCTGTTTCCTGGCTGGGCTTGAAACTTGATTAGAAAGTGTTAAGTACAGAATTAAAATAATGTAGAATAGGTTAAAAACAGACCGTGTTTTGCAAGAGGGATTCAGGTGCATGCCAGAATTTTAGCCATAAACAAAGTGGATTAAAGCACTCTGTAACACTAGCACAACAAATTACTTTAAAGTAAGTTGATTTTTTGCGGTTAAGAATGTGACAGGAAAATCCACTGAAAAATGTGGCATGAAAGAATAACCCTTCAAGCAAATGAGGACAAATGCTAATTGTCGCAAGCAAATAAGAACAAATGGTTAATAAAAACCTGGTACTATCTAACCTTCACATAGGGATGGAAGGATCTGTCAATTTTGGTTTTCTCAATTTCTCATGTTTCCAGTCTTAAATTCAGTTCTCCACATTTCAGCAGCCATTTGTAATTCATTTTTTTAAAAGAAAATCCTCATGAAAATTCACCAGCATTTTAGTGCAAATTTCTCTTAAGTGTCCTGACTCCCATTCATGGTTGCACCACCACCATCATTACTATTACTATTAATATTAATTAATTGGACTATTGGCTGGATTATTGCCAACATCATTATTCCAGAAGTCACTAAATTGCCCAAACATAGGTTACAATGTATGCAATCAGCGGTTATGTCAGATCTCCAAGATACAAGATACAAGGTATAAGCCCAGACATTATCCTAACAGCTGACATGCCCCCTGAACTCTCCTTCTGAAGACCAGGACAGTCAAAGTCATTCGTGCAGTTGGTGTCCCGAGCCTTGAACTGGGCAATCAAGCCCAGTGAGAAAGCTGGATTTGCTTGCACTGGCACAGCCAGCATTCCATCCTTGGAGACAGGGTAGAGTTGATATGGCTGACTCACTGTCCAATCTCGCCTGAGATAACTCCCTAGTGGTGGGGAATGCATCAATAATGGGAAGTGGTGGTGAAGTAATGTCAGGCAGATTGTGCTTGGGCTGTCCAACAGCACTGAGGAGAGACTTCCTCCTCATTTTATACACCTCTATCAAACCCACACACCCAACTTGTCTTTACTCTAAATTAAAAAGTCCCAAATGCTTCAACACTTACTCATTTGGGTTTCCCCTTTTCTATACCTTTTCCAACTCTACAATATCATTTTGGAGGTGAAGCAATTAGAACTGTACGCAGAGAAAAGAGCTCATGTGGTGGTTTAATGAAGAAACATAGGAATGGGGAGCAGGGTTCAATGGTTCAAGGCAATTTTAAAGGATTTTTTGTGATTTCCCCCCTCTCTTGTGCAGCACCCCGCCGCCATTATTCTGGAGGATTCCCAAAGATGTGAAGCTCACATCTGTCATCATTCCATTGCATCAGTGGAGGGACAGCAATTGGCTACAACTCTCTCTCTTTTTTTCTGGTTTCTAAAAATATGCTTTTTTTGTTTTGTGCTTTAAAATATTCAATTCTAAAAAAATTAAAATCAGTTATATTAGCTTTGTCAGATACTTTATTTAGAAGTGGAAGGGTGGATACATATCCTGAGAAAATAAATGCATTTCAACAGTAGATACTTTTAAAATATTAAACAATATTTAAACAAACCTCTTAGGAATTCTATGTTACTCTGTACCTAAAACAATGAGGAGATTCCACTTGAGACTGAAGAGTAAGAATGCATGTTTTTGTTGTTGTAAATATTATGTTAGATAATCTTCATCTACAAAACTGGAATGGAATTTTTATGTTTTATCTTTAGAGCACAAAAAGTTTCTTTTGAGTTTGGTGAAATTGTCTCAGGTCAAGTATTGTACAATGTTTTGAACTGGGTTTTCTTACCCATTGTTTAGAGATGAAAAGGGTGGAAAATAAACAAACTCCAAGAAATAACATTGTTCCTCATTCTTCCACTTTCTTACTCATCACAGTGAAAACAGTTATTATTCTACCTTTTAACTGTTTACAGTTTTCTTGATTTTTTCATAAATTGGTAATGTTTACGTTTGACTTCTTTGAGTTATCTAATTCGGTGAAGCTCAGAATCTGTTAAAAAGAAAAAAACAGGAAATTTTTAAACTTCTTATATAGGAAGCATGATCGAAAATACAAATTATGTATGAATTTCAAATATTTGGGACTGACACATTTTTTAAAAAATCTAAATGCTTGTCTCCATTCCAAATAGTTTGACAGATAATGTATACATTGTATACACTTTTCTTTACTTAAACTCTTTTTTGTGTTGCCTTAAAACATGGGTTATTTTGTCATTCTAATTCTTTAGCACCATTTCCTTTCAAAGCAGCAAATGGATTCTCAATAAACTATAGAGGCTACTATGAAGGATGGCTACTATGGGTGAAGTCTGGCTTCGCTCAGGTCTGCCTCCAACTTATTTAAACCGGCTGCACTTGCATTCAGCAGCACAGTCCCACCTGCCCCACCCTGTATGTTTTCACCCTGCCTGAAGGTAAGCAGGCACTGTGTGTATGTGACCTTGCTG
Source organism: Podarcis raffonei (assembly GCF_027172205.1). Taxonomy (NCBI): domain Eukaryota; kingdom Metazoa; phylum Chordata; class Lepidosauria; order Squamata; family Lacertidae; genus Podarcis; species Podarcis raffonei. The sequence goes on along the minus strand of NC_070605.1, from coordinate 55,768,600 downwards.
TGGAGTTACTTAGTCACTGTATTCGGGGCCAGGGAAGAATTTGCCTGCATGCATGGGGATCTGCCTACCACTTTATAGCAACTGTCACAACTTGCTAGTGGAAAAAAAGGCATTGAGTTGGGCACTTTGTCTAAGCGATGTAGTTGGGAAGGAGCCCTACCCCACTATTGATAATCAAAGTATCAGGGCACCCCAGTAAAGGGGTCCAGGGGGAAGGTGTCTGTCTGAATGCCCAGACAGGCGCTAATGGGCCATAGAACTCCCCAAATGGCATACTGGAGGGATTGCCCTATTATTATTTATTATTATTATTACTCTCCTGCCAACCTAACAGTTCGAAAGCACGTCAAAGTGCAAGTAGATAAATAGGGACCGCTCCGGCGGGAAGGTAAATGGTGTTTCCGTGCGCTGCTCTGGTTCATGAGAAGCGGTTTAGTCATGCTGGCCACATGACCCGGAAGCTGTTTGCGGACAAACGCCAGTTCCCTCGGCCTATAGAGTGAAATGAGCGCGCAACTCCAGAGTCGGTCACGACTGGACCTAATGGTCAGGGGTCCCTTTACCTTTATTATTATTATTAATTGAATTTATATACTGCCCTATACCCAGAGGTCTCAGGGCAGTTCACAGAAAAGATCAACATTAAACCCACAATATATATATAATCAAAATAAAAACAACAACCTAATAACACGCCTGCCCCCCCCCCCAAAGAGCCACATTTTAAAAGGGCATATTTGATGTGTGTAATGGAGGGATCCATAACCCACAATTGACCCTGATGAAATATCCAGCCAGCAATCCGGCTGGTTGATGCAGGATGCATACCTAGTGCCTATACCAAAGCCTACTGACATCTGTAATCAATAAAGTTGTGGTCATTTCAATCCCAAGGTGTGTTCTCATCATTTTTTTACTGCTTCCTGCATCTCAGGTCCAGCAACCTTAGGCTTACTGCGCCTGGGTCTCCAATGCCATGTTCATGCTAATGAAGGAAAAGGCAAGCAAAATTAAGTTTCTTCTATCTAGAATACGCAGCTTGTACCTATGTTAATATCTTAGTGTGGATCATTATTTTCACACGGAAAGAATTCTGTTATACCTTTCACTGTGAGGACAGCTCCTTTGTAGCTGCCTATGGTGGCCATGTGTCCCACTTTATAGATGGCAGTCCTCTATTTGAAGACATCCTCTATTTGAAGGGCTGTTTGGTACAAGTCTGGCTTAACGATAAAGACGCACAAGAAAGCCCTGAAGCTACCCATTAACATCTGTGTAGATAGATTAGCATATGCAAACCTGTAGTTTCTATTTTGGTGAGGTGATACATTTCCTCTTTTTCTTTTTGATGATGCAGAAGTGGGAGCAAACATGCACAGCATGTACTGACACAAGTGTCTGGCATTCAGGATACATTTAGGCTCTCTGAATCAGACCGGTGTACACAAAGTGGGTAATGTGTGAGAGAGGTGGAGCCAGCATTCTTCCCCCCCCCCCGCCTCATGGGAAAGTTTGATTATGATGATGCATGCGAGACAGAAGATCCAGTGCGCAGCACTGCTATTCATCAAATACTGGGACACAATCAAGTTGTCCAACTATGGTACATAAGCATTTGAATGGTTAGTACAATTTCCCTTCTGTAACATTGCCCCACCCCATCCCCATTCATACATTTTCCTGACATGAGGCCAGCTTTATTGAAAATAAGCCTATTAAAACAGATCTGGAAGGCTATAAACAGACAATAGGTATTGAGTTCACCACTACAGCGGCCAAAGGGAGCTGCTTCAGGGTGAGCTGAAAGCAGAGGCTGTAGTGAGTTCAAATTCTCCCATCCGTGGACTTCCATTCTTCCCCTTTTCAAGGGAAAGGGTCACAGTGGTAAAGGGCATGCTTTGCGCAAAACAGGTCTCAGGTTCAGTCCATCACATCTGAAGTTAAAAGAATTTGGTAGCAGCAACTCTGAAGAGCTGCTGCCGTTTGGACGAGATGGACAGACAGTTTGACCTGGTATGAAGACACTTTGTTCTGTAACAGAAAAGTTCGGTGTTGTTGGTATGCTTCCGTCCTCTGACATTAGTAGGGTTGCAGCAATTTACCCCGAACCTAAATTTGGCCCTAAATCTTTAATGCCCTGGGGAGCCCCATATCAAATTTGGCCCAGTTCATGCGACATCTGCATCCTGCTTCAGTGTGGCACACCATATTTACTGCACATCATATCACACCTGCTGACACTGTCATAGCCAATTGACATTTATAAAAAAAAAAAAATCTTGTAGCTGCATATCGTCAAGAAAAACAACATTGTTTTAGGACCTCTTATCTCTTAGCTCCCAAATATCCTGTTTCTTCAAACTGCAGTAGCCAGGACCAATAGAAACCTCTTCCTGCCACTGGCTGACTTCATTTCCCAGAGTTAGCACAATCTCATCCGCTCTAAATAACTTCATCAAAACTCCTTTCTGGTCAGAGTGAAGCAATAATTATTATTGGTAATTATTAGCGATCAATAACCTAGATCACATTATGGCGAGTACTATTAAGGTAAGAAAGTGAATGCCTTTTTATTAGACTTTTTTCAGAATTGTTTTTTTTTTAAATTTCCTTTCTAAACACCAGTAAGGTAGAATTGGGCAACACCCCCGCAGCCACAATAGAGGACAAGTAGATTTCCTTTGTACTGCCTAGTAAATTTCCTTTTTCCTACTCCCTGTCCACAAGCCTTAAAAACTTGAAACTCAGAAAAACTTGGGTGTTTTTTTTAAATTCACCATTCCGTGCTCTGGATTATACTTGCAAAGCCCTATTGTGGGAAGAGCTTCTGAATTTTCTTGTTGTCTTCGTTTTTAAAACAAATTTTGGATATGTATCTGATTTGGACCTTGGACTGCTGTAAGGGAACGGGGCAGTGATTGTTGAGAAATTAAGTGATATGTTTTCAGGTGCTTTTAAACATTTCCTTTATTTATATGGAAGCAAACATATTTAAATAGAAATTTAAATTTTGCTCCCATTTGGGTATTGTTGATTTTGTTTTATAGACATCTAATATTCAGCAGCTTTGTCAAATGTCACTGAAATAATGATAGCAATTTAGTTAACTTTTTAGAATGCCTTTTTGGTTGTTGTTGTTTGAAGGTAATAAAAATTTGTTGAGGTTTATGACTTCAGCCTGAGCATTATTCTTAGCTACTTTTAGAACAAACTGTGCAAGGTGACAGTTTTGTGGAGGTTTCAATTATTTTGTTGTACATATAAATAAGCAGTTTGTGCCGCTGTAGTAAGAAGTTTTGTAGCTCATGCTACATATTTGACAATAAGCTAATTGCGGAAGAAACACGCCCTGTGTAATTAACAACCTGATGACAATGGTATAGGATTTATATTAATGAACTCTCTTTATATGCCTACATACAGAGATCCACTATTTCATTCACAGCATTAACTTTCTTTATACTTTTCTGAGGCTTTACATAATATATTAGCAACCAAACCAGAATAAACAGCACAACCCTAACCATGCCTACTCCTTCTGAATTCAATGGAGTTTTACTCCCAGGTAAGTGGGACTAGGGCTGCAGCTTTAGTAATTTAAACTGGTGTTTGGTTTCACAATAATGACTGTTTTACTTGGTTTGTTATTATTTATTAAATGTTTTGTATCCCCAAGTACTGAAAATACTTTCATGGAGATAATATTAATTGTGGGGTTTGTTTTCATGATTCTGCATAGAGATCAAAATTCAAATTTGCTTTGCATTGATGCATTGAAAATTAAACGTGTAGAACCCATATAGCAAAAGATGAAAAATTCAACTATATCAACCTTGTTGTGAGCATCAAGCTTGAAATGAAGATCTTAAGTCTTTTGGGATTAGATTTACAGATGCATAGTTTGATCATGTCAAGACAAACAACTAGCTACAGATGGGATCTTTGATTGGGTCAACTTGTTTAAACTAAAAATAGCTTGTCAAGTCTGTTTACTGTCTCTACATTGTTGTTGCTTTAAAAAAACAACCACAATACACTAGTGAGTATTGTGTTTAAAGTTGATGACATACTTACATGTCTTTTGGCATTCAATTTGCACTTGCTAGCTCCTATTAGTACTATATAGGACCAAACATGTTAACAATTAATCTAACTGTGCAATTGGCATTTTATTAGTCAGTACTTCTGCAAGTGTACTGTCGCATGGTTCCTTTTCTTTTTTTCTTTCTTTCTTTCTTTCTTTCTTTCTTTCTTTCTTTCTTTCAACTATGGAGTTCAATACCTTAGAGAGGAAAAGTTCTTAATCCCTCAGTAAACATTTTATTTACAGCTGAAATTGCATGTAAAATTACACATATATGTGTGTTTTGGTTTTACTGATGGTGATGGGACTATGAGGAGAATTAAATGCATTTCTGTGGGTTCAAAATTAATCTGTACTGTAAGAAGTATAATAAGCTATATTCTCAGTTTATAGGCATTGTTGTGTGGTTGTTGTTTTGCAAGATAACCTGATGATTATTGCTTCTAAGAAAAGATGAGAATTCTAGTCAAATTGCATTTAAAAAATACAATTTGATCTGTGTCCCAAGAAGTATGGGTATCCCAATGAATACCACTGTGAGGTTAGCCTCTATTTACACTAATCTTACCTCAAAAACAAAATCAGTGTGTGTCGTGGTATTGCTTAATAGGCATTTTAAAAAGCCCATTTCAGCATCTAATGCTCTATGTAGTCCTAGACACTACAGTGTCAATATGACATAAAAATAATAAACATTGGCTTTATTAGTCAATATTGACATCAATTTATATAGGCATGCAAGCACATACATCATGCTTTAAATATGTGCAACCAGACTTTGTCATATGCGCATAAAATAAATTAAGTGCTGAACCACGGATCCTGGACTAGTTTCATCCATTTCCACCAGGCTTTAGTGGGACTTTTTGCAAACAGTTTGCAAACTGCAGTCTTGCTAACATAATCACTACAGCCATAAAGCCTGGAGTGGGAGTCATATGTATTTAGTGTTTTTGAAGAATATTAACCCCAGTTGCTTTTAATAAGAGTGCAAACTGCTTTGTAGCAGAAGATTATGAGATGGTAATAGTTTTGTGGCAGGGATGTTTTGCTATAATTCAGTATAATGCATGGATTGCACCCCTATTCCATTTATTATATCTTATTCCCGTATCCTTATTTAGATCAATTGGATGTTCTCATTGCCATCTTTACAAGCCAATTTAAAATGTTGGTACAATTGGGGCAGTTTTTGTCTGGTTATCAAACTGGGAAGCTTACAGGCCCTTTTGTTATTCTAACACTAATTGCAAGCAGAAGATTAGTATAGTGTACAGATGGCATATATAAACCCAGTGACTGTAGACACCTTATAATCTGTAAAAGGAACAGAAAGTAATACACATCAAGCTTTCATTTTCGTTTAGCATAGAAGTCAATATTGCTAGCTGATTAGAGTAAAAATAATTATCCTGATGTTTCTTTTTCCTTATTCAAAAATGGTGGGATAAAGGTTTAAAAAAATGCCTGCCTTCAATTTTTTCATCAGCAGGCTGTGCTACCTTGATTCCCTTGGCTTTATTACAAAACTGTATTTACAGTTTTGTAATAAAACATATTTTAATGAGTACTGCATTTTCTGAAATGGCATACTGCATACATTTGTGGCTAGCTTTCTCAGTTTAAGCCACCCAATATACCTTGGACCATGTCAATAGCCAGCTTTTAAATGCTAGTTTCCTTTTTTGTGGTTGGTTAGGACACTCTGCTATTTGAGATAAAATGTCTATGTATTTAGAAAAGTAATGTTTGAGGTTTCAATAGTCGCTAGAGTTATCTAATTTGATTTCTGCATAATTCCTTTGCTGACAATATCAGTTTATGTAATTCAATCTCAATTACAATAGCAACATTTGTTTATTTCTAGTATAAAAAAGAATGTCCTTTATTTCTTAGATTATATAGCTAATTCAATTAAGGAAAATCGGCCCATTCAGAGAATGGAAAACATTTCTATGAGAAGGTAGGTTTGATTACAATGCAATAGAAGTCAGCAGTATGCAATTCTTTTTGTTTCTCATCCCTTATTTTTGCTAACATCATTGTAGACCGTTTGCATGAAAACCGGAATAAAAGGTTTTCACTCCTTTGCTGTGTAACTTGTCAGATAGCTTATGCATATCCTTAACTCTCATCTGGTAAATGGCAGTCCACTTAAAATGCATGAACACAATGGAGAAATAGCTAGTAAAGCTTAAGTGTCAATGAAATATATGGGACTGAGGCACATGGTTAAGAGGCATGTCTTTTTAATGTTCTCTGTACTGTACCACTTGCTAAGGTCTTGGACACCCTGGAACTAATGAGCCTTTGTGATGCAAATAAGTATAATAAGAATTTTGCTTCATTTAGTTTAACAGTTTGCTTTGACATTGTGGCAATCCATAGTATGGTCCTGAGTTCTTTTTAAAATAAGTATCAGGACCATAATTGTTTCTCCCTTAGAGATAAAAAAAGCAATCAATAATGCACTTGAATCAGGGCTGGATTTAGGTTTGATGAGGCTCTAAGCTACTGAAGGTAATGGGGCCCTTTATATGTCCAGCTGTCCTTTGTCAACAACAAATTGCCACTGCTTTTTTGTGTTGAATATATGTTATATGGTAATTTATGGACCTAATAGGTATCTAAAGCCATTTACACATAACAAAATATGAATTTTATCAAAGTAATTATTGAACTGAAATACAATTAAGAAGAAGTATATTAATAGTGAAATACAATTAAGAAGTAGTATAATAATACTGAAATAATTATTAACCTCTAACTTTAAAAAAATCCCTTTACATTTTTGGGGGGCCCCCAAGAGAGTGGGGCCCTAAGCTATAGCTTGTTTAGCTTATACGTAAATCCTGCACTGCACTTGATGTATGTAGCAGGAATGAATTTTATTTATAGCGTACTAAATCTTAACTCTTTTTAAGGCACTCTTAGCCAGTGTTCCATAAGCACATGAGGAGGGGAAGTGGGATGAATGCCCCAGCTCTAGATCGCTGTTCTCATTGCCTCTCAACTTTGGAAGGAGACTATGTGCAACAGGGGGGTTTTGTATTGGACAAGGCACTCCTCATTCCAAAAATCTGGGAAATCAGGGTCCCGGAACATGTAGTGAGCCTCCATGGACACAAAATGATCCCTGGTACAAAGGTTTGCATTCCATGACTTGGAAGGTGAGGAGGACAGGCATGGTGGGAAATAGAGTTAGCTTGCTCATCTCCACTTCTAGACTCATATCTTTGCTGAACACCCAATAACAAAGCCTAAGAGGGCTTATTCTTGATTAGACTGAGGATGAATTTGATCCAGATATTTGGCTTTCAGGCAAATGAGAGTCTCCAAGTACAGAGCAGATGATAAAAAATGCCTAGTGCTTGGTTTATTTTCCAATAGCGTGATATTTACACAGAATGCTGTTTAAGAGGTGTGTGAGATTCAATGAGATTTAGCAAACACAGGATTAAATTTACCAATCAGGGAAGAGATGTGGGTCTGAAAAGCAATGCAAGGGCTCTAAAAATGTTGAGGAAAATAATACTTCTAAAAAACTATAAACATACCAATGTTGGATTGTACAAAACTACAATCCAATGTTGAATCTCTTACAAATAAACATGAATGATGAACAGAGTCAAGCAGATGAATCCAAACTCCCGATCCGGCATGCTGGAGGAAGATCGGATGGAACAGAGGAGTACTTCAGCCCTGCCTCCTCACTCTGGGTGGCTTTCCAGTAGCTAGACTGTGTGCATGTTGCAGAAGTGCTGTTTTCTCTGTTAATAAACCAGACCTGAATTTTTAAGGGGGGAAATACATTTGTTGGTTTGTTTGTTTGTTTACTTGTAAAGATGGCATTTATTGTGCTCTCAAGAACCATTTTTAGAGCAAGTTTCTCCTTCCTTGCTACCTAGCTAGCTAATTTAACAAGTCTCCACCTGTACTAGATGACATTTTTATTATTTATTTCACAAAATTTATATACTTGGTTGTAAAAATAAAAAAATCCTCAAAGCAGTTTGCAACAGCATATAATCAGCACAGCTTAAAACAGACAACAAACTATTCCCACAACAGCCCCTGGAGTGCTATGATGGTAGAAAACTACCCTCCCCCCGCCCCACCACTATTTAGTGTTTCATCCTGAGGTCAGCTCAGGTGAGTGACAAGTGGAAGGGTCTGTATTTGTTATAGAGACTTAACTAGAACATGCCCCGATTTTATTAGGCAACATCGTGATGGAGTGAATTCCTAAAGCATTGTGGTGGATTACTTTCTCCCTAGCAGGGCTACTATGCCTTTGAAAGCTGTGTAACAGGCAGCAGAGTGCCAGGCAAAGCTTTACTCATCACTACATTCTCCAGCTGGGCATGAGTACAACTTTTCTGCTACGGAAAGAGCTCTCTATTCCATAGGACTTGTCTTGGGACAAAAATATGGCAGTTCCACATAGGAATAGATGGTTTCCCACTAGTCCCTGCTGCTAGAAGACTTGCTGGTGGTCTAGTGGGTGAGGTACACCCTGTGCCTCTCTTAGTGCTGCAGAGTTGACCAAATGCCAGTGGATAGCAGCTGCAACAGATGGTTCCTGTGACTACATGTTTATTAGGGGTTGGTGAGTGAATATTTGAGAAAGGTACTGCTACCTAGGCGCTTTCTCATTCTGCATGTCTTCAACCAGGCCTTTGGCTGATTGACATCCGATGCCCTTTTAAATGTATTGTGGAAGAGTGAGGTTATTGGTTTGTTTCTGTTCTTATTTCTGTTGTGTATTTTGTGTTTTTCATTTTGTAATTTTATGTTGTGAACCACCCTGAGATCTAGAGGAATAGGGTGGTATACAAATTTAATTCCAGCTCCTCACTCTTCCATTGGATGTGCAATCAACTGATGTTTGCATTGTGTGTAAACCTCTGAGGCCAAGAACCTGTAAGAGTTAAGAACATAGGAAGAGCTGCTGCTGGATCAGTCCAAAGGACATTCTAAAGCAGCATTCTGTTCTCACAGTGGCTAAGCCCAAAGCAAGACATTGGTGAAATAGGCCTCTGCTCAGAAGAGAAGTATTACTCATCTACATTGGTTTCTCTGGTTATTGTGCTTAACCTTGTTTAACCAAAGCTCCCTGTCACCAATGTTCTCTAGACACCAGTGCGGAAAGAAAGAAAGTCATGTATGTGCTGTGATCCTATGCTGGCTTCTCAATACTGCTGGATCTATGGCATGATTGGCCACATTGGGATCCCTACTACACTATCACAATTTCACCATGCTCTCATAACTTTGAGTTATGTCAGCATAGGGAGATTTGCATGCTCAATTAGTGTGACTTTAGGATAGAATTGCACCATTAGACAGGTGGACTCATGAGCATGTAGCACATGTCTTGGTTTGCTTTTGTGAGTCATTCAGACCTCTTTGCTCCACAGGAACAAATGGTCCCTGTTTGGGGCTTAAGCAAGTCTGGGTTGCCTGTTTGGTATTAGGGGAGGAAAGAGAGAGCAGAAAAGGACTCATGCATGGATGACCCTACTCTGGATTGTCTTCTCTTCCCATCTCATCCAGAGAGATGAATTTGCAATTCCAGTAAACAATTATTATAGAATGCTGTTCATCCACATTGCTAGTATTTATGTGCATTGATGTAGTTTTGACCTTGGACAATAGAAGATGCCAAAATAAGAAAGGTAATTCCTTACTATGAGTTGAGCTCCAGGTAGCAAGGATTGCATTCTAGTGATTGTTAAAAACATAGCAGGCTCCCCTTACTAACAAACACTCTTTTATATCCTCCTTGTTCCTTGTCATATAATAGATAACATAAAAAATTTCAAAATAGAATTTATATGCAGTGTATAGTCTACACTTCCTACATAACAAGGTGGGAGCAGAACCATAACTATTATATCTAGGGAGCACTAAACTTGTGAACATAACAAAAGTTCTTTCTGAACCATTAGACTCTAAACGTTTCGAGGATGCATAAATCCTTTGTTCCATTTTGGCTGTTTTTCTCTCTCTTTTATTTCAAAATTGGAAAGTTTTTTCTCACTTTTTATTGAATACTTCACTAAAAAAGTTCATTTATATAACAAAAGTTGCAGAAAGGTCCCAGCATTGGAAATTGATGGAAGCTAAATAGGTAACAATTGTTACTACAGAACCAGGACCCAGTATAGCCAATCTTAAACATTCTTAGTTCAATGTCTTATTTCCATGAGAGAATTATGTGCCCTCCTTTCTAATTCTGCAGGACATAAAAATCTCTGGCCAGATTATTCTCCCAATCAAACAAATTGCATCCTTTGTTTTCTCCAAGCTATTGTGCTGTGTTGTGTCAAAAATCTAAGGGCAATGGCTAGCAACACACAATACTGTGAACAATCCACCCTAGTGTAGCTGTTGCCCATCAGTTCTGTAACCCCCATTTCATTGGGCTTTTTCATGAACCACACTGAGGTGCATGTAGATTTCATGGTAGCAGCACTCAGAAGATTACATTCCCATGTCTTTGCTGTCTTAGATCCTCTCTTAAACTTCTAGACGTTGTTAAACAAACAGCTATACTCTTGAAGAAACAGTGCTAAAAGAAGCATGATTAATGAGACTAATTTGATTAAAAGTGCATCTTGATTGAGTTATTAAGCATGTTCAGACAAATGGAATTTGAACACTACCCCCCAAGGGAAATGTAATAGTTTTAAAGGGTCAAATTTGTTTCTTAAAAATTGCATTCATAAGGTAGGATGAAGGCCAAAACTTCCTATTCTCCTTTAATATAGACCAGCTGCAAATCTGGGTCTACTTAAGTATGTACTACACTATATAGCTTAAGGTTAACAGCAATTCAGTCACGCAGCGATAAAGACAGCTTAACATGTGTACTTGTGAGCAGTGGCGGACTTTGGGCTCTCAAATTTCAACGATGCCCTGTGTGACGCTAAAATTTGGCACTCCTCCTCACCTCTGATGCTCCATTCTACGGCCTTGTTTTGGTGCTTTTTGTAGTGCAGCACCCAGTGTGACTACACCAGTTGCACTACCCTAAAACTGCCTCTGTTGTGAGAGGAAAAGATGCATTTAGAGTAACATCATTAATGAAGACTCAGTACTAATGGTAGCTGTAAATAATTGCCCAGGATTGAACATATGTACTGCTGCACCCAGTGCGATGTTACAAGGCAACATTATTTGAGGGCAAAAGCAGATAAACCAGCATAAATTATTCTTATAGCACATGAGTTGCCAGTGTGGTGCACACAGGTGCACATTCACCTGAACAGACTTTCCACAGAGTCCCATTCCTTCTGTCCCTCCCTTTGGTTGAAATTAGGCTTGAAAGAAGTACAGTGGTACCTCGGGTTAAGAACTTAATTTGTTCCAGAGGTCCGTTCTTAATCTGAAACTGTTCTTAACCTGAAGCACCACTTTAGCTAATGGGGCCTCCTGCTGCTGCTGCTGCGCCGCCACTGCACAATTTCTGTTCTCATCCTGAAGCAAAGTTCTTAACCTGAAGCACGATTCCTGGGTTAGCAGAGTCTGTACCTGAAACATCTGTAACCCAAGGTACCACTGTATTCTATTAGCTATGGTGGAAAGCTTTGTTGAAACTCAATTGCAACAGAGGAGGGGCGACCTCGGGGGTCCCAACTGCAGAGGTAACACTTCACTTCCCAGTTACAACCCCTCCTTGCTATAATTAGGCTTGTGAAAGCCTTCTACTGGCTCTTTGAGGGGGGTGATCTTCCAGGAGTTTGCACCTGTGGAGAGATGGTTAACTCTTACTAGTTGTACTCTCCTTATTATGCTTGGGGGGGGGAACAAAAACACTTTTCCCAAGCCTAATTTCTGGTTTGGGAGATGTCTAAAGTGCCCATGGCAATAAAAAATGGGCTCAAAACTTTGGGTACCCCATTACAGTGTTTGTGCTGGGGAATATGTTTCCATTCCTAGCCAGTTTTCCAGAATGCCCTGAGTAATTTATCCACTTCCTGCTTTCTGCAATTTCTAGCTACAGTGGTACCTTGGTTCTCAAACGTAATCCGTTCCGGGGGTCCATTCCAAAACCAAAGTGTTCCAAAACTAAGGCACACTTTCCCATAGAAAGTAATGCAAAATGGATTAATCCCTTCCAGACTTTTAAAAACAACCCCTAAAACAGCAATTTAACATGAATTTTACTATCTAACAAGATCATTGATCCATAAATTGAAAGCAATAAACAATGTACTGCAGTCACACAATCAATCAATCAGTAGCTGAACTGGGTTCCACACAGTCGCAAAAACAAAACAAAAAGAGGTGCAAAAACAAAAACGCAAAATAGATAGCAAAAGCAGACAGACCTCAACGTAGCACTCAAAATGGAAGTGTGGTACTCAAAACGGAAGCATAACACTCAAAATGGAGCATATTCGACTTATGAAAAAAGTTTGCAAACCGGAACACTTACTTCCAGGTTTGCAGTGTTTGGGTTCCAAGTGAGTACAAAGGCGTTTGAGAACCAAGGTACCACTATACCTGCATAAACTGAGACATTACATAATCCAGTCTAGTTTTTGCTATTTATGTATTAGGCCCTGGAATGAGTTATTTATCAGAACTGTAAACTGCCCATTAATCTTTGGATGAAGGATGGTATATAAATTTCATAAAGAATAATAATAATAAATCTGTCTCCGATAAGTCTTGTAGTGCATTTAGTAAACCTTATTGTGGCATTTTTTTTTTGGACTAGAGTAGGCTTCCTCAGGGTTTGTTGACTTTGCTGTAAAACAAATTAATACGGCTATGCCTCTGGAAGTTGTATGAGCCAAGGGTCTCTGTGATTTGGGCGTCTACATTTTGTAGAGACTTTGATCCATGCATAGTTTGTTTGCACATCACTTCAGAGGAATACATGGAGCTTGCAGAGAGGCCAGCAAGCTCGATTCTGCTTCGCTCATGCGCATGTGGGCACAGGATCCCAAGTAGGAAAATAGCAAGCAGCTCCTGTTTCCCTATGTTGTTTGCCTTCGTTCTCCTTTGGTTTTCCGTCCATCTTTGACTGGGTGTCCGGTTGCTCACTACATTTTGCTGCTTTTCAAGAATTGGAATGTACAGCTAGGCTCTATCACTCTGAGAAATATTCTGATCAGAGTCTTAAAGTGGTACAGAAAGGCAACATGAAGATTGGTGCCTAATTGCAGTCCTTAAATTGAGGGCGGGAAGGAGGGTGAAAGCAAGGGCAAAAAAGACACTTGAGTAACATTCTAAACAATGGGCCGTCACTGGAATGCTGAATGAAAACATCTCATCCTTTTTTATTAGACAGAAAGCAAACAATGCTATGGAATTTGAACAATGCTGTAAAGGTTTGTCGTAAACAAGATACTGTTCTTCATAGGAATTTGCTATTCTTGAAACTATATATATATGTTGTGTGTGTGTGTATGTGTTTATTGCTGTGATAAACAGTAAATACGCTGCCACAGCACTTATGATGATAATGAGCCCGTAGACAGATACTTCCTGCCTCCATTTCCTATTCTGATAGCTCACCAGATCAGGGAGTACCAATAGAGGAAGTTCTTTGAATTGGAACTTCCTCTTCACTAATATCAGGCTGTATTCCTAACCCCACATACCTGAGAGTAACCATCAATGAATTTAACAGGACTTACTTTTGAGTAGACATAGTTACAATTATCTTGTACTTCATTGAAAGGCTGTTCAGAAAGGTCCAAAATAAACTTCTCACTTCTTTAGATTTAGAGCACAAAACTGGAACCTTTTGTTGATCCATAGCAATTTTAAAAAATCATTATTAACTGATTTAGAGCCAGCTTTTAGGGCACTGCTGCCCTTCCAAGGAAAAACAAACATAGAAAAATATCCCACTAAAAACCACATAACACCCCCTGAAAACTGAGCAGCAGTAATTAATACAATAATGGTAAGTGATTAGAACAGTTAATAAAAAAGTAGCAATTAATTAAAAGATAATAATAATAATAAATTATTAAACGTTCCCCAAAATTGAGCCATGTGTATTACTTGAGGAAGAGACTTCCACAGACTTGGGGGCCTAGAACAATGTACAATGACTGATCTTTTACTGATGTTGTATATGATTATGTTTATAAAATGCTTTTTGCTTCTGTAGTTTGGTATTAATGTATTTAGAGACATTATGTTAAACTCAATTTTAGTGCTGCTCAGAGTAAACCCACTGAAATTACTGGAAATTACTAATTTAGGCCCATTAATGACACTGGGTTTACTCTGAGTAGGACTAACATGGGCTGAAACCCACTTTTATTTTTATTTCCTGAGAGAAAGAAATATGAAAAACATTTAAACTTAGGAAAAAAGCAGTAAACTCAGATTCTGTAAAGTGAACACAATATTTGTTACTAAATGTGCTCATGTCTGGTGTACTTGTCTGCACCACAGAACAAGGAATTCAGCCTGATTGTGTCTAAATTTGGCACTTGGTGAGGATAAAACCAAATTAGAAAGTGGTTCATCAAACTTCATTTTCAAGTTAGAAATAACTCACTTTTAGTAGCTGATGGGCTGAGCAATTTTTATGGTGTTTTTAATTATGCTGTTTGTGTAATATAAAACAATTATTTTAATGCTTTTGTTTAATATACATTATGGTCTTATATTATTTTTTGTTCAACATCTGGTAACCATTTTTGGTGAAGAGTGGTATAGAGATTTGCTGTTAAATAAAGAAGAAAAGAAAATCCACTAGTTTGAGATCCAATCATGAAGATACATTTATTTAGACAGCACAACAAATAGAGATCGGAGTCGTGTCAAAATTTTTGTAATTCTCAATGCATGTACAGCAGGGAGTATGCACTGGGCTTAAGATCATGTTGGTAACCTCAAGTATGTTCCAGGAAAGTATATACCAACCTCAGCCCACTTTAAACTGGTGGTAAGTACTTTCATGACCAATATATGCCTGACTATATCAGCTGACTGGTTTTTTAAAAGTACAATGAGTTGTAGTTTGTCATACACATTGTTAGTCATGCTCATAGTAGCCCCATTAATGGGCATGACGAATAATTTCAATGGGTCTACTCTGAGAAAAGTTTAGTTACATACAAGCCATAATTTGGAAAACATTCCCAGGATCACTTTAAATTTCCCTCTGGGACTTAACTGTTAGTAACCTGTTGCACATAGCAGTAGTCATGGTATTGAAATGTGACTGCATAGTCTACACAGAAACTGGGGTTGCCTTTAATGTTGTTTATAACAGTTGGGCAGAACTTGTCAGGTGAAGGTTAATTGCACTCCAGTTAAAGCAGTTCTCTGCACAGATGGGTTATCAGGACTGAACACTCATTACAAGATTAATCTCATTTCCGACAAGACTTCCCTTTCCTTCAACTGATTTTGCTCAGGCATTGGACCTGTCATCAGCCGTTAAGAGAAGGGTGGATTACCTCTGGGATATTTAATGCTTGTGTGCCATGAAACAATACAAAATGTGTGTCATATCGGCAAAGAACATCTTTAGGAGACAGCACATTTTCATAGCATTGTGAAGGTCGAGATTCATAAACAACTGAAACAATTGCAGTGCTTTGAATTAGCTCTTTTAATGAACCCAGGTTTAAGCAGATTCATCTTGAGATCTCCTTTCAGATGTCAGTGCTGTTCCAAACAGATTGTGGATTTATGAGTTTTGCTCAAAATATTTTGCCCTGATAGCTCACAAAAACCATCAAACTATCCATTTTTGGGAAATGGAAAGCAGGACAGTTTCCGTTAAAAGTTGTTTTGGCCAGAAGCAGTTGTATAAATATGGAAATGTAAGGATGCCCAAGTTCATGCAAGCATGATTCAAAGGCACAGGAGCAACACTTGGGGAAATCACACTCTGAAGAACTAAAGGAGCCTCTACATTATCTTGCACACCCGCTTCTTGAGTTTTATTTTCAAACTAGGTAGGCTTCTGTTTTCTCCGCAGGCTGAATATATAATCCAAAAGCAATATTGGCCAGAAAAGTAATGAGTAAAATAGACAAAACAAACTCTCTCTCTCTCTCTCTCTCTCTCTCTCTGTGTGTGTGTGTGTGTGTGTGTGTGTGCGTGTGCGCTTGTGAAAAACAGGTATCACCCAAACTGCACATGATCAGGATTTAATCCATTAACATTTGCTGTTGTTTTGATCTAATTAATGGCTACTGTATTATATTTTATTTAACAAAATGTTTTCTTCTTCTTCTTCTTCTTCTTCTTCTTCTTCTTCTTCTTCTTCGGTGATCACTTGTGTCTGAGTAAGATTGTCTTCCATGAACACGTTAACTAGCCCCTCCCCCATTTCGGGGTGAGCAGAGTGGATCTTAAATAGGACTGCTCAGTCATGGATACAGCTGCCGAGCTACTCAACTGCCTCATTCCTTGAGTCAGAACAACTGAATCTGTATCCACCACCCATATGCCGGTACATGACTAGGGGCCTCCAGATTTCACAATTCTGCCCCCATTGCCATTTGCCGATCACCATGGGACTTC
Source organism: Podarcis raffonei (assembly GCF_027172205.1). NCBI lineage: Eukaryota > Metazoa > Chordata > Lepidosauria > Squamata > Lacertidae > Podarcis > Podarcis raffonei. The sequence continues at coordinate 55,752,003 of NC_070605.1, read as the reverse complement.
TTTGGGTTTGGGATGGGTTTTTGGAAGGCGCCTTTGCGTGAATTTATGTGTGTAGATCAGTGCACGCTGACCAACGCACACTCTTCGCAGTAAGGCTCTATTCCATTGGCATGGGTATCAACATGACTGGCCAATTCTTATCTGCTGTAGCCTTCATCCGCCTTCACAGCCGTTGTAACATACCACCTGTTATCTTCCGCCTGTTCTGCCATTGAGGACACCTTGGATCATTCTTTGTCTAGCTCCTCCCCTTTGACAAAATGTATATACTACTTGATTCATCTAAAAAAATTAATCAGTTTATTAGAGAGTTGCTGTAGCAATAGTGGCTGAGAAAGTGAGCTCTGAATCAGAAAGTCGCCAGTTCACATCTCACCTTTGCTGTGAACTCATTAGGTGGCCTTAGGACAGCCTCTTTCTATCTCAGCTTCAGTCCCACCACTACCATGCCCATGTTCAATAAGGGAGACAATAATACTGACTTGAGTGACAAGGTCGTTATTAGGATTAGAACTAAATAAAGCAATGTGCAAGGGGTGGGAAATCTTTGGCGCTCCAAATGTTGCTGAACTCTGACTCCCAGGAGACCCAGCAAGTGTGGCCAGCAGCTAGGGTCAATGTGAGTTGGAGTTCAGCGACATCAGGGAGGCCAAACGCTCCACCCCCTGAAATATTCAAATGTTAAGTATTATTATTTAACAAACCATCATAGATCAGTTTTCAATGCAGAAACAGCCCCAGAAAGAAGAGAGGTGAACTTTTAAAAAACAGTTTTTAGAGTTTTGCCTTCAGGCATCTTATTTCAATATGTGCTTTAATTTAGACACATATTTTCATGATTTTTAAAAGCAGAATTCCTGAAAACACAGCACCATAATCCCAAACCTGATTCTGTAGTTTTCTCATTATTATTATTATTATTTCTGATCTCCCATAACTTCCAATATTTCTTTGTTGAAAATAGGGGCGTCCCATTCCATAATGATCATTTTACTATTTATATGCCACACAACTTAATGGGTTCCCCAGCACTCTGGGCAGCTTCCAACATATATAAAAACATAATAAAACATTAAACATTTTAAAAACTTCTTTATACAGGATTGCCTTCAGATGGCTTGGGGGCTGGATAACTCCATACCCTCCAACATTTTTCCAATGAAAGTAGGGACATACTAAGGAAAAGCGGGATATTCCGGGATCAAATAAAAAACCGGGATGGCTTCTCTAAATCAGGGATGTCCCTGGAAAATAGGAACACTTGGAGGGTCTGGCCTGCATATTCAGTAGTGGGGGGCGCTTGCCCAGATTGAATATACTTAGAAGCATGCCATATTTTTAATACTACTTAGGTTGCAATACCCTAACCATTTACCATTTACTTCTGAGGTGGCAGGTATAACATTGCATGGTTAATGTGCTTAGAATTAGAATGCCAGTCTCCCTATCACAGTGGTTTTGAACCAGTGTGCCGTGGCACCCTGGTGTGCCTTGAATAGTGGTCAGAGGTGCCACTGGCAGCATGGACCTGCATACCTCCTCCCTTCCCTTCCTCCTCTGATGCCCTCTCACACCAATGGCCCTGGCTAAAAGATCTCCAGGCGAATGTTGCCTCTGAGGCCAACCAGGGGGTTCTGGTTGCCAGGAGCTGAGGCATCCTTGGAGTAAGCATGCAAGTGGTTGAGGACCCCTGAGGAGAGGGGAGAGGAGAAGACGCTGGGGAACCCTCCACAAGAGAGGGTGACCAAAAAGGGGTGAAGGGCAGAAGGATTGTCAGGCAAGGGGCGACATAACTGGGCTGCTGTGACTCAGAGTGTTTTCCTCACAGGGGAGTTGCAGAAAGATTGTAGTTGGTCAAGGGAGCCGTGGACTCTAAAGGGTTGAAAACCTCTGCCCTATCATATCGAATCCTGAACACCGGCATTTATAGATATATAGCAAAATGATAATAAAATCATTAGCTATACAGTCCTAGAGAAGTCAAAGGATCCATGATAATAATATTGTTGTTGTTTAGTCGTTTAGTCGTGTCTGACTCTTCGTGACCCCATGGACCAGAGCTAATAATATAAATGTCCATAATTTTATGAGTAAAATGGGGAAGGAAAACATTGCCCTGAAATCACTGATTTCATAGGTCTATGTGAAAATGGTCAGCAGATCAGCTACCTATATGAGAAAAACCGCAGGGGAAGCTTCAGGCAAAAGTAATCTATTACAGTACAGCAAATGAAAAGGAATTATAGATTTGGAAGGGACTTCAAAGGACATCTAGTCCTGCTGGTGCAGGGAATCCATTCATAGCCTCCTTGGTGGGGGGGCCATCCAGCAGCTGCTTAATAACTTCTAATGAAGGAGAATGCACCACCTTACAAGGTATTCTGCTCCACCATCAAACAGCTCATACTATCATAGAAGAACACATAGCCTTATCTGGAGCTAAGTTTATTTTGGGCATTCTGATATAACCAAAATAACACAACTTGGCAAAGATCCTGCCTGCTCTGTAACTTCCATGAAACTTCAGTAAATTCCAAAACAGAAAACAAAATATTAATAATACCAATCAACAGGCTAGCAAGTATGTTTACACAGTACTTCCTGTCGTGACCTCTAGCCAGCAACTGTTATTTGCTTCTGTAAGAAGCCTTTCCATTGACTTTAAAGGGTTCTGGATGTCGCAAGGACAAAAGGCAGGAGGAAAAGGGTAATAAGAGGAGAATTCTAGGCCATGCCTATGGTCAACTGCCCATAAATTATTGTGAGCACAATGGAAACAAAGATGTCATACCACAGCAGTCCACTGAAAACCTATTTATTGAATCAAAGTCAAGAATACCCTGGGTTATTCCAGGACACACCAACAGATTTTTATCATTTCCAAAATAGTGTTAAAGGCTCAAATCTTATCCTCATAAGCTCTGCATGTGAATTCCATACTGATTATTCAATAGTGGCACTTTGCACAATTTCAGAAGCCGTGTTCTTTAAGGCTGCTTCCCCAGAAATGGAAATCTACTGGGCAAGTCATGAAACAATAAGCCCCATCTCCATACCACACAAATATACACTTATACACTGGTCAGTTTTTGCACCATGCTAAACCAAACCATGGCTAAGTGTGAAAGAGCAAGTGTGCTGGTGCGCATTTAGAAAATTGCATTTGCTCCTTCCCCAGTCCAACTGTGACTGTGGGTTAAGCCATGGTTAGATATAGGGCTATGTCCAAACTCAGACCAGTTTTTAATTTTAATTATTATTTATATCCAAAGGAACCCAGGGCAGCAAACACATAAATGCTAAAATAACTAAAATATCTAAAAACATGCAAAAAGCAATTCCAATACAGACACAGACTGGGAAATAGCTTTTCCTTGAAAGAGGAAATTCTTCAGTAGGTACCAAGAAGACAACAGAGGTGGCACCTTTCTAACATTTAACAGTCCATCTCACTACAAACCATGAGCTGTAACCAAGGTTTGTTCTTGACTTGCCACTCATGGCTTATCTGAGTGAGACAAACTATAAACTCAGGTTTGGATGCAGTAGCTTAGCTCCTGGTAGCACAGTGGCATCAGGCCCAAGAGAGGAGCAATTTTCTAAATGTCTGCCGTAGTTTTAAGCAGCATTTAGAAGAACCAACTCCCATAGAAAACTGCCTGCTTCCGATATCTTTTACTGAAGATCTGCTCTAAATGACTCAACCTTTGGAGGTGAAATTGATGACTACCCAGGACTAGGCCTTTTTTGTAGTGGCACCTCATTTGTAGAATTTCTTCCCAGGGCACATTTGTGAGGTATGCATTATCATTTAGATGCCACTTAAAAGCTCTAACTTACCCAAGCATTTGATGGCATTTAATTTAGAGATTTTTACTGATTGTGTTCTGTTTTGACTGTTGTTTCTGAGAACTGCTGTGACTGTATTCTATAGTATTGTCTTGGCTACAGCTGTTGGTTAGTGAATCAAAGAATTGTAGAGTTGGAAGGGATCCCAAGGGTCACCTGGTCTAGCCCCCTGCAATACAGGAATCTCAACACACAGTTCCCCATCCAACTTGAAACCATACCAATCCCTTCATAGCTTTGCAAATGTGCTAGCAGTTTTATTGCCTTCTAATAAAGAAAGAGCTTAACCAAAAGCCTTGGCTTGGACAACACACTAAGCCAAATCTTCACTTGGCTGAGCATGGTGTGGGGTCACAAATGGCCAGGGAGGAGGAGTAAAGTGGTTGCAAGCTCCTCTCCAGAAGCCTGTACTGGTAAGGCCGAAGTTTGTGGTGTTGTCTGATCAGGCTCATGGCTTGTTTCCTCCCAGACAAACCACAGTTTATAAGCCAAGAGGAAAAGCACAACAACCCAGGTGCTGGCTTGTTTTTGTCCATGGGTGGCACAGCAACAGCAAGATGAGCCCTGTGGGAATTCATTCAGCAGCATGCCTCCGCATAGTGCTTGTGCAAACTATTGTTTTTTTAGCTCACTAATTTTACAATATGGATGAAATTCAAACGAAGCAGAAAGTTAGAGCATATTGCCTGAAATCTTTTTAGTAATTGAGAGGTCTAGTTTATGTGTATCTGTGTGTATCAAAATCAAAAGCTCATTTGTTTTTCACTGTACATTTTGAGTCATTGCTTATTATAGTAATCCGTATTATATACCTCTTGGGTGCAAAGGAATGCCTTAAATCCTGTGGAAATGAATGAGGCTCACTGACTATAAAAATATGTTGGTTTGCACAGTGAAGACAACTGAGGACTGAAGCTCCTTGGTCCTAGTTTTTCAAATGTACTTTCTTCACAGTTAAAGAGTTATTTGACTTCAAAATTCACAGTCCACTGAGCTTGCTTGCATGAAACAATCTACTATGTGACATTAACTGGCATGATATACAGTATCAGGGTGCTTCCAGACAGGGGCTTAATACCGCAAATGGTTTTTTTTCAGAAATCCCAAATGAATCACTGGCAACAAGCTCGATTTTCTGCAGAAAGGGTAAATCCCAAATGGGAGCAGGCAGTATGAGCTAATATTTTGATACCAGTATCTTTTGGATGCAGCAAAAATCTTACGTGCATTGGGAGTACCAATCCCACACTAAACACAAATCTGTTAGTACTCTCAGTAGTGTATTCAAATTGTTACTGTACTAACTATATTCATGGCATTAAGCACAAGCTGTTTATCACCCAGAATGTTTTGCTGGTTTCTTATACTATCGTGTTCCTGGAAGTGTAAGAGCCCTGGTGCACTTCAGTTGGGTTTCTGGGCAATTTTGAAACCTCAAAGCATTTGAAATCACTGGCAAGATGCCTGCTGCATATTTACAGTTACACAGCTCTTTTGCTTTTAAGGTTCCTCTTTCCTTTTTTCTTCAAGTCTCTAGGCACAACCAAAACAGCGGGTTCTTTCTTTTTGGTATGCTGCATTGTTCTGTGGAAGTGGGTTGCTTGGAGTTCACACTTTGTTTTCCTGTTGTTTTTCTGGGAAGTTGGCTGTGCTGCAAAAGATATGGGACTAATTTGTAGGAAATGGATTTGTTTGGGGAAGCAATAAAAGAGCAACTGCTTACACGCTCCCCAAATGTATGTTTTAATGCATGGCACAACTTAATGCCTGCAGAAAAACCTGCAGTCCGCTGACCTCCATAATTTTATAAAAACTTTTCTTTGACCTTCCTTCCTTACTTTTGCTCTATTATTTTTAAGAATAGAAAATAAACCAAGTGGAGTATTTCCCTTCAGATATATCTTGAAAGTGGCTTGTTACATAGTAACAGCAATTAGTGATGAATGGTTGCTACGTTGTGGCTGTGTTCTAAGATTTGAGGGAAAGCAGGTACTGTATCTTCATAGTTGGTTGTGCAACATATGGCTGCTGTAGCCATCATCCATCAGTAATGATTGCCAATCTAATACCTCATCTAAATATTCATTTAAAAGTACCACATACCTCTTTTAAGACTTTTCCACCTCAGAATGTCATTAGGAAAATGATACATTTGAATGGAACTTCACAATTTAAAAGCACAGACAAATTAGCATTCCATACAAGGAGTTTTTGATATGGTACAGTCATTCAGTCACACAATTTGAAACCAGCATTCTGGAGTGCTACATTCTTGGTAGGGTTCTTTTCATGAACACATACATCAGCCATAAGACAGCCAGCTTTTGAATCCTTTTATTGATTGGGAGAGTCACAGAAAGGTAGTAAAATAGTTAATATAGACATAGTATTCTCAGATAGATAGATGGATGGATAAATAGATAGATGATAGATAGATAGATGACAGATAGATAGATAGATAGATAGATGATAGATAGATAGATGTACAATGGTACATTGGGTTAAGTACTTAATTCGTTCTGGAGGTCCGTTCTTAACCTGAAACTGTTCTTAACCTGAAGCACTATTTCTGGGTTAGCGGAGTCTGTAACTTGAAGCGTATGTAACCTGAAGCGTATGTAACCCAAGGTGCCACTGTACTATAAATATCACCAAAATAGAAAACTTGAGTACAAATACACAGTCCACCCTCCTACACACACAGGACCAATATGAATCACCCCTCCCATTTCCCAAGGTATATAGCACATGACTGAGCCATTACAGATATTGGGTGATCTCTGTGTGTCTGCTACATTCCTATCCATTCCTTTCTCACACCGGGGTACAAAATCCTAAAATAACTTGATAGACATCTACAGACCTCCTGATTCCAGTAGTATCCTGGTGCATTATGTGTGCACCTCCCACCAGGAGTTTTATACTGAAGGGTGAATTATTTCTAAGTTCCAATTTTAAGTAGGTAAGTTATATTTTCCAAACTGGCAATAAAATTATGACCTAGGGAGGTTAAGGCAACATTTTTCTTACTTTTCATGCCAAGAGTTTTTGTTGTTCAGCTGCCCTGTCATAGATATTATGAAGTTTGTGTGCCACTCCCCCAAGCTCTGCCGAGTGGTAGCAAGATTCCATGGGGTTCCAGGGCTGTGTTTCCATTGAGAAAAAGGAAGTTCTAGTGTCTTCAAGAAATATGGTTTATTGTACACTCATTTACACCTGGCGTCTTCAGAGGCGGGGGTACAGAGTATTATACCCCAAGAGTGTCTCTTGTTGCCCCTCTCATAACTTCAGCAGGCTTGAATCCAAAGCAACAGTCAGTCATGGTTCCTGGTCTCTTGGTGCAGCCTTCTCCAGCCAGTGCCAGGATGGTTTGCCTACTTCCTCCTTTTTGTTCCCAGAACACCTTTAGATTTCAAAAAGGACACATTTTCCTGTGACATCACACCCCACTGTCACATTGACAACTTGCCAGTTCTCCTGCCTTTGTCCATTCCTGGGTGCGTTGGGAGAAGGACAGTTCTTTTGCATTTCCAATGGCCCTTAATGGCTCAGTACTTCCCTAGCCAGGTGAGGCTGGTTTGCATAAGCTAACCCAGGAATTTCCTGTCTGGCACAGTTTTGCAGATTTTATTTCCCTTCATATCCCAAATATTCTCTAAATGCTACCATTTTATTCATTTCTACCATTCATTCACAGACCCAGGTATACCCTAGATCAGGGGTCAGCAACCTTTTTCAGCCATGGGCTGGTCCATCGTCCCTCAGACCATGTGGTGGGCAGGACTATATTTTTTTGGGGGGGGAATGAATGAATTCCTATGCCCCACAAATAACCCAGAGATGCATTTTAAATAAAAGGACACATTCTATTCATGTAAAAAGACTCTGATTCCTGGACTGTCCATGGGCCGAATTGAGAAGGCGATTGGGCCGCATCCGGCCCACGGGCCTTAGGTTGCCTACCCCTGCCCTAGATCTATGACAATATAATAACTTAGTGGTACTTAGTCTGATTTGATAAATCAGTTTCACAGAGGCAGAATACATTTCAGATGTATTCAACTCTTTACACACGCATTTTAAGCTGTATCATCTGTACACACACTGCCCATTTGCACAAGTGATGCTTACATTTAATTTCACTTTTCATGTTTCCTTCATCTGTAATCCAAATGTAAAACCTGCATTGGCTAGAAATACATTGGATTTATCTCCTATTTTTCATCCTGCATAAACAATATCCACAAGTCAAGTGACATATTCCAGATTCAAAGATAATCTTCATGCCACAGGTCCAATTTTACTGCAGACCATTATGCGGTTGCTATTTTGAAAATGGGGAAAACTGGGAGGAAGAGTTCAAGTATGCTATAATGTATGATGACAGTCTCACTTGCTAGCAATTTAAGGCAACAATTGTATACATGCTTACTCAGAAGTAAAGTTCCATTGAGTTCCGTGAGACTTACTGCAGATAAGTGAGTGAAGGACTGCAACCTAAGACAATTAATTCATAGGCTTAGTTCTGGTAAAGCAGAACTCATGGAAATAATGTTTCCATCTAATTAGATATTTGTATTTACTTCCTCATAAAAATAGGTAGAATAAATAGGTATTAATATTGAAATCATTCATTCCCCCACCTTCATTTGGATAACATGTCCACATACACACCTGCAACAAGGCTGAAACTTTGCATTCCTCAGTTTGCTTGAGGTCTGGCATTACTCATCAGAGAAGAGCTTTCAAAAGCTATGGAATGGCTTTGTGCTTTAAAAATGTATGTGCAGTGCAGCAAAAAAGGCACACAGCAGCAATTCATTTTGTGGCTGCGCCACAGAAAAAAACCTGAAGTGATACATTTTTCATCTTGGAGAAGCACATATCCAGCATCTGCTGCTGTTTAATTTACTGTTGTTAACACCTTCAGTGAAAGGATTTGCAATTTTCCCTAAAAACACTCCAATGACTGGAACAACAAGACCCAACCTCTTCAGCTGGAATAAACTATGTAATTTAGAACAACTTGCAGTACTTAATTTGTATACCTTTTGGCTCTTCAACTTTTCCCCTTGTTGTGGTGATGAGGCTCATTAACTAATTGGAAATTGTATAGGGTTTTTTGTGGTTTTGTCAGAAAGCAAATCATTCTAAGGACCATGAAGTGAATATTGTAGTTTACAGTTATATAAAATGTACAAAGTGTTGTTAAGGCTGCTAAGAGTTGTTAGGAGATCCCTAGTCTCCACACACAACTACAAATCACAGCTCCCTGGTTGTTAAACAACTCTGGGAACTATAGTTCTGTGAGTGGAATAGGGGTATCCTAATAACTCTCAACACTCTTAACAAACTGCAGTTCCCAGGATTCTTTGGGAGAAACCATGGCTGTTTAAACTGGTATGATATGGCTTTAATTGCATAGTGCAGATGGGTGCTTACTGTCACTGCTGTGGATCAAAACCTTAAAGTTCTGTACAATATGCATAACTTTTCTCGCAGGTCATTTTGTTGCTTTCTCTTCTCTGGATTTCAGGAAGCATTATCAGTTGTGAGTGAAGACCAGTCTTTATTTGAGTGTGCCTACGGAACTCCCCACCTTTCTAAGGCAGAGATGACAGCCTCCTCTTCCAGTGAATATGGGCAGACGTCAAAGATGAGTCCACGTGTTCCCCAGCAGGACTGGTTATCGCAACCTCCAGCCAGAGTCACCATCAAGATGGAATGCAATCCAAATCAAGTTAATGGCTCAAGGTAAAAAAAAAAAAGTTTAAAGATTCTGCATCTGTTTGGGCAAGGCTTTGCGCTCTGAATCTTCCTGAATCGAAGAATTAGGAGCAGACCTAGTACTTAGATGATCCCTTCCCTGCTGCCTCCTTTACCAGGTAGACAGGCAAACAACACCAAAACTAGGAGATCCAATGCTTATTTAAATGTGGGTTCTCTACTAAAGGAGGCAGATGGAAGGTGGAATAAATAATATTCCCAAAGTGCTTTATAGAAAAGTGCCTTTATGCAGCTCAAGTTATTGTAACATCCTAGTGCTGCTTGCAGAATGGCAAGTGGATTGAGGGAAAACAAATAACAGTAGGCTTAATATTCAGTATATTGAACAAGAGTGCAACTTCTCTTTAGCTTTTTCTTAATTAGCTTCAATTTTTGTGTTTTTGTGTTTGTGGCTAACCTCCCATGCAACCTGTTTTTCAAAATGATTTGCTATGAAGAAGATTTGCATCAGCAGAGCACTTTCAAAATGAGGTTGTGAGACCAAGTGTGAGACCACACTTCTGCTTGCCTCACTGTCCCCCCCCCCCCCGGGGAAATCCCACTCTTTACCGCTGAATTAAAGCAAACATCAATCAGTTTTTCAGCAGATTGACATTTGCTCCAATTCAGTGGTAAAGCGTGGGTTGTATACCCAGGGAAAGCAGTGGGAGAAATGGGAAATGACTTGAAGCCATGCCTCGAAAGCACAAGACAAGCAGGGAACCCATTGAACCCATGCTTTGTAGACAAAGGACAAGCAAAAGTGTGGACAAGCCCCATGTTTAATGTTGTTCCCATAGTGGGCTAAAGGAGCTGTAGACCAAACACCATTCAAAATTATATGCTATCTTTTTGCTTTGGGGCAGAAGCATGCATTTACAAACTTTAAAAAAGAAAAATGCTTTGGTCAATTTCCGCATATTAGAGTTATCCAAATGCAACTTTAATCCTTATAAAATTACTTGTGTGCGTTGGCTCTCATGTCTGAAACAGACTAATTGCATTGGTATATTTCCAGGTCATTATCTGGGCTGTGTGTTGGAATCTTTTGATTCTGCTGCCATGAGATTTTGGCCAGAAATGCATCATGTTCTAGGTTACCAAAAGTTCATCAGTAATACAGGCTGATTTCATTTTGAGTGGCCCTCAAATTCCCATGATATTTTAAAATGTGCACTTTACAAATGAAGCTGATATGGAATGTATAGTAAACTGATGAGTCCAGCTCTACGTACCATTAGGTACAGCGAGGCAGCCACTTCACCTGATAGACACTTAGTGCCAGCAGGGGCAGCTCCTTCCCCCTAGTGATCCCTCCTGAGCCTTCCCAACAGGTTGCAAGAGTAATTCCTCAGAAGAGGGCAAAGCATCAAAAGCCCATAGACCATATTGTGAATTCAAATAAAATAAAATCAGCTCTAACCTCATTTCTTGGTGTTTGGTAATGGTGGACATATTTGGCCTTATGGCAGAGGCAGTTTAGTAATGTAGATTATGTTTGGTCTACTTACAGATATGGGGGGGAAAATGTTTCATTAAAGCAAATTCTGTGCATGTTCAGGGGTATGATGCATCTTACGGGCAGCAAAACGTCTTGGTAGGTCCTTAAAGCTAGAAAAATGTGAAGCTCTGGTGCAGCACAGTCTTCAAATATCCATGAGTTCTTATTTCAAGTAAAAAATTATCCAGACATTTAGAACCTTGGTTTGATGCCAGGTGTCTAATCATGGAGGAACTGTGCTAGTTTTATTCATGCAGCCTTTTGGTCTCAGTGGGCGAGCATAAGCTAGAAATTCAGGTGTTGGAGGGGCCCCCAAGGAAAGCAGTTGGTTCAGGCATTCAATAGAGCTACTAATGTTGAAATTGCCTCAAGGAAATGTGATTTGTTCTCAACTAGTGGTCATTCTTCATGTAAGCAAGTACATCTCCAAGGATAACCTAGTTTAGCTGATATTTTGGTTCAGCTTAGCACAGAAAGTGTGGAATTGTGTTGGTTGGTTGATTCCATTTATATCCTGCTTTTTCTCAAATGATTTCTATGTGGGATCCCCACCCCCATTTTATTATCACAACCATCTGTGCGGTAGGCTAGATTGGGAGATAGTGATTAACCTAAAGGCACCCTAAGAGCTTTTTGTGTGAGTAGAGATTTAAACCTGGACACTAATGTAGGTGTAGCCAAAGAGGTACCTTCCGGTTGTTTTGAACTCCAACTTCCATCAATCCACGGTAACATAACAATAGTGAGGGATGATGGGAGTTATAATCTAGCATCTGGAGGGCATTGCATTGGTTACCCCAGCTTTTACCACTACACCACACTGATGCTTATGTGGTTCACACACCACACACACACACACACACACACTTCTGCTTATGGGCAGCATGCTCTTCTTTTGGCAGCTTCAAACAACATGAGATTTCCTACTCTCAGAAGCAAGCATAGGAGGGCTGTGGCTTCCAGCTCACTCTTTATTTTATGGAACCACAAGCACAATGTGCTTACAAGTTCTCGAAATGAAATACAACTTGGGAAATGTAATCCATTGCCATTATAATAGAATTTCGATGAAATAATAAAAGGAAAACAAGAAAAAATGGATTTAGAAACTTGTAGGCCAACTGGGAAGCTATTGTGGTTTTGGTATTGGTACCAGCATATCAGATTTCAGAATTCTCCCAGCACCAATATAATTGTAAATTAAGTATATAAGGAACATCATTTTGTAACTGCCAAGTTAGAGCTCCCACTCCCTTAGCCCTTTCTTCACTCTAACCTCATACACAAGAAATATTGAAGTGTCTGCTCTAATGGAGAAAGGATCATGTGTAGTAAAACTTAAACCAGCTGTTTCCCTCCATGCAAAAGCAAAGAGCAGCGCTGGTAATATTTATAGCTTGCCTGGCCTCCAGTGAGCCAGATGCTGACTGCCTTAATTTGCTATGATGGCCTTAAGGCACAAAGCAGCTGGAATGTGCAAAGGAATCAAGGAAAGAGGGATGGGGGATGAGTGGACGGCCTTCACGTAACTTTATTATGGTGTCAAAAACATAGAGTACAATGTACTATATGTGCATCTTGATAAACACCCATCTCTCATTTATCTGAAGTTATTGCTACTTGTCTGTAGCATTTTGATGTGGTCAAGTTGGGCAAGGCACTGGTACCATTTTTGACCAGAAACCAGCATACAAGGAAGAATGGATTCTAAAACATGTTGGCCTATGGTTTGGGTCCAGGGTTGTGAATGAATTACAGCTAGGCTTCGCTCTTTGCCAGGCACACTTCCCTGTAGACTGCTTTTCTGTTATTATCATCTGTCCCTTGGCTATTCAGAAATCAAATAGATTTTCCTTAAACAAGCCTTTACCTTGTAGGCAGCTTCCTTCCTGATATTTGTAAGCTACTGGCTACCTATATGTTGGGTTCCAGTTGTGCCTACCCTTGTTTAGCTCAGGACTTACAGCATGCACCAAACTTCAGATATGCAAACCCTCTACAATTAGTTGATTCACACTTTTTTCTAGAAACAAAGTAATACCAGACTTCAAATAACAAAATCCACATACTCATGTTGGCAGTGGTACAGGACACACCCGCATTTAAATGGCTAGGTTTCCTTACAATGAGCATGAATGTGGAGAGCCATGCTTTCCTCAACTTCTTCTGTGTCTATTTCAGGGAAATCAGGCCAATAAAAGAAAACACAAAATAAAGTGTGAATTGGCTCTAATGAGACTGGTATTGCCGTGCGTAAAGTAAAAATAAGTGATTTGGCTGCATGTGAAATGAGGTATATCCATTTTGTCCATCTTTCCCCACAGTTTTCTCTCTCACTACAGCTGAACTAAGTTCTCATGAGTTTCAGAGAACACAGCACAGGTGCTTATTTGTTTGGATGTTGGGGGCAGGGGTTCAGATCTCCCACTCCACATGTGGGGTTCACTTTGCAGTCTCTGGGGCTGGGACCTCTACTAACTTGTCATTTTCCTGAGTTGATTGTGAAGGTAAAATTCTTGAGCACATGCTTCTGGATTCCAGGGAGAAATGCTAATTTGGTCTTTTCTCTGTTTATATTCAGTTCAGTGACCCACCCTAGCAACTCCCAAGAAGTGTGCCAAATACTGATTGCTACCACTCAATCTTTTAAAGTGTACACTGAAAAGTGTTTATTGTACTTTTAATGCACGATTGCCCATGACAATAGGACAGACTGAAACTGATGATTATATACTTCATTGTTGCAGGAAGAAGTTTATATCTTTTACATTCCATTGTTGTTGTTTTTCCAGAGGAAAGAAATAATGTAAATTTGTACAACGATCTAAAGCATGTTACTAGCAATACTTCTCTTTTAAATTATTCAAAATCATTTTTATTTACAAAAACACAGTAACCAGACTGCACTGTCCATTTGGGTCTCATCAGCATTACCAGTATTGTTATTTAGCCCTTACCCTTTTTCTTGAGGAGGTGGGTGGGTAACAGTGATTTTAAATAAAAGTACCACATGTTTGATTTTTTTTTTAATGGAATGTTGTCACATTTAATTCTGTTTCGACATATGGCAGCTTCCATGCTTGCAGTTTGCTCTAGAATTAATGTAATCTGCTTTCTTTGTTACTGTGAAAAACCCAAATGATATATACACTTTACCATTACTCCCATCTTTTTGAAGGCTTGGTTCATAAGCACTCAGTGTATGCATATCTCTGTACTGGTAGGAGTGGTGCATAACTGGAAATCCTTTCTCAAAAAGGCCTGCCATATTACATCACTTTCAGGTAGCAAATATACCAAGACTTTGAGAGGAGCTGAGTACATAAACTCTAGTCTGAAGTTTAGGCCAATTTGTCTCCTAACAGCATGCTATTTTTATGCCTGTTTTTATAATGTATTTATGCTGATTTGCAATTTTTTTGTGGTTTACTGATTTGTGCACCAGTGGAGAAAGACAGTATGCATATTTTTAGAAGTTCAAGCGATGCAGCAATGAGTGTCCATCAGGCCTAAATCATATGCCTTCAAATCCAAACTCCATTTCCATTTCCAAAAATAAAGTAATATGGAGTCAGATCCTCAAGTTTTTACAGATCCAGCCTCCACCAGCGGAAGGCATTTTAGTATCTAAAGTAGACTCCTGGAACAGCATTGCTTGACAGATAGATGAGCATTTCAGATCAGCATATAGCAAAAATCCTCTTTCACTTGTGAACCTGCTTACTGAAAAGTATTATTCAGGAAATCTTAAATTGTTTCCTTAGGAATTCCCCTGACAACTGCAGTGTGGCAAAAGGAGGAAAGATGGCCAGCAACACAGAAAACATTGGCATGAACTATGGAAGCTATATGGAAGAAAAGCACATCCCACCACCAAACATGACCACCAATGAACGGAGAGTTATTGTTCCAGCAGGTGAGAAGACAAATGTTTTTAAATAACCTTTAAAACTGGGCCCACCCAGTCATTAAACACAGTTGGCCATTCAGCTTAAACACCTTTAGTTCCACACTAAGCAGGATCCTGGTGTACATACTTAGGAATATATCAGTTGCAGCTTGCCCGGTGAGGTGGCACTGCAGCGCTAGCTTCCTGGCCACTTCATTGGTTGTAGGGGTGTTGTACCAAGACCGGAAGGGAGAAGGTGTTGGAGAGATGTCAGAGAATTCTAGTGAAAACAGAAAAGGAAGCAGAAATTCATGCAATTTGCTTGTTCATCCTGCAGTCTAGAATGGAAATCACTCAAGCCAACATGATTGGTATTCATTCACATAGGTGTGTTTCAAAGTCTGTAAGTAATATGTAATTATAGTAATTACTTTTTTACATCGTTTTGATGCTTCATTTACACTGAAATCAATGTAAGTTACAAAAATCATGTAAATAGGTAATGTATGTAACTTGCATTAAATAGTGGACAGTGAAGCAAATAGTGTAATATTTGGCAGAAACTGAACTGGAGCAGAATGGAAATAGCACTGATTGTGATGAATACAGTTTGGAAGGGAAACCGCTGCCTTCTGACATCCCTATAAAAGGTACAGTAATCAAGTTATGGATCTCTGTGTGTGATCCAGCCCACAACTAAGCATTTCTAGTCTTCTGTAGGATTTTGTGAGAATAGGCAGACCACATAAGCCTTATGGCAGAAGGAAAGAGACATGAACTGCCAGTTGGAATGAACTGAAGTTATTCCCTGGAGCTCTTAAGGATATCAACACCCCATTGAGTCCAGATATATATCAACTGAATTCAAGCCTCCATAACAGCAATTTTGCATTTTTATAAACAGGCAATTACATTTTTGATAAGTACAATATAAATTATTAGCTATGCTGTGGTCAATTGTATCTTTTGTGGTAGAGCCCCTAGATCTAAAGCAGTAATTAGTACACACACATATACCTGCTGGCAAAAGATGTGCAAGTAAATGATAATCTAGGATGGCTAGTGTGTTAGATATGGATGGATGAGCCAGTGCTCTGTTGAATTTTTGTTGAATTTCTGGCATAAAAGTAGCTATTCCAGCTGATTATCACTGCTGGTAAACCTTGAACATCAAATAGGGTTGTTGATTCCTCTGTTTTATGCACATTTTGGAGAGTCAAAAACTAATCATAATATTCCCTTATCACTTGTGGTTTACATTGGTATATGGGGCTAATCTTTAATGAAAAGAAGATTGACCTTTACTCATGCTACTCTAAAAGGAATATATATTCTACTTCTGCTGCATTGCTTAACTTTCCCACAGTTATATAGTGACATGAATCTATAGGAAAATTAGATGTGGCTAAAACGACAAGTTGAAATTCTGTCAGTTATTTGTCAAGCTACACACTTGTTGCATAATCTTCTACACATACTCAGATAATGCTTTGCTAACAAACTGATTCAGTGGATGATAAAAGTGTTCTGAAACAAGCCACAAAGCAGCAGCACTTCCCAAGCAATCTGGTCCAAAAATGGGCCATTGATACATTTCCCAGTCTCTGAACCGTGAGTGATCATAAATAGCTTTCTTCTATCCACATCTGTCTTAAATACATTTGGAAATTGTTGTAAATGTTGTTCAGGGAGCAAGAGGTCTGTAGGCATAAACAGCTGTTTGCTGAGCTGCACAAGAAATATTTGAGCAAAGTCCTGCTATCTGACTGCCAGATGTTTTTCATTTATACACAGCCATTACAGATTGCAGGATGATGTGGCAAAGAAAAAGGGGTGGGGGAGCGAGATTAATAGTTCACAGCTAAGCTGGGTCACGGTGCAGGGCCTGGTGTTCATATGTCTTGCTGGACCACTTCCATGAATTAGAAGAGAGTGACACTGAATTACTGTGGTTGCACTCATGCCTGCAGAATTGGTTTCAGTGGAGGGCATTGGGTGACTATACCTCATTCTCTGGCTGTTAAGCTGAGGGGTACAGGAGAGGATCCATTCTGTCCCCAGTGCTGCTCAATATCTGCATGAAGCCATTGGGAGCAGTCAGTAGAGGATTTGGGGTGTGGTATCATCATAAGTCTGATGACACCCAGCTCTGTTTCTCTGTATCGCTCAATCAGGTGTGGGCATGCTTGGACACAGTGGGGGGCTGGATGAGGGCTAATGAGTTGAAGCTGAATCATAACAAGCTGGATGTTCTAGGAGTAGGTAGCTTCAATGCACTGGAATCAAGCAGTTTACCTGTTCTGGACAAGGTTGCATTCTTCTTTATAGAGCAAGGGTATAGTTGGGGCTGCTCATTGAGCAATGGTTGGGGCAAGGGGGGTGTTGCTTGCAAAGGTCAGAAGATGATAAGCTATGCTCCAGTGTCTGCACAGACTTAAGACCAAGTCTGCCAGGCTTGATATTCAGAAGGAAATGGATGACAGCCTTTTTGAGCTGTCAGACGAAACTGATGAGACCAACAAAGTGGGGGTTGTTCTAAGACACAGAAAGGTAGGAACCTGACAAGCCCATTAGATAAGCAGGGAAACTGGTGAATATCTCTTTAAAAGAAGGAATGCAGTAGTGGAGGGTTGGGCATCTGCTTTGGAACTAGTGGAGGCGAAAACTGAAGTCATTTTGGATCAAATTGTGGGGGGAATCAGTCTGAATTGCTGTTCTAAGAATTGTGACGGAAGACCTGTTAGTGGTTTGGGATCAGTAGTCAAGAGATCAAGGGTAGAAAGTGTGCAAAAGAGGGAGCATCCTAACAATTTGCTTTCTGCAGGAGGACCACCAGTAACCAAACCCTGAATTCCATTTACTGTAGGGTGTGTGGACAGGAAAACAGCTGTGCACACCCAGTTCCTCAAAATTGAGAGGAGTGACTATTCCAATGACTTGGAAACGTCCCTACATATTTGATGCTTCCCTGTCTGACCTGAATGGCAGATTCCTCCTAGCCAAAGGTTCCATTGGTTCTTAGACATCATTGTTGGAGTGCTTCTATGCTCCTAATACAGGACAGTATGGCTTCTTTCAAACTTTTTTTGGATACTTGGCAAAACTTCAAAACCTATGGGTCAATATGATAGCTACTTTTTGAGGTCATGACCTGTGGGTGATGTTTTCTGCCATTTTTTAATTATTTTTTTTACTTTTGAACCACAGGTCACATTTTCAGCCACTTTTCAGGGCCTCCTGAAAATATATTTGTGATTTCCTGATTCCTGACTATTGAGTACTGTTCTAGAAACTAACTTTGTGGTTGCATTTTAATTTGTGTTTATTAAAATGTTAGCTTACTGGTTTTGCTTATTGATTCTCTTTTAAGGTTGTAATCTGCCTTGCAATCAATATGGAAAGTGGCTTAAAAATAAATAAATGCAATTTATAAATAAATAATAAATAAATGGCATACCTTGGCTAAAGAGTACAAAGGGCTACAGTGGAAAGGGTAGTTAGTTCCACTTTAGCATAATGTCTTCTCATAATAAGCACTATTCAAGATACATGACAAGAAAAATGAATGCTCAGGCATGTTTTTGAAAGTGTGCCAACCACTCTGCCTCAGGCATTAGGTGCAATTTACATCCAACTGAATTCAGTAAAAGAGTTTCCATTGAGTTCAATGGGGATAGATGGCACACATCCAATTTTCGCCTCAGTTTTGGTTCCTTTTGATGGAATAAACAGATTCCTGGGACGAACACACTGAGCCAGAATAATTAATACTGGCTTGTATTCAGCGTAGCACTAAGTAACGCATTCCGATGGTGCAAAGATTTATGCTTATACACAAAATTTTACCCCCTTTCCTCTCCCCAGGTGCCCCCTAAATCTCCTCTGGGTTTCCCCCCAATCATCCACATCAGATTTGGGAAGGGTAACAGAATGTGCATGGGGAGGGGAGGGGGTGAAATCATAAACCCTTGTGCTAATGGAACAATTGCATTGGATGCTACCCATTGTTCAGTAGTGCATTTGCTATGGGGGAGAAGCTCAGTCAGTTTTGTAGCAGAACTCATTCTCCATAACATTAACACAATGAAACTTTCTGCTTTTCAAAACAGATCCCACATTATGGAGCACAGACCACGTACGCCAGTGGTTGGAATGGGCAGTCAAAGAATATGGCCTGCCAGATGTGGACATTGTGCTGTTTCAGAATATTGATGGGAAGGAATTGTGTAAGATGACCAAAGAGGACTTCCAGAGGCTAACACCAAGCTATAATGCAGACATTCTTCTCTCACACTTGCACTACCTCAGAGAGAGTAAGAACCTTTTCTTTGTTGATGGCTTCCCCCCCCAAAAAAAAAGTTTTGTCCACTGCAATTTCTACTGTAATGCTTATTTCAGATTTCTCTTTCAAATGCTATGCTCACAGCGTTCTTTAAGCGGACTTCAAATCAGGGAAATTTTAACCATTTTAGATATTACAAGAAAACAAAAAACCAGTTCAAACATAATCTATATAAAAAAAATTGTAATGTTTTTTCTGGTCACATGCATTTCCCTTTTTCCATTACTGAAATGATCATTCTAAATGAGATTATATACATAATAATTTGAAAGGAAATTCCAGGCATGATTTTAAATGTGTGTGCACAAAGGAGCAGTATATAAGACTCTCACAGAAATAGGGCTTGTATGATGTTAGGGTGAACAAAAGAGTCCCCTGAATATAGATAAAATTAAACTTATAAGCAGCATTCAAAGATGAGAGGAGGAGAAAGTGAATTTGTTATCTGTGATATAGACAATGTTGCATAACTGAATAATAAAATGTCAAAGAACAATTTCTGTTTTTAAAAATCAGGCAGTGCAACACCAATATGACATTGTTTTTCACAGGCTTTCTAGTTGTCAGTATTTTCTACAATATTCTTAATTAAAGCCCTGCTTCCAGCATTATTATAAACCCACTCCCACAAAGAGCAGAATGAATTGATGCTAGGCTGACCAATAAACAATCCTATCAGGATAAAAGAAAATGGTTATTAAGATAATTCTGAATATATATTTTTAAAATTTTGGTGTTGCTTTTTGTTTTGTAGCTCCTCTTCCACATTTGACTTCAGATGATGTTGATAAGGCCTTACAAAACTCTCCACGGTTAATGCATGCTAGAAATACAGGTAATGCTGTCACGGCTCCCCTCCCTATAGGCCATTTTTTTAAAGTTAAGGTTATCTATGTGACAAATGCATGCTAACTGTAAATTAAGAAAGAAAGGCAGGGTTTAAGAGTGTAATATGCTTCCTAGTATTGGTGGGAATTGCTTTCTCTCTCTCTTGCTCACACACACACACACACAAGCCATACACAGATAAACCATTTAGGCTCAGATACAGTAATTGATTTGGATGAAGCTCTTCATGAGTTCTCTTAGAAGGAAATATGGCCTCTGAGAAAGAGAATATTCATGTACCTACATCCTTTTTATGTGCACGAACACACACATGCAAGCACTCAGATAATACTCTCGCTATTGCTTCTCATCCCAAGAGTGAAACATAAAGACGAAGAAGAGCAGACACGTGTAGCTCAGCTGTGCCATTTCCTGTGGGAGATTGTATGTTTGGTCTCCCTTGCTTGGAAAAAAGCCCCCATATAAAAGTAGCATGTTAGAGATAAGAGAGCGCTAGCCTAGTCTGCTCCCTAATCTTCAAATTTTGTGTACAGGAGATCTCTATAAATCCATTATGCAACTGAACATCTTAATGAGAAAAGAGTGAAACAGGTCGTCTGAACAAACAGCCATGGTGTACCTCTCAAGCACTTTTGAAAGCATGGCCTGTATCCAAGTAGAGCATAATTTAAATGTAGGGATCTGCATTCAGTGTCTTTGATCGACTGATGCAGGTCTCTTGGTTTCCTGTAGCAGGAAGAAATGTGTGCTGTATTGAGCTGCCCATCCAAAAGAGTGCTCTCTTGAACATGGCACACCATGTACAGAATGCCCTTGCTTAGGATGCCCACCATGCAGCTGCACTGCCATCATTTCAGAGCCAGGTGAAAGTTGTTTTTTAATTCTCCCAGGCCTTCTATGTATTTTCAGGCATTTGTGCCACTGTTAATTTTTGGAGGTTTTGGCTCCCTCATTTGTTATTTACTGATTCATTTTGTTGCATTGATGCTGTTTTTATTGATTTTTTTTAATGATAAATCATTTTTTTTGTAGCTGATTGATGGCCTCCCTGATAGCATCACTGCTGAAGGTGCAAGATATAGATGTTAAAATAAATTTATCTTGTAAGAAACACTGAACTCCTCAATTGCATATATCCCAAAGGATATAATGGAAGGAAAGTACAGGGAATCATGCTACACAGGAAGCTGCCTTATAGAGAGTCAGACCAGTGGTCCACCCAGCTCAGTGTTGTATATGCTGATGGGAGCAGCAGCTTCCCAGGGTTTCATATAATAAGTATTTCCCAAGCCTGCCTGGATTGAACCTGAGACCTTCTGCATGCAAAGCAGATACTCTGCCACTGAGCTATGGCCCTTCAATGAGCTATGTTCATACTGATGTAAGGACGGGGAACAAGCACCAGGGAAGCAGCCCATCTCCCCACTCTTGCAGAAGACCAAGAAGCATGGAGGGAATAAGTGTTAGTCCTTCACCTTCTGTTCTCTTATCACTTGTATGCCTCATTTAGAGGCATCTTGTGCCAGTTTTGTGGTTTGAGTTAGGTACCAGGCCACAATTTGGCCAGGATCTACTTTGTAGCTCAGCAGATCAGGTTATAACTTGGAGGGAAAGAAACTTCCCATTGATTCTCTGTTTCTAGAAGTAAATTTGGTTCGTATGTGGGTTATAGGAAAGGAAACTAAAATCAAGCTCTTGAAATTGTGCATCAGAAGACAATGTAGATGTATGAAATTTCTGTATCTTTAATCTGATTAAATAAAAGTTTGGGATATCTCATTATCATGCCTGGGGGTTTTGATGACTTATAGTGACCAGAAATAACAACTCTATAAGGAATAGAAAGTTTATTATTCTCTCTTGACAATGTTAGAAACTAATAGGGATTTTTCACTGTGATATTGTTCTTGTTACATCTATATCTTCCCTATCTTCCACAATGGAACTCAAGGCCATGTACGTACGGTTTCCGGATGGTCCCACATCTAGGCACTAATTAATATGCTTGATACAATTTTAAATAAATTGATATCACAATCCCCCTCTTTTGCTGTACACAAATATCTCCTTAGAACAGACATGATGTACCATTCGCCTCACTGTATCTTTTTTTAAGACTCAGCTACACATACCCCTGATTTTTTAAAGTAATATGGGAAGCAAGCCCTGTTGTGCACTGCTGTTCTGTACTTCTGTTTTGTTATTAAATCTGTTGTTTTGTGGTTTTATTTTATAATTATAATTGCACACTGTACCTTTTTTAATTGTGATATATTTGTAACCTGCCCTTGGGACCATATACATATACATATGGGTTTTCCAGTATCCCTCTTTGTTCATTTTATTTATTCAGTTTATAGCTCACTTTTCCTCCAAAAAGTTATGAGTACTGTATGTGATTCTTTCCCACTCCTCCTTTTTTATTTGAATCTGGGTCTCCATGGTCCTAGTCCAAAACTGAAACCACTACACTGTACATTCTACGTGTAAAAGGAATAGTAAGGAGCTTGTATGTTCCTTCCAACTCTACTTTCTTGCTGTTCACCTATTAGAATATTAATTTATCCAAGTCCATTTGACCCTTAAAAAAGTTTACCTTGGATACAGCAGTTGTATGTATTAAGTGATGGTTCTGTGGCTATATATGCCTTACCAGGCTTCCTCATTCTCCCTGAGAATAACCAGCTCATAGCGAGTTACTTCATGCAATAACTAGGGATATGCAGGGTGGGGAAAATAATTGATATGCCTGATAAACCTAACACTGACTTACACAAAGACTGAATAAAAAACAAAACAAAACAAAAAAGCTTCTAATTAAATCAGTTGAAATGTTACTACAGTGTCTTCTAATTGAAAAATAAGAATATTTTTCTTTCAATGTACTGTCCTGATTTCAGTTGAATTACCTGATAGATCAGATGCTTTATCATAGTCCAACTCCAATGCACATATAGTCATAAGTTTTGTTCCAGTGCATATTGAAATGCAAAGTTATCCTTATTTCTGTTTTATTCTTGTATCTAGGAGGTGCAGCTTTTATCTTCCCGAACACTTCAGTTTACCCTGAAACTGCACAAAGAATTACCACCAGGCCAGGTATGCAAATACACCATCCGATTTTCTCTGTCTGTCTGTCTCTCTGTCTGTCTTTCTTTCTCTCTTTTTAAAGTGCTACAGTCTGACTGGCTGTTCTTCCTATCATGCTCTTTCCTCTTACACAGAAAACTAGCACTAGATATAAGACATATATAATTGTACAGAAGATGCCTCAAATATAATGTTTGGGAATCTGATTGAGCATGCAAATGCTGTTCTCTGTGGACAGGAGGCAGAGGTGCACAAACAAACCCCACCCCTGGTGTCTCCATGCATGTTGGCCACCCCTGGTCAGTTTTTATTAAACAGGGAGGTTCTGCAGGAGGTGCTTACTCACATGAGTAGAATGTCTGGTCCAATCAGGGACTGGTTCCCAATCATGCAGAAGGTTTTATTTTAAGGTTTGGGTTAAAATAGCCACAGGTGTTGGATAGCCCAAGGCCATGAAAACACTAGACAGGAATAGAAGGAGAATGTGTTTTAGCACTGTTTGTAAACTTTTTGTGCAAGTGCTGGGGGAGGGATCCATCTCCAATCTAGCAAGTGCTACCATACTACCAACCTTACTGTATGCTTGTGAAACATGGACCACTAATAATAATAATAATAATAATAATAATAATAATAAATTTTATTTATATCCCGCCCTCCCCAGCCGAAGCCGGGCTCAGGGCGGCTAACAACTATAAAACAGTACAAAAGTACAGCACAAACAACACTCTAAAATCTTTCATTATAAAATTAATTTATTCAAGCCACTGGCAACCATTGGGCCAGAGCTCCGCGAAGATTGCCAAGGGAGGGAGTCAGGCTGTGCCCTGGCCAAAGGCCTGGTGGAACAGCTCTGTCTTGCAGGCCCTGCGGAAAGATGTTAAGTCCCGCAGGGCCCTAGTCTCTTGTGACAGAGTGTTCCACCAGATCGGAGCCACAGCCGAAAAAGCCCTGGCTCTAGTTGAGGCCAGCCTAACTTCTCTGTGGCCTGGGACCTTCAAGATGTTTTTATTTGAAGACCGTAAGTTTCTCTGTGGGGCATACCAGGAGAGGCGGTCCCGTAGGTACGAGGGTCCTAGACCGTATAGGGCTTTAAAGGTTAAAACCAGCACCTTAAACCTGATCCTGTACTCCACCGGGAGCCAGTGCAGCTGGTATAGCACCGGGTGAATGTGATCTTGCAGCGAAGACCCCGTAAGGAGCCTCGCTGCAGCATTCTGCACCCGCTGGAGTTTCTGGGTCAGTCTCAAGGGCAGCCCCACGTAGAGCGAGTTACAATAATCCAATCTGGAGGTGACCATCGCGTGGATCACAGTGGCTAGGTCAGGACGAGAGAGGGAAGGAGCCAACTGCTTAGCTTGGCGGAGATGGAAAAATGCCGCCTTTGTTATAGCTGCAATCTGCGCCTCCATGGAAAGGGAGGTGTCGAAGATTACACCCAAACTCTTAACGGATGGTGCTGGCACTAATTGCGCCCCCGCAAGAGATGGGAGTTGCCCCCCCAATCCCATATCGTCCCATCCCAGCCACAGGACCTCTGTCTTCGAAGGATTTAGCTTCAACCAGCTCCCACGTAACCATCCAGCCACAGCTTCCAAACATCTGGTCAGTGTGTCTGGGGCCGAGTCAGGATGGCCATCCATCAACAGATAGAGTTGGGTGTCATCGGCATACTGATGGCAACCCAGCCCAAAACTCCGGACAAGCTGGGCGAGGGGGCGCATAAAGATGTTGAAAAGCATCGGGGAGAGTATCGCACCCTGAGGTACTCCACACACCAAGGAGTGGCACAATGACAATTCCCCCCCCCAAGCGCCACCCTCTGTCACCGACCAGAGAGAAACGAGCGCAGCCATTGAAGGACTGTGCCCTGGATCCCCACTTCGGCAAGGCGGTGGTCCAGAAGTTCGTGATCGACCATGTCGAAAGCTGCTGACAGATCTAGAAGAATCAGCAGCCCCGACCCGCCTCGATCCAGCTGTCTACGAAGATCATCTGTTAGGGCAACCAGAGCCGTCTCGGTCCCATGACCAGTGCGGAAGCCAGACTGGAATGGATCCAGAGCCGATGTTTCATCCAGAAACCCACCAAGCTGTTCAGCAACCGCTCTCTCAATCACCTTACTCAGGAACGGAAGATTTGAAACTGGGTGGTAATTGGATAGATCTAAAGGATCTAATGATGTTTTCTTTAAGAGCGGGCGCACCACTGCCTCCTTCCGTTCCCCTGGGAATGTCCCCGTGCCAAGGGGCAAATTGATGATATCCCCCAGGAGGGCCCGCACCTCGTCTGGACACGCTCTAATCAGCCAAGATGGGCACGGGTCGAGAGGACAGGTGGTGGGCTTTCCAGCTCGGAGGAGTCTGTCCACATCGGCTGGGGATATCTGGTCGAAGTGGTCCAATACTGGACCCGAGGACAGTCGAGGGGCCTCCAGTTCCTTTATTGTATCCAAATTGGCAGGGAGGTCATGGCGGAGCAACAAGACCTTCTCTGCAAAAAAGCTCGCAAATGCCTCACAGCTGTGTGTCAAATTGTTATTTAAATTTGGCTGTCCCTCAAGGGACGTTAAAGACCTGAAATAAATAATTGAATACTAAATAATTGCGCCAGGCGAGAGCTAGCGGATGCAATGGAGGCCGAGAAGTAAGACTTCTTAGCAGCCTTCACCGCCATCTCGTAGGTTTTCATAAAAGCCCTATAAGATGTTCTTGAGGCTCCATCACGGGCACCCCGCCATACTCGCTCTAGCCGTCTGAGGTCCCGCTTCATTTTCCGGAGTTCCTCGGTAAACCAGGGAGCCCGGTTTCTGCGGGGTCGCAGAGGACGTTTAAGTGCGATCTCATCGATGGCTGCCAGGAGCTGGATATTCCAGCCCTCAACAAGCTCAGTCAATGAGTCGCCAGGGGGAGCAAGGTCCCGCAAGGCTTGGCGGAATCTATCAGGGTCCATCAGCCTTTGCGGGCGAGCCCAAATCGGCTCGCCACCTAAGCAGGGTGGGGGTGGAAAGTCAATCCTGGCTTTCAGAGCGTAGTGATCAGACCATGGCACCTTCATCGAAGGAGTCATGATCACATCTATACCTACGCCAAAGATCAAATCCAGCATGTGGCCTGCTTGATGTGTGGGGCCCGAAACAAACTGGGAGAGCCCTAGTGTCGCCATGGAAGACACCAGGTCCAGAGCCTGTGAGGAGGGAGTGGCATCAGCATGGATGTTGAAGTCCCCCAATACCAATAGGTTAGGGAACTCCAAGGCCCAGCCGGCCACCGCCTCCAATAGGCCTGACAGGGTGGCTGCTGGTGCGCTAGGTGGCCAGTACACCAGCCAGACAGCCAAGCTCTCCTCGGAGCCCCACACTAGGCCAACACATTCAATGCCGGGGATCGATGGCGATGGTAGAGCCCTGAAAGGACAATCTTCCCGGATTAATAATGCCACCCCTCCCCCCCCCGGCCCACAGTCCGCGACTGATGGAGGACGGAGAAACCCGGGGGCGCCATCTCTCGTAAGGTAACTGTTGCCCCTTCGTGCACCCAGGTCTCCATCACACAAGCCAGGTCAACCCCCTGCAAGATAAAGAAATCTCACAGGGTGGTGGTTTTGTTGCCTATAGACCTGGCATTGCACAGCACCAGTGACGGAGGTGAGTAATCCTTGCTCACCCTACCCTCGTCCCTCGGGATGAGGCGCAGATTGGAAGGGGTACGAGCATATCCATATCTCGATCCCCTTCGCCTATAACATCTGCCCCCACCTCCATACCTCCTTCGCCCCTCCATGGTAGCAATCCCAAGCCTCATAGTAGCCTCTATTGATAGCAATTAATGTTATTCTTTCGCAGCCTAAAACAATAAAACCTTAAAACAATAAAAACAATAAACAAAAACAACCCAGAAAACAATACAAATAAAAACTGCAAAAATTACAAATTCATCAAAATCTAACAAATTCCCAAGTCCACCCAAACATCCATCCCACTCCCATATATAAAAAATCTAAAGGGAAAGGAAAATTTTAAAACATGTTAAAAAGAACTCTGCACCCCTCCAGGTCCTCCTGGGCAGTAGCAGCATCAGTGGCAACAACCGTCCTTGTGAGGCCCCACCCTGGGCCAGATAGTAAGTGGCAGGAGCAGTCCTTCTGAGGCCTGTCAGGCCCCGCCCCGGCCAGGTGGTAAGTGGCAGGAAGGAGCAGGGCCTTCAGGTACTCACACAGGGGAGTCCTCCTGGGCAGCAGAACAGTCCTTGTGAGGCTTCAGGCCCCACCCCAGGCCAGATGGTAAGTGGCAAGAGCAGGGCCCTCAGGCACTCACACAGGGGAGTCCTCCTGGGCAGCAGAGCAGTCCTTTTGAGGCCTGTCAGGCCCCGCCCCAGGCCAGATGGTAAATGGTAAGAGCAGGGCCCTCAGACACTCACACAGGGGAGTTATCCTGGGCAGCAGAGCAGTCCTTTTGAGGCTTCAGGCCCCACCCCAGGCCAGATGGTAAGTCGCAAGAGCAGGGCTAAACACCATCTCCAACTCCTTGAAAGATTCCATCAATGGTGTCTCAGAAAAATTTTACATATCACTTGGGAAGAAGAGTTTGGATTTGATATCCCACTTTATCACTACCCTAAGGAGTCTCAACGGGACGCGGGTGGCGCTGTGGGTTAAAGCCTCAGCGCCTAGGACTTGCCGATCGAAAGGTCGGCAGTTCAAATCCCCGCGGCGGGGTGCGCTCCCGTCGCTCAGTCCCAGCGCCTGCCAACCTAGCAGTTCGAAAGCACCCCCGGGTGCAAGTAGATAAATAGGGACCGCTTACTAGCGGGAAGGTAAACGGCGTTCCGTGTGCTGCACTGGCTCGCCAGATGCAGCTTTGTCACGCTGGCCACGTGACCCGGAAGTGTCTGCGGACAGCGCTGGCCCCCGGCCTATAGAGTGAGATGGGCGCACAACCCTAGAGTCTGGCAAGACTGGCCCGTACGGGCAGGGGTACCTTTACCTTTAAGGAGTCTCAAAGCGGCTAACAATCTCCTTTCCCTTCCTCCACTACAACAAACACTCTATGAGGTGAGTGGGGCTGAGAGACTTCAAAGAAGTGTGACTAGCCCAAGGTCACCCAGCAGCTGCATGTGGATGAGTGGAGATGCGAACCCGGTTCACCAGATTACGAGTCCACTGCTCTTAACCACTACACCACACTGGCTCTCTAAGACAGGTGAACTAATGCCAGTGTAGTGGAAGAAGCAAAAATCACCAGTGCCGAAGCAGTGATTCTTCAATATCTACTTCATTGGACTGATCATGTTGTTTGGATGCCTGATTATCATCTTCCAAAGCAACTACTCTATTCTGAACTTAAAAATGGAAAACATAATGCTGGTGGTCAACAAAAGAGGTTTAAAGACTCTCTCAAAGCAAATCTTTTAAAATGTAGTGTAAACACTGGCAAGTGGGAAACACTGGTCTGTGAGCGCTCCAATTGGATTTTCTTTACCAAAGGTGTCATGGACTTTGAAGATGCTCAAATTCAGGGCGAAAAGGAGAAACGTGCTAAGAGGAAGGCATGCTTGGCAAACCTTCATCTTGATCAGCTCCTGCCCGGAACCTTATGTCCCCACTGTGGAAGGACGTGTGGATCCAGAATTGGCCTCCACAGTCACTTACGGACTCATTGTTAAGACCGTGTACATGGAAAACAATCTTACTCGGCTATGAGTGATCGCCAAAGAAGGAAAAAGAATGTATTTAGTTGCTGCAAGAAATTATACCATGCAAATCTATACATGTTTGTAATGTAGGAAAGGAAGAAAAGATTCATAGTTGTCTATCTGGTGGCAATTGCATGTTTTTAATTCATAACTGTGAGCAAGATGTGTGTGCACATAAAGAATTTTGAAGCTTCTTAAGAATAGCATAGGAGCCAACTCCTAGGGCCTGAGAGGGCTTTGTCCCTCCCCCCCCCCATAAAAGGCGATGGGCATTACCATTCAAATGGTGTGCATGCACCATGGCATATGATTATGTGGGGTAGGCCTTACCTGCCCCCCCCCCAGTATTTCATTCAAGGTGGCAACACTGGGACATAGATACAGAGCCTGCAGCTCCCTAAATATTGATACCCATCATTCCCAACTATGAACCAGGCTGACTGGGACTTCTGGAAATTAGAACTGGAATCCAACAACATCTGGAGGGCCACTGGTTCCGCATATGAAATTATTTTGCAGAGTGGCGATTAGACAGATCATTGCAGGAGTGATTTTGATTTTAGATTTCCTGCAGTGCAGCTATCAACCATGTTGAATAGTGTGTCATCAGGAAAATTACTTATTTCAGAAACAATCATACATGGAGAAATTTGACCTTTGATAGTTAAGCTCACATATATTTGAGATAATTTCTTTTTTACACAGATATACCTTATGAACAGGCCAGGAGGTCAGCCTGGACAAGTCACAGTCATCCTGCTCCCCAGTCAAAAGGTAAAGTGTCTTCTTTTTCTTTCATAACTGATAACATTTCCTGGAAATGCCATAGCTGCTTCAGAAGAATTTGATTCTGACAATTAAATTTCAGGTGCAAACCAGCTTATTGAAGACCTTATATAAACAGGTTCAAATCATAGTTCATTTGTTGCTGTTTGGACTTTGGCCTGATTAGAGAATGAAATATCCATATAAATTATGTGAATCCTTTCTTTAGCATCCAGAGTTTAATATGTAACTGTGAATAGGGATGTGATTTCATATACTATACCTGGGTGTTTACTGTTTGTTTGATCTTCATCTGATCCTGGTCCATACCTTCCATGACTTTGCAACTGCTTCATTTTAGTATACTATGACTTCAGAAAACTTCTTAGTTGTTTTTGTATCATATTATGTGGGGTGTGTGTGTGTGTGTGTGTGAGAGAGAGAGAGAGAGAGAGAGAGAGAGAGAGAGAGAGACTGTCTGAAATGTTGAGTAGGGCAAAAGCGGGGACAAGTTGGATAGTTGGAGGGGTGGGGGAGTCGATAGGGAATGCAATTGCAAAACATTGGGATTTCAGCTTTCTTGATAGGGACTCAGGCTCTACAAACAAAAGCTACTCATTGCCTTGATCTGGGCACTCAGCTGTGTGTTTTTCCCCCTAGCAGCCCAAGCATCATCTTCAACAGTGCCCAAAACAGAAGACCAGCGCCCTCAGTTAGGTATGTCTACCTGCAGCTATTCTCCACTGGTATAAATCCCCTAAAGGGGCCATTCTGGGGTGTGGGGAGGGATAGGACAGGGCAAAAAGAGACTTATACCTATTCCAAACCACTTTCAGCTCAGTCACATGACCTAGCACGTGGTATACTTGCTCCAAGTTCCATCTGAACATAGTTTAGAATAGGGGTAACTTGAGCTTTCTTATAAGTTACACCAACTTTCTTTAGATTAGATTGTTCTGCCAGGTGCAGCTCTATCAATCATAGGCAGTCAACATAATTCAAGATTAGTTTTGCATTGTAATATAGTTTAAAATAAAGATCTGTGTAGCATTTATTTATTTTAATCAATATAAAATCCCTTATTTTTGCAAAATATGCCAAAGCTGTTTAACCAGATTCTGATTATACACATTACTGTATAACCTATATTTGAAAAAAAGCTTTCTTAATATCTTTACAGCATTTTGGTTTATGTCTCTCTCTTTTTAACCTTTCTCTAGATCCCTACCAAATTCTTGGCCCAACCAGCAGCCGTCTTGCAAATCCAGGTAGGAAAAATAGTACTGCATTAGGATGTTTA
This sequence comes from Podarcis raffonei, assembly GCF_027172205.1. NCBI lineage: Eukaryota > Metazoa > Chordata > Lepidosauria > Squamata > Lacertidae > Podarcis > Podarcis raffonei. Next base: position 55,720,959 of record NC_070605.1, on the reverse strand, counting down.
TCTAGAAAATTCATATAGCAAAGCACATGGAAATTGGTAATGGGAGGTATAGGCAAGCAACATCTGGAAGGCTACAGACTCTACATTCCTAAAACAGATATTGTATTCTTCTTTCTTTCCTTTTTAAACACCATTAGATCCTCACAACATATTACATCATCGTAGAAACATAAAACATATTGTTACTGATAGATGAAGTTGGCATTGTCAAAATCATGAGTGACCTTAATTAACTGACTAAAAGCTAACAGGATCAAATAAAAAATAGAGGCATCTAAGAAGGTCATCACCACAACTAACCCATCCATGTCACTGATTGAAAGAGGTTTGCAACATAACATGTTGGCTACTGCTTGAGAAAAAGAAGTAGACTCATATAAGCAGTAACTTGGTGCCTTAGATCATTAAAAGCTAATGACAACAACCAAACCTAATTGTATCTTGCACTGGTAAGAGATGCTAAGCAACCCTTACACTATTGCCATTATTATTATTATTATTATTATTATTATTATTATTATTATTATTATTATTTATTATACTATTAAATCCAGTGATTGGCTGTGTTAATCTTACTGTGCAAAATTTGTTCAGATTTCTCTGGTCTTCATAAGTAAAGAAAACAGTATATTATAACATGGCCTACAGAACCTGATTAAATGTTCCAGTTTGATTTTGATAGATAAGCAGCCCTTCAAATACTTTCTCACCAGAATCTGGCACAGCTGAAAATACAAAGCTAAATGTTTTCCATCCATTACTCAATTCATTTTTCCTATTTTTCCTCCTGCCCACAGGAAGTGGGCAGATACAGCTATGGCAGTTCTTGCTGGAGCTTCTCTCAGATAGCTCCAATTCCAATTGTATCACCTGGGAGGGCACAAATGGAGAATTCAAGATGACTGACCCTGATGAAGTAGCCCGACGCTGGGGGGAGAGGAAGAGCAAACCCAACATGAACTATGACAAGCTCAGCCGTGCTCTCCGTTACTACTACGACAAAAATATAATGACTAAAGTCCATGGTAAGCGTTACGCCTACAAGTTTGACTTCCATGGGATTGCTCAAGCTCTCCAGCCACATCCTCCAGAATCATCCATGTACAAATATCCATCAGACCTGCCCTACATGAGCTCCTACCATGCACATCCCCAGAAAATGAACTTCGTTGCTCCCCATGCCCCAGCTTTGCCCGTCACTTCCTCCAACTTTTTTGCCGGACCCACTCCATACTGGAATTCACCAGCTGGAAGTATCTATCCTAACACTAGGCTCCCGGCCACCCACATGCCTTCTCACCTTGGCACTTACTACTAAAGGAAGAAACAAAATAAGAAGAGGACATTTCTCCAAGGAATACAATGAATTGTAATGAACTTTATTGGAGGATATGAGCAAAAAGTGCCTAAAAGACATGACAAGGTTGACTGGGACCGAAAAATGCCATATACAAATGCTTTTTTTTAAAAAAAAAAGGGTTACAGGAGAGTATTAAAGAAATTTAAAGATGCTATTATGTAAATTGTATGTTGACATTGAACTTACACATCAAACAATGAAATACTGTTCTAGGTAGAAAAGTATGTAATGACAAACTATAAAATGGGTTTCAGGAAAAGTTTATAAGCTTTTACGTCACGATTGATATGCTAATGCATATTGGGACTCTACTACAGCAATATAAGGATAATTCTGTTACAGACTAGGATACTACCTGCATTTTTAAAAAAAACAAAACAAAAACAAACCTACAGAACAGTGTCATAAATATTTGTTTCTCAGTGCAGCAGTTTCAGCTGGGATGAACTTAAATACATTCCATTATTAAGAGAGAGGGATCAGCTATTTCAAAACTGTGAAGACAATGCAAGCTTTACGATTCCTTGACAGTGTTAAAGAGCTCTGAGCCAAATATTGGGACTGAGAATGTGCTGAAGGGCAAGTGTGTGATTGTAGACAAAAGGGCACAACACACCAGGAAGTCCTCTAGTGCAAGTTCTACTAAAATGAACTGGACCTGCACAAGAGCCCCTGGGTCGGATACATGAAGTGGAAAGGGGTAAGAGAAGGGAAGGGAAGAGTCATAAGAGTGAAGGAGAAGACATTTCCTGTAGATATAGGGGAAACTGAAAACTGGACAGTGTTTGAACTATGAAGAATTACTTGTTTGGACTTGAGAAATATTCTGTTGACTATTATGCCATTTCCAGTATTATCAAAGAAAAGACTTGATTTTTTATTAAGTCTAAGAAGGGGAAAGTTGTAGTATCAGAGTATGCATCTCTTTATAAAAATGTAAAACTGGAATTGTCTGATATTTAAAAGTGACGCTTAGGACCTCATTCTTCTAAAGGGAATTTGTTTTCTACTGGTTGAAGGTAAGAGACAATCCCCAGTTGCCAAAGTCTGAAATCATATAGATATTTTTGTTAGGCAGCGCCAGTTTTTCTTTTCCGAGTCGCGAACGCTGTGCGTTTGTCAGAATGAAATATACAAGTCAACGTTATTTTTTTTTCTTTTTATATAATAATTATATAACTTATGCATTTATACACTACGAGTTGATCTCGGCCAACCAAAGACACAGAAAGGGACAATCAGAAATATTGTGGCCTTGAATTTTAACTCTGTATGCTTCATGTTTACATTATGAACTTAACTAGTACTTAGAAAGCAGAATGTATGTAATAAAATAAGCTTGGCCTAGCATGGCAATTCAGATTGACACTGTAGTCTGCATTTTTGTGACTTTGGGGCCAGCGGTGTTTTATTCAAAATGCAATTTCCTTTTTTATTATCTTCAAAAGTGTTATAAATGTGGGCAGTCTTGGAAAAGCTAAATACACGCACATACTAAAGGATAAGGAAAAGGGGGCACATTACCATATTGGCCCAAATATAAGCCTCACTCCCCCCCCCCCAAATTCTCACTGTGAAAAGTTAAAGTGCGTCTTAAATTCATGACCTAACAAAAATTGGCTCCTTTCGGGCCCCTCGTCCCACCCCCGCTGCCCGCCTCTCGCAAGGGCAGGCACAGGAGCCATGGATCTTGTGAGCGGCAGAGGCACCGGCGGAGGGAAAAGCGGCCCAAAAGGAGCCCTTTCAGGCTGCTTGTTCTTCCTCCTCCGCTGCCGCCGCCACCAGGTTAGTGGCGTGGTGAACTGGCTTATAGCCGAGACAATAAGTTTTCCCAGTTTTTGTGCTAAAATTAGGTGCCTCGGCTTATATTTGGGTCGGCTTATACTCGAGTATATACGGTAATTTGCTTGTGGAAAAGAGATATATACCAGCACATTCATTTTGGGAAGTGGAGCTCTGAAGATCCTCTTGTGTCTCCCTCCTTCAGACTGCTTTGTTATATTGTTCCCTTTTGGAGTCCTATAAAAGAACTTTATGCCTCTCCTCCTGGCCATATTCATGGCCAGAGTTCCATTTCATTCTGCTGCCATGGCTTGCAACGGGTTCCTCCCACTGCCAAGCATGCAAGCTGCCACAGCCATGTGTTATATGGAGTTTCTAAGGGCCCATATAAAGTCCTTTTGTAGGTTCTCTATCAGTAGGAGAAAATAACAGGGGCCAACCAGAGAATATTGAGAAGCAAAGCAGCTAGTAAGCATGATCTTTATTAAACTGTTGCAACAGGGTCCCCCGCTCACCCCACGCAGGGAGGGAGTAGAGGAACCCCGAACATTGATGTGCATGCTCATATATAGACATTTGAAAATTACCTCCCCTATAGCTCAAGACCACCCCCCAAAACATCATACATACATCACTGAAGGGGCGCTCTATAGCAGAAAACCTGTGTGCCAGGATAACTGATAATGGTCACTGATTGCTTTTACCTGGGCATCCTGGCCATTCTTTTGTGATGGTAAATACTCAGTTCCTGAATCCAGGTCACAGGCTCACCCTATTCATACACAGATATGCCCTTAAGACAGTTTTTGTGAGCAAAGAGACAATGGGGAGGCTTTCCCATTTCCTTCTTTCTTGCAGAGAAACATTTGAGGTCAATTTGGGAGAGCCAAAATGGTTTCAGGATTGCTCTCCTGTACTATTTCAGACACATAGTTTATATACTTATGTGTTTGCCTTGTAAATTTATGAACATTTATATATATGAGATCTTAGAATTCCTATAACACGTACCATTAGACATCTTCTGCCAGATCTTGTACAAAGGGCAGCTGGAAGATGCATCAAGCTGAACACTGAGAAACAGGGACTGCAGGGTAAAGGTAAGAGAGTTGAGGAAAAGCTTTGAGGCTGATGAAGGGGAAGAAAAGGGAGGACTCGCATAAACTGTCTGCAGCATCATTTGTTTTAGGTTGTTAATAAACCTTTGGCTACTATCACCCTCAGAACATATTTTCATTGCTGCTTGACCTACACTGTACTGTGCCTGTCTCATTTATTTTGATGGTGCATCTCATAACTTTGCTACTATCGTTTTGAAGCTGATCATGTTTGAGAATGAATCTCCAATCAAATTAAATTTGGGGTCAGGGCTGTTCTCAGGTGTCAGCATTGGCATGGCCATACTGGGATCCACTACTGAGCCCTAGAAACCATCCCCTGGCAAGCATTGCGGCTGCTACTTATTACTGTTGCTATATGTTCATCTGCCCACTCCAAGTGTGCAAGCAGTGATGAGAACAAGGAAGAGGAGGAACATTACAATGTCTCCATGAAAATATTTAGGCTAGAGCACCATATTGGCCCAGATATAAGCCACATCCCCCCCCCCAAATTCCGATTGTGAAAAGTTAAAGTGTAATAGTAATAGTAATTTATTATTTGTACCCTGCCCATCTGGCTAGGTTTCTCCAGCCATTCTGGGCGGCTTCCAACAAAGATTAAAAGTACCTTAAAATGTCACACATTAAAACTTCCCTGAACTGGGCTGCCTTCAGATGTGTGGTTTTATTCGCGACCTTACGGTATCACTGCTGAAACAGCTGCCCAGGCAGGCCATCGGAGGTGCGGGACAACGGTACGCCACCCGCCCGCAACTCCCAATTCTCCCCAGAGCTGTCAAAATGAAGGGGGAAGGGGGGGACTTAAGTTCTCCACATAACTGCATTAGTCTGTGAATTTTATTTCTTTTTAAGATCCTCGTGAAAATTTGCCAGCCATTTAGTGCAAGTTTCTCCTAGTATAAACATTTGTATATGCAATGTTGCCTGCTTTGTATATTTTGCAAAGTTCCTTGATGTAATAGATTTTATGACATACCGGTACTTTCTTTCACTACTCATTTTTATGCACAGCCCCCCCAAATATGGACATTTCTTTACAGATTTCTTGGTTGGAGAACCAAATCACAAAATTTGGTGAAGTGTGAATTTTGAAGCATAGCAGTGTTTGAGTTTGCATATTGTTTCAAAAAGTGTGAACTATGTAGGTTCACATAAAAATCTTAACCGGACTGGGCTTTTAGTTGTTATAGGAAAATCCTTGGGCTCACTTGGATTACCAAAGAAAGACACCAGCCAGGGATATAGGAGCAAAACAGCAGCCTGTAGGCCTGATTTTTATTTTAAAGGACTGTTGCAACAGGACTTCCACCCACCACATGGAAGAAGCAGGAACAAGCCCAGAACAAAGGGATGCTTCCTCTTTTATAAGTTTTCTCTTTTCCCAGAAACACCTTTGGTGAAGCATCATGCATACATCATACGTATGTCACAAACGAGGAGGGGTGTCTGGCAGAAACCAGTTCATCAGGTTATGCCCCCAACCCCCTCTTCCCCTCCACCTTACCCCCATCAAGTGATACAAAGAAAATACTTACAAGTTCCTGGGTTTCCTGGTCAGGTAATCACACCTCTTTGTCCTTAATCCATTCTTGGGTGGTTTGCTATTGTCCATCTGATGACTATCTGTGTGACACCCATCTGCTAGGATGCCAGTGATGATCTCTTGTGCAAGAGGCTGCTGAGTACGTGGTCTCAGGCTTGAGGGATAATGGCTGCCCACATCCCAAACTCCCCCATTGGTAGCCATTCCTTTCCTGAACAGAACAAAGTTGGAATGGTGCAAATCCATACTGGAGCGATATTATATGACTTTCTAAAGTTTTTCCAGTGAGGCCAGTACATAGATACATTTATCAGTGAATTGTTGCATTTGGTAATGTGGAGCGGAGGCCCTTTGAATAGAGATAGGAAAAAACTGTGATGAAGTGTTTTGTGGGGACATTTGCAGTAGGGATAGTATTGATTTTGGTAGTTGGGGTGTGTGTGTATGATGTCTACTGGAGGGACACCCACACCCACACAAAAACCCTTTACATAAATTCCTGTAACATAGTGTTACAGCTCCAGCTCTCTGAAATTGATTACCAGCTGAAATCAGACATGCACCTAGTGCGAGAAAGTGTTTAGGTGCTTACCGAAGACATTTTATTTTAAAAGGTTTTCCCTGAGGTGTAATCCAATCATTTATGGAAGATCCATTGTATATTTGGTGAAATGGTTTCATTGTTTCTAGTGTTTTTAAGAATGTTTTTATTGTTTTAGGGTTTGCTGGATGTATTTTATTGTTCTTAGAGCTTGTAATTTGGTGTTTTATTCTGTTTTTACTGCTTTATGCCATGCAGCAGTCTATAAATTTGTATGAAAATAAAAACATCATCCCCCTTCCCTACTCAGCATTGAAGAGAATGTAGGCATCCTTAGTTGCAGAAAACTTGTTGAGAGCATCAGATACTTGCAGAGATTTGGACAGGGAAGATAATGTGGAATTACATCTTACCGTTGTCTGCATTTTTATTTCTAAGTAATACAGTGGTGCCTTGGTTCTCAAACTTTTTTTTTAAATAATCTTTATTAAGTCTTTTTATCATCAACATTTCAATCAAATAACCAAAAATACCACACACACCCTGCGACTTCCCTCAACTTCCTCTTCTGGTTTTTTCTTTTATACTATCCTCTCCTGCTTATTTTAACATATTTTTTAAATTAATTTTCCAATAATTTTTTTTTTGACAAACAAACAAATACACAAACAAACATAAATCTCAGCCTTATTTACATCAATCTTAGTAACATTGTTAAGTGACTTCCCCGTATCCCCCTGGTTGAATTTCAGTGTATATCATTTTAACAGTTTTCCAAAACCAGTGTTCTTATAAAATTAACTTAATCACTTAACATCTTTCTTTCTTTCAAATTTGGCATTAAACATATTAATTAATCACATTACATATTTAAATCCTAAGCCTATCTGATATTTGCAAGCTTTTCCAATTAAGTGAACATATTTAACTAAATAGTCTTTAAATTCTACCCATTCCTCCTGGTACTCCTCCTCCTTCTGGTCGCGGACTCTTCCAGTCAGGTCGGCTAGCTCCGAAAAATCCATCATCTTCATCTGCCAGTCTTCCACTGTTGGTATTTCTTGTGTTCTCCAATTCTTCGCTAGCAAAATTCTTGCTGCAGTTGTGGCATACAAAAATAATTTAACATTTTTGGGGGGCAATTCCAAACCTGTTATTCCAAGAAGAAAGGCCTCTGGTTTCTTAATAAATGTATATTTCAACATTTTTTTCAATTCATGTATGTTCAGGATTGGGTTGGGAGATGTGTAGCTCAATAAGGGCTCATCCACACTCCTGTTTGTTCCATGTTTTCTAGACCCTGGTCTGAGAGGTTTTTCTTTTGTCCTTCCACTTCCCTGAGGAATACCTGCTGGTTACATCTGAATCGGAACAAACAACAACTGTGTTTCATGAGACAAATGGAAGAAATCACAGGACAGTGTTATCAGTGGCGTAGCGTGGGGGGTGCAGGGGGGCCGGTCGCACCGGGCACAACATCTGGGGGTTAGAGTTAGGGGGTGCAAATCCAGGGGTTAGGGGGCACAAATCCAGGGGTTAGGGAGCGCAAATTACTTGCCTTGCCCCGGGTGCTGACAACCCACGCTACGCCACTAAGTGTTATACAGTTGTAGAAATAAGAAGTCACCAACATAAATATGATAAATAAAGTTGTGTGAACTGATGAGACTGCATGAAGATTTCTGTGCTGCTGTTTTTTTAAAAAAAAGCTATGCCCTATTTCTGTTTCTTGCTGCTTTGGAAATATTTTCTACAAACTTTTTATTATCATTTCCATCAACATTTTGTGTTACAATTTGTGCTAGAAATTCTATTGCAAGTAGAAGAGCTGTAAAGTAATTTGGTGGTAACTGATTACTTCATTCCCAAAGAGGAGCAAACAATCAAAAAGGGTTCTGAATAGCAGTCCTTTTGTTTCTCTGAGCTTCTCAGCAATTATGACTTTTATTGTGATACACACACACACACACACACAGAGAGAGAGAGAGAGAGAGAGAGAGAGAGAGAGAGAGAGAGAGAGAGAGAAATGCTTTGTCACCACTATCAGTAAATGATGTGGTTCATTTTCATTTCAATTTTTCACCAATCAGTTATAAAAAGAGGTCATTCCATCGGTCTTTTCTAGCAATCAGAGGGAATTTAACTATGTACCAAATATTAGCTTTCTACCTGGTGGGGTAACCTAACCATTTTGATACAATTTGCCAGATCAAATAGGCTTTTTTCAATGTAGGTCAGTCTTTTCCTGTTAAAGTGGCATAATAGTGCTTGAAACGTATGGTGTAGATTTGACCTTACATTATTAGCTCACCTGTTCTCCAGTAAAAACAACAACAACAGGGGAGAGAGCAGGCAAAGATGTAAAGGCTATTATCTATGATAGTTCAGTGTCTTTGCTTCAAAACATTTCTAAATACAGCTTAAATTTTTTTTTAACTTGTAAAGGCTTACCTAACTTGTTCTTCATTCTCCATCTTTTTCTTCAAGGAGGTGAGATCAACTGACAGACTTGACTAGATGTCTAAATGGTTGTGTGGAAAGAGTCCTTTGTGGAAAGAGCTCTTTGTGTACTTGTTTTAGACTATCTATTGAAAGTTTTCAGCTTCCCTTGTTGAAGTACAGGGCCAAGTTGTAGTCTTTCTCTACTGCCTGCTGCTTGCTTAGGAGTTTCTGAGCAAGTGACAAGTTTCATGCCTTAATGGTGTCACACAACAGTTCCGACACACAAAGTATCCTTCAGGCCAGCTCCATCTTTTGGAAGCGCCACCACAGTGCACAACACCCCACAATGCCTTGTGCTAAACCACCCATCTAAAGAGATCCATACACTTTCTCTGCCGAGGCTGACGGGAGCATTGGAAAGCTACTTGAGCATGACAGCTGAATATGGCTTAGGGCTGCTTCCGGGATTCACCTACCTAATGAAGCTGCCTTCAGGGTGTTGTTGTTGTTGTTGTTTAGTCGTTTAGTCGTGTCCGACTCTTCGTGACCCCATGGACCAGAGCATGCCAGGCACTTCTGTCTTCCACTGCCTCCCGCAGCTTGGTCAAACTCATGTTGGTAGCTTCGAGAACACTGTCCAACCATCTCGTCCTCTGTCGTCCCCTTCTCCTTGTGCCCTCCATCTTTCCCAACATCAGGGTCTTCTCTTCTCATGAGGTGGCCAAAGTATTGGAGCCTCAGCTTCACGATCTGTCCTTCCAGTGAGCACTCAGGGCTGATTTCCTTCAGAATGGATAGGTTTGATCTTCTTGCAGTCCATGGGACTCTCAAGAGTCTCCTCCAGCACCATAATTCAAAAGCATCAATTCTTCAGCGATCAGCCTTCTTTATGGTCCAGCTCTCACTTCCATACATCACTACACATCAGGGTAGAAGTGAATAGTGACTATTGGCTGCCTTATTACAAGGCTCTTGCCACCTGCTTGGCTGCTCTCTGTCATTAGGGATGGGACAAGATGCCCTCAGATGTGTGTGTACTGCCATCTGCTTACAGAGAGAATAGTTCATTGGTCCCTAGGTGTGCAGGTAGGAGAAAATGCATTTGCTCCCCCCCCCATTTTAAACTGTTGAAGACATAGTTGCATCCTGGAACCTGGAACTGTCTCTGTCTTCTAGCTCACCTTCTTCTCACTACTTCTCACATAGAGGTAAATAGGCATGTTGAGACAATTCCTTACACTTCTCTAGGTGCCGGCAGCCACTTACTCTTCCAGCTTCAAATAGCATAGCTGCCCAGGTAATTCCATTGACGTGTGGGCAGTCCTGATGGATGCTGTGCCCTCGCATTGATTTGACCTTACTAAGAGTAATTCTTGGAAGCGCTTGAGGAATTCTGGTAGCTCAGAGTGCATGGTTTGCATCTTGGAGTCTCAAATTCAACCCCCCCCCCAACATCTCAGTGCATGCAATAGGCACCACCAGGCAAACCAATGCTTTATTATCAGGAAGCTTCTGATGATATGATGGTGCTGCAGGATAGAAATCTGCTGGGGTGAGATCTAACCCCTTCCCCCCTAATAAATTTCATACCTTGAGTGTACACACAATCTCTCCAGAACCATTACTTAGGGTGAACAGTGGTAGACCTCCATTTTGGGGACCCCTTCTCAACCAGCAACAAGGTCAGGGTAACCACTGTTCTCTTCTTCAGTGGGGCTGTTCTACGACAAATCACCACACCTTTACAACATCTGTGCTACTGACTGTCAAACTTGGAGATTGTTGAAATATATACAACAAAAAATCAACCAGAGTTGTGCTAGACTCTAGAGTCTACTAGACCCCAAAAAATTAAGCAATATGGAATAAAGTTGTTTCTTGGGCCCCTCCAGAATTAGGGTCCCTTAAGCTTAAGCTTCATTAGTTTTATAGTAGATCCACCCTGAGGGTGAATATGGGTTTCAAATATATGGAAGCATTGGGGCTCCACTTCTGTGTTTGGAAGAGAGAGGGCCTTCAGAATTAATGATATGGGAATCAGCAGGCACAAGAAGTTGACTTATCCCAGGTCTGATTAGCTGTCTTTCTTGACCAACATTAACACCCCTGACAGGTCGCAGCTCTCCCATATCTCAGGCAGAACTCATCCCCATAACCATTTACCTGGAGCTGGGGGTTGAATCATGGACCTTCTGCATGCAAGTAATGTGTTCTAATGAACAGTAAATGGGCCTGTGCTTTCTCCCCAAAATTGCTTTCTTCAGTTTGTATGACAGAAAGTCCCTCTGAACCAGTCATGTTTCTCATGCCTTTGTTGTGGGGTGGGAGGAAGGCTTCCTAAAGTCTTCTGCTCAGTACATTATACACATTATAAGCCGTTGCCTACAGTGATATGGTGCATTAAATTACGGTAAACTGTCTATGGATATTCCACTTTATGCCAACAGATGGCACTAGAATTCACTAGGAAAAAGACTGACTGAAGATGTTGCTTGAGGAACAAATTCATTTTTATGCGTCTCTTCAGCTTCCTTCCTATTTACTTACTTTAGCTCCTGTAATTCAGGCAACCAAATAGTTCAGCTAAGTACAATTTATTTTATGTTGCTGTGAAACATTGTTCACCATGGGCGAGAAATGTACCCAATAATATGTCTCCCCTGCCCTGCAACAATCACTAATTTGATAATGACATATTTTGCCCTAATTCTTCTTCTTCGTTTAAAGAAATGCCTAAAATGTAAATGCCCCATAATAAGGTGAGAACAGGACAGCGAGGACATGGAAATAATTCATGTTATATAATTTATACATATTATGCGAAAAGAACTGATTTTCTACAGCCTCAGAAATCTTTGGTGTGTCCCCCCCAAAAAACCCCAGTGTAGTATTTATGAACACACAATATTAATCTACTGAGAATGTGCTGCATTTTTAAAAGTTCTTTAAATGAAGAGAAACAGAAAAACTGTTCAGTTTTCAAGGCATCTTTAAGCACTTACATATAGCACTAACAGCAGAATCCTATTTGTCTACTCAGAAGTTAGTCCCATTAAGTTTAATGGAACTTATACTCAAGTAATTCTTCATAGGATCGAGACCTGGATCAACAGGCTTTCAGTTGCTACCTGGTCATTCATTTTCAATCCCGCCATATGCTTGAGTCATTTTCAAATTCTATTATAACAACCTATAAGTTCACATGAAGCAATTGGATTTGTGGCAGCTCAGTGTCCTCAGGGAAAGTATGTAGGAAAGCAAATATCCCTTGCCTTTTTTTGTTCCATATCTCTTTCATGAAGACAAATCTTTCTTTCGTGCCCCAGCACCACTGATTTCTGCCATGAAACTGATTCTAGACTGGTGATGACTGTTCCTGAGTAAGTGACCCGATTGTAACCAAATAGCTTATACTACAACACCAAGTATTGTCCAGTCACAAGGCATCAGTTGCTGATGTGGTGGTGGGGTCATCAAATTGCATATGAATCACTTTGGTTTTCCTGGAAAGCCTCTGTAAAAATCTCCCTGGAAGAAAAATCCCCTGATATACCCATATCATTAGAGACAGGAATAACTCAATCAATCAATCTCCTTTATTGGCATAGAAAAGTGCATCGTATACATGGATCAGAACATGACACAGTTAATGAAACATAGTAGGAGATACTTTAGGATAAAACTGACCAGACATTGTGAGGTATGAAAATGGCTCTTAGGACCTATGGTGATGTAATTTCATAGTGTCACTCAAAAATCTTGCCACATTCTCAGCATTGTCATTACTACAATTGTTCAGCAGATAAGACACACCACACTGTGATTCTAACTATTAACTCCCATTTCATGAACCCCCTGTCAACGAAACTGATCCAGCTCGAGCCATGAACTTCATGGTGGGCAACCGCACCACTGGCGATTATTCATCTTTGGCAGGAATAACTAATGTAATATGAATACAAACAGCAGCTCACCTGAAGAAATGTGAAGCCTACAAAATTTAAAAAATAAACATATACTTGTCTATGAGCAGGTCTGCCCCTGCCCCACACCGCACAAACACTGACTCTTCCCAGTCCTTATTTTAAAGTGTCTTATTGCAGGTTTTAAATCTTTACAGGCTTCCATGATTTCCTATTAAGTATTTGATAATTCAACAGGAGACACTCCCTAGGGGACTCAGCTAGACTGGTAAAGAAAAGGCAATTTATATGCATTGTACATGCAATATAACATTGTGCCACCAGATGGCGATGTAGAGTTCCGTTTTTCTCTACCTGTTTTCCCTGTTTAAATTTACAAAGCTTTAAACTGAAACATTTCTTTGATGTGTCTGGCTCCAGCCCATGATAGGTTAATAGCTCTAGTGATGCGCTATCATGCATTGTATATAGAGCATCACTGTAATTTGTAGAAAGTATAATGTTTACACTCTGTAATAGTTTTTATATTTTTTTTTTCATTTCTTTCAATGGAACACACTGAACATAAACAACTTTAGCCAGGTTGGGGCAATTATATTTTTATTTACAGTACAGAGCTCTGAATTATAATGGACCCAATCGAGCCAAAGTTATCCACGGTGTGAATGTCTCATTCAAACAAATGATGCAAGTTTATCACAAACCCCTTTGCTTTCATTGAGACTTTCAGCACAACTCCATGCATGTCTACTCAGAAGCAACTCCCATTGAGTTTAATGGAACCTACAGACAAGTGAGTGGTACAGGATTCATGATGACAAACTTCAGCTGGATCGGGGCCTTTTAATGTATGTGTGTGTTTAAAAATATCTAAACACTAGGTGGTGCTTTGCATTAGAACATTAGTTCTCAATTCTAGAGTCCTGCATTAGAGCCCATTTCAAAATGGTCACAGATTATCATAACACCTGTCCCTGCTTTTAAGATATAGTCACTTATTCTGATTCATCTCAGCTTTATAGACCATAATCCCTTATATACCCTGCCAAAGATACCAGAATCCCACTCCAAAGCAACTCAGAGCAGGGCTTCCAGTATGGTTGCCCCTGTTCTGTGAAATATCATTCCTATAGATATCACAATCTGTACTCTCCAGAAACAATCAAGGACATTTTTCTTCTGTCGGGCTTTCTCAGCTGCCAAGGCCTTTAATTTGGCTTTCTTTGGTTTTGTTTTAAATGTATCTGCTGTTTTTTGTTTGTTTCAACTGTTGTGGGATTTTATTTTATTTCTACTGTTTTTATTGTACATTGCCTTGAGATGCATGTGTGGAAGGCAATGAACTCATTAATATAAACATCAGTAAAATGAGGTGCTGCTCTTCACATCTACTACCCCACCCCTCTTCCTGTGCCCCCTCCCACTTTGGGCCCAAGTTGTTTAGGACTTTGTAAATTAACACAAGAACCTTGAACCAAGAAGCAAATTGGCAACCACAGTAGATCTCTCAGCAGCAGATTAACATGTTCCCAATAATCTGCTTCTGTGAGCAGTGTGGCTGTTGTCAGGCATGATGAAAGTCCAACATTTCTGAAGAGCTTTGCATTGGCTACCCTGGTGTAGACTATACTGAGCAAAGCAGATCAATGGTTTGGAAGAAAATGTCCTGCTTAAGCTGGTTCAGCCAGTTCTTGTGTCTTTCTGCCAGCAGAGGGGATGTTTTAACATGACCTCATGGGGTTCATTGCCAATGCAGTGTTGATACAATAGCACCAAATGGTCCAATTGTAAGTGTTGGCCTTGGCCATCTATCAGAGAATAGGGGTATTTTTATCCCACAGATTGTCTGCCCTGCACATTTGCAAAGTACAAATATTTAGTAAGTGGAATTTTTCGCAATCTGCCTACAGTTGTTAGTTCAGAATAAAAGCTACCAGTTTGATCCTCCAAAACAGCAAATGTAAGCCTAATGTTTAATCGTAAGACTTCTGGCAGAGTCGCTGTCTCTGCAATGCCAGGACAACAACTTGTTTTATGGTGCTCTGCTGATGTTGCAGATGATTTATCTGAGTAGTTTTCAAGTGTCTACATTCAGCAAATGTAGTGTATGTGGTATATGAGGGGTAAGGGGAGAGGTAGCACCTTAATGAGGGACATGTCGTGCTGGGATAGTTTGCCCACCCTTAGTTTCCCCCCACACACTCTGCTCTTACCTGTGGCTCCTAGAAGCTGTCAGCATGTGACAGTGGCCACACTCCAGGAACAGCTTCAACTGGTGTTTCATAATCCCTTGGTGAGTTAGGGACTTCCCATGGATGCAAAGATAAGCTCTGGCAGATTGAGCGGATGAGACCGATAGCGGGTCCAGTGGTCAAGAAGGTGGATTCTGCACATGCTGTAGAGGGAAGTGAAGGGCAGGTGGAGCTCATCATCTCAGGGGCCCATCTAGGAGAAGGAAAACTCTAATCCTAAACCTCTGCTGACCTTGCGGGCTACCTTCAGGAGAAGAATAGGCTAAGGAGCAAACCCTACACAAATCCAGAGTGGACGGTTGGATGGTGCCTTGAATGCCTCCTTCTGGCAACTCCTATAGCCAAGCTGGTGCTAAACATGTTGCTCTTCTTTCCTTTGGACACATCAGTGAGGCTGAGAGGGGGGGTCTTGTTGTCTGGGCAGGCCAGGACCTCCATACACATTGCCCAGGCTTGTGCCCCGGGGAGGTGCTACTAATGCAGCGGTTTGACTTCAACCCCAGAGGCACACTCCATTGTCTCTCTCTCTCGAGAGATGCCCACAACAACATTCAATGAACTATTTCCACATCAGCTTGGGAACCTTACATCTATTATAGACTGGAAAGGGATCTTGAGCACATTCTAGAGCAAGGGTGGCTAACCTCTGCCCCACCAGATACAGTTTAACTGCCTCTCCCATCATTGCTGACCATTGGCCATGCTGGCTGGGCTGGTGGGAGCTGAAACCCAATGAAATATGGTTGATGCCACATTGGCTACCCCTGGTCTATACTGACTGACAATGGTTCTCCAGGTTTCTAGTCTTTTCTAGCCCTAAATGGAGAATTGAACCTAGCTCTTCCAACAGGCAACGTATGGCTCTGCCAGTCTGCTGCAACTCTTCACTGGTGGCCCAGACACTGTGATAATCAACAAAACATTGATCCAACCCAGCTAGTATATTAAAAGGGTAGGTGGAATAGTGAGCAGTTTGGGATCAATGTGTCCCATATGTCAGGCATATGATCTTGCTTTAATTAAGACAGCACAAGTTCCATACAGATCAAATGCTAGTATGTATTCCTATGTTAGTACTTTTGGAAAATACGTACACTCTTGGAAATTTTTTTTGCAAACAAGCAACATATGTGGCTGATTGGAAGTGGTGGAGATTGGGGAAAGAGAAAAGACACAATGTACACAAAAAGGCATAGTCTTAGAAGTCCTAAGCATTTTCCTAGAGAGGAGGATGGCTTCCAAGGTGTGCAGTGGCTACCTGGAGCCAACATCCAAGAAGTTATGGTGAGACCACTAAATCAAATCAGCCTTTGAAAATTTCCTTGTGCTGCTACTTGTGTTGTTGTCAGGCAGACCAACAGTAACACTGATTAAAGGTGTGACAACAACAGCTTCAATGCAACCAATTCATATTTGTATGCTTTTAGAATGGAAAGCAGCAAAGAACACAATGCACCTCTAGGCTATACCAGAGTCTACAACATATCAAGAACTGGTGCCACTACTGGGGGGGGGGGGTTGGAGCACCAGAACAACCCCAAAACCTGATAATTCAGACATCTCTCCAGCTCAAAACATTTCCAACTACTCTTTCAAATTATACTTAATCCTCTGATGCATACCTCTTGGTATGTATCATTTAAACCTCTTTTGTTATGTATGTTTCTAGTTATTACATCCCCCCTTTTCTCATTATGGGCCACTGCTGTTCTGCACAATTGTGACATAAAACAATTTGAGGGTTTTTTGGGGGAGGGAGCAAGAGCAAAAGGAAGAGGGGGACCTCAAACAGGGGTGTCAAGACAATTGCCCCAAATGCACTGATTAAATCTTCATGTTTTGCAGTTTCTTGGAAAATAGGAGGCTACTTCATATCATTAGTTCACCTCACTTACTGTCATCTTCCTACCTAGAATTGAACCAGGAATTGAACCAGGATTCTTTGGCATGCAGGATGTGTGCTCTGCAGTGGAGCTCTGACCATTCTTCAACAGCAGAAATGAATTTTTGAAGTAATTAGGTTCACTGAGAGTGCCAGTGTGGTGTAGTGGTTAAAGTATAGGACTAAGACCTGGGAGACCACGGTTCAAATCCCCATGCAACCATGAAACTCACTGGGTGTCCTTGGGTCTGTCATTGCCTCTCAGCCTAATGGTGGTGTTGTGGGGGTTAATGAGGAGAGGGGAAATCATGTAGGCTACCTTGAGCTCCATGGAAAAAAAAATGGGATAAAAAAATGCAATAAATAAATAAATAAATCTCTGCTGGCAGGCTATCCGAGATAATATATATATTCTTTCCTAGCACGATTTATTCAAAACTTTCTGGTTTTGTACATCAATGTGTGCATGTAACAGAACATAGTTGTCCAGGATGTGGGTGGTGCTGTGGTCTAAACCAGTGAGCCTCTTGGGCTTGCCAATCAGAAGGTCGACCGTTCAAATCCCCACGATGAGGTGAGCTCCCATTGCTCTGTCCCAGCTCCTGCCAACCTAGCAGTTTGAAAGCACACCAGTGCAAGTAGATAAATAGGTAGGCAGGAAGGAAAACAGCGTTTCTGTGCGCTCTGGTTTCTGTCACAGTGTTCCGTTGCACCAGAAGTGGTTTAGTCATGCTGGCCGCATGACCTGGAAAGCTGTCTGTGGACAAACGCTGGCTCCCTCAGCCTGAAAAGCCATGTTTGACTGGTCTTAACCATCCAGGGGTTCTCTACCTTTACCTTTTTACCAGGACTGAGTGGAAGCACGTTTTCACACAATGCTGTTCTCTGTACCAGTGAAGAAATATTTGACTAGGAACAGCAGTTGCCTATTGTTGAAGGCTGACACCTGTTTGTGGGTCTTGCTGGTGCTCTCCCAAACACACAGCAGTAGCCAGCTCCCCTGCAGAGATTTCAGCCAAAACTCACAAGCAGGCTGACACGATGGGCACTCAATGAGCAAGTCAACGTTTTGTTCGCTTACTTTCTCCACCCACCCCCACTGCCCTCCAGCTGGGGTAATTTTAGATTCTAGAGGAAATGTAAAGAAAACAAGCAAAGGAAATGTTGGGAAAGTAGCTGTTCTTCATCTAGAGTCATTTGAAACTTAAAACCTATGCAGTTTTGCCAGACCTTAGTGACAGAATGGTAGAGATGTCAGAGCTGGAAGGAACTTGGTTGATCTTATCCAGGCCTCTGCAGAAGCAGAAATTGTATCTAATAGCTTATCTTGTCATATGAATATTTATTTATTGCATTTGTTAATGCATTACATTTTTAGCACCTCTTGCCTCCAGTCTGCTTAGAGTGGTACACATGCTTCACACATTCCACTTCAACAACAACCTTGTAAGAAGGTAAGAATGAAAGTTAGTGGCTGGTTTGAGGTCATCCAGTGGTTTGAAATCAGGTGCTCCAGTGCTCTATCTTTGTATATAATTGTTATTAAATTTTCCATTTAAAATGCTCATCTTACATCTTTAAGATATCAATGACTTCCCTTCTTCTCTTTCCATGGTTCATTTTACATATCATAAATCCCTGCATATTTAACGCTGCCAGCATTTTCAGCTGCACACAATTATTTCCCCTGTATTCAATAAATGTTTTCCAATCATCTTTAAACATATGTTCTTCTTGTTCTCTTATTCTGTATGTTAAGTCTGCAAGTTGTGCATATTCTGTCAACTTAAGTTGCCATTCTTCTTTGGTTGGGTCCTTGCTCATTTTCCACTTTTGGGCTAACAAAAAATAACCTTTTTGACACCTGGGAATTTGTCTGGGGTTTTTTTTGGGGGGGAGGACTTTGAAACTTTTATTCAATTCATTATGGATCATTTCCCAATACTCTTTTACCCTTTTACTAGTCCGCCAGCTCTATTATACCACATCTCCTTTTTCATCTTCACTGATATACAGCATTGGATGTATTGCTGAAACCTGCTTGCCAGGATTGTCTCCAGCTAAGGTAGGATGCCAGGTCTCAGCTTTTGAACTTCTTTTTTGGAAGCCAGGACACAGTCCTATAAAACAGCACATAGATGCCACCTTTGTTCAACGTGGACCATTATATGATGTATGATGATGACCTCTGTCATGAGAGAGATGGGGAAATGTGTCTCTCTTGATTCTCCTTGACCTCTCAGTAGCTTTTGATACCATTGACCATGGTATCCTTCTGGAGCAGCTGTCTGAGTTCTAGTCCTGTTTGTTTGGCCATTTCCAGAGGGTGATGCTTGGGGAGTGCTTTTTAGCCCCGTGGAACCTTCAATGTGGAGTTTCTCAAAATTCAGTTTTATCTCCTATGCTGTTCAACATCTATATGGAACTGCTGAGTGGGGTTATTCAGAGTTTTAGAGTATGTTGTCAGTAGTATGCTGATGACACACAGCTCTGCTTCTCCTTTGCATCTGCAGGCGTGGATATGCTGGACCATTGTCTTGCCTTGGTAATGGACTAGATGAGAGCCAAGAAATTGAAGCTCAGTCCAGATAAGATTGAGGCACTGTTAGTGGGTGGTTCCCTAGACCGGATGGAAGGTTGCCTGCTTTTGATGGAGCTACCCTCCCTCTGAAGGAGTAGGTATGTAGCTTGGGGGTACTTCTTTCCTGTTGCTTAAGGCTCAGGTGGCCTCCATGGCATGGAGTGCCTTCCATCAGCTTCAGCTAGTGGCCCAGCTGTGCCCCTATGTGGACAGGGATAGCCTAACTTCTGTTGCCTATGCTCTGCTGATCTCTATGTTAGATTATTGCAACGTGTTATATGTGGGGCTGCCTCTGAAGACAGTTCAGAAACTTCAGCTGGTGCAGAATTTGGCAGCCAGGTTGCTCATTGGGGCAAGATGTTGCCAATTAGTTTCTGGGCCCAATTCAAAGTGCTGGGTTTTTACCTATAAAGCCTTGAACAGCTCAGGACCACAATACCTCAAGGACCACCTCTCCCTATATGAACCATCCCAGACCCTGCGATCAGGCCCTTCTTCATGTGCCTCCTCCACAAGAGATCTGGAGGGCTGCAACATGAGAACAGGCCTTTTCTGTGGTGGCCCCCAGGGAGGCTTGCCTGGCAGCTTCATTACATATCTTTAGGCACCAGACAAAAATGTTTGTTTTCAATCAGGCCTTGGGCTGATTAATATTCTATGTCCTTTTAAATGTGTTTGTGAGAGGGGGGATTATTGGTTTGTGATTGTTTTTGTTTTTATTATGTATTTTTTGTTCTCCTCTTTTTATGTTGTTAGCCAGCCTGCAATCTTCGACTGAAGGGTGGTAAACAAATTTAATTAATATACTACTACTACTACTACTACTACTACTACTACTACTATATAACTGGACATTTTGTTATTGATACAAATATTGGCATATGCAAATGACATACACAAGTTTAAGTTGTGAGAGCAACATGGAGATAGGGGTTTTTTTTTAACAAAAGGGAAAGGGAAAGCCATGGTGGAGATTCATTCTTCATTATGATAAGTGTTATGGCCAATCTACTTCAAATGTTTCTTTAAAACTAAATTAGATCTTGCCGAAGCCTTCCATAATACATAACAATGAAGATAACCTATTCCTCAGCTGACTCCTCATCTAATTCCCCTCCCCCCTTTCTCCTTATTTGGCTTATAGTCAATTGTCATTTTGAATAATTGTAGATTTTAAAAATTAATAAAAGCTGCTCTCCTTCCTTATCTTTTATGCAATACAATGTTATTCTGTTCAGTGGCATGGCAGTTCTAACTGGGGAATAGGCAACTGGGAAATGCACCGATTTTTCTTCATCCTAATGAGGAAATGATGGTGTTTGACTTTGTCAGCCAAATGTTTGCTTTTGACAATCCAAAGGAAGGAGAGATCCTAATTCATCAGGGGAAACAAGAGCTGCTGGGCCTTAACTCTGAGCATCAGAAACAACAAGGCAAGTGGAGATTAGGTTTGTCGGTCCTTCTTCCTGTTCCGTTTACTGCACAGGAACTGGTGGTCACACTCTGATATGTCTCTGATATGTGGCAGGAATAGTTGTAGTAATTTTCACAGGTTATCATCTTCAAATGCCCCATCCTGTTTCTACTAAGCATGTAGGGTATAAAGAAATATCTAAACTCAACACTCCTCATTTTAACTATCCAAAAATATCCACATCGGTTTGTTTTAAATGCGCAAATTCCCACTTAGTGAAGGCAAGCCACGGTGATGTAGTATTAGCTGCATTTTGACTAAACTTTGGGTTCAAATCCTTATTCATTCATTATTATTAATAATAATAATAAATTTTATTTATACCCCGCCCTCCCCAGCCAGAGCCGAGCTCAGGGCAGCTAACACCAGTAAAATTACAGTAAAAACGTAATAGGAAAAAAACCTCAATTTAAAATACAGGTTAAAATGCAATTTAAAATGCAGCCTCATTTTAAAAGTAGCCCATAAATCAAAACCATAAGGGGAGGGAAACATAAGGGTCAGACTGAGTCCAAACCAAAGGCCAGGCGGAACAGCTCTGTCTTGCAGGCCCTGCGGAAAGATGTCAAGTCCCGCAGGGCCCTAGTCTATCGTGACAGAGCATTCTATCAAGTCGGGGCCAGTACTGAAAAGGCCCTGGCCCTAGTTGAGACCAATCTAACCACTTTACGACCTGGGACCTCCCAAATGTTGTCATCTGTGGACCTTAAGGTCCTCCACAGGGCATACCAGGAGTGGCAGTCCCAAAGGTACAGTGAGTAACCTTAGGCTCATCACTGTCTCTCAGCCTAATTTACCTTTCTTCTCAAAAGCTGGAGGCATGTCACCTCTCCAGCCTCTAATGGGTATCTCATTCCATTTCCAAATACTGAGAGAGATCCTCAGCTATCAGGAGACCATCTACTGTCATTAGCAGCCATTGATGAAACATCCACTGATCATCTCAGATGAAGCTATCTCTGACTATTAGCCAGCCAAAAATTTGACAAAAGAGATGACCAGCCAGCAGCTGCAATTCTAATTTGACTTTACTCAGCTGTAAACAATTTGCAATGAACCAAGCCTCATAATTATGGGAACAAAATCTACTTTTAGAAATCATTGTGAGCAGATTTGAAAAGTTGTGGTCAGGCAGGTCCCACAGCCTTTTGAGTAATGAGGCCTTCTGTCTGACTGATGTAATCGGAGCAGCGGGCTCTCAAGATTTCTCAGAACTCGGTAGCAAATGATTCGAAAATGCATACAGTTCAAGCTAGAAAAAGTCCTCCTCCTAATTATCTTGTGATTCATAACCAACCATTGAGATCCAAATCTCATGGCTGAAGGTCAGATCTATGAATGGAAGAAGGGATATTCAGAGTAATGCAGCAAGTTTCTCCAAGAGTTGAAGCTCAAATTCTCAGTTAAGTATTAGTACTCAGGTATGCAGACTGCCATGTGCAGCATAATAATAATAATAATAATAATAATAATAATAATAATAATAATAATAATTTATTATTTATACCCCATCCATCTGGCTGGGTTTCCCCAGCCACTCTTGGCAGTTCCCAACAGAATATTAAAAGCATGATAAAACATCAACCATTAAAAACGTCCCTAAACAGGATTGCCTTCAGATATCTTCTGAAAGTCAGATAGTTGTTTATTTCCTTGACATCTGATGGGTGGGCATTCCATAGGGCAGGTGCCACCACCGAGAAGGCCCTCTGCCTGGTTCCCTGTAACCTCAATTCTCACAGGGAGAGAACCGCCAGAAGGCCCCCGGAGCTGGACCTCAGTGTCCGAGCTGAACAATAGGAATGGAGACACTCCTTCAACGCTTACCTCATCAAATGTGAAGGCCCTCATTTGGTTACAGCATGATGCTGATAATACCAAGGTTGCAGGTTCAATACCTGTGTGGGACAGCTGCATAATCCTGCATTGCAGGGGATTGGACTAGAGAATGCTTAGAGTCCCTTCCAATTTGACTAGAGAATCCTTAGGGTCCCTTCCAACTTTACAATGCTATTGTTCTATGCTTTTATGTGCAATCACGTACATATTTCTAAAGTGGTCAGAAGCAGTGGGCCACAGCAGCCTTTGGGTGATATATATGTATACCTGAGTACGAGAGAGAACTAAACAGCCCTCAGGGACCAACACTTTGGTTTGTGAGGACACTAGATTGGGCCCTTAATTATATATTGTAGTGTTTGGACCTTGCTGAAAAGAGTTCAGAAGGGAAAGCATAGTTTGAACAAACACAGGGAGGCTATTGGAAATACCCTGCGGTAAATGTGTATATGGTTCAAATGCCCAGGGTCACAACAGGCTTACAAAGGTCAAAAGAAAGTGTGTTTACTGAGATAGCACTTGCAGAAGACGAGGCCCCTGCCATCAGTTGAGTTGCTTAAATTACCTTCCTGTCTCAGAAGCATCAGCAATCGCTAGTGTAATGGCTTTAGGGGTTGCTTGTGCGTAAGTTGCCGCCGCTCTGGGCTAGGTTGGCTGGTTAAACCATTTCTCGCTGGACAGCCATCCACTCCGTGGCTGTTCAGTCGCTGGCAGAATCTGTCAGTGGGCGTTTCTTAAACCTTTTCCAACATAAAAGTTGTTTGACGCCCAGTCTCCTCCTACTCTCCCTGCGCGGAAGTCTTCTGCGCAGGGAGGGCGTGGGTAGCGGAGGACCTGTGCTCTCCCCGCTGGTGTCCAGTGAAGAGTCCCGGAGCCTGCTCTCTGCTTCCCCCATTGGCCCCCCTCTATCCCTGGTGTTGCGCCGATTTTCTTCCCCAACTGGAGACCTGCCTCTCTCCCTGCTTGGCCCCTCTCCAGCATCGCTGTGGAGCCTCGCCTCCTCCTCTAGTTCCGATGGCAGTTCCCTGACAGCTAGTACACACCTTAAGCCCTCCTTGCTGAGCAGTTGGACATCTTTCCTCCCTGAGCTGAATGATCAGCATTTGTATGCATCTTCTCTGCATTCACATCAACAGCAGCCACCATGTCCTCAGGAATAAGCTTTTGCTACATTCCAGCTACAATCTTTATGCTTACAAGGCAGGAAGTGGAGACCAGATAAACTCTCAGAAGGTTTTATGAGAAATAACTAATCCCTTTCAAGGTGGCTAACAATTTAAAAAATGCAATGCAGTATCAATAACCGTAACATCATTAAGGAAGCCGGCATTTATAATATACAGCCCCAAAATATTAAAATATAACACTTAACTGAAACCATCAGCAGAAGAATAAAACAACTCAAGAAAAAGTAATTGGAAGCAAATGAATCTTTAGGGCTGTCCTGAAAACTTGAAGTGACAGGGCCTTTTGCAGTGTTGATGGTGGCGGATTGAAGAGCTGATGTTTCACTGCAGAAAGGACTCTCTTTTCTGCCCACCAGCTGAAGTATTGTAAAATGTGCATATGAGGAGAGGAGGGTTCTCTGTTGTCGATCTTGAAGCGCAGGCAGCTGGTATGGGTGAAGGCAATCTTTCAAATATTCCAAAGGCAATACTGCAGAGAATGGTAAATACTAAACACTGCCATGGTTCATACACATCCTGTGGCATGAAGCCTGGGGTAAGTATAGTTCACAAAATAAACCTCCTGTGTTCTTTTAAAAATTGGCTGGTGGTGCTTCCTGGGATATGCTTAAAGCCTTTCTTTTGAATGTGACACCCCTGAAAGGCAGTTAAACACAGAAAAGAACTGGAAACCATATGATATTTGCAAATCTTGTGACACCTTGTTACAAAGCTTGTGGAATGCTCGGCAGCACATCCATAAACATCAAGTGCTTCTAACGAGCACACATTTGCCCTTAAACCATAGCTTGCTGTCTTGAGATTAAACTCGAGTTTTTCTGTAGGGTTTTCTTCTGTGTGTTTTTCAGAAGTTTTGTTTACTATATCTAGGCAGAGTAGAACAAGTCACAGTATACAGTTAGTTATAAGTCAATTGTCTTTTCATCATGCACTGCAGGAGTTTGAATGAAAGTATGTTGTAGTTTTGGACCAAGGCTGTTGATCCGATGAGCCCCACAGGAAATATTCTGCACTAAGAGGAGGAAGTGAGTTAGGAGGCAGCTGAGCCCAGGGGAGTGGAGAGAAACAGAGAATATATCATCAAGACCCCCCCATCCCCTGCCTGCCAAGAGACACATAGTAATAATAATAACAACAATTTATTATTGATATGGGTTGCCCAGCCACTCTGGGCAGCTTCCAACAAATTTAAAGAACATTAAGCCCAGTAAAGCACAGCAAAACATCGAATATTTAAAACTTCCCTAATATCAGGATTAGGCCCCACTGAGACTGTGCTACATCTGTCTGAGCAACTAGAACTGTCCAGGACACTCCCACAAGCCAGTACACTTTGCATGGGGGATAGAGAAAGGGAGGATATAAGCCAAGTCTGCTGGGGGCAGCAGGTTGCAAAATTCAGAGGTGATCCAAAGGGCAGGGGCATAGCATGGAGGGGCCAGGGGACCATAGTCCTGGGTGCATAATTTTGAGGGGGCACAAACCAGGACCTCTGTCCTGTCCTGCATGCTGCCAGGGGTCTCTGGGCTTGGAGCCCAGCCTGTCTCGCTGCTGGGTCCCCAGCTCCCTCACTGAACGGCCGTCTGGCCAGCGTTGGATGGGCAGGCAGGGCAGCATGGCCTCACTTGGCTCTAGTGGCAAGGGTTGGCCTGGCACAGTGCCTCATGCCTTACCCTGGCAGCTGACACAACACCACTGCCAAAGGGGGAACACCAAAATGACTATCTTCCTTGGGTCACTTCCTCAGGGTGGAGCCCCTTTGAATTTAGTGGGCATGACTGTGCATTTGAAATTTTGGGCTTTCCCCTCTCAGGGAAGTATTATGCGATTTCCTCCCTACTCTAGACCACTTCCAGTCTGAGAGGAAGGAAGTAGCCTCTAGAAGTGCAAAAGAGAAGTGTTTCATATCCCTTGAGTGAGAGTCCTTTTAGAGTGGAAGTGTGCCCTTCCTGGGTAGGAAACAGGAGAATAATTTTTTGCCCCCAGGTGAGAGCTGGAGGTGGGTTAAGTCGGATATTACTGTGCAATAGGTATCAGCCAGATTAGCTAATAGGGAAGAGGGCATGTTGGGTAAGCCTTGAATGCACTCTGTAGCTCAGAGGCATTCTTCAGATTTCAGCATAATGCAACTGCAATAGGTAAAAACCAGAATAAATTCAGTTACAGAAACATAAAGGAGGAAGGCATGAATGCCAACATCCATTAGTGGATGTTCTTTATTCAAATGAATCACACCATTGAAGTCAATCCATGGGTGAGTAATTGGTCTTCAGTTCGAGGAAGTGTTGCATGTTGCATCATGTACAGTAAAAAAGGATGAAACAGAATACCTCAAAGGGGGCTATCAAAGTAAAGGGCAGATTTAAGAAAGAAATAGCCAGCCATGAACTCTGATTATGTGCTAAGTTAATATTTATAGAGCAGCAGTGCAGGCCTGAACTGGTCTGTCAGTCTTTCTTTTTAATTTTCTTTTTACAAAATTGTACACACATAAATAATAAAACATGGCATGACTAACAAAACAAAACAAAAAGGAGCCTCTGGAGGAGGGGGGATAAAATACTAAACATATTATTTTACAGTACATGATAATAAGATGTTTACACTAAACCAGTAAGATGAGTTCTTCAGATAGTTCTCATTCCAATAGGGCTATGCATATGTTATAGGTACACAGGTTATTTGAAGGACTGCTTGTGCCCATATATGTCTGCTTGTACTTTAAAATCAGTTGCATTGGCAAATACTGAGGACAGCACCTTCACAGTAGTGGCCCCTACCTTATGAAACAACGTTTCAAGGATTCCTTTGCAGCAGCTGTGGCTTGAATTTATTATATATATATATATGACAACATACCTGGTAAAGTTGGGTGTGGCTTACAAAGAAAGAAAGAAAGAAAGAAAGAAAGAAAGAAAGAAAGAAAGAAAGACTATTTGATCTTTAGTGTCTTTAACGCAGTAGTGCAAATATATGCCACACAGATGGAAAGTCACACAGTCACCTAAGCTGTGAGAGAAGCAGGCTGAAAATTATGCAAGTATAGCAGGAAGAATTTAACCCTGAGTACAGAGTCATTCCATTTGTACTCTCTCCCCATTTTATTCCATCCCCCAGTCCTGTTAAAAGTCACTATAGTGAGGTGTAGTAGTTAGAATATTGGACTAGGTCTGCAGAAACCCAGGTTCAAATCCCCGTGCAGCTAGAAACTATTGACTGGAATACTATCTTTCAGCCTAAGCTACCTTGCAGGGTTTTTGTGAGGATAAATGGGAGCTAGGCATGTACATCACCTCAGGCTACTTAAGGAAAGGTAGAACAAACAGTTCATAGAATCATAGAATTGTAGAGTTGGAAGGGACCCTGAGGATCATCTAGTCCAACCCCTTGCAATGCAGAATTCTTGCCCACAGCCATCCTTGGGTGGGCTCAAACCACCAACCTTCTAGTTAACAGCCAGACACACTGACCCGGTAGGCCACTTGAGGGTAGTTTCAACCTGCCCCCACCTCAAAATCAGTTCCTTAAGAAGCTAGCTGAAATGATGTAACACTTGCTTTTTCTTACAGCTGATATAATGAGGGCACAGGCATCCTCTTTTCCCTTTTCCTACCTTTCTCAAATTGTTCAAAAACATCACTAGCTTTACCTGTTCAACTTAGCTGGGGGAGTGAGGGAGGGATAGATAAATCATAACTTCTGTAACCGTTTCAGTTTCAAAGAAATCAGATTGCCAGCTCACTGATTATTCTATTCTATTCTATTCTATTCTATTCTATTCTATTCTATTCTATTCGTCGGCTGAGTGGCCAAATGCTTGGAAGCGTTTTATGGCTCTGTCCGTACTTTCCAGGCGGCCTGTATGTCAGACCTCCTTTTGGAGGAGAGAATCGGTGACGATTTCAAGCTCTTAAGGAGCTCTGCCAGCGAGAACCGCATTCATTTATAATCTTGGGCAGTCACAGTGATGTGGTGAAAGAAGAAAGCGAGGGAAATGGGGCCAGTTGGCTCCCGGGCTCCGACATGCTTAATAACTTCCTAGATAAGGAAGGTATTTCTCCACCCTTCCTTCTTCATGCGCTTTAAAAGTTTTGAGTCCTGCTTGCTATACAGAATACACTGCGGTGTGCCTGAAAATCTGGGAAATTTCAATAATCCTTTCTCCCTCCAGAAAACTTGGGCGTAGGTGGGCTTATAATGCATCCAGTCTGTACTACTTGAGGTTAAATGAACTCAAGTGAAATAGGAACAGCAAGGTGGAAAACAAAAAACCTTTGCTTTGGATCCATGTGTTTTGGGTTTTGTTTTGTTTTTTTTTGTCTTGTGCTTTTGATATTTCTATT
Source organism: Podarcis raffonei (assembly GCF_027172205.1). NCBI lineage: Eukaryota > Metazoa > Chordata > Lepidosauria > Squamata > Lacertidae > Podarcis > Podarcis raffonei. The sequence continues at coordinate 55,692,689 of NC_070605.1, read as the reverse complement.
TTTATATTTTAAAAAAACCCCAACATATTCTCAGTCACAAAGTGATAACATGGTGACATATCAAATGCCCCTCCCCACAAAAAAACCACAATGGGAAAATAGAACCTAAAGATTAATCCAATCCTATATACTATGAGCAAACTCATTCTTAAAGTGTGAATCCTTATATATAGGGAACCGGGCAGAAGGCCTTCACGGTAGTGGTGCCCGCCCTCTAGAATGCCCTCCCTTCAGAAGTCAAGGAAATAAACAACTACAGTATCTGACTTTTAGAAGACATCTGAAGGCAGCCCTTTTCAAGGAAGTTTTTAATATTTGATGTTGTTTTGCTTGATGATGATGATGACGGGAGCCACCATGGACGGGGTATAAATTATTATTATTATTATTACTATTATTATTATTATTATTATTATTATTATTATTATTATTTAGTCAAAGTGGCAGTATCTTTCCTCGCACACCGGAGAAGCAGCAGGGTGTTAGGGATGGAGGAACCCCAAGGTTTTCAGCTGTACAAAAAGTATTGGGGGGGAGTGAGGGGGTTTGAAATCTGAAGTAAACAGAGAAAGTCCTAAACAGCTCAGTGAGGACTGAGCATGCTCAGTGACTGTGGAATGCTGAGAGGCTGTTAGGGATAGAAATCAGGGAGGGAGGCAGGGAGAATAGAATGGCTTATCCTGGAAAGGTCATGGATGGCTGAAGGGAATACTGAGCAGGAGAACTCTGCACATTGCACCTCTCGTAACATTAAGAACACTTACCACATTTGTAACATGAATAGCTACCACCACTACTACATAAAGTTTCAGTTTCTTAAATGCTGAAAGGAAATAGGATAAAATAAACTCTTTCATCAATATTTTATTGCTTGTCAAAATGTGTCTCCTCCAAGTTTACTTTCTGCCTTGCCCTTTTGAAACTCTCAATTGATGTTTCAATTTTTCCATTGGCAATAGTTCCCAGACTCTTTCATATCAATTCCTAAAAGTATGGCGAAGGAGGACCTTTCTGTTGTTAACTAGCTGCAGTTGGTAGGGGAGTGATTGTATTTCCTCAAAATTTAAATGGGTGTATACATTTATCCCTTTTGTATTATATCAAAAAGATTTAAGCAGAAGACTACTTGTGTGGAGTGATGATTTTGAGGCACAGAGGTTTTGCTTTTCCAGGAAAAGAAGATATACTTGTTGATCTTATGGTATGGTTTTAATTTAAGAGAACACACCATAAAATAGAGTGTACAGAATTCTTTCCCTATGATTTATCAAATATATTATTAGCAGAAAAAGCAAGTGGAAAAACAATGCAGCTTTAAATGGCATTTTAAAGATACGTTCACTGGGATTTTTTCATAATCTATAAAAATAGAATGGACTTTTATCACAGAGTAGCCAGCAAAAACATATGTTCTTTGTAGATTGCACAATGCAATCTAATACTTTGTCTTCAATACACACACACACACAATTTGTTTTAATAACCTTGTACGACAAAGATGCAATAAATCAAGCAACCAAGGCTAAATGGCAGTTATCTTCATTTCAAAGTAATGTTATTTTCATCACAATCAAAATGATTTTATTTACCTTAAACATTTCAACACAGCTCCTCTTTGAGGCAAATAGCATATACCATTCATATACTGTATACTAATGGTGGGCAATCTTTGGTTCTCCTGGTGTTATTGGACCAAAGTTCCCATTGGTCATGCTGTCTGGGGCTCCAACAACATCTGGAGTGCCAAAGATTTCCACTTAAGCGTTACTTGCATACGTGGCTATCTAGCCTGTTAAAGTGGTATAAGAGTGCTCAAAATGTATGATGTTGCTGTAAAATAAATCTCTCTAAACCACAGGTGCTCTGACACCACCTACTGAGCAGTAGAGACTCTCAATAACTATGAGGAATAGCTGTAACAAAGAAATCTAGGATGGTTCCTCCAATTCCCCTCTGGACTCAATCTGGAAGGCAAGTGAGGGAAACTGGTCCCCTCCTGTCACTGCTTACATTCGTCAAGTCGAAGAGATGCCTAGCATTGATATTGGACTTCATGCAGGACTGTGGGCCGCATCATAGATGACCCTCAGGGTCCCTTCCAACTCTATGATTCTATTGATTAGCTATGAATCCCCACAGGTGTTTGATGATGTAACCGATGTCTGACACCAGCCCTGGGTTATGGTATGTGAGGTGCATGTGTTACAAGAAATAACTAATGTACCAAAAGATAACCTAGTGTGGCCTCCTGGACAGAATCGAGCTATTCCTTCAGACCCTGAAGCCTGCTTTACAAGAATACCTGGGTTTGGGCTTGCTTTAAAAAAACACACAAAAACCAGAGGTTTTCCAAACTCTTTAGACCAGTGGAAACATTTCTGTGTTGGAGAGAGTGATGTGGGCACCAGTCACAAAATGGCCGCAAGGGAGCATAGCATTATGCAACATGGCTGCCATGGGGGAGAGGGCATGGCATAATACAAAATGTGTCATGGTGAAGTTTTTCTCATAATTGGATTTCCATGCCAGAAAACCCTTGAATTCTTCTGTACAGCTGCTAATGGCACAAGAACCCTGTGTCCTCCAATGCTAACTCAAAATCAAAGCCTGCTCAGCCATCCTATATCCACTTACCTGGGAGTAAGTTTCACTAAACACAAAGGATTCAACTAACCCATTGTGCTAGTGGAAGACAGCACAAGGACTCCTTTCCCATATCTTTTCCCTCCATGTGTTCCCATGTCTGCCCCAAATTCACCCTGGAGAACCCCCAGAACAACATGGAGGAGAGGGGTGATGGTTTCATCTGACAAGCAGAAATGCTTGCACTGATGGAATGATAATATTAGCACAATACTGAAGTCTTCCCAAAGAGACTTATTTCTGAGTAGACATGTAAGTTAACAGTGAATTCTTAAGCAGTGATTGGTCTTTAGCTCCTTAGGAAAGAAGCCCAAGCCTCTGCAAAGATTTCACATCTTGCATTTGTCATTTCTGTGCAGGAGGGGATCTTTAACATCCACCCACACTTCTTGTGTGGTAATATTTGAAGAAAATTACTTCTAGGGAACCCACCACAGGAGAGATCTATCCTGGCTGCTAGAAAAAAGAAGGGCAGACTATGGAGATTCCAAGGACTACTATAAAATAAGTCCTTCCCCTAAAGGGGAAGGGAAAATGACAGCTTTTAAGGACTCTAGGAATTCCTGTTACTGTTGCCAAACAACTCACTTATCAATCAGAGCCCTGACTGCACTCATTGGCTAAAAACACTGCTAGGTGGGAGCAACCAGGCTAATTCATTTCACAGAAATCTCTTAGAGGGGACCTGCACATTTTGCTTCATGAATCTCTTTCTACAAAGGAAAGAGGCTTACTTCTTTAACATGAAAGCTCAGAGTCTAGGTGTGTCAAATGGAGACTTTCATGAATGCCATGGCACCCATGGGTGTTGGATTGACAACCTCCGGGATGCAATCTATCAAAATAATTTTACCTGATAGATGAACAGTAACAACAGGCTAACAGTTAAAAATGAATATTTGACAGCAAATGTTTCAGAAATCTTTATTTAAGAATATTAAACAGTGGTCCAAAGCAAAACAAGCGATCTTTTAAATACATGACTCTAATGCTTATACATGTCATATCATAAAAACATCGGTAGCATTTCCCCAATAATACATTTCTCTTTTTCCTTTTACAACTCCATTCCTATATATCCATGGCAGCTTTATTTTAAAAGGGGGAGGAGGAGGGATTCAAAATAGAATTTTTGGCCAGACTAGGACAGCCTGATCACCTGCACTGCTGTGTATACGATGGCAGATGGGGAAGAAACTATACTGTCCCTTGGAGCCATTCATTTTCTTTCTGTTACTTTCTGTTTTGTTTTTGTTTTGTTTTTTGGCAAAGACTGGCAGAAGGAGCCTGTGAAGTGGGAAAGAGGGAAATGATTGTTTCCCAAGCCATTGTTGCAATATTTGTGTGGTTCCCCTAGAGTTTCTTGCTCTGCTGTGCCAGAAAGAGAGAATCCAGAGCAGCGTGTCTCCAACTTTTCCTGTGGGGGCAGGGGCACATTTAGAAATCAGAGATGCTGCTGTGAGCACCACAACATACCCATTTCATAGAAGAAAAACTGGTGCTCCTCAGAACCACCATCAAAAGAAAACGAAAAAAAATACCTACATCCCCCAGGAAATAGAACACAGACAGAAAAACAGGCAAACTTCTCAACATACAACTATAAAAAGCTCCTGTCCCTCAGGTTGTTTTGCTTTTTTAAAGGGAGGTGGAGGCATCCTTGGTGAGTGCCAAGAGTTAGGGTGTTTTAGGGAGCTATAGAGCCTATGGGTGCCACAATAGATCTCCCTCTGTTTTTGCACTTCTGTTCTTCTGATGTGATTCTCTAATCCTCCCCTATAGCACAGACATTTACACTGGTGGCCAAGGGGAGAGACATTCTGTCTGTAACAGATGTGGATGCTTTTGGAGGGATGGTGGTCTGTGTTTGTACAACCCCACACTCCAAGTCCACATTGCACTGGGCAGTCATTTTAGAGGCTACCGTCTACTGTCATTCAAATTGTTTCCGCTCCGTGAAACTGATTTCTAACGACACAACCAGAATGTCATTTCCCTTTTCTTAAGAAGCATGAAAATCTGGGTAAATAGACACTGACAGTGCAACTCTATGCATGTCTACTCAGAAGTAAACCCCCCTGAGTTCAACTGCACTTACTTCCAGGGAACTGTAAGAGGATTGCAGCCTCACTATACCAAAGAATATATAACCTTTCAGAACCTACTCTTTCATCCTACTTATATGGCTAATCTATGTCAAATAAATATCGTGAGTAAATTTGTTCAATATACTGAACTTCACATAGGTTAACTGAAAATCAATCTTATGAAAATTGCCATATGGCAGAGTGTTAAGACACAAGGAGAGGCCATAGCGCTCTCAGCAGGTCCAAGATCTTGTATCTCCAGTCTCAAATTCTAGACAGCCACTGCAAGTCAGTGGAGACAATACTCATCTAGACAAACCTCTGACTCAGTAGAACGCATTTCGTATGTTCCTAGAGTGGGGAAGTCTATAGCTGTGTATTTACAATGGAGCTGCTGCCTCTGAAATAAGAGACCATGTACAGTTTAGTTTCACCAGCGAAGGCTGGGAGATACTCCCTTTCTGAAGCCTGGAGAGTCACTGCCAATCGGTGTAGACTGAACTCAATGGACTTATGGTCTGACTCGGTACAAGGCTACTATCTATGCTTCCTTAAAGATATTCATCTCAGTTACAGCATCCTATACACAAAAGTCATTTAATTTTTTAAAAAAGCAAACCACTTTGATTAATGATGCAAAAGTAGTGAATGCGCCCCACATCTTAGGCTGTGTGCACACACTAACCCATTTGCAGCACAAAAAAATGTAGTTTTTTCCTCAATCTGGAATTGTTCTTGCTTGTCTTCAACATGCTGCTTTCAGTCTAGATTGAGTCTGGATCCTGCTGTCCACAAGGATGGTTACTTGACACACATTTGAAAACCCTCCCCTAGGTTAGGTTATCCATGCTTTTTTCCTCCCTGCACACACCCCAGATGAACAGAGAAGGGAGTGGTGACTGCTGTCTTGATTGATGGGACCATCTATTTCAGGTGGACAAACAGAGGGGGGCAGGGGTTAATGCAGATTCAATCTGCTATGACCTTTTCTTTATAAAAAAAACCAGTTTCTCAATAAGGACTCTTAAGGGTCAAAAAATAAGCAACAGATCTAGATGGTGTACTTGGTTTTCATGGATTCTAGAATAAAATGTCTTGTTTGTGCAGCCACAGCTGTTTGGATGAGTTTTTGATGCCCTTCCATTTTCAAGGGTGTGTGTGTGTGTGATGATAATTCAAGCTGTATAAATATTTGTTGTGGTTGTTGTTGGATGAGAAATCAAACATTGCTTTGCTGTAAAAACCTTGTCCTGCGCTCCCTTTCTCTTTCATCTTCTTTTCTATATTGCTCTTCTAGTTTTTGTTTTTCAGAGTCCATACTGTACAAGGTACAATCTGGACATCTTCTGATCTTCTCAAACTGACTGAAATCTGCAACGTACTTCCCATTTGGAGAGAGAGAGACCACAGGCATAAACTCAAAACCCCAGAAGATCTCCTCTGGGATATACGATGTTCGGCTCTGGCAGACGGCACTTGTTGACTCTACGGTGGCATTCAGGAGGACAACCAGTTCAAACTCTTTTTCTTTCAGGTTTTGGGGTGAAAGGTCTCTTAAGGGGCTGCTCTCATCCAATATGTGGTAAAAAGTCAGAGGTAAAATCAGGAATGGACTCTCTGCTGCGGAGTCAACATGGAACTTAACAGTCGCTTGGTTAAGCAGAATCCTCTCACCTTCTTTAGTTTCGTAGGACTCGAGAAGCTTTCCTGTCAGCTGGCACTGAATCAAGAGGCTCTTTCTCATGTTTGCCACTCGGATTACAAGGCACAGTTGCCCATTGTGCTTGGAGATGACAGCACAGTGACTGAATTTAATGGTCTCGGCCCTTTTTTTGGGTCTAGCAATTTTGGCCAGGAAAGTCCCCGTGATGAAGATCTCAATCAAGGTGGTGAGAACCAGCTGAGCAACTAAAAGGAAGATGGCATGAGGACACTCTTCTGTGATGTAACGGAAGCCATAGCCAATGGTAGTCTGCGACTCCAAAGAAAAGAGAAATGCTCCTGTGAGTGACCTCACATGCATGACGCAGGGGGCCTGGTTCTGCAGGTGTTTGTTCCCTTCCAAATCTCCATGAAGAAAGGCAATAACATAGTAGATGACTCCAAAAAGAAACCAAGTCATTACAAAGGTAGCAGCAAACAAGGTAAGTTTATATCTCCACTTCATGTCGATGACGGTCGTCCACAGATCCTGAAGATAAAGGAGGTAAATGCCATCAACCTTGTCAATCCTCACATTGCTGTGGCCACTTTTGGACATCACACGAGGTTTGCTCCTCTTCGACTTAGTGATGTTGCCGTTCACTAGTGGCGCTTGTGACATATTGATCTGGGTGGCTTCCATTGTCAGTGTCCTAGACCTAAATAGATGGGGAGAAATAGTTTTTTAAAAGAACAACAACAAAGCTATGATAAAACAGACTCTATATTAAAATCACCAGATTATGATTACATTCCATATTTATGGGCAAAAATCTGCTACACTTTGAAAGTTTCTGGCATCAGCATGCAATGTTGCACCAAGTTAATTTCATAAGCAGAAAGTAATATAATTTCCTCCCTGGAGTTCATGTCAATATAAATGACTTGACTCAAGAGTCCGGAAAGTAATTTTATCAATTCAGTCCTACATTGTATTAAAATATTTCTTATATTTATTATTATGGAAAGAAGACAGGCCTCTCTTTTTAAAAAACAATAACAACATTAATTTACTGAATGTGATCCACTAAGGAGACAAATATTCCATTAACACTAGACCAATTTAGCTATGATTTTCCAAATCAGTTCTATAATTATGTCTCCCTTAGAAATGCTGGGGGGAAAGATTTTTAAAATGAGCATTTTGATTTCGATTTTCACAAGTCCTCAATGCCTAGCTGTGTTAGAGGGGAAATAAAAGCAAGCAATCTTGTGAATGCCTAGAAAAGAGTGTGAGAAAGAAATATTTGCACCTGAAAGCTCTTCAAGGCTGTTTACATCATAGGCCTCTCCAATTTCAAAGAGTCAGTGGAAAAAACAGGAGGCAATTCACAAATTCAGCTTTCTAGCAATGGGCCCTGCCCTTAGCAAACACAGAAGGGACTGGACCACAAGTTTCTCAAAGTTTGTTTACTGTGAATCCTAGCTCAGTGCAGATGGAGATGAAGTGTGTCTCTGTCCAGGACTGAGCAAAGCACAAAAAAACCAGGAGGTGCCTGTCTTTGCCAGCTTGATGGGACAAAAAAAGACACGGCTTCCACGACCAGACAGTGGTTACGCAGCACAAGGCCAGAGCAAGTTAGCAGGAGTTTCCAATAACAAAACTTCCTGTGCTTAAATCCCCCCCCCCCACAAAAAACCCCCATGCATCCTTTGTACTCTGGCAATTCATGCAGCTAGTATTGTTTTGTTCCATTGTTTGGCTTCAAGAGAGAACTTTAATAAGTGATTCATTTTTATGAACCACAGGAGAGAGAGAGAAATACTTCTCCCTTGTAACTCCTTAAAAGAACATTTCTGGAAATCAACGTACTTGTAGTAGACATGTGTGCCAACCCAGGATAACAATGTAATTATTCACTAATGCAACTTTCCTGTTTTGTCAGTAAAAAAATATTTATGTTTACACCCATAACTGAGTAACTGCTGGCAGGCTGAAGGTAAATTTGTGTTTATTTTTATTTCCTTAACCAGCTCACATATGACAACTCTTGAAAGCTCAAAAGGAGAAGGGGGAAAACACCAAGGATCCCAGTAAAAGAAGTTTTGTGTGACAGTAAAAACAGCACCACACACACACACACACACACACACACTGCAACATGTCCGGAGGAAAAAGACAAAGTCCTGATGATGTGAGCAAGAACAATAAAGAGAGGAGGAGGGGCAGTCCATCAGAAAATGTGCTTTAGTTTCAACGGACTAACAACTGGGACATGGGCAGGAGGAAATGCAGCTTAGGTAATGGCATACAAATCCCAACCCGGAAAACCATTTGAGAAGAAATGCATGGTACTTGTTCACAACCTTTGGACAAGAAAATATACTGTTTGGTTTTTTTAACCAACGGACAGAGAACAGTACCAGATTTTCTCTCAGCTCCCCAAGGTTTCTCTCAGCTCCCCTGCAGCTTGTTACTTTCTCTCTGACGTACAAGTGGAGCTTGGGTGTGAGTCACCCATACTTGCCACTGGGAGAAGATGGTAAATTCATTTACACAAGTAGGAAATGAATGGAAAAGCCCTTGTGCTGTTGACCAGAATGGGGATGGAGAAGTTCCATCTGCAAAACAGAGTCCGTGAACCCATAAGGAATTGTTGAACTGAGCTGCCTATAGTCACCCAAGGGCAAGAATTAATTTGCCAAGGTAACTAATCCTCATTTCTTCTTTTAACATACTGCCCTTTTGGGTGTTGGCAGCCCACCGTGCAAAAACATGACTCAGGAATTACAAGAAATCAAGCAGCTCCTGCCACAACAGGAGTGCGTAAATCCACTAATGAAGAGGGCTGCAGCTGACCTCTCAAAACTGAATTCCTTCCTAGTGAACACATCATGGAAATAAGCAACCTTCTGGCCTAGTCAATTTCACCCCTCAAGTATTGGAGGTGGAGGTGGTGAGAGACAGCCAGAAGGCTAGACTAACCATGTACAGTGGTACCTCTGGTTACGGACACTTCTGGTTATGAACACTTCAGGTTACAAGCTCCGCTAACCTGGAAGTAGTTGCTCCTGATTGCAAACTTTGCCCCAGGATGTGAACGGAAATTGTGCGCTGGAGGAACTCGTGCAGCGGGAGGCCCCATTAGCGAAAGCACGCCTCAGGATAAGAATGGTTTCAGCTTAAGAACGGACCTCTGGAACGAATTAAGTTCATAACCAGAGGTACCACTGTATCCTTTACAAAAGGCAGTCTTCTGCTTGAGGGAGTTCTCCATTTGAAAGGTGGTCTGGTACGAATCCAGGTTAGACGTAAACAATTCTAGGAAGAAAGAGTAGGGACCTTGAAGGCTCCCAACAACAGCAAGCACCTAGATAGTGGACTGAACAGGCGCACAAGCCACCTGGTTATTGACTTCCCCATTGTAGCCAAATGCATTGCATTGCTATTTAAATTATCACAATTATTTATAAATTTTCATCTCTACATATAAATCAGCAAATACATTTTTTATGCAGATTGGTAGTTTCTCTTGTCATCTCATTGGTGATACATTTCCTCTTTCTCAACAATGCACAAGTGGCCGCAATAAGGAGCATTTAGCCCCTTAGAAGGGCAACTTGGACCCAAAGGAGCTTGCTGAGATCAGCTTGCAAGAGAAGAGTTGCAGCCTTGAAAAGAAGGGTGAAAACTCCCCTTTAGACATGTCTTCTGGTGAGGAGGCATCATGTCTGCATGGGTCTACTCCAAGTCATTTCAAGCAACATGCCACTTGGAGCTCCTAGCAAAACACATTTCCTGAAGTGCCAAGGAACATGGTGGCAGTGGGATCAATTTTCTAATTGCTTCCTAGCAGCAAATGACTCAGGAGCTCAAATTAGCGCAGAAATGGGCAGACAGAATTTTCATTGGTTCTGCCAGATGGAGCCCTATTCCTCCAATCCTGAAAGAACTACATTGAGTGACCTTTTTGCTCCCAAATCCCATTTGACAGGCTGGTACTTAACTTTAGAGCCCTAAATAGCTTAGAACCCAAATATCTAAAAGAGGACCTTGAATACCAGCCAGCCCATGCCATAAGATCTTCAGTGGAGGTCCTTCTCCAAGTACTGTCCTTAGCTCAGATGCATTATGTAGGCACTAAGAAGAGGGCATTCATTCATTCATTCATTCATTCATTCATTCCATTATCTGCAATAGTGCCCCAGCTCTAGAATTCCCTCCCCAGAGAATTCCTTCCTGGTGCCAACATGACAACGACTTAAAACACTTTGATTTGCTTAGGCATTATAAAGCATGATATTGCTTTAGTCTGACTTTAGCTGTTATAAGTTTTTGATGCCTCCCAGTCTGTAATTGTTTGATGGACTTACACTTTATTGCAGAGCTTTCCAAACTTTTCATGTTGATGACACACTTTTTAGACATGCATCATTTCGCAACACTGTAATTCAGTTTTACTAGCAAACCAGAGATTAAACTAACCCCTTCCCAGCCCCAGGAGGAGCATAGGTAGTGTTTGCGCAACCAGAGGCGGAGCTAGCTTCTCTGGCCCCGGAGCGCCACACATGCTGTGCACCCGGGGGCGGGGCTAGCCACCCATGGGGGTGCTGCCCACGGCAAGCGGTGAGCGTCCCAGGGGGGCAGGGCGGCAATGTCACCCCCCTCAGGGATGACACCTGGGGCGGGCCGCATCTACCGCACCCCCTTCTTCCGCCAGTGCACACAACACACTTAAACACTGTAGCTGACACACTGACGTGTCGCGACACACAGTTTGGAAAGCTCTGGTTTATTGTATTTTCATTTTTTAAGTAATGCTTATTAAAAACCATCCTGGAATCCAGTGGTTGAATGGCAGTCTAGAAATCTTTTAAATAAACAAACAGACCTGGAACTAGAATGCAGATTGAATACAAAATATCTTGCACTGTATGTTCCAGGGAAACAAGATGTGGAAAGAGATGTGGTGGGCACATCCAAGTCAGCCGTTTCCAACCTGGTGCCCTACATATGTTGTTGAACTACAGCTCCCATCAACATGGTCAATGGTCAGGGATGCTGTGAGCTGAATTCCAGGAACATGTGGAGGGCACCAGGTTGGGGAATGCTGCCCCCAAATGGTTGGTGGAACACCTTAACCCTGAGGCAGTTAAAAAGGTTGTTAGGCAATCCTCAAGCAAACACATAACAGCCACCCGAAAGAATGGACAATAGAACCACAGGAGCTGCCTTATACTGAATTAGACTATTGGTTCATCTAGCTCAGAACTGTCTACACTGACTGGCAGCAATTTTCCAGGGTTTCAGACAAGAGGCATTCCCATCCCTACTTAGAGATGTCATGGATGGAGACTGGTACCTTCTGCATGCAGAGTAGATGTTACAGCAGCCTTTCTCAACCTGTGGGTTCCCAGATGTTGTTGGACCACAACTCCCATCACCCCGAGCTAGCAAGGCTCAGGGATGATGGGAGTTGTAGTCCAACAACATCTGGGGACCCACAGGTTGAGAACCACTGTGCTACAGCCTTTATGGATTAGATCTTGGCTTGTTAGCCTACATCCAGTCCACCATTGCACTCACATGTCAGGCTATAAGAACATGTCCCCATCCAATGTCCCCACCCTATCCAAATGATAATAATAATTTATTATTTATACCCTGCCCATCTGGCTGGGTTTCCCCAGCCACTCTGGGCAGCTCCCAACAGAATGTTAAAAATGCGACAAAACATCAACTATATTGCTGATATATTTTTCCTTTTCCTCCTCAGCTTACACAGAGTCTTCCAGCTTCCTTATTTCGCCCCTCCATCTCCATCTATTGACTCTTAAGAACACAAGACAAGGTAGCTTGATCAGGCCAATGGTCCAACATCCTGTTCTCACAGTGGCTAACCAGATGCCTGTGGAAAACCCACAAGCAGAGCATTAGCAGAACAGTCTTCTGCCCACCTATGACTCCCAGCAGCTGGAATGCAGAAGCATGCTGCCTCTGACAGTGAAGGCGGAACATAACTTCATGGCTAGTAGCCACTGATAGCCTGGTCCTCCATGCATTTGTCTAATCTTTTGGTGGCCATCACTGCCTCGTGTGGAGTGAGTTCCACAGTTTAAACTATGCACAGTGTGAATAAGCACTTCCTTTTATCTGTCCTCAATCTCCCAAAATTCAGCTTCATGTGATGTGCATGAATACCTGTGCCACGAGAGAGGGAGGAAAGCTTTTCCCTATTGCTTTCTCCATGCAACGCATACATTTATAAACTTCTACCAGGTTTATCTCTTGCTTGTTACTTTTCTCTAACCTAAAAAGTCCCAAATGATGCAGCTGTTCCTCGCAGGGGAGTCGCTCCGTCCCCTTGATTGTCCTTTTCAGACCCTTTTCCAACTCTATCCTTTTCGAGGTGAACACAGCATTCCAAAAGCAGCTGCAGCACAAATTTGGAAAACAGCATTACGATATGAACAGTTACATTTTCAATTCCAATGATCCCTACCATGGAATTTGCCTATTTTCGCAACTCCGATATGCATCAGAATCTCCTGAAGCAAGTCTAAAAGAAAGTGCACACATGCACACATCACAAGAGAAGAAATCCCCCCTCCAGCCATTAAACATGTATTATTATTATTATTATTATTATTATTATTATTATTATTATTATTTGAAGTCTTACATTGCCTTGGGGTGATAAGCCTCTGAAGAAGAAGAAGAAGAAGAAAGGAACTCCAGACATAGGGAGCAACCCACAAGCATGCCTTTCAATTTGCCCTCATGGCTTGACTTGTGGTTCTCAATGTTATCAGGCCCTCATGACCAATTTAGTTGGGACACAGGGCAGGCTTTTAGGGCCTTCAGTGTCTAATGAGCCCACATTCACCTCTGGCATAGCAGAGTGAGGATTCAGCTGTGAATTTCCAAAACAATGCACAGCATTTTCCCAGGATTGTGCCTTGGGTGAAGGAGCTCCAGGTTCTCTCTTACACAGTTCAAGATCCCAAGCCTGCCCCTGTACAGAAGGGCCGCAGCCTCACTCTTGGCCACTGTTCCCTTGGCTCCAGTGATTTTGCCATTTTTTTCACTGTGTGTCAAAGCAGTGTCTTCTCTATTATCGAGGTTATAAAGCTCTGCATTTCTGAATCCCTGACCTGTTAAAGAAGCATTAGAATAGCATCTCACCAGTCCTTGGTGCCTTCCTCTTTCCATTTGTGTTTCTTTATTAGGTAACATTCACGTATCCACTTTAGTCACTTCCTTTCTTATCCTGGAATGGATCCCATCCGATCCTGGCTTCCCCCCACCCCACCCCAACTTCCTGCATTCTGTTTCTTTCATCATCTCTCTTCTCATGTGATCCTGAATTCCTGTTGTTTATATCCTTAAAGCCCACAGAAATCCATGGAGGTTTATTTTTTCCCTTGGCAGAAGTATCCCCCCTCCCCTTTTCCTCTGCCATGCTTGTCAGAATAGGGGCTGGTTGCCACAAGGGGCCATTGGATACTCAATTTTGTTGCAATGATGGTACCCGCACTAGGAAAAGACCCTGAGGCAAGCAGTAAACTTATCCTCAAAGGCTAGTTGCATCCCCACCTCCTCCCTCCAAGCTTGACTGACTTCTGCCTGGAAGCATGAAAGATTGCATTCTTTCCAAACCTCTGCTTTGTTTATTCCAATATTCTCTGTCGTAAGACTGGATATTCCAGTTAACTCGCAGAAATGTGCCGTCCACTTTCTTAGCCCTGTCAATGTCACTTGATGTACAGTGGGGCCAATGAGCTCTCCAGCCCAATTTTGAACTGAGATGAATTTTTTTTTTCCTTTTGCCACATCAGTCATCAAATGCTCCCCTGCTTTTCTGCTGTGACACAGAACAAAAATAAAAGAATGGGTATCTCTTTTCCACTGCCATCTCATACGATGGGTATGGAATAAATAAATGATCTATTTGTGGGGAACATTTCCATGAAAATTGTGAAGTTGGGGTAGGACAGAGATCGCAATAAAATAGATGCCTATATCCCTGGAAGATATGGGCAGGGCAGTGGTGAAGCTGGATTATTTTGTACTCTGGACTTAATGGTCTTATGATGGTGTTGGTTAGAGCTATAAACAGCCATGCAAAGCCAACAATTATCATTTCTCTTCCCACACCAACATTCCATATTTTACAACTGATATGTTTGGAGGAAGGGAAAGAGCTTGCCAACACTGCTTAACAACAACAACAACAACATCTCTGAGCACGTGCAGTTTTGCATTTGAAATGCACTTGCCTCATAGCACCATCCTGATGATTACAGGAATTGTAGTTTGGCAAGGTGCTGAAAATCCCAATGCTTGCCCTGTCTGTTGTGCACAGAAACATGATCATAGAATTAGAGTTGGAAGGGACCCCGGGGGTCATCAAGTCCAACCCCCTACAATGTAGGAATCCTAACTAAAGCATCCATGACAGATGGCTATCCAACCTTTGCTTAAAAACCTCCAGTGAAGGAGAGTACACAACCTCTCAAGGGAATCTGTTCCACTGTCAAACAGCTCTTGGGGTGACATACAGTGGTACCTCGGGTTAAGTACTTAATTCATTCCGGAGTTCCGTACTTAACCTGAAACTGTTCTTAACCTGAAGCACCACTTTAGCTAATGGGGCCTCTTGCTGCTGCTGCGCCGCTGGAGCACGATTTCTGTTCACATCCTGAAGCAAAGTTCTTAACCTGAAGCACTATTTCTGGGTTAGTGGAGTCTGTAACCTGAAGCGTATGTAACCCGAGATACCACTGTATACTAGTTTATGGCTGGTGTGTCCATATTTCCTGAGCTGATTGTGTTTCTTTGAGCAACATTTTGCAGTCTGTGGCTCAGTTACTTGTGTCACCCATGTCTTACTAACACAAGTGTTTGTGGCAGGTACTAGCTAATCTTAATCAACGGATAAACTTCGATGTTTTAAAATACCTTCGGCATTTAAAATAGCTGTGCTTCCTTGCAGGCATATAAATATATTCCAATTATACATTTGCCAAAAAACAAACAAAAAAACCCCAGTTTAACCTCTTGGATATCAAAGAATGTTCATATAGTTCTGTTTAGAGCCTTCTGTTGGATAGAAGGTTAGTGTATCAAATAATATCTTATGCCTTCATGGAGACTTTACGGACAATGCATTCAGCAAATCCAATAGGTTTATGGCATATGGCTTGTCATCATAAACTATTTATTTTAGGAGTCATCTCAATTGTTTTGTGTTAGATGTATGAGTGGGCGAAGCTTTTAGGATTACAGTGGTACCTCTGGTTACGTACTTAATTCATTCCGGAGGTCCATACTAAACCTGAAACTGTTCTTAACCTGAAGCACCACTTTAGATAATAGGGCCTCCTGCTGCTGCCGTGCTGCCGGAGCACGATTTCTGTTCTTATCCTGAAGCAAAGTTCTTAACCTGAAGCATTAGCGGAGTCTGTAACCTGAAGTGTATGTAACCCGAGGTACCACTGTACTGCCACAATCCATGCAACAGTGAAAGGCTTGCAAATTGCTATTGTTATTTAGTGACCAAAGAGCAGGCTGTATTACATTTGATGTTGGTTGACCAAAATTGTTTTTTCATGGAAATCAAAACCGTTTTAAAATGCAGTGACTCTTACATCTGCTATTTTGTTTAGCAGCAGGAGTTCTAACAAAGCTGCTGGAATAGAGACAGCACCTGTCAGCGCTGCCCAAGGTCCCAGCTCACACAAGACCAACGCTGCTTCTTGCTCAAGTTTAAAAGTCTTTATTGAAGTTCGGTCTCATTTCCAGACGCGCAGCGCGCAACGCTACATCTATCCATCAGACCGTAGAAGTCCCATCTGAATCTCCTCCCCCCTGACACCAGCTTAAGATTCTAGCCTTACTCCACCTCTTCCTCTGTTCCTTCTTTCTCTGGGTCCTTCTGCTAGTCGGAGTCTCAGCCCTCCGAGATTCCTCTGACGCTGATTCTCCCGACTCCTCCCCCCCCCTCTTTCGGGCTTTAGGACCTGGCTCCCAATCCGGGTTTTCTGCTGTCCCGCGCTCCTCCACATTTGAACTTGGCGCGCGCGCGCAGCCTCCCACTTTCCTTCTGACCGTTACACTTGTGTCACTGCTCCCCCTTTCGGGGAGGCTAGCTGGACCTGGCCTTCCCTCCGTCTCCCCACTCCCCGATGGAGGAGAAGCTGGTCCTGACTCACGTGACTCTTCCCCCCCACTGTGCTCTGGTGAGGGAACTGGCCCTACTCCTCTGCTACTCCTTTGGTACTCCCCTCTGGTTCCTTGTTTATGGATCGTCCCCTCTGGGATTCGCCTCGCCCTTACCTTAGGCGCCCCCTCCTGGGAATCTTCAGATTCGCTGGAGAAGCTCATGGAATCTCTCGGTCCACTGTCATATTCCCCTACGCTCCCCTCTGATTCCTCTCCTCCGCTCTCTATTTGCTCTCTCCCCTGCTCTTCTGCTCCTGAGCCTCTGACAGCACCTTACACAAAGAATCCCCCATTCCCTGCTGCGAGCAGACGATTAATATTTTTTTACGTTTTATTTTATGAATGACGTTTCCGGAGTTGCAGCATTCTCAGGCCTTTTGCTTCTCTCTTGCCAACTTCCTTGAATTCGGACACCTTCACAGTGGATCTTCATTAGCCCAGCTTGACATCCAAAACAGAGTTCAGTGATTTTCCACTTCTCCCTCTCTCACACCCTTGCCCCAGTTCATGCTGTGTGAATATTACCTGCCTTTTTAAGACAGAGTGTTTCTACAGATATTAGCACACTGAAGAGCTAAACTTTCCATTCCTACAGCTCCACGTGCCAGATCTCAACTGCAGGTCACCAAGAGATTTTATCATCTGCA
Source organism: Podarcis raffonei (assembly GCF_027172205.1). Lineage (NCBI taxonomy): Eukaryota > Metazoa > Chordata > Lepidosauria > Squamata > Lacertidae > Podarcis > Podarcis raffonei. Next base: position 55,675,446 of record NC_070605.1, on the reverse strand, counting down.
TGCCCATGCAAAAACAACACTGAGCATTTCAGCTCTGTATCAGTTTACGTCTTCAAAGTGCTAAGCAAACATTAATTAATCCTAACCACAGTCCTGCAGAGAAGGCAAGTATCTATATCCCCATTTTACTTACATAGGAGGAAAGGAGCCTAGTCATATGCAGATCCCTGTAATGACTGGCTAGCGAGCCAAGAACAAAACTCAGGCATCACTCCCAGCCTTTCGCTTTCTTGCAGTGCTCTAGTTTCAAGTTTCCCCTTTCCCCTTGATTTTTGATGGGCCTCCTGCCTGGCATCACTTTCTCCATACTCTAATCTCCCTTTTCTTTTCAATGTCTGCACAGACTCCTGCTTATTAATTAAGAGTGACACAGAGACAAGTGCCTTGTCCCGCCAGCCCCCAGTCTGGTGATCTGTTAAGCTCAGCACAGTCATTCTCCTGTCCATTAAAACAGCTTGCCCAGAATGGTTGGTCTTTTCTACCGCTATCTCTCGGCTTCTTCACATGATGCAGCAATCCATGACATCATGGAGCTCTCTGTGTGCATGAAGGCTCATTTGTTTATCGTTCTTAAAAAGCATATAGGATAGCTATCAGTGCTACAGAGAATAAGGCCCCCATCTGCACTATATATTTGAGGCAGTATCGTACTACCATAAGCAGTCGTGGGAAACTGTAGAATCCCAGGAAGTGTAGTTTGGTAAGGGTTCTCAGAGTTCCCTGGGAAAAGGGATTCACCGTTAAACCACTCTGGGAATTGTAGCTCTGTGAGGAGAACAGTGGTCTCCTAACACTCCTCAACAAACTATAGTTCCCAGGATTCTTTGGGGAAAACATCACATTAACAATATTCCAGCTGTTACTATGAAACCAATGCAGTATGGGCTATGTATGGAAAGTTATTACAGGTTGTGTGCCAAGATGAATAATGCCAGGCTTAACCCTGCATAACTTGGACCTAAAGATTTATGCTGCACATCACCCTAAACTGTATTGTTATAAATAATACTATTAATCACCGCTTGATAATACTATAGGCATGTATAAGTAGCACATACTTATTTGGCTTAATATCTAAACAGTGTGCCAATCACACACACACACACAGAGAGAGAGAGAGAGAGAGAGAGAGAGAGAGAGAGAGAGAGGAGAGATTCCTGTCTTTTTATAGCACTTAGTTATTAATGAATACATTTCATGCTCCAGGACATTTTTGCCAATGGCAGGTATGGGCTAGAATGGATCCAGGAGTTCCCTGGATTCCTGGTTTGCCATCCAAAAATGGAACAAACATTGCATCATTGGGGGAGTTGTTATTTTAATGTGGATTCCCGGACTATTCAATCAATTTCAACTGCATTCAGTGGGACTTCCCAAAATTGTCTCATTGTTTTATTTCATATGCTGGCCAGCCTAGCGGATTCTTGAATCCAGACATGTATTTCAATATTTTTGGCACAATTTTGTTTTGTAGCTTTGTCGTAGATATTATGGCATGGTATTTTCTGCAGTCTGCTAACAAAATTTGCAATGATTAGTCTCCCAGAGAGACTCTTCATTAATGAACTATAATTCATTATTTTGCCAGATCTGTTAGGCTTAGGGATGAGAAAGACATTCAGTATTGTTTTGTATTTAAATGTGAACTCACCTCATTTGCACTTTCTGCAACAATATGTGAGCCAAAATACAGCTATACTTCCAAATATACCCTTCTCATTTTATGGTGCAGTACAACAACCAAAAAATTACAGACTAGAGGGGAATGTGCATAAAAATTCATATTAGCGAAAATATCATTATAATGCTTTATAGGAGGGGAAATTGCTTCCAAAAATGTATGTATTAGACAAAAATGTATGAAACACATACTAAGAGGCTGATGAATTTTCATGAGAACAAAAAAAATTAAAAAAAATTGAATTCACACCGTGACCTGGAAATGTGGTGAATGGACCATCCTTAGAATGGCCACCCTGAGTTGTAGCAGATACAATTTTGGTGGACTGCTACTTTTCATGTGTATGTGTCAAATTTCATTAAGTCTTTGTTTCTCTCTATATCAGCACTGCTTCAGCGTTTTAAAAGGATGCAGACATATGGCAGGGTCTCAAAAATATCACATGCAAAGATAGGAGGGAAAACTTTTACCCTCTTTAGCACACAATTTTACATCCTGCAGTTAACGTTCATTGAATTGGTTTTTGACTTCAAAACATATGAGCCATATAAAGCAGTGCTTTTTGATAATGAGTTCCGATAACAAGTTTATGATTACTTCTGAATTGCACTATAGCAGTAACACCCATAAAGGAAAAGTCATTGGAAAGTGAGGGCCTTTTTGTACACATGAAATTAAGAGTACTGCAAATACAGTACAGTGGTACCTCGAGTTAAGTACTTAATTCGTTCTGGAGGTCCGTTCTTAACCTGAAACTGCTCTTAACCTGAAGTACCACTTTAGCTAATGGGGCCTCCTGCTGCTGCCGCATCTATTTTCTTCTGCACTGCCTGTCAGCTGCAATCTCAGTTGCAACTTCAGACTAGACTATATATAGTATCCGTGGGGACACACCAATATCACTGGATCCACAATGCCCAAAAGTTTTAGTAATTGTTACAACAACCTTTAAAGATCAGAAAATATCATTATCCCCATTTTGCAGATGGAGAGGATAGCTGAGGCAGAAGTTTGGCTGGTCTACCCGGGGAGTTTGCTATTAAGGTGACAATTGAACTGGGGGGTTAATGAAGACAATCCTCTTACAGCACAATCCAGTGCATGTTTACTCAGAAGTAAATGCCACTGTGTACAACAGAGCTTACTTCCAGGTAAGTGTGCATAAGGACACAGCCATTATCTATAATGCTAGAATGACCTAAAAATCTATGGTGTTTTAGTGAACACCTGCCCTTGTGTCTAATTCTGCACATATATGCCAGCACTAGTTGGTAGGGTCAAGCTGTTTCAGTTGCAATCCATCCAATTCCACACCCTCCCACTTCTGTTCCCCACTAGTTCCCCAACATCACATTCTACTGTGGCTAATATCCAACTCAGGATGGTTGTTCCTCTGCTTAACCTTCTGTGTTTATAGCTTTGTTGATAATCTCAAAGCTATCACTTTCTCTACTTTACACAGTCAGCCAATCCCCAGTAGTCTTAGTCATAGGACTCTCCCCTTGGTCTCCAAACTCAAGACTAGCTGCCCTTACATAACAAACCCATGAAGTAGATATTTTATGCAGGAGGAATTAAGGCAAAATGAGTTGTCCAGGCCCACCAGGAATTTCACCCTTCAGACCACAGTGTTTTGAATTTTTATGTGTTATGTGAAGGCCACAACAAGGTCTGTATTTCAGCCAGAAGTCATCAGTGGCTGAGCATCCCCTGGCAAGATACACAAAACAAAATTGATGAAATGGATCCCAGTCCAGAGAAGGTTAACCATGACTAAGTCCCACGGGCATCAGTTGGGTTTCAGTTGGTTACGACAGATAATTTGACCACTAATTTCAGTGAGACTTGAGCATTATTAACTTCATCCAGATTGGAGCCATTGCCTCTGAGCACAGCAGCTCCTCAGGGTGGGGTGAGTGGCAAGGCATCCATGATATATGGAGTGGTATATTAGCCTTGCCACACTTTCGGAAATTAACCACTAGCCATAGCTCTCCAAACCAGGAGATTCCCAGAACAAAGGATTATTCCACACATGGCATCGTCCTTGCAAATCTGTATATCACCATGTATCTCAGTTTCCTTGCAACCCTGGGGCCTTTCATCTTGAGCTATTTATTTCACCATGGAAATGTGCAGCTGTTGGCATTTGCCCTTAAAGTAAGCAAATTGCCATATGGTTGTGCAGGTGTCACAGTCACCTTGAACGACTGCCTGTGACATGAATGATGCCACATTGGCCATCTTACTGATAGAAGAGGAGTTTTCCAGTTAAAGCAACTACCTAGAGGAATGGTGGATTTTCTTCCTCTGAAGGTCTTCAAGCTGGACTGTCATCTCTATGGGGTGATATAACTCTGGATTTCCTGCAGCAAGCAGCAGGTGACATTAGCTGTCCTACAAGGCCCTCCAACCTTTTGATTTAAGCAACACCACTCTCTCCCCATGCCAGTTCCATTTTTATGTTATTTATTATTAGTAAAACTTTGGAGCTGAGCATCCTTGCCGCTGTCCCCAGCAGACACACACACACACACACACAGACACACACACACAAATTGCAACTTTCATGCAGGTGTCTGTTCACCTAAATACTAAAAAGCAGCAAAGCCCCACCACTTTGCAAACGTTCTTTTCTTCTTCTTGCAGCACAATTCAATGCAAGCTTACTCAGAAGTAGACTCTGTACAAGATGCTCCTTAGAAATAGTGTTTGGCATTTCTAAGTAGCCACAGTTATATGAAGTGTGCGCCTCCTCTCCATTTTTAAAAATACATATATCATAACAAAGTCTGTTTGAATATTGTGGATTTTGGCTTTATACTTTGTTGGTTTTTTATTCCTAGGTTGCTTCCAGATAACCTGCTTAATGTGTACCCATCCTGATTTGTTTGTGGAGAGATTAAACAATGCTGTATCAAGCATGTATTGTGTTGGCCTACACTTTCCCACCACTTTCCTTACTGCAAAAAGTCCAATCATTCGTGGAAGCAGGTTTGTTTTGCAACAACTCCCAATCCATAATCTGAATATGCCAGTATGTGAGCAAATGCCATTAAAAATAATGACAACGTCCATCTGTCAATCTATCTATCCACACACACATACACAATGTGGTGGGGCAAACCACACATCTCTTCTGTGAAAGAAATCTTGTGAGAATATTGCCCAGAGGCTAAAAGAAAAAGAAGAACCATGGGAGATAAGTTCACTAGCTAAGCCCTTCTGAAATATTTTGGAGATAGGAAAGTCCTTCCTCACTATGGAGGTATGGAGGCAGCGATTTCTGTCCCATTCTGTGTTCCTCACAATCAGCACTTGTTTCATCTCTCCACAATTTGGCTTCTGCTAAAACCTTCCTTTTTTTGTATTTCTAACTGCTATAGACAAAACTAACATAATAAATTATGTAATTAATTATGCAATTAATTTCAATGCATATCAGTGGAAGGGAAACATCAAAAACAGTTACAGCAAATCCTGCTACATGATTGCTTACATGATTTCCATTCCTGACCTTGGGTGAACATGTGAATTCGGGCCATTTCTGCCCCTGTGTCCATTTATTGAATTCTCTGACATCCCTACTCTTCACACACTTATCTTGAAACACACCCAAAGCATAAATACTCTACATTTAAAAAAACAACAGGGTTGTACCTTGGCATGGCTTTTAATTGAAAGAGAGACATTCAATCCCTTTGTATTTTTAAGAGAAGCCTTTCCCAGTTCACGAGGCTAAACACACCCCTGTGCTAAGCACATAAAAAATATGAAAATGTTTGCATTCATTTAACACATACGCTAAATACAAAGAAACCCATGGAATGAATTGCTGTTTATGTACACAAAGGAAAGGGAATGATTAACAATCGGCTGAAATAAACTTTGGGGTAGATTGTTAAAGCTTCAGCATGGGGCCTACACAAAATCTATGGCTGGTACCCCTATCACTCATGACCACAGCTCATTGCCAGCTCTCAATTTGGGAAAGCCTTTGGTCCTTTGGGCAAGGCCCCTTTCGACGCAGGCCTACCTCCTCCTTGCTGCCATTGTCACCTGCTGTTGCTCTCCTTGCCAATGCTGCCTTCTTGTTTGCCAAGGAGAAAACTAGCGAGCTAGTGAGCAGTGGCAGTGGCTGCTTCCTCCTCCTTACTGCACTTGTTCATCCTCTCTGGAACAACAAAGGAGAAAGCGGCAACAGTGAGGAGAAGGAGCAGGAGCTAATGGGGTCTTTGCAGTGTGACATCTCTTCAAACCACTGGATACCAGCAGGTGCCTAAATACGTCAATCTCTGACACCAGCCTTGCTTCAATCAAGAGAACTACAGGTGCTCAAATTCCCACGCAACACATGCAAACACTGACTGGCCAATTCATTTCAAAGGAAGAACCTGAACAATATGTGCATATTTTTATGCATGCACATATTTATGGATGCTGCTTCTGAAAGCAGTGAATCAGAGTCCAAACCAAATCTTGTAACACGCACATGCACACACACACGTGTTGAATTGTATTTTTTAAAGGTTTTTAAAAAACTATTTAAATGTGATTGGGGGGGGTTAAAAACAAAAGAAAAGAAAAGAAACAAAAACAGTACAGCTTGATGCAGAAACAGGAAGAAATGGACACTTCCAAAAGTGTCACTGACCAGAAACAGACTGATTCATCCATTCCCATTTCCAATCAAAAAAAAAATTCTGTTTACATATTCAACTGGAGTCTATAGCTTTCCTTCCTCCTTCTAAGAATTAGTACAGCTTTGGGGATCCATTAATATAACTGAGCTTGACAAATGTCCATGGTGCTTTCCTAGGACAAAAATCAGCTTGTCTTCTAGCAAAAATTTCATGATCCGTTTCTAGATTATTCTTACATATATATTTTTTCTCACCAATCTATGTATGTGGTCAATTTATAGTTTAAAATACTTTTTCACACGCACACCCATATATGTTTTCCACTGAAGTCTGTGCTTTTTCCGAGACCCACCCAAATTCCAGTACTTGGCTGGCGAATGTGCCAAGTTTTCTTGCTCTCTATGCAACGAATGGAAAAAAAATGCCCCCCTTTTTTCCATTTCTGCACATTCTTGGAGAAAGGAAGGAAAGTGCTCCAGAGGAATTTGGTCCTACCTGTTGTTTCAAATGTGAAACATGAAAGCGTCTCAGAGCAAGTAGCCTGGTGCCTGCAAGTGAAATTGTGTTCTACAAGAATCACTGAAATTGAGTATGATTTCCAGAAAGAAGCAGAGGAGAGTGACCATGTTTCAAAAGAATTATAAAACAAGAAGAATGCAAGATCCCATGATTCTTTGTTCCAGTTCAATACTATGTCAATGAGTCCCTTGAATTCATTGATGTTTTATGAGGGAGGTGAAAACATCAAAGCTCAACAGGGAAAACTATTGAGTTTTCCATAATGAAATGATAGCTTTCAGCTGCAGCTTCACATCCTTTCTTTAATGAAAAGCAAGTTAATAGATTTCAGCATTTCATGAAAGGCAGAGAGTTTGGCTGTCTTTTCCTTATGCTTGAAGCATAGGAGACAAGGGATGAATTTGTGGAAGCTGAGTTGAAGGAGGCCACATACTGGCACTGTTTTCAGATGATAACTCTCCCTTTACCTCCTGAATGGCTTTGACTTTCCAGACCAGCATGCTTGACGAGTGACCAGCTCACTGACAATGATGCTTTTCCTTCTCTGCATGGACATTGCCTGCTGCTGGATGCTAGCTTGCATTGTGAGCTTACCTAAATCTCTTTCTCACTTCTTGAAGATGCAGCCAGCATGTTAGGGTAAGATAACAAAGAAATAGCCCCAGAGGCTTCCAGCACTGCTCTAACCCATACTTCCCCCTATTTTCAAAGTCCAGAGGCCTTCTGTAGCTAAAATGACACCCACTTGAGGGAGTTATCAGCCCACAAGAGGGAACCCCAAAGTTTGCTGGAGTACAGCTTTATTTGGGTGCGGGGCATCTCTATGAGGATTGAGCATGGTCAATAGCCACATAATGCTGACCAGCTCTTGGTTGGAGGGAGAGATGGAATGCAAATAAGGCTGCAGTCCTATCTGGCTGTAGGCCCCATTAAATTCAATAGGTCTTACTTCCACTCAAAGCAGGAAACATGCTTCAGAGCAAATAGAAAAAGCTGGCTGGAGGTGCCAGGGGATAAATGGAGCATATTTATAGATGACCTTGAAGTTCTCGCTTAGATTAGGACAGGTGTAGCATTTTTTTCCAGGACAGAGAGAACATAGAATCAAGTGCAGGAATACAAAAAACAAAACAAAAAACAGTTAGGCTATAGGGAGAGTAATAGGTTGGGGACAAATCATGGCTTAGGGTAGAGAGGGGACACACATGGCTGCACGCCTATCGAAGAAACAAGGCTGAGGAAAACAGACAGAGAGTGAAAGGCAAAACAACTTACACTCAGCAAAACGTGCGCCCAGCTAACCAGCAGCCTCTTCCTGCTTCTTTTTCAGGGGCTGGTGGATGGGGGAGAGGGAAATAGCAGCAAATGCTGTCAGAGCCATCAAATAAAATTACTTCCACCAGGTCTCATTCTACATCCTAAGAAGAGTTGAGTCATCCTTTTGCTCTATTTTGTGTTATACTACTGCTACTCTGTGTACGGTGATGCTTCCTAAAGAACTGCAGATTGTTGCCATAGGAGGCAGGAATACCTCTTTGACCTCCCAGTCTATGTGCAGATGGAGTCACTGTGTTTATTCCCTCTTCTGAGCCGCATAACAGAGTGTGCCCCCTCCCCTGCATATCTGGTGTTGGGTAGGACTGCTGACCAATTTGGGGCCAGGGACAGCAGGCTCCTGCACATCTCAGAAATGTAAGGCTTCCCCTAGGGAAGTTTTGCTAGCCTTCTGTGATAATATGTGGCATCTTCTTCGCTTTTCTTGCTCCACTTTGTCCTCCAGAGCCCAAAACAAGGCAGCAATGCCAACTAAGTGTTCCTGCTGTTGTTTTAGTTCAAACTGTGCCCATCTAGTTCAGCTTAGCTCTGATTAATGTAATGGGAAGGAGGGGTGGCATCTCTATAACAGCAGAGACCCCCCCCCCATTCTATGCTGCAGATACAATTCAAATCACCCTTGCCTGTGGTTGTGTGTCAGTGAAGGGCTTGGTTCCAATTATTGCAGAGTTAAATGCATGCTTAACTGTCCTGAAGCATGTGAGGAACATCTAAAAATTAGAGAAAACAATGGAGTCCAGCACAGCCAAAATCCCTTCCATTGAATGCGCATCAAAGAACCTTCAGAATGCTTTTAGAAACATAATTTGGGGATTAGGTGGTAGCTGACTATCCTTTGTTATGGAAAGTTTTGCAATGCTACATTTCAAAAGAAGACAGATGAAAACCTCTGCATTATCAATTGCACATAACTTCAGCAAAATGAGGTGGTGTGGTGCTTGTTTATTTACATTTCATGCTATCTTATCTTTATTACTGTTCTTTTACAGTCCTGTCTCTGCTCAAAAGTTCAACAATCTTGAGAACGTCAAACGTTGAGTCCTGAAACGATTGTGCTAAATAATGTAGGACTGTTCACTGTCGCTGAGCAGATTTCTACAATCAGATCCAGGCAATGGTAATGTGACAATCGGAACACATAACTGTGTGTTTCATTGACTTTTCCAGGACTAAAGGAAGGTGGGAACTTACTATGGTGTTTTCCAAGTCACCTGTTGCAACAGAATAACAAATATTAGCCTTTGCCAAATACTTCAGTTATGTACTAAGGCTGATGATGGATATCAGCTGAGTTGAGACTGGTGGGAACAGAACATAAACACTGATATGGCAGTGCAACTGTGGAAAATAAGCATACAAGGAATGGCCATTAAGATTCTACAAATGATTTCTAAACCTAAATTCAAATACAGTGATACCTCAGGTTAAGTACTTAATTCGTTCCGGAGGTCCGTTCATAACCTGAAACTGTTCTTAACCTGAAGCACCACTTTAGCTAATGGGGCCTCCTGCTGCTGCCGCGCCGCCAGAGCACGATTTCTGTTCTCATACTGAAGCAAAATTCTTAACCCGAGGTACTATTTCTGGGTTAGCGGAGTCTGTAACCTGAAGCGTATGTAACCTGAAGCGTATGTAACCCGAGGTACCACTGTACATAAGATGAATTTGATAACTACAGTACCACAGTGTTGTTGTTCTCACACACTGTATGTGGTTCTTGATTGGACAGCATAGGAGCATCCTGAGCTAATTTATTTGTTGGTTTCCCACTTTGTTCATCGAAGGCTGCAACCTGATACCCACTTACCTGGGAGCAAGCCCATTAAACTCAGTGGAGCTTATCTCTGAGCAGCAATGTATGTTTATACTGCAAATTTGGAAAACGTGCAGTGATGCATTGAGACCTAACTGACCAGTGCTATCCAGGGAATTTTATTTTGATGTGTGTTTCAATCCTCTGCATGACACAGGAAAAACAAAATGCAACCAATATGTATGAAGATAGGGCTGGCCAGCATTTTATCTTTTCTGTATTAGAAGCAATAGCTGCTGAAATCATCTGTGAGATTATATAGTGCCTTCTTGGGCATCTAGTCATTCTGTCTAGCCACCAAACCACACCCAGGCAATGGACTGGTGGTACCACAAGCAGAGTGCAGGTGCCCTGATTTAAGGTGACTGCAGCACAATATCACTACATCATCTGAGCAAATGAAGCTAAACAAAGCCTTCCCTCAAAGAAAAAAGTTCAACAACAAGCCCACAGTCACCCTCCAAGACATTAGCTAGTTTGACCTGGTGGAAAATTCCTCCCCTGGCCTAAAATATGGCTGTAAGCCTTGAGCAAAAGCCATTCATCAACTTTTTTCAAGAGAAGACTTACCTAAGGCTCCACGCTACTGATCTGCCTCTAGCTATAGAGGACCTTCATGCCCTGAAACTCAAGGAACAGTCTAGATAAAGGTAGGAATTTTTCTCATTGTGATAGAAAGCTTAAGTAACTCTGATGGACACCAAGGGGATTTAAATTTGGCTGGATCCTGCCCATGCATCATACTTGTAGGCATGCCCTATTAGACAAACACATGGGACAGCAGAAGGTCACATCCACACCATACTTTTAAAGCACATTTAAGGCACATAGCTCTCTCCAAATAATTCTGGGAAGTGTAGCTAAGTCACAAAGGTACAATTCCCAGCACCCTTGAACCCCCAGGATTCTGAGTAAATTGCAGGAAAATATCATAGAAAGAAACCCCAAATGGGAAGACTAAAGGATGTGGCTGGGCCATGGAGTTCTGGCAGACGACAGGTGCAAGCCCTCACTTAGGCTAACAGGGTGAAAGGAAGCAAGCAGCCTGCTTGTCCTTATTGGGGGGAGTAAAACAGGGGCCAGGAGTTGCATGCTATAACCATGCAGCCTTGTCCCAATTCTGCCTCCTCCAGGATCCTTTAAGGTATGAGGTGGTCTGTCACCTTCAATCACTCATTTTGGGTGGGTAATGGGATAGTAGTGCTTCCACCCATTCAAGCAAACCTTCCAAAGGACTCTTGGAACTGCAAAGGGAGCAAAGGCGTTCAGAGCTTACAGCATCCTGAAGTGGGAAGAAGTTATGGTTGGAGATGTACAAATCATTTCTCCCTCCCCATGCTTTACCACTCTGGTTTGGGACTAGGTAAGGAGCTTAGCTCTTCAAATCTGAGTTGTTCAACAGCAAGGTTTCAATATGGTCAGGGCAGAGCTTAATTCTTTCCCAACCCTGAACCTAGGTGGTGTAGCTATGATCTAACAGGAGAAGGAAATGGATGAAAGGATGAAAGATGAGTGGCACACATCTCCAACTCCAGTTCTCCTCTCCCTGCAATCCTCTAAACTCTTAGGGGTTGTCTGCCCCCTTCTTCACCTTAAAAGGTCCTTTGTGAATGGTTAATGGAGACTGAAGTGGAAAGCACTTTCTCCAGCACAAATTAACCTTCCTCCCACAAGCTGTGACAGAGGAAGCTCTTATGCCAAGTCAGACTCTCAGTCCATCTAGCTCAGTATCCAGGGGTCAGCAAACTTTTTCAGCAGGGGGTCGGTCCACTGTCCCTCAGACCTTGTGGGGAGCAGGACTATATTTCGAAGAAAAAATGAACAAATTCCTATGCCCCACAAATAACCCAGAGATGCATTTTAAATAAAAGCACACATTCTACTCATGTAAAAACACGCTGATTCCCGGACCGTCCGCGGGATGGATTTTGAAGACGATTGGGCCAAATCCGACCCCTGGGCCTTAGTTTGCCTACCCATGGTCTACACTGAGTGGCAACAGTTTGAGGCAGGGGTCCTTCCCAGTCCTGCTTTGATTTGCCAAAGGTTGCACCTGGGACCTTTTGACAACAAAGTATATTCTTTTCTACTGAAAGACAGCCCTTCTCATGAAAGGGACAGTTCCATATAATAGCTTATAGGATCCTGGAGCAGGGAGTATCTAGGTTTATGGGATGTGCACCCAACCCCAATGTTTCACCCGTTCTCACACAGAAATCAGGAAAACAGCAAATCCCCCCCCCAACTTGCTGTGCTGGAGGATTTAAGGCAGGGGTGGCCAATGTGGTACCCTCCAGATTGTTGCTGGACTCCAATGCCCACCTTGACCACGGGCTCTGCTCATTGACGTTAGGGTCAACAACACCTACAGGGCACCAACATTGGCTACTACTGGTTTGATGAATGTTTGCCCCAGCCCCATTCTCAATGATACAGCAAGAGCAGGAATTTCCCCCTTATTTATTCTCCCTTCCTGGCCATTCCTCAGTGTCTCCCATGCTGTAGAAACAAAATAGTAAAGTGCTGCTTGAGTCTGTAGTAACTCATTCATGAGTGTTCCTTCTTTCCAGTAGGTTAGAAACAGAACAGCAGGGCAGCAGCCTTCAAGCACTTGACATTTAATGGGTTCTGTGAGATGGCAAACTTTGATTTTAACTCTTTAATACAGAAACTTGTATCTGGTATATTTCTGTGTTTCATTTCTGCATATAGAGAGACAGACAAAAATACTTTGGGGCAAGAGAGAAAGGAGAAATAATATAAAAACACCAATATTTTACTTAGGTGGCTTTTTTAAAAAGCCAAAAATGATTTGAAACACACAGTCTCAGGGCAGTATGTAGAATAGTTAATTTCTGTTGTTTTTGGCTCAACACCTCAGCACCGTCTGGTACTTCAAGGTTTAGCTCTCTCTTTCTTACCAGAGGCTGCCGGCTGTCTGTGTTAGCTAAAGATATCTGGGGCAATAAAAGTGGAAGAAACAGCGCTATCTATAAAATCAGGACAAACAAAAAAGAAGTTTGGAGTCCCTGAGTTTATGATTGCCACATTGACTTGTTTCTTTGCTTGACTGAACAAGTTTAAAAGATCTGCTTTAACCTGTTTTAACCAGGATCAGATACAAAACCTGAACCTTGGACACATTTAGGTCTGTCCAAGCCAAATCTAAAAATGTGTACAGTCTTTGGATGTGTGTCTTGTGTACTTGTTAGAAGTAACGTAATTCTGGGTTGGCCACAGACAATTTGTGGTGCACCTACCTCAATGGTTCTTGAACAATTTTGGGGGTTTTTCTGAATTTTTTTGTCATCAAGAGCCCTTTTACAAATTACTACGGAAATTACTGTTATTAATTTGATTTCTTACTCCTCCCCACCCCCCTTCACCCCGAGGTCCTGTGAGGGAAGCACATTTTGGACACTGCCACTAGTTAAAGGAACAAGGTTGCTTGGCGTGATTTGTACAATTTTGTTAGATTGTGTTGTAAGCTGCCTCAGAGAGCCTTTGACTGAAAAGTGACATGCACAGAATGAAGTGGTCAACTTAGGTGGTAGAATTTTGGACCGTACCTTTTCAGAATTCAGTGGGGGTGTACATTTATGTGTCATAAATTTGATTGCTCTACATAAATGATTTTCTACATGTATTAAATTTCCTACAGCATTAAAACTTCATAATGTGCTGGTTTAGGCAATTTTTAAAGTGCAGGGAGTAGTCAAAATTTTTGCCTCTCACCTGCAACAATCTAAAGTAGTTTAGTCTAGAATTCTTAACCTTAGTATTCTGATATATTCTGTGTTATGTCTAGGATGGATCTTATTACATTTTCCCCAGATCCATCAGGATGTGCTAAATGTTTGGGATCAACACTTCATGCACACAAATTTTCAGTTACATAGATATATCATATCTCAGACAAAACAGTATCTATGTAGTTAAAGAATTCAGGTCAATGACTACTGTTTCTTTCTCTAGGCCTTGAATGATCTTCAGCATACAAATGGATGCCTGGTCATAGCATTTTTATTTACAGTTTTTTTAAAAAAAAACTTACAAATTAACATTGTTTAGTGAGCTTTTCTCACTTTTGAAGGTATATCAGAAATCACAAAATGCTATTGGACAAACCTAGCAAAATCAAAAGCTCTATACCCCACTATTTGTAATGGGAGAAATGTAATCATGTACTTAATTCTGCCATATAAATGAACGGGAATTGAAAGTAAGCTGTGCACTAAGATCTAGTTGCGAACTAAGGCATTTATTTATTATGGTATTGTTTAATGATCATTCCTCTGTTTAAGATTGATGGCTTAAAACATGAATATTTCAATATATTGAAAGTAAAGGCATCATGATTTGAACAGCAAAAGGGCACAATTTATATCAATAAATCAAAGAGAAAAAGGTTAACCCGTTGAAGTTAAAAATAGCATACATCTTCCCGTTTCGCATTAAACATCTAGATCTGTTGTTTTCTGGAATTAGCACAATGTGGAAAATATTAATTTCGCTATAAATCTGTTTTAAGGCGTACGTTCTAAAAGGGGATATATGACTAAGTTGCCGCAAATTAATGGTGGGCTTTGCAATTCTATCTCACTTTTCATACGCTTGGAAATAAGACGGTCGTATTCTTCATGCAAGTGTTGTTTATTTTATGCCTCCTTATAATTAGTACAAAAACTCTTGTGGAATACCTTCTTATGCACATAGTTAATAGAGACTTTAAAGAGTTCTGATCGAGTTAAGAAATACAGCAATTAAAGATGATTTTTTTAAAAACGAAAAGGAAAAGTGAACAGATAAACAACACCAGGGTATTTGAGCAGAATAAGCATTTGGAAACTCTTTTTAAAAACAAAACAAAAAACACCCCAATGGCCCAAGAAAAGGACTGGCAAAGTAAAGTTGAGGGATTTATCACCGTCACCACCCTGTAGCACATCAGATCATCAGGATAACCCATCAAGACTACATACCTTTATTTTTCTTTCCCCAGACAGAATTTCATCAGCACTCAGCAAGCTTGGCTTCCCAGATAGTTTGAGTAACTTTAAAAGGGATTTAAAAAAAAAGAAATAATCAGGACAAGTCTTAATCATCAGCTTTGCATTTCTGTGCAATGTTGTTCAGCTATTGCTAAGGAACTATGCATTCCTCCTTATAATTTCCTCTTACCTGTAAAAGAGCAAAGTTCAGATTCCTTTCTTGAAGTTACTCTCATGTCAAGCTGGATGGCCCTTCCTTGAAGGAGTGTGTCCCTCAGGTAATGTATCTGTGCGTGCTTTTGAAAGCCCTCCTTCCCCTCCACACTCCCACCCAACGTCCCCTCGTACTTGCTGTCAGTCAAAAACAAGTTAGAAAGAGCCTTTTCTGAGTTGGAATTACCTGAATGAGGAAGCCAGAGGGAGGGAAGGAATCTGAGAGGAGACTTTGTGATTTCAGCAGCATGTCTTAAGGAAACCTACAGCGAAGACCAGGAAACCGTATAATTCTAATGAATTCAACACCCTGTCAGGAGCTGAGCAAATACCTGATTGAAAAGAAACTGATGTACTTTCAGAGGATGTCAGTTAATCTTTGAAGAAACTTGATCAAAGTCCCTTCATGACCTTATTGCCCAAATAAACAAGTGTAAAAAGCTTTGAATAAATCTTGATATTATCCTTTTTAAAAAGAGAAAGAGAAATGGCTGAATATTCCTTCCTTTTAGGGAAATGGCAGGTTGATTGTGAGGCAAATACACAGCAGGTCTAGCTTAATGTGCAGGTCTGGTAATAACCATGGACAGAGTCGATAGCCCAGAATATCGATGGTTCCCAGCTGATTGCTGGCACCGCTGTTTCTTTTTGATCTCTTGTGTGTGGCATTTCCTTTGTTATTTACAAGACATGAGAATTAAACATTGGGAAACACTGAGTGTGGAGAAAGAGAGCTATATTTTGCCACTCTTAATGGTTCCAGGATGTCTTGGGCATTATGGTTTTTGATGTGATTTCCAGAAGTAAATCAGTAAAATGTAGAGCGAAATAGGAGACATTTGCCTTTCAGAAGACTCAGTCTGCTAGCCCTGGAATATTGTTCTCTGATATACACATTACCTTTCACTTTTTTAAAAAAAACCCACTTGTTTACAAAAACAATTACAATTGATTTGTGGCCCTAAAAAGGGTCCCCAAAGCAGCTTTAATAAAAACACAATCATAACCAATTCAAATACAATAAATCCGGGAGCAGAATAAAGAAAGCACTAACATATCCACCAATAGGAGAACAACAACAACAACAACAACAACTATATTCAGATTAAAAGCTAGTCTCAACAGTATGCCAAAATAGTAGGAGTATGTAAAAGCCCCAGATGAAGCACTAACCTAACGTGAACGGCCCTACTTTGGAGCTATTCAGGCTATTCAGAATACAAGGCAATTTGGATCTGAGGTGAAATAGGCTGGTCCCAAAGTTCTAGATTTGCCTCAGAGATTTGGAAGGGTATTTTAATTTTTAACTTTTTCTGATATGTTTGATACATTTCTGAACCTCCTTCAAGCACTCCCAACCTGAAGAAGCAACTCCCCCAATATCAACCATCTCGGGTCCCAAGATCAGCTGGGCTGCCGCCTGATTGGTAATGGCCTGCGGCAAGGCCTTCTTGGTGGTGTCTCTCCATCCCTGGTGAGGTGCTTCTGGCTCCCTCACTAACAGTCAGAAGAAATTCTACTGGACTTGCCCCACCCCAGCCAGCAGTCGCTGCAGCTTTTAATAAGTGAATGTAGGGAAATGGTTAACACAGAGTTTGTTGCAACATATCCACTAGACATCCACTATTGCTCCTTCCAATTCCCCAATTTTTAAAAAAGTAAATAATTAAACAAAAAAGAGTCGGACATGACTAAACGACTAAAGAACAACAACAACAACAACGGAAATGTATTATAGAGAATCACTGTTGCTTGTTCACTCTCCCCCTCTCTAGGAAGGTCACAAAACAAATACTAAGCCTAGACGCAAACACAAAGTTCCTCAAAGTAAGAAATGCTCCCTGTTGCTGCCCTGGCCTTCAGGGAAACAACTTTGAGCAGGCTTAGAACCAATGTATGATTCTGTTAGGCTAATGCTACTACATAGGGCTGCTTTTGAAGTAGTCCTGACTCCTCTCATATCTGCTATAGTGGCTGTGCAGGGCAGGCCTCATAACAACAAATGGAGTAAAAGCATTCCTACCAGGACTGACTATCCAGCAGCCCAGTCAGTCACATGGCTTTTCTGCTTAGAGACACATGGGAAGAACCTCTTTCCAAGCTACAAAGGCATGAGCAAAGAGCAAATGAAAAACACAATCAACCAGTGACATAGCATGGGTTGCCAGTGCCCAGGGCCACATGGAGGGGGTAGGTGAGAGGCAAACGAAGTACACATGCACATTCAGCTGCCTAACAGTGTCCATGTCACCCAGGAGATTGCAAGCCCAGACATAAGAGAAGAAGAGTCATTCTGTTGTCTGAAGAGGTCACTTTCTGTTCGCATGGAGAAGCCATTTTCAGTGGAGCCCAGTGATGGAAGTGCACTGCTGTATTGAGGCAGCACTGGGTGTTGAATTTTTTATGCCCCTAACAATTTTGGGCCCAGGACAACCACCCCTGTGCCCCCCACAACCACGCTACGCCAATAAAATGAACTTTTGAGAAACAAAGCATGGTTTGTGCGATCATCTGTGGTAGTTATTTGAATGGCTAAATTTACTGCTCTGTTCTATAGTATCGGTGGACTGTGTGCAGACTTAAGCAGGCACCCGGATAAAGAATTATCATGTTATCAATGCATAGATAGCCAGAGACCTTTGCTTTAAATTACCAGCATGAACAATAAACTTTTATCTAGGGATGGTTCCTGGAGGCCCATAAAAAGGCCTCTGACCCTGCTTCTGTTTTCATTAGAACATTAGCCAGGGGACAGGCTGGGGCTGGGCATCATTCCTTCTAGTAGCAAATGCAGGTGGTTGCGTGTCCATCAGTCTGGAAGCCAAATGAGGCAATTCCCAAATAAGGGAGCAAGTTTCAACATACCTGGAGGGCTCCCTAGATATATTGGTAAATTAAAAGAAATGAGAACTTTAAAAAAATAAAACCCCAAAGGCCTAACAAGTACCTGTGAGAGCCTAGACTTCCAAGAATGTTGATAGCAGTTGCGCCTAGAGGGTGTAAAGGAAGTTGGGCAGGCTGTATGAGGGCTCCTCCAGAAGACTGTTTTTCCCCCCATTCTTTTTTCCCCCCAGTTATCAATGCAGAAGAACATTCTTCTTTCGCCTCCTAGTACAATTAGCAGTCAATCCAAGCTGCAATGCATTCCAAATGCAAATCTTGAGGAATTTTCCAACACAATGTGACCTTTATCATTGCAATGCCATAGGGAGTCAGGGGGAGTTAGAGAGCAAGTATGGTGCAGTTGTAAGCACGTCAGACCAGGGCTATTCATGAAACTCGCTAGATAACCTTAAGTCAGGTCAGGCCCATCACTTACTCTATTCCATTCTTTGTTGGACCACAACTCCCATCATCCCTGACCATTGGCTAAACTGGCTGGGGATTATGGAAGTTGTAGCCCAACAACACTGGGGACTCAAAATTGAAGAGTGCTGCTTAGTCTACCTCACAGGGCTGTTCTGCAAACAAAATGGGGAAACCATGCATGCTGGTCTAAGCTCACTAGAGAAAAGGTGGAGTTAAAATGTCTGTGTAACATATGCACCTTCAAATTGCCTCTGAGTCCATCAGTTTCTCAGCAAGCCAGATCTCTTTGCTAAAAATGGAATGAGGCTTTCCAGCTAGCTGAGTATTTAACCTTTCAAACTTTTACGGCCTGTGAAAAATGGAGTTCTCAGTTAGTGATTCTGGAAGGAAATATCACTGCATGGTGGTCTAAAGGACTGTCATCTGACTCTTCTCAGAGACTGCAAGATTCAGGGCAAGTTTTGTTGAACTATTGGACTTGTGTAAATACTTGGACGATAGTGTCAAGAATCAAGAAAATCACTGAGACTACCAAAAGTTAAAGTTACACTAACACAGGGACAGGGAACTTCTATCCTCCAAGCCTTTTCATCTGGTCCTCAGGGCACTACCCAGGTCTCACCCCTAACCTACCCTGCTCCACACCCTCTGTGGGTGGGTTTTGCCCAGCTACAATATGTCATTAAACTGTTATAATACCCCTTGGTCCCTGGGTGGTGGATAGAGAAATGGGTGTGTAGAACCCACTGGTTTTTTGTGTGGCTGGAATGTGGACTAATATATAAAGGTAAGAGTCGCATCCATTGATTCACTCATTTTTGCCTATGACATGCACATATTTTTTCTGGTCTCCACCAACCACCGGTATGCAGCCCCCATGTGCAAATGTAACCCTCAGAACTTCACCCTAACATTAAGGAAAAATTGCTTTGTAAGTGGCACAGTAACCCCAAATGACTGGTAGGCACATGTCTTCTGATTGCCACTTGCAAAAAGGATGTGGGGGTATCTGTTGTCTTTGCTCAAGCTGGTGCAGGCTTCCTGGAGTGCTGTTCCTGGGGTATTAAAGCTGTTGCTATGAGAAGACCCAACATTTTCCCAGCTCCTTTCCAACCCCATCCTCAATTGAAACCACAGGCTTGATGAACTTGCATAGTGATGACTCTCCCTTGCTACATACTTGCTACCTTCTTTAAAATCTATGGGAAAATGCTGGCCAGGGGGGATAAACCTATGTGGGTGTGGGTGCGTAAATACTTCAAACCATTATGACAAGTATGAGGAAATGGCAATGAATTATAATCTCGTCCAGATTTTATATGCAGTATCTGAAGAAATCTGTAATGGTAGAAAGAAGTATGAAAAAGTTAACGTGATCAGATTGTGATCAAGGGGATGAAAGGGACATCCTTTTAATCAAGGTGAGACAGAATTACCTCTAGAATTTTAGGTACCAAGTGTATCCAGGGCAGTGAGCTGTTCAATTGTTTCCATCATAGCCCCTTGTTTTCACATGTTCCAAAACACAGGAAAATGTTGACCTTTCCAGTTACATATTTTATGTGTTTAAAGCTTAAAGTTAAGGGTACAACATGTCTCTTCAAACCCTTTTCATGGACACAGGCTTTTGATTCAGGTTATTTTTACACTTACTTTCTCACCCATCCTTCACAGAATGTGAGGACTAAATATAAGGGGAAGTGAGCTCTCCGCCACCATACACCCACAACCACACACACATAATATAAAGGCCCACAAATATGGAAATCGTGATTTTCAAAGGTTGTAGGATGTGAAAAGGTTTGCCTTTAAAAATTACATATTTCCATTGATTATCAAGTATTCATTAATCGCCATCATTATTACACAGATACTGGCAAATTACCTGTCAGTATGATGGACTGAATGTTCCTTCACACACAAAAGGGTCTGGCTTTGATTTATTTCTCTAGAAGAAAGTGGAGAGGTTGATGTAGCTGCTGAAAGACCACAATTGTGGTCTGAAAGAAATCTCTTCCTGCCCAACTTCAAGAGTTTTACAACCTTCTCTCTGGAGGTCACAGGAACAACTGACTTGGATGGAGGTGGGGAGTAGAGATAACGGATAAGGACTATGATGAAGACCTGAAGAGGAACATTGAGTCCTAACGCCTTGCAACTTTCATTGTGCTAAACCTAAGTGGTGTGTCTACAGGTGCTGTAGGAGATGAAGCACACCACTGTGGAAGTCTAACATAATCAAAGGACACAACAGCAGAATGGAATTCATATACGATGAGTAAAATGGCTCTCCTTAGGATGGGTGGCAAATGTGTGCGTCTCTATGCCATGCGTCACAACAGAGACCCACTGCAGCCTTCCTGTTGACCATCCAATGTCAGGAGTGAAAGGCAGATTTTCTCCTCACTACTTACTCTGACATTACTGCTTCCATATAACACCTTTGATTATCAACTACTATGGCAACAAATCAACAAAACTTGGACAACTCTTTCATTATACTAAAGGGCCATTCTTCCAACAAAAGAGAATATTCAAAGCTTAAAACAAAAACAAAAAACTTGCTATCTAGTTAACAAAAGACTATCTTCTTAACAAATGAAACTGAATATTGGATGTAACTTCTTACATAAGGTCTCAATGTAACTGTAAAGCCTAACTTCACATATGAAATGGTACAAAGGAATAAGGAATTTGAGCTACATGTTGAACAGTAAAATATGGATCCACACATCCATATTTATTATGGTTCTTAATCTTTAAGCTAGACTCTGGCTCTTTCTGCGCTAAACCTTTAAAGCAGCATCATACCACTATTTAGTCATGATTTCCTCCAAAGAAGTCTGGGGACTATAGTTTTTTAAAGGTGCTGGAAGTTGTTAGGAGACCCCTATTCCCCTCACAGAGCTACAACTGCAGAGCAGTTTCATTCCTTTTCCCCAGGGCACTCTAGGAATTGTAACAGAGTGAGTGCAGATGGGCCTTAGACAAGACATCAAATAGAAGACTTCTTCAAATAGACAATTATTCTCTAAATAGACCTTCAAACAGAGGTTTGTCTTCTGTTCACTGAAACACAGGCAATATAGATTATGTTATCTTGGACAACCATCTCAGAGAATCCAAAAATATTGACATACTATCAACAGACATTGACCCGCAGAACACCTACAAAGCCAATGGTAGGATGGGGCTGGAGATCCTTCAAAGAAGTGCAACTCTGCAAAGTTACAAGAAGAAAGAACAAAAATGGACTGAAGGGGAACTTGATAAGCACAAGTAACCTCAACAACTCATCACAATAGCCGGTCAAATCCATATACAATGAAAAATATTTTGGGTTTTGTTTTCTGAGTATATTCAATTTTACCCCTTGATCCATTTTATAATGTGATGTTTTAATGCTAAAACATACAAAATATATAACTTTTCTATAACTTGTCAATAAAAAAGAAAGAAAAATGGGTAATGGAACAAGCGATCAAAATAGCAATGACAGCAAAAATGTTTCAAAAATAAGTTCTGAAGAGTGACTAGTGGGGTGCCACAGGGTTCTGTCTTGGGCCCGGTCTTATTCAACATCTTTATCAACGACTTGGATGATGGACTCAAGGGCATCCTGATCAAATTTGCAGATGACACCAAACTGGGAGGGGTGGCTAACACCCCAGAGGACAGGGTCACACTTCAAAACGACCTTGACAGATTAGAGAACTGGGCCAAAACAAACAAGATGAATTTTAACAGGGAGAAATGTAAAGTATTGCACTTGGGCAAAAAAAATGAGAGGCACAAATACAAGATGGCTGACACCTGGCTTGAGAGCACTACATGTGAAAAGGATCTAGGAGTCTTGGTTGACCACAAACTTGACATGAGCCAACAGTGTGACGCGGCAGCTAAAAAAGCCAATGCAATTCTGGGCTGCATCAATAGGAGTATAGCATCTAGATCAAGGGAAGTAATAGTGCCACTGTATTCTGCTCTGGTCAGACCTCACCTGGAGTACTGTGTCCAGTTCTGGGCACCACAGTTCAAGAAGGACATTGACAAACTGGAACGTGTCCAGAGGAGGGCAACCAAAATGGTCAAAGGCCTGGAAACGATGCCTTATGAGGAACGGCTAAGGGAGCTGGGCATGTTTAGCCTGGAGAAGAGGAGGTTAAGGGGTGATATGATAGCCATGTTCAAATATATAAAAGGATGTCACATGGAGGAGGGAGAAAGGTTGTTTTCTGCTGCTCCAGAGAAGCGGACACGGAGCAATGGATCCAAACTACAAGAAAGAAGATTCCACCTAAACATTAGGAAGAACTTCCTGACAGTAAGAGCTGTTCGACAGTGGAATTTGCTGCCAAGGAGTGTGGTGGAGTCTCCTTCTTTGGAGGTCTTTAAGCAGAGGCTTGACAACCATATGTCAGGAGTGCTCTGATGGTGTTTCCTGCTTGGCAGGGGGTTGGACTCGATGGCCCTTGTGGTCTCTTCCAACTCTATGATTCTATGATTCTATGATTCTATGTGATGAGAGCACTGAGAGTGCAAAATGTGTATTTGGGGCTTTATAAAGCTCTAGGCAAGAAACTCGGCAGGAAACACCAGCACAGTGGGAGGGCACAGCTCTTGCTGAGTTAATCAATTATAAAGCAGCAGACATTAAAATGTACAGAGCATGGATCCCACAACTGTTGTGGAACAATAGCGAAGCCCCCATTCTACCCTGCCAAAAAACTGTACATACCTCTAAGATGCAAGAAATCTCTCACATTTCCCATAGATAACAGCAAAACTTTCCAGAAGAACATGGCTATTAATCTATGACAAAAATACTGGTAACACCAAAAGTCCCATTTTCTGAAGAGAAGATTGCAGCAAAGATGTCTGATTCTGTTTGCAACAATGATTAGACAAGAAACAGAAACGTGTGCCAATATTTTAATGCGCAACTTGAGAATAATTGTTAGACCCGTATCTTAACTCTTGCTTGTTGTTGTGAACATAGTTCTTGGTGGAAAATGCAGTGAAAATCATGGCATTATCTCCCAGCAGCTCTCACAATATTGTAGGCTTGGTTCCCCCCGCCCTGGTGCAGTCATAGGCCAGCTGGAAGCAGACTGAGATGTGGGACTGATAAAGAAACTCTTCATCGCCTTAGGTTCCAGCATTACTGAACACCCCCGAGTACATACTTTATCAGGGTGTTCAATGGCAATAAAAGAAAGAATGTTAAAGACCCACAGATTGTCTTAAGGAAATTTGCAGGAGGAAATGTCAGGGTTCCAATGGTCTCATAGTCCAAGCAGCATATATGGTGTCAATGTTTCATGGTCAAGATTCAACACAAGCAACTGAAGCAGCCCTACTATACACATTCTTATTGGCAAATTAGTTTTTGCTCAGCGGATATGGGAGAACGTGTTTATGAAGGTGTAAGGTGAGTGAGAGAATAAAAAGAGCATCGTGCTCATTGTTCAAATCATGGATGTCATGGCTGAACCTCAAAATCCTTCTGTTCATCTTTTCACTCAGAAGAGGTACAAGTCCATTTCAAAACAGGTTGTCCCATGCTGTTGTTTCTCTTTGACCATCATCACAGCACATTCTGACCACTAGCAGAGAGTCTGAAGCAGGAATAGGGAACCTGTGACTGACCAGATATTATTGGACTCCAACTCCCATCAGCCCCAGCCAGCATGGCCTATGGTCAGGTTGATGAGAGCTGTAGTCCAGCAACATCAGGAGGGCCACAGGTTCCTGATCTCTGTTCTAAAGGACCCACAAGAAACAGAAACTGAATTTCCAGGTATCCATAGTGTCTTCAACTGTGGTCAGTTTATTTCTCGTAAAAAAATGCCTGTTCTCAAGAATTCGTGAATCAACTAATGTCCAAGTCAATGGTGGTGTTGGGACAATGCGGCTGCCACATGGATCGTGTTTGGAATTGCTGAAACAGATAAATGTATGTCTGCACATGCTATTGCCAAAGTCATATGAAAGGGCAACAAATGGGGTGATCTGAAGACAATCCTGGCTGCTGCTACATTATCTTTGTACTGGATGGAGACTGAATAGCAACAAAGCTTTAGGGAGCACTCCCTGTGCTAACTCCATAGTCAAGATGCCACTCATGATTATTGGTCCAGATTATTATTATTTTATTTGTCCAATAAAATTTTAATTGCATAATATTTCAAGAAGCTTGTGTATATGTTTGTTCAATCACGCAGTGTGGCAAATCCATGTTTACCTAATAGACTGCAGTGATTTAATAAAAACTCCCGCAAACTATCCGGTAAATAATATATTTTTTTGTTATTATCAACACAGGTGCCAAAAATAATGAACTTCATTTATCCGTTTTGGCCAGATTGTTAGGAAACAATTATGTGGGGCTTTTAAAAAAATACATTAAAATTTGGATCATATTCAATGGTACCAAGACTCATCTCCATTACAGAGGGCAGGGGAGAACCAGTCGTGAAGTTACATCCAAAAGGCTGTTTTTAATTAACCAGCACTTCACCTTTGAATACCCTTGCTGTGTCAAGATATTACTGCAAATATTGTTTCTGAGATCAGTTACTTATCTCAAACTGCAGCAAAGACTGACAACAAGGTGCTGGATTTTAATGCTAGAGAAAGTTCCTGTTGTCTTCGTACTGTGCTTCTCCTTCCAAAGTCCTCACAAATACTTTTCATGCTGAATTTCTGCTGCTTTGGACCAAGTTGAATTTTGCAATTTGTATTTTCCCTTGAAAATGGCAGTTGCAGCAGCAAGTCATTAAAAATGAAAAACACCATTTTGAAACCCCTTTGCTCAGCATTTTGCCTATTGAATCCATATCTTAATGATAGACGCTTCAAGAGAAAAGATTGATAGACATGTCTGAGCAGATGTTTGATGATGTGTTAAGCCCTTTGGGAGGGGGGTGTCTAGTAAAACAAATAAGAGAAAATGGAGCATTATACTGATGTGGATACAATCAGTTTCTGCACAAGTGTAAGAATTCTGATACGTTGGATAAAATACGGCTTGTGAGCATGTTTATAAACTCCAATCTCGAGCCTTATTTCAGTTTCTTTTAAATGGAATCTCAGGCTTTACTGTACTTTACAATACTTTATCATACATTACAATGGCTACTAATCATGATGACTACAATGTACCTTCACTGCTGGAAGCAGTTTGCTTCTGAATACTAGTTGCTGGAAATTGCAGGAGAGGAGACTGCTCTTGTGTTCAGGGCCTGCTTGGGAGTTTCTGATTGGCCACCATGAGAACATGATGCTGGACTAGATGGACCATTGGTCTGATCCAGTATGCTTTTCGTATGTTCCTAAGTAGTTAAAATAGTCTATAAAGATTTATCCCCCCCTTGAAAGTGAATGTGCTAGACCAGAGATGGTGGTACTTTTACATGCAAAGTTTTGGAAGGAACTATTGGGAAGCAAAACACTGAAGCCTCCAAGTGACACAATCTGCTCTTCATATTTACAGGACAACTCAACTCAAAATAAGTGTGCTTCAAAAATATTTTTTAATGAATAGGAAGTTTGCTTAAAAGAAGCTTTTCATTACTGATTAGGAGTGGGGGTTTTTGTGTTTAATCCTGCTCCCAGATAAGTCAAATTTAATTCTGTAAAGCTTCATTTAATTCCTAGGAAGTGTCGATATTGGGGCTTAAAAAGTGCAGTGCTTAACCAATAGTAAGTTAATTATTACCTAATTTGTGCTAATTATGAAAGATAAAGCCTCTGGGTGGACAAGTACTTTATCTTGCTTTCAAGACTGGCTGCATAAACTCCAACCTTCAGATGGCTTTTAAAACTTTATAGCTACTATTTTGGCTGATAGCCACTTCCAACATTTTGCATTTCCTAGTCAGAAACCTTCAAGCATGGGGCGGGGGGGAGCATGCCGAGTGCATGCAAACTGCCGCAAGTGACCATCACTGCCACACCTGCTTAGTTGCATGGACATGTATTGAGAGAAGCTAAGTATGATTGAGTCTTTCCCACGTATAGGGCCAGCCCACTGAGGTGAACAGGAATCCCGCATGGGTGCCCCACCACCACTGGAGAAGTGAGGAGAAGCAGCAATGGCAGCTTCAGAAGAGATCCCATGGAAGCAGTGGCTCTGCAGCGGCAGGAGATGGCACCGTGGCCCATCCCTGCCCACATATTTGGACCAATGCTCTAAAACAGAAGTAGGTGCTAGCATCATTTGACATTTTATATAAGCACTGCATTGTATGTTTTTTGCCCTCAGGGAATCATAGAATCAGAGCATTGTAGAATTGGGAGGGATAGTCCAATAAGCAGTTGTCCCATACGGGGATCAAACCTGCAAACTTGGCATTATCAGCACCCTGTTCTAACCAACTAAGCTATCCAGGCGTGCTATATAAAGTGCTATTTGTGTAAGAAACTAAACAGTAAACAACTAGGGGAGTTGTTAGGAGGTGGCCCAGGGGGCATGAGACATGGGTTGTTTGCACTGGGCCTTAGGTCCCCTGTCCTTTCTCTCCCTTTTTAGACCATTTAAACTTTATTTTGCTGGCTGGGGACGGTGGGAATTGTAGTCCAAAACATCTGTAAGGCACAAGGTGGACAAAGGCTGTTACAGGAGCAAGAACCTTGTACAACTTGGGCCCCATGTCCCAAGGAAGCCTGACCTGCAGAATTTTTTGTTGTGGGGTTGGTGTCTTCACTTTCCCCCTCTTTCTTTCTTTCTTTCTTTCTTTCTTTCTTTCTTTCTTTGCAAAATCTGCTGCTGCTTCTTCTTTTTAAAGGAAGCCTTGGTACATTGAGACTATGCACATGTGAAGTGTGCAATGATTAAAAATTAGGAACATAAGAAGGTGTCTTATACAGAGTCTATCTAGCTCAGTACTGTCTACACAGACTGGCAGCAGCTCTCCAGAGCTTCAGGCAAGCTTCTCTCTCATCTCTACCTGGAGGCGCCACAGATTGAACCTGGGACCTTCTGCATGTAAGGCAAATGCTCCTAGTACTGAGCTACAGCCTTTCCCCACTGTGTCACTAATCTATTGCAATTCACATCACAAACCCGCCCCAGGTCCTTGGGCTAAGAGGAAGATTCCATTTCTCTCCTTGCACCCTGCCAATTTTGGTTGTTCTGGTATAACAATGGTTTGTCCTGCAGTACTGCAGATCAGGATGCATGGGAAAAGATGGTTCTGGTCATCACTTTTCACAGTAGAATTAGTTGCTCTGCCACAAGATGAATGGGTAGAGTTCTTTGGCTGCAGTCTTATGCTCACATAGACACTGAACACAGTGGAATGTAGTGCTGAATAAATGTACATAGACTCAGACTGCGTGTTTCACCTTTGTTTGAGAAAACACTGGCACCCTTCACATGCTTTAAGGGGCTGTACGCAATTACTGTGGAGCAGGACGTCAATGCTGTGCTTGCCCCAGCATCACCCTTGTCACCGGATTGAACTCTGTGACGTACACCTATGTGTACTCACTTGCTCATTCATAGGCACCTCTTTGAAGGCATCCATGCTCGGTGCATGGACATGGAGGGGGCAGGACCAGGTGTGCACGAGATGCTGAGGGTGGGTCCCGTGACATGGCTCCACCCCCCCAGTAATCATTCCCATGCATATAGTGTGTGAACAGGGAAATCATTTCAACTATGTTTTTGCTCTGGGTCCTCCCCTTCTTATTTCTCCTAGATTTCTGATGCTAATTTGTTTTGGTTCTGAAGGTCAACTGTCTTTCCTAAGAAGGATAGCAGATAATATTTCTTTCTTGGTGCCATGCCAAGAAGCATTTTTATGAGCATGTTGTTGTCCGACTCTTCGTGGCCCCATGGACCAGAGCATGCCAGGCACTCCTGTCTTCCACTGCCTCCCACACCTTAGTCAAACTCATGTTAGTAGCTTCGAGAACACTGTCCAACCATCTCGTACTCTGTTGTCCTCTTCTCCTTGTGCCCTCAATCTTTCCCAACATCAGGGTCTTTTCCAGGGAGTCTTCTCTTCTCATGAGGTGGCCAAAGTATTGGAGCCTCAGCTTCACGATCTGTCCTTCCAGTGAGCACTCCAGGCTGATTTCCTTCAGAATGGATAGGTTTGATCTTCTTGCAGTCTATGGGACTCTCAAGAGTCTCCTCCAGCACCTTAATTCAAAAGCATCAATTCTTCGGCGATCAGCCTTCTTTATGGTCCAGCTCTCACTTCCATACATCACTACTGGGAAAACCATAGCTTTAACTATACGGACCTTTGTCGGCAAGATGATGTCTCTGCTTTTTGAGGTGCTGTCTAGGTTTGTCATCACTTTTCTCCCAAGAAGCAGGTGTCTTTTAATTTCATGACTGCTGTCACCATCTGAGCATCGCTGCAGGTAATAAACAAGAATTAGTTATGCTTAATCCTAACTAGTGCTTTTGCACTGCGCTCACCACCAAATTGCAGCTGTTTTGCTGGAGATTTATAGGGCATATGAATGGACACAAAAATGATGAATACCACTAAACACAGAAGACTGCATCTCAAGCCAGGAGCTTGTTTTCTCTAGGTAATGACCTATAACAGATCGATACATTCCTGGCACTATATAAACACTCTATCTTGTGCATTTCAGAATCCTCAAGATTTATTCTAATCTAGTATATTTTCATGTCTACCTTAAATTGCTCCTTAAGCCCTGGATGAATTAAAACTCAAATGTTCACTTATGCTCAGTATCCTTTGCACTGATGCATCCTGCTACAGTGGTACCTCAAGTTACAAACGCCTCAGGTTACAAACGCTTCAGGTTACAAACTTTCCTAACCTGGAAGAGTTACCTCAAGTTGAGAACTTTGCCCCAGGATGAGAATGGAATGGAAATCGTGTGCTGGTGGCGCAGTGGCAGCAAGAGGCCCCATTAGCGAAAGCATGCCTCTAGTTAAGAACAGTTTCAGGTTAAGAACGGACCTCCGGAAGGAATTAAGTTCGTAACTAGAGGTACCACTGTATTTTGACTCACTCATGTGTTGGATTCGCTTCCCTTGCCATCATTGTTTAAAAGTTCCTTTATTGTCCATCAATCCCAGTCTACAAATAAGGACTACAACAGAGCCAATGCGGTGTAAGGCCTAGAGCAAGGTCAGTATCTGGAGGAAAAGTAACCACATTTGCTACTCCTAGAATAGTGTAAGGTTAGGAGCAGGGGAAGCCAGATTCAAATGCCCCACTCTGCCATGGGGCACTCATGCCACTCTCTCTCCTAACCTACCTCACAGGGTTGTTGTGAGAATGAGATGTGGAGAAGAACCTTGGACGCTGCCCTGAGATCCTTGGTGAATTTGTTTTTAATACTGTTTTTAATGCTGTAACCTACCCTGATACCCTAGGCTGAAGGGCAGATAATAAATAAATATAAATTTTAACAGAGAAAGTGGGTACGAATATAATTAATAGCAGCAACTCATCCCATTTCTTAGGTGCAGAACTCATGATCTTCAGGCAATTTCATTTAAAGCCTCTGTACTAGCAGGTCTGAAACATGTTTCTACGTGCTGCTTCTTAGAGTTGAGAGGAGTAATACCATTATTTAGCATTTACACAGAACTTTAGAGCCCATATGAAATTACTTTATAGTGAGTCAGAACATTTGTCCACATAGGCTGCTCTTATCTTGCAGACCTTTTCCAAGTCTTAACTGAAGATGCCAGGGACCGAACTTGAGATCTCATATATTTAAGACATGCACTCTAGCATTGGCCTGTGGACTTTCTCTGTTGCTCTTACTTACAGCAAAGTGTGCCAGTATTGCTGTTAGCTATGTGATGGGTGTGACGTGGGTGAGGCTGAGAAGTGAGGCACTGGAGGCCACCAGCATCTCAAAGGAGGCTTCTTCTCAGCAAAGTGGATATAGTGGCAAGGTTAATCCAATATTTATTTGTGCAAATAAACAGGATTCATCTAGTTTTTTTTTTATTTCTGCAGACAAACACATGTTTAGGACTTAATGTAGTTTTCACTTTCAAACAAACTTCATATTCCATAAAACATGTAAGGAAGCTGCAACTGTCCAGCTCAGTTCTAAGGTAACGCTTAGTGCTAAGCAAAATGCCCAGTTCTGCTTTCTTATTGAAATGACACTGGACTGACTATGCCTGCTATATTCATTCCACAGACCAACCAGCTTCCCCCCTTCTTTGTTCTGAGATCACAGGTTTATGTAATTTATGAAATCTAAGACTGAGCAATGCACTTGTCCAAGGGAGAGGATGTAAAATCCCATCCCACTGTGGATAGTGCCTGCTGTTCCATTGATTTTCATAAGGGTTGTTTATTCATAAGCTCTGTGTTTAAAGAAGACTGTGGTGCATGAATGAATGAATGTCACTGGATGTTCCTGTCTTGAATATTCACAGGGAAGTTTATGGAAAGCAATACTTTTGATCACATCACACCACCTTTTGATGATCCCATGATGGGCACGTGTTGAAGAATTCAGAGAAATGTGAAGCTCCCTACAATTTCAGCATGGAAAGCTCACTTAATCAAAGTGTTCACCATCGAAATGGATCAAGGTCGCTAACCTCCCCTACAGCTAAAAAGCAAAGTAGGAATAGTTGTGTCTTTGTGTGGAGAGGACTTCATCTGTTTTTCCTTTCTGTACCGTTGCCATCTCTTTTCAGGATGATCCTACAGCAACTTTGGAAATGTTTATGGAAATTTCCTTCAGCTCTACAGTTTACCATTTAACACTTCACAATTTCTTCACATACTCTTTTTATACAATATGATTCTATGATAACAATTCCCTCCTTCCCATCACCCATTTTTGGTCCTCTGCTTTACCTCGTTTATAGAAGTGGCTTTATTTCTGCCATTCTGTCATTTAGTTGAGTGACAATTTTTTCCGGAAACAAATAGCAATAGTGAGTTGAAAAAGCAGAAGGTTGTCCTGGCTCCCACCCAGACTATGACAACAGAGGCTTTTACTTGAGAGTAAGGAAGCTATCTTAATCGAGGCAGTGAAGAGATACAGGCTCAATAACAGATAAGAGTCACAACTGCTGCTATGCTCATGCTGGATTCCAGGAAAGGTGAAGCTAGCCAGTCAAGAAGAAGCAGCTCAAGTCCAAGAAGTCCAAGGTCAGGGCAAGGAGCTCAGAGCTGCACAGAAGCATCTGAGTTGTCCCAATGGATGGGCACACCAAGTTTCTCCATCTACTCATCACCAGAGCGCCACCTGCTTTTGACAGCCCCAGGTACCTCCAAGTGGACCCAATCCAACCAGGGGCAATTCAGGGCTGCCTCAACTCAATCCAGCCGAATCCCATGTCAACATGAATCAGCCCAATTCAGTTTGAGGTCTGGAATCTGTTTAGCAATCCTATAAACCAATAATGAAGCCATAACACTGCCAAATGAGACTACAAGAAGCATGGTCAAACATTAAGGGACAACAGTGGAGGAAATTTCTCCCACATAGACATCTCTCAGCCCAACAACAAGAGAGAGGTAGAAGCAGGATGAACTCTAGATTCCCTTACACTTAGTTCTGTTTGGAGATTACTAGACTGTAAGTGGACAGAACATTCCCATCAGCTTCCACAGGATGCAAAGCTTACAGTGGCTTCAATAAAGGACCTGCATCCTTCTGTTTAAGAGTACATTAGACACTTGAGGATACATTTTACAATGTTACAATAATTACCCCAAGTCAATTATTGTCATTTTTAACCATAGCAATTTGTCAATCCAGCTAGAAAAAATATTCTGATGTTTTAGTTACACTCTTATCAGTACTCCAGAGAAAGTTAAATGTTAATTTCCTTTTACTGCTGTTTTCTCTCCCATAAAGCCAACAAAGTCTCATGATTACATTATTTGAGTAGAAAGCAAAGCAGGTGCTGATAGGAGTAAGGAATGGCATTTCTTCAAACCATAAATCTCCTAGCAATTGTTCACTACAGGCTTGGATATTAGTTAATTTTCTTAAACTCTGTAGTAAATGAACTTTGTTCCCCTGCAAGGCTGAACTTTTTCTATAGCTTAGCTACTCAGCAGAACTACTGGGAAGTAGCCCATTACCGCAGATGGAAAAGTGAGGTAGAGGGATAATATTATAGAATCATGCATGGGTATGTGCTTCTACTCTGGATATCACAAGGTCATTAATTCTTCTGATATGGAATTAGTTATATTTTTGGCCTCAGGTGTTAAGGGAGGAAACAGGTGATGATGACACCACCGCCATTCATACATTACAGGGAACACAATTTTCTGTGTCCCAAAAACTGAAGTATAAAACAGATAGTGGGGGGTTAGTGTGATTGTGAGGCAGACAAATACAAACCTGTGCTGTCTAAACGTATTGTAAATATGAAAGAATCATACCTGCAGATCCCATACGAGGAGCTCCCTCAGCTTCCATATGCCCTACAGCACTGGCTCTGAGCAATTACATAATGCAAAATGAATGTGTCTCTTTTCATCTCTTAGATGCAGGAGAACTCCATGGGATGACTGGTACTGAAGTGGAAAATCTCTCTACAGAGCTGGAGGGGCAATTTGAAGAGCTCTTTGATCTGTGAATATACTTACAAGGGTCAGAAAAGGGTTGCAGAAAGGAACTGACTGGCCCTGATTTGACACATTCCACAGTCACGGGCCATCAGAAGAGCATGGGCAGAAGAGCATGAGTTCTGTTAGGCATGAAGAACTGAGCACCAGCAGAACTTCAGTCCTTTCTCTGTTGGGACTTGTAGTAGCAGGAAAGGACTGAATTAAATTGGTTAAGATCCTTACCCGTAGATCTTGACTGCCATGGACTGGTTGAATGCAGAGGAATCATGGGAAGAACCAGCTGGAGAACCACCAAGGGAAGACTGCTCAGAACCTGGGGAGTGGTGGTGGGATGACAGTGAGCAGTCATAGGGAGGTGACTGGAAAGAGGTGTCAGAAGCTGAAAAGGTAACAGAGCTTAGTGAGCTGGGACAATCTGTGGCAGGAAGAAGTCAAGAATCAGAGGCAGAAACTGTTGAGTATGAGGAGAGAGGCCAAGAAGCAGAGATGAGTCAGGCTGGTGAAGAGTCACGGGTGTCTCCCTTCCTTCTGTGACAAGCTCCCCTCCCCCATCTCCCAGAACCAGGAGAGGCATGAAAAGCATAGAGAAGAGATTGCTTGGGGAAAACCCTGGAGAGGAGGAGACATAGACAGCTGTGGGGAGGTGGAGACCTTTGGACTCGGCAACTGATTTCATGGAGTAAGACCACTGGGAATGAGCTGCTGTGCTCATTAGGGCTGACACTCAGCCAAGTCTGTGGAGATTGTGTTTTTGCTAATAAATAGATAACTTTGAACTGTGTGGTTACTGACCGGCACCATCTGTGACATTGGCCTTGGTCAAAAAACCAAAATCGCCACAGCTGGACATTGCATTCATTTTGTTTATTTGCTATAAACATCAAGCCTGATTCCATTATAGTGCAATACTGGGGCAAGTGGGTCACTCCAGGAGGGCATGATGAGATGCAGTGAAATTATACATTTTATTTACATATAATTAACAAGTGTTTTCATAACATTTATTTAATAATAATCAATAAGCATTTAACATCTGGAATTATCAAAGCAAGGAATCTACATTCTGCTCTATTTAGTTTTAAGAACGATGAGAATCTCCAGATCCGTCTTTCTCAACCTTGTGTCCCCAGATGCTGTTGGACTACAACTCCCATCATCCCTAGCCAGTAGGGCCAGTGGTCAGGCATGATTGGAATTGTAGTGCAACAACATCTGGTGGCACAAGGTTGAAAAAGGTTGCTCAAGAATCTAACAACATTCAGTAACCAGAAAGTCCAGATGCACATGCTATCCACATTGGGTGTGTTGCATGACTTTGGTTCTGTATGCTAATTTCAAGCAATATTAGCAAACTATATTTTAGTACCGTGGTTTGCCTCAGAGTCTTTCAGATAAAGGTTTCATCTGCTAGCATGGGTAGATCTACCCATTTTGCTGGTGAAGGAATAGTTAAATCTTCTATTTGTTCTTGGGAACACCCAGTATGTTTCATTTTAATCTCAGCTCCAACTTGCCTATTAATTATTAGCACTAATTTCAGAGTAGCACCTAGAGGATTTAACGAAGATTAGTGCCCCGTTGCCCTTGAGATGGTGTAAAAGCCATAGACAAGGGGAGGGCACAATCTTGCCTCAGTGGGCTTCTCCCAACTCACTTATCAACAAAATGGAGAATATATGAAGATTTGCTTGAAGATTTTTTTAACTGCCCAACTAAACAACACAAGGATTACATGACTGCTTTTATCTATTTGCTCAAAAGAAAGAAAGGACGTCTTGCTGTTTCTCTTGCCTCACATGAACTCCAAAAGATGCACCAAAACCAGGATCAGGTAATAGTTGCTACACAAGAAGCTGCCTTATAATGGAGTCAGACCATGAGTCTGAAGCAGTGTTGAAGCAGAGCCAGGATGGTTTCTGCAAGGGCAGGTCTTCACAAAGCATATAAAATAGTGGTAATCTGGTTAGTATAGTGTACTTTGATTTTCAAAAGGCTTTCAACAAGAGAGCTCATGCATTCCTAGTGGGCATGTGACAAGTTTACTAGGTTCTGGCAAAACATTTTTGATGTTTCATATTATTGGTCAATCACTGAACCCAAATCCTTCTCTGGCCTTCCTGTCACTAGATGCTGATCTAGACCCTCCCCTTATACATAAGGACCTAACTGCCCTACAATTTACGATGGCTCATTTAGACATCGCCTCCCAATGGAAAGACTCCCAAAGGTCCATCTCCAACAGAATGCCAAGGGAAAGTTTGGGACCTGGCTCTTTCTGAGCATCTATTGAAACACAGAAGGATGCACACTTCTTCAGATACCATCTGAAAACCCAGGGAGGAAGGCTGGGTTTTCAATTTGAAATCTAAAAAA
This sequence comes from Podarcis raffonei, assembly GCF_027172205.1. Lineage (NCBI taxonomy): Eukaryota > Metazoa > Chordata > Lepidosauria > Squamata > Lacertidae > Podarcis > Podarcis raffonei. Next base: position 55,640,008 of record NC_070605.1, on the reverse strand, counting down.
TGCATTATAGTCGTTCAGTCAGGATGCAATCTGCAAAAGACCACCTTCTCCAAGTATGTTTTCTGTCACTAAGACCCCATCACCACACAGACATACCACAACAACCATGATGTCCTTCATTATCAAGTAGTTTTGTAAAAAGCCCCCCTTGTAGTTAATAGTGCAAATTAACATGCCCTGGGAAAAGATCGAAAATGTGTGTCATCCCACCCTGCCCAATGCAATCATTTGCCATCAGGAGAATTGTGACCCCATAGTAAACCTGCCACTTCAAAAATCATTGTGTCTAGCTCAGCAAAAATCCAACCCACTGAAATAAGCTCAGCAAATCTCCCTTATTTCATTTAATCAAAGACAGGCTCTTGTGCTGTTACAAGCCCATTGGCATTTTTAGCATATCAGTATACAGAAAAGCTGTAGGTTAAGAATCTGCAAGGCTGCAGTTTGCTAAAATTATACAAAGTGCCAAGACAGATTTTAAAATTGCCAGCAAACCCACTTTTAATGGCTGCTCTTCATCTTGTCAGCGTAAGATGGAATATATATATATATATAATCAGTGAAAGAAACATACAGGCTTCCTGCACTTCTCTGTAGAATCATTCAGCCATTAATCAGATTTCTACCAACCTTTTATCAAATCTATTAAACATTCTTAAATGGTTACAGAAATGGAAGAATATTGATTCAGTCCAATTTTCTTCTGAAAAGGGACTCTGGAGTTGCTTTTCAGACCATTCCTCTACATATTTCTGGGCACTTCCAGGTGGCCATTAAATGGATTCTGCAACTTTCTCTTTTTATTATATCCACTAGATGGCATCTCTGTTCTTCAAAAAATGCCATTTTTTCTTCTGTTTTCCTGCTGTGTTTGTAATCTGAAAACAATATCCCATCATTTATTTTAAAAAAGAAAGAAAGATAAATTGTTCTGCTTCTATGCAAGGATACCGCAGAATGCTTGTTGAAAGGCTTCATAACATTGCCACACACAATAGCACTTGTGAACATTCTAATGCCAAACTTGCTTGAATAATTTCCTTGTGTCAACTAGACAAGATGTTGTGCAATTTTCATTCAACTCATACTAAAACCACCAATTCTAAGATGTGGTTATGCCATTCTTGTAATTTAAAATTATATATCTATCCTTTCATGGATTTCCTGATGACAGAATTCAGGGTGCTTGTACTGATCTCATCACAAACATTTTCATTTTCATTTATTTATATTTTTAAAAATCCATCCTGTCCTCTGAGGGACTCTTACAATAATTCTGCTTCACCATACAATAAAGTGTGACTACTGTAGGATATCACTCAGAGTCCCTTTTAAAACATCTGTTTCCAAACTGCTGAGTGCTTAACTTAGTTGATTCGAATGTCTAATGCTTTACCATTTTTAATGTGATGTAAGCCACCCAGAGTGGCTGGGGTATAAATAATAAAATTATTCTTATTCTTTTGCAGATGAAGATGAAATTAAGGAATAAACAGCACCACATAATAACAACTTTTGATGGGCAGGAATTAATTCAACCATTTGTAGTTTCTAAAAACAAAGAACTGGCAATTATGTAGACACCTGATTTATTCTGCAAAACATTTCTGGAGAAAGCTGTGCAGTGTAATATTACACATTCCCTCAGAACTCCTGCTGAGTTCTATGAGATTATTCCTACGGAAGGATACAAAGGATAGTAGCTTTCATGGGAATTAAGCATGGAATGGACGTTGGGAATTTTTAATGTCTATGTTCAGGGCACTGTGCCATGGTGCCATATAAAAAGCAGGCTGTCAAAGTAATGTAGCAAAATCCCTTTTGTGGAACATTATCAGGAGACAGTGCTAACACATTCCAGTTTTCCAGTGAACCTGGTGGGTGTACAGGAAGTCCTGCATTGATGCCAATCTTTTCCACTTGCTTGGAAATAAAATTTCCTTGAAGGGAGTCTGTTCTCCATTTAGCTGGAATTTCCCTTCAAAATCTACTTCAAACCAGCTTACTTCATCATATTCTATTCCATCAAATTCTACTTCAAAGCTGCTTACTTCACCATCCTTTATTACAAGGAGCTGTGAAAAAGCAACACAAATATTGCCCGTCAAATTTCAAGGTTTGGGGAGCCATGTATGCATTCATTCAGTGCTGACAACATCTCTGTGATAAGTTAATTCTGCACCAATGTATGGGAAACTGGCAAAGCGGATGACTGCAATGCAGCCTGAGCATTTTCTTGGTTTTTTAAAGCACCTTCCTTACCCACAAAGCTGTATGATGGTAGCAAATAATATCATTAAAGATCTACAAAATTATTCATTGCCTGCTTGTTTTCTTCTAGATTTAAAGATCCCATCTAAAAGGTGCTCTTTTGTGATCAGGATCTGTGTTCTCGAAGACTGTGTAATTAATCTGAGTTTTCAAGGGAAGTCCTCACAAAAATTAGTAAAATAATGAAGGAAAATGTCACCATCTGGTTTCAAACTGGCAAGGAAAGGGAAGCTTGCTTTATATAGATGAATTTATTCCCTAATGTGATTTATCATATTGAGTCAAATATAAACCACTATTTGATTAATGAAAATGAATGTATTATTTAGCAGAAGCAGAATAAAATCCAGAGAAACCAGAGCACAGAAGTTGAGCAGGTTCATAGAAATAAATGTGGTAGACTGTAAAAAAAGAAAAGAAAACCAACCTCATTTGGTATGCTAATCGCTCCATAAACTCTACTGCAGAAAGTATTAGTTTTATTCTGATTAATTGCATTCTGGTTTTTTTAGGCTACTGCCATTGTAATGATCTCCTTGGCTGATTTTACTAGAGATTTTTTTAAAAAATACCACCACTATTGCAGGGTCCTCTCAGCTTAAAGAATAAATGTGATCTGATCTTGAACTTGACTGCATTTAAGGCTCATGGAAATCAATAGGGCATAAGCTTCTGTGTCCCCATCCTATCAGATTCAGCAAGCTAAGCCTCTTTAACTCGCTCTTGATTATGATTTTAGACCACAGTTGGGATTAACAGCTCTGACACATGTGCAGAACTTCTCAACAGCAGAAGGGATTCCTCCTGGTTCTCTTCTATGAGCCCCACATGCACAGTAAAACTACCAGGTGATTTGCAGGAGATTGACAAGGGTTTCTGACTCCCAATTGTTTTACAGTAACAACAACAAAATGGCTTTTTCCACCTAAATTAAGCTGCTGAAATGGGAAACCTGGAATGTTCAAAGGCACCTTGTTCCTTAATTCTAATTGTGGCTATGTACACAACATACATTTAAAGCACATGACTTCCCCCAAAGAATCGTGGGAACTGTAGCTTATCCCCCCCACAGAACTACAATTCCCAGCACTCTTAACTATATTTCTCAAGATTCTTAAGGGAGAGGAATGCGGTTTAAATGTGCTTTCAGTGCATGGTGTGTGTAGCTTGTGTGTCTTTTGCACCGGGCTTTGATTGGCTGATTTTTAAAAGGTAAAGGTTAAGGGACCCCTGACCATTAGGTCCAATCGTGCCCAACTCTGGGGTTGCAGCTCTCATCTCGCTTTATTGGCCAAGGGAGCCGGCGTACAGCTTCCGGGTCATGTGGCCAGCATGACTAAGCCCCTTCTGGCGAACTAGAGCAGCGCACGGAAACGCCGTTTACCTTCCCGCTGGAGCGTGAAAACCTGAACAGGTTTTACAAGGGACGGCAACCTTTTTACAAGGGACGGCAACCTTTTTATCTACTTGCACTAGTATTTATCTACTTGCACTTTGATGTGCTTTCGAACTGCTAGGTTGGCAGGAGCAGGGACCGAGCAATGGGAGCTCACCCCGTCGCGGGGATTCGAACCGCCGACCTTCTGATCAGCAAGTCCTAGGCTCTGTGGTAAGCAGGTCCAAAGCTGCACCGCACCTCTGTAGGAAAAACTCTTGTCTCTGCAAAAGATTTCCCTGCCTAGAATAGGACTTGTATACACAGAACTGTTGTTCATGCCTTGCATTTGTTTAAACTTTTAAAGTCTCTTCTGCTCTTACATCTGCACTTGTTTTTATAGCTTTCGTACGGCAGGTAAGCAAATGAGAAAACAAACAGATACAGGTAAGCTGAGCAGCAGATGGCATATAAAATGCAGCCCTGGTGCGTTAACACAGTGTGTGTAAGGATTCATCTCCACATTTGGCAGTTAAGTAATTATTTTCATTCATGTCAGAACTACTATTGCATTAACAGGGACGTTGTTTGCATACATTTACTTAACACCATATTATTTGTTATGATATTGAGATACACGCTTTCAAAGATCTAGCAATGACTGCGAGATCCATCTCGAGATATCATGGAACTTGCAGGCTACAAAGCAAAGCAAGAGTGTCGAACAAAAGGTTGCCGTCCCTTGTAAAACCTGTTCAGGTTTTCCTTTAGGACAAGAACGGAAAGGTCAAGAAAAGGGCTGGTTCTGCTAGGAAGGTTGTTCACCCGCAGATAAGGCAAGTTGTTCTTGTCCACATTCACTCGAGCTCTTGAGATGGAAATCTTGAGAGCCTTTGCTATCTTTAGCTGAATTTTATGCCTCTGGCTATAGACTGGCCTGGCATATAAGATTCCACAGTGCAAAAGAGAGAGAGAGAGAGAAACCTGGAAGCAAAAGTAAATTATGAAACCAGTTTGTTTCTTGACTTTAAGAAACAGACATAAGAAAATTGGGGGGGGGGGAGAGAAAGGGGACTGTGTGTTCTGGATCTTAAGAACCATGAGCAGATCTAAGATTGTGAAAGGGGACTTTTCCATCACACTGCAGCTCTCTGTACCCCCTGAAAAATCTCCCCTGGAACATCAGGAGATCTTCCTCAGAAGCATGGACTGTGTGACACAAAGGCTAACCAGAGAGGGGTAACTTAGCAGAGACACCATGGAGCTTGCCTTGGGCAAGTCTCCTCCACTCTGCTCCATTCTGGAGCAATTTCCCCTTCCCACATTTCAAAAGGGAGGCACAGGGACTGCAGCTGAGAGAAGATGATGATGACCTTCTGTGAGCTTCCTGTGGTTCTCAGCATTCACGTTTTAATAGTAAATGCATATATAGCCACCTGCCTAAGGTGCTTTTGTTTCATTTTTATCCAAGGGAATCTAGAAATATTTCCAAATGCCATAAGTCTCCTGTGACCTCCTTCCAAAAGAAACCAAACCCAGATAGACTCTCTGACTCAAATCTCTACCCACTCAGAGAAGCAAGCTAAGTGTAACGGGGCGTACAATGTCTCCACAATATAAAATACAGTATAAGGGATTGTGGGAAATCCCCCAGGCCATTTGGAACTAGAAGCATAAGGAAGGAAAGAATTTGACTAGAAAATGATTTCTTTCCCGTTGTGAACACTTATATTAGGAATAAAAGAGGCATGCAGGGGAGCATCAGGTTTGCATTTTTTGAAGTAAAGGATACTTTAAAATGCTTCAGATGAGATGTTCACATGAAGCAAATCTGCAGATCTTCTTGTCCACTTATTCCATTTGTGCCTATTATACCTTCTCTGAATTAATTTGATACAGCCGTGTGGTGTTGCATAGAAGCTTCTTCTGTTATTTCCTTAAGGCATCTTCGAAGCTGCTGTACCCTCCAGCAATCCCTCTTGCTGTACCAGTGCTCCATGTTTGGTATGCAACATTTCTGTAGATGACAGCTAATAGAGGGGATGTAAGAAAGGGAGCAAATGAAATATAATTGTATTTTGAGCGTCGAGCACATTCTCTCTCTCTCCATATATATATATCTTTCCTAATTTTTGCTTTCCTCTATGTCGGGGGGGAGTAGAAAAGTGATAACAAGCCAAATTAATGGTCTTTTGGAAAGGTTCCACAGACACATTTTATTTTCACACTAAGATTCTCCTTAGCAGTCTTATTTTAGTGTGGGATGTCATGTTTATCTCAGGTCAGACTGATTATTTTTCATGTCGCGTGTATCTGATTCAAGTCCAAACTAAATGTGATGTTGAAGTGTGACTGTTCATTCATCTGTGATGTCTTCATGCCTGTCGATGTTAGTGTTGCTAAAAGCAATATGGATCAGGGGCCATAGTGCTGGAGGAGGGGATTAATCCCCTGTGCCCATTTCCCCATGTCTTCCCCGCAAAGCTGCTATAACTCATGGTGGCTTTCCAGTGTGTTAAACACAGCAAGCTGGAGGAGAGGGAGAGAGGGCATAGCCGATTTTGTTGGCATCCAAGACCGTGGCCAGGGGAGAAGTAAAAACCTCTTTGAGTGTAATGCTGTTTGCCCCTCCACTGCAGGCTCAGGTTGTATATATGCGTAAATAAACCATATATCATAAAGACACCACAGTCTCCACAGAGCCTCCTTTCCAAAGGCAACACAGACTCTGCATGAATGCCTAGAACTCCTGGAATCTTGCACCGCTTGGATATTGGGGTGGCATGTAACAATATATAGTATGCTATCCTCTCCATTATAAGAATATTGCTCACAATGCAGAAAATGTGTCTTGCACACCACTGTCTTAAAGAATCAAACAATGGGGAGCTTTTGTTTGTTTTATAATTTTACTTAGTACAACTGTGCAAATCAGGTGCAAATGCTGTTGCTATTACTGTAATCATCTTGTCAATTACCGGTATCACTGCAGAGTAGTCTTCCATTGCAATCACAGGTACTAATTTGTGGGAGGCACTGATTGCTTTTGACAGGCAACAGAGGTGTTAATTTAACAGAGGAGGGTTATTCAAGTACATAAGGGGTGTGTGTGAATACACACACACACTCACACAAGTGCATATCCACAGCCCAAACTTGTCATTTGGCAATCAGTGACAATATTTATAGTGCTGTTTTATAAGGAGTGCAGCTGCTTCCCTCCAGTGCTAATACAAATTGGTCTATCAAACAGGTTGTGCACATAAACTGTCATTTAAACCCTGCTAGAATAATACTGATATTTCAAGCAGGCTTTCTACCATATTCCTAACAAAGGCTTTGTGAAAAGCACACATTGTCAATGTGCATATTTTGCAAAGCACTGTATGAGAAAGAACATAACATAGTGATATGAGTTGTGGGTGCTGGATTTCTCTTAGAATTCCCAGATCAAGCTAGTGTTACAATTTAATAAAGGCTTAGTGTTCAAACTGTGCTAGACCTGTGTGTATTTAAGCTGTGCATTACATGCTTCTAATCCTCTGGAATCATCATGTGTGAAAAACTAACTAAGCCAGGCTGGTGATTCCTGTGATGTGTGAAGAGCTAATTAAGCCAGGACTAGCCTCTTGCACAAGGTGATAGCCTGGGGTAATAGACCATTAAGACATCAAAGGGTCAAAGAAACTGGGAGTGAGATGCCAATGGAGCAGCAGAGTCCCTCCCTCTACAGATGAAGAGAGCTTACAGTAGAGAGGGTGTAACCAAAAGAAGCAAAGCCGGCTGGAAGCTTAGTGTAGGAGGTTAGGAGTGAGGTGACAGAGATAGTAAAGCAGTGGGCTGGAGCGAGAGGCAGAGAGCTCTATGCTGGATCTCAGTTTGGCTCTCAGGCTGTGCCTATGGAAGAAGCAAGACCATCTTGGCTTGTAATGCTGGGAACCCCTCCATCGTTCATGGATCCAGGACCCCCAAAAATTTAAGGCACTCAGGCATCATGCAGACTAACCCCACAAGCTCACAACACTAAGGGAAGCCTGCCAGTGCTCATAGTGGCCAAACAAATGCCTATGGAAAACACACAACAGCACTCTTTCCTCCTGTGCTTTTCAGAATTCAGAAGCATACTGTCTCTGACAGTGGATGGAGAACATAGCCATTAGAGTTAGTAGCCACTGAAAGCATTTATCTGTTGAATTTTTGGCAGCCCCGCAGCTTCCAAAGCCTCAGGAGCCTTTTTTAAAAACAAATGGTGTTAGCCCTCCAAATCCTTTAAAGGTAAAGGTAAAGGACCCCTGACCATTAGGTCCAGTCGTGACCAACTCTGGGGTTGCGGCGCTCATCTTGCATTATTGGCCAAGGGAGCCGGCGTACAGCTTCCAGGTCATGTGGCCAGCATGACTAAGCCGCTTCTGGCGAACCAAAGCAGCACACGGAAATGCCATTTACCTTCCCGCCGGGGCGGTACCTATTTATCTACTTGCACTTTGACGTGCGTTCGAACTGCTAGGTTGGCAGGAGCAGGGACCGAGCAACAGGAGCTCACCCCGTCACCTAGTATCGAAACGGCAGAACAAATTGGTACAGGATGTGAATCCACATTCTGAGGCATCGCTGAGGGTTCATATTAAGCAAGAGACTCCCTTTTTTTATTTGTAGGGAGCTTCTGTCACCAGAAAGCCAAACCAGGTTGGTCACAGCTGGGTAATGCATCCCAGTTTTGCAACTGAGATGCATAAACTCACTGCACAGCTACGTTATCAGACTGGTCTGGAAACAAAGCTTGCTTGCTTCAGTCTTGGCAAGCTTCACACATTACACTGGGAGAGGAGGGGCCCATGAAAGATTTAGCATGCCCTTGCCAGCATCCAGTAATGTGTGAGGTGGGCTGGTGCATTTTCCTTGACTCTGCACATTGCAGAAAGCACACTGCAGGGAGCTGCCATTGGTCCCAGTTCCCCGCAGCTCGTGTTTTGCGGTGTGCAAGTTGGATTGCCAGCAGCACTATGCATAATCGTCTCCGCACAAGCTAATCTCAAAGTCCCCGATTCTTGAACTTAAGGAGTTCGGGGCCAAAGAACTTAGCACCTCAGTGGCTCTTTCCCCCGTTTTCTTCAGGCTCCTTGGGAGAGACAATTAAAGCTGAGAGAACAGCTTAAAGATACAGTGGAGTGCACAAGCAAATCCCGCAATTTGTAGGACAAGGCAGTGTCTTGCTGGAGACAAGGCAAGAGGGGGTGGATTTTGCTGATGTGCTGCAGCACACTGCAGCAAGCTGCAAGGAGGGAAGCCTTCCCTCCACCCCAGATCTGGAGATATGCATTCCCAAATGGCTTCACATATACTGACAGTAGAGCTCTTGAAAGATCACATCAGACAACCAAGAACAAGAATGATTCTATATCATTCCAGGGGGGTGGGGGGTGGGAGGAGGCAAACACCAATACACAAAGATTTTTCTTTTTGCTTGTAGGCTCACAGGAGCTCACCCAGACAACTAACAGAAGGGCCGTAGCTCAGTGGTGGAGCATCTGATTTGCACACAGCAGGTCCCAGGTTCAATCCCAGCATCTCTATTATAGGGCTGCCTGAAACCTTGACGAGCTGCTGTCTGGCACTGTAGATTATACTCAGCTAGATGGACTAATTATCTGACTCCATAAAAGGAAGCTTCCATTGTTACCAAGAACTCTCAGGCTTGTGTTATTTGTTGAAAATCAATGTGTCCACCCTGCCTTTAGCCTCTCATTCACGTTACACCTGTCCACTGAATAGCTGCCTCCAGGTGACTGGACTACAACTGCCATCATCCCTGACCATTGGTAATGCTGGCTGGAGCTGATGGGAGTTGAATGCCAGCAAGACTTGGAGGGCACAAGGTTGGGGAGGCCTGGTACAGATGAAGAGGAAAGCAGTTTGCCGTTGAGCAGGAGCCAGTCTCACTCCTGCAGTACATTCATTAAGCTGGTGTCAGCTTTTCCCAATAAAGCCTTATTTCCAATAGTTCAGAACTCATTGTAGCTAATTTGCTTCAGGCTGAAGTCTGGAATACAAAAAAAAGCAAGAAAGAAAAAGGAAACTTCTCTGCCAAGAAATTACATTGCAGAAATGGTATTTCCAAGGGAAAGGAGCAAAAAGAATACATGCAAGGCTTTGGGTTGCAGCCCAAAAGGGAGAGGAGGAAAGAAGAGGAGAGAGGCAGTTGCCAAGGTAATTCCTGAAAGCATTTTGCCTACAGCTGTGCGCTGGACCACAATAGCATCAGATCTACAGTAGGATGGACAGTCCCATGAAGGGATTTGGGAAAGAGGGCTCATTGCTAGGCATAAAACGCTAATATATTGGTGGATGTGTTTAGAAGAAAAACAACTTCCGGGCAAGTGGTTAACTCTTTCCCCAGCACCTGGGTTTTCTGTTCAAAATTGTTTCCCTCCCCCAGCTGCTTTTCACTACCAATATCACTCAAGTTCATAATTACCTGGTGCGGAATACAGATTTGTCTAACCTGCTGCAAGTGGCTGTATTACAAAGCAAGCTGTATTTCTCCCAAAAACATGTTTTTCCAGCTTGGAATTTTGAACAAGGTTCTGCTCATATGCATTCAGCAGCCAGACACCCGAAACCAGATGCTGTACAGGCACAGGCGCAAAAGTTAAATCCCTTCCTCTTGCTGATATTCTCACAGATCACTGTGAAGTACTTGCTCAGACCACCCAAGCAAACAAGCCTGGTTTCTTTAAAGCACCCCCTCCATGTGGGCCTATCTGCTCAGTCATTGGTTGTAAACCCTTTACATGGCAGTTGTTCCTTATCCCAGTCAAAAAGCCTTTTGGGGGGATTGGAGAGGACAGTTTAATTTTCAGCTGGCTGGTTGCCACGACTTTCCTAGGAATTACAATTCCCAGAGAACATTATGATAAGGCGCATGTCCTTGGCACCATCAGTGTGCATATGCCTATATTAAAAACTGAGGGAGAACTCTCAGAAAAGAGATATTGCCCACAAATTCTCTGTAGTGCAGTGGTATTTTCTGAAGTGCAGGAGAACAGCATGATAGCCATGTTCCCAAAGCCATGTTCCCCCACCCAGTTTAAAAAATGCAGGGAGCTGTGGGGATTCAATCTGTATAAGGATCACCTGACAGTCATAGACTAGTAAGCTAGCTAATATGTTAAAACTTGAATGCCTCATTATGACCTCATTCACCTGCCATTAGGAATGGGGGGGGAGGGGGAGGATTGAATTCAATTCATATTTTAAGAGGAACGAATCAAATTTGCATGTTCCGAAACAATGCAAGAACTTGAACGTAGACATACTTCAAAATTCACACTTATCCAAAATTTATGATGCAGTTCTCCAACCAGTGTTGGTTGTTTTGTTTTTTTAAAAAAAGGCATATGTTAGGGGGAAATGTACATAAAAATGAAAAGTAATAGTGAAAATAGCACATTAAAATGCATTATATTAAGTGACATTGTTTGCAAAACAATGTACATTAGTCAAAACTGCCTACAAAATATGTTGATTGGGAGAAATTTGCACTAAAACACAGAAGAATTTTCATGAGGTTTTTTTGTGCAAACTGCTGCAGAAACGGGGCAAACTGGATTTAAGATTGGAAGACAGGTCCTTCTATCCCTTACTTAACATAGCAAGGAGAACCCATCATTTCCCCAGGCACTCAGGAAAATTATATCACTTCTGCTCTTAAAAAAAGAAGCCCCTCTTGCCCTTTTCTACACCACTGTGAATAGTTATCAAGAAAGTGCATGATTTCTGATCCGATTCCAATTTGAGCTATTGCTATGAACCCCTTGCAGGATTCCAGAAATGTATCCAGCTTGATTTGTTCTTGGTTTACACAACAGTGCAAAACAGAATTGGAGTCCTGGAACTGGTATATGCACTGATGACAAACTAATCTCTTTGAAAAGAGCTCAATAACATGGAACCGAAGTATTGCCCTAAAAATTCTGATTGTTACACTTAGAATGTTTGCACCAGTGAGATGGGCTTATATTCAACAGTCAGTGCAGATCTGAATTGGCCATAGAAGCAAACTTCTATGGCCATGTAACCACAATTTGCCTGAAAGCATCTTTCCTAATGAAGACAAATTAAGTGTTCTGGAACAGCACAGCTGGTGGGAGGGGAAGGTAAAGGAAATTCACCTTTACAAAGTGAGCAATGCATGCTTCTTGGATACACCTAAACTGGAAAGCGATCTGGCGTTTATTTCACAATTTATGTGACTCAATCCTATTAAATAAGACACAACATGACATACAGAATGAAATAACATACTGCCATACTGAGAGGAAAACATAACACCATAGGAAGACTTAGTAGCACTGTGGAGAAGTGGCAGAGTACTGACAGGAGGATTTAAATGCAACAGCTTATTTCATCCATTTAAAGGATGCACCTTCCTCAGAGAACCAGGAGCTTCAAATAAGCAATGGTAGGCTTTACTTCCCAGCAGTGCTGGATTTACGTATAAGCTAAACAAGCTATAGCTTAGCTCCCCACTCTCTTGGGGGCCCCAAAAAAAATTAAAGGAAAAAACTGGATATACATTTCCAAAATATAAGATAAAAAACAAATAAAATAAAACCTACATACAGCAACAGTGTTTTGTGTTGTGTAGGTCCATAAATTACCATATAGCATATATTCAACACAAAAAACAGCGACAAATTGTTGTTGACAAAGGACAACCGGACATATAAAGGGCCCCATTACCTTCAGTAGCTTAGGGCCTCATCAAACCGAAATCCAGCCCTGCTTCCCACCCAGTGTTTATTCTTCTACCTAAGCCTGAGCAGCATCTTTGCATGATAGCAAGTGATGAAATGTGGGCTGGTATATTGGCAGACAGTTCTGTCCTGCTGTTATCATGAGGGAACGGAAGGAGGCATGTGCGGAAAGGATGGGGGAATAGGGATCTTGTCCCATAATGTTCATTGCTGCATCACACCATGCTCACTGGTGCAAACGAAATTTAGCATGACATGCCAGTATATCAGTGAAAAAGCCACAGTTCTATAACACAACAGGTACTGCAGTGTGAAGGGAACATTAGAAAGCAAGACAGAAGCACTAGTATTAAGCAGGAAAACTAATGCAATATTCCCCATGTCTGAATGCACCCACAATTCCACCCTCAAATACTTCTTAAAGCCAGAGTCAAAGGTTAGGCTGGGCCTTTGACATGAGCAGAGGATCAAGAGAGATCTCCTAACCACTTCTAAGACTTTTTATTATTATTTAGAAAAAAGAGCTTTAAGATAAAATGATTATTTCTGTGCAGCTTCTCGAAGATGCCTCTTGTAGCAGCTTCATTTCTCCAGATAGTCCATAAAAACCTTTTATGGCACTGGTGCTGTGTTTTTGTTGTTATGAGTGCCACCGTTTCCTGCTTCCTATTCAAAACCGCTTGGGTGACAGCTAAAATTCCTCTGTGTGGGAATGCGGATGTGACAGTGTACATGAAATATATAATAACCCTGTCTACTGGGAGATACAATTAGCAGCCTCACAATGGGAGTGCAAGAATGTTTTGAAAAGCCATACTTATGTAAAGTCTGAGGGTAGGGATGAAGTTCACATTTGCCACACGTAGGTTGGTTTCAACGCCTTTCGTAGTGTGTGCATTCATTATTCCGAGAAACAAAGAAGTTATCGCAAGCCACCAGAAGGACCGTGCGTGAGGCAGACCTTGAGCAAGTGAGCTCCATCAAGCATGGAGATGAAGTGACTGGGAGCCTGCCCACGCTACCCGGAGTCCGCCAGAAGGAAAGTGACAGAGAATGAGGAAATGACAGTGGTCAGAATACGCAGAGCAAGCGAAGCCTACAAGGCATCAAGTCTATTTAAGTGCCAGAAAGCAGCCTGAGGATAATAAAACAAAAGCAGCACCAGTATGTTCGCCCAATTCAGCTCAGCAGAGATGACTTAAACTGATGCTATAGCAGTGGGTAAACTAAAAAGTATATTACGAATCCCTAGGTATACTACTCTGTGAGCATTTACAGAGAGCAAAGTGGTGCTCAACAGGGAAGCGATACTGAAGACAGGTCAATTAGATTGTGTATTAATCTCATGTTCAGGCCTAGGGTCCTACTGAGAGACCAACAGGCTCTTCCCTCAGCTGTCATCATCAGGCTGGGTTAGTTAAAACCGCATGTTTAAGCAAATATGCTTGTATGTTATCTTCACTCACATATTCATTTTTATGTACACTTTCGCCTAGTATATGCATTTTTGAAATGTTGTTTGGCTGGGGAACTACATTGTAAAATTCATATAGGTGTGAATTTCAGAGGATGGCTGTTTCAGTCCTCCTACTGTTCAGAATGTGTGAATTTGATAGATTTGGCTTTAAATGTGAACCAAATCAAATTTCTCCCCCATCCCTACTCCCAGGTAAGTGGTGTTAGGACTGCAGCCTAAGGCTAGCCAGTTCCATTTCTCCACTGGGTTAGAGGGTGAAAATAGAATTTTTGAATAGGATAAGTAACCCAATCAAATGCCAATTGACCCGAAACATAATTTATTTTCTGCTTTCTTCAGAGGTATTGCTGGCATGTCCAGCTGCTATCTGTTTGCAGCAAGGGGTTTGTATGCTTTTTATCACTGCATGACGGGCAGATCTTCAACTAATTTAGCTTCCCTACCACTGTCCTTGCTGGGAAAGGTTGCATCTGTTGAATATCAGCCATGCAGTTGTTAAAGCTTAATGCCAGAGAAGTGACAATGCTACCATAATTGCGCATGTTAAGAGTTCGAGGTCCTCCATGCCTTCCCATCCGTTCCTTGCCCTTCCTTTCCTGTAATCACCTGCTGAGGAAACAAAGACTGCGCCAAGGCAGCCATGACTGCAGAATGAGCCACAATAACAGGAAGCATTTTCTGCCTAATCTTTTTATAGCAGCTGCCTCCAACGATAACTTTTCTAAATACTATTTCATTTTGCCATTGAGAAGTTCAGCCCTTTGTGGCACGTGCACAGGGTCGGATTTCGGTCTGATGAGGCCCTAAGCTACTGAAGGCAATGGGGCCCTTTATATGTCCAGCTGTCCTTTGTCAACAACAAATTGTCACTGTTTTTGTCTGTTGAATATATGCTATATCGTAATTTATGGACCTAATAGGTATCTAAAGCCATTTGCACATAACAAAATATGTATTTTATCAAAGTAATTGTTGAACTGAAATACAATTAAGAAGAAATATATTAATAGTGAAATACAATTAAGAAGTCTATTAATAGTGGAATGCTTATTAAGCTCTACCTTAAGTTTGTTATGAATAAAAAATCATTTTAACAATGCAAACACATTGGCATTTGGCAATAACAAATGTTCCTTTAGAAACACAGTTTACAAAGACTCATAATTTGGGGGGGGGGCCAAGAGAGCACATCAAAGTGCAAGTAGATAAATAGGTGCTGCTCTGGCGGGAAGGTAAATGGTGTTTCCGTGTGCTGCTCTGGTTCGCCAGAAGTGGCTTAGTCATGCTGGCCACATGACCCGGAAGCTGTACGCCGGCTACCTCGTCAGTAAAGGAAGATGAGTGCCATAACCCCAGAGTCGTCTGCGACTGGACCTAATGGTCAGGGGTCCCTTTACCTTTACCTAAGAGAGTGGGGCCCTAAGCTATAGCTTGTTTAGCTTATACGTAAATCTGGCATTGCACATGCATCTTAATGTGTTGTGCAAATGTCCCAGGGGATCCAGTATGTCACTCTGCCAGTGCTGTGCCAGTTTGCACAGTGCTGACCTCCCTGCCACCTCAGGCTCCTACTCTTCTTCCCTGTAAGCAGCCCTGCCACCCTACTCCACCTCCCACAATTGGTCACAGTATGCAACTGGGGAAATACTCCAATCTAAAGAAGTTGCCTATTTTATTGTTGTTTAGAATGAAGCTAAGCAACTGAAGCAGAAGGTTATTCTGAACACCATCCCTGAAGGAGCTGGTATCTGTAGGAAAAGCAGTGATGAAGCAAATCATTTAAAATGTTACAAATCAAGTATTCCCTTATGCCAAATTACTTGGCTTATGAAAGAGATTTAAGGTTAAGTCCTTGAGAGATTGCCCTGAGCAGGACTACTAAGGCATTCAAGAAGAAGTTTAAAGAAAATGGGAGGCATGGTTTTGTTTCTTAGCAGGCTCCACTGGCTTTTTGCGGTGAGTCTGGTGGCTTCATAAATCAGCCACCTCCACACGATGCATTAATAAAACCTTATTGTCACTTAACAATCCTGGTCAAAAAGTCCCCCAAAGAATCCTGGGAGCTGTAGTTTGTTAAAGGTGCTGACATCACAGAGATACGATTCCTAACATCCCTGAGAGATAGCTCAGTTGGTAGAGCATTAGACTGTTGGTCTCAGGGTTGTGAGTTCGAGCCCCACGTTGGGTAAAAGATTCCTGCATTGCAGGGAGTTGGGCTAGATGGCCCTTGTGGTCCCTTCCAACTCTACACTTCTATGATTTCTATGATCCTTAACAAACAAATCTCCAGGATTGCTAAAGTGGTATAAGAGTGTTTTAAATGTATGATGTGGATGTGACAACTGCAAATCCTCCGCTGCATATTCTGTTTCTAAGAACTAGTATTTTTATCCACTTTCAGAGCTGACTTGAACATTTCAGCCAGATCTTTTTCAGTCATTTGTTGTATGGGAGCAAAACATCCCTTCCTCCCCTACTGTGGCTGGCAGAAAGAAATTCACCCAATGCTTGGAGGGTAGTGTCTGCCTACTACACTTAACCTTACAAGATGGCTGTGGGTTTCCTGTGTTTTCCTCTCTTGGTTTTTTAAAACTTAAAAAAAGAGCCCAGCACCGCTCACAACAGTGCAACAGGTCTTTCAGAAGCTTTCCACAGATCACACTATCTGGAATGTCTGGGAAACAGTGACACGTCATATTACATCATTCTCAAGATATTCTACAGAGAACGAATAAACATTCACAAAATCTTTATTGGTAATATATAGATAGATAAATTGAAGATCTTTACAATTTTATAACATGCAGATAAAAACACATGTTGAGAAACCAGAGATAGGAGCTGAGTGAAGTTGAGGGGGAGGGATGGGAGGGTGGGCATATGCCTCGGGGGGGATAATGTGGATGATGTATCTTTGTTATAATTATTGTGATGCAATTCTTAATAAAAAATTTTTAAAGATATTCTACAGAGAACAGCCAGCAGGTATCTACATATTTATAAAGTAAGGGTTCTGTACTTAAGGTAAGGAGGGAGATGAGAGGAAGTGAATGGAGAAATAAGAAGAACCTTGAAGTGGCATTTCAAGTAAATTCCTTACCATTCAAAGGAATATTGCAATCATCTACATACTTTCATTGTTTCATATCAAGGGGGAATAATTCCTGCCAAGGTATCAAAATCTTAATGTTCTGTAAGAGTAAGAAAAGGTGCATCATTATCATTTTGCTAGAAAAGTAGTAGTAGAAGTAGTAACAGTAATCAGTGCCTCCTAAATCCTTCTGAGGTTGTTCATAAAGGTCTTCCATTTTTTATACAATTCTAAAGGAGCAGCTGGGTTTGTCTGCTACAGCAAAACCAAAACAGAAGACAACAAAAAAATAATACTTTCAGCACCTTAAAAACTAAACAGTTGTAGTCAACTACATTCTACTCAGTGTAAACCCACTGCAAATAATGACCTAAATTAATCATGTCCTTTAGGGTCCCTCCGGACTGGCATTTCATTGTGGGTATATTCTGCAACACTTTCTTGGCATAATATAGTGAATTTGTGTTGGATTTATTCTGCTTTAGATTCTTCAGCGATACTTCCCCAATGCTACCACAGCGATACTTCCCCAATGCTACCACAGCGATACTTCCCCAATGCTACCACAGAATATAGCACAAGAAAAGCAGGACAAAAATATCCCAGAATATTTGTGGTATAAACATTTACAGGATTTCAGCAAGAAGTTATTGTTAAAGTTATGTTTAATGTACATAAAATGCTGTGTTTGAATTCATTGTACAGGTATTTGGAATGCTATAAAGAGAAGTGAGAGGTTCCACTCTGGGTGAAAGCGGAAGTATGGTGTTTTTCCCCCCATGTCAGCAAGTTAAGGTACCTGATTACTCATCCTGGAAACCTGACCTGCAGCTCTCACAGCAAGAGAGAAAACTTGAGAGAGGGCTAGTAGCAGCAGCACTAGAAGAGAAGCTCTGCAATGATGCACAAGCTTAGGATCTCTCTCTGGAACCAGAGAGTGGAAAGTTTACTGAACTGCAATGCTTCTTTGCAATGTTACTTTGTTATTTTGTTCATGTAATGTTTATTTGTAAACTAGCTTAAGACTGTTCTGCAAAAAGCTTTGGAATTCATTTTGGGGGTGGGAAGTTCATTTATGTCTACACAAGGTCCAGATCAGGGATTCCACTGAACAACTCTAGCATTTATGGGATATGCAATGATTAGAAATGAAGCAGTATAACCACACCAAGACTTTTGCAAGCACAAACAGTGAGTTGGCTCTGGCTATGATTAATGTTGGATACAATCCTAACACCTTTATTATGGCAGAAATCCATGAAAACTTTTTATACCATATGCAATCTGTTTGTCTTTAATGTCCGTAAGATTCTTTCTCACTTTTTTTTTACAACAAGAATTAAAATCAGTACAGATCATTTCCCCCTACTCCTGCCAGGCAAATAACAAATAAATTTATTAGTATTTATTTGAGGACAAGAAGGAATATCTGGACATGCAATACATATTCAAGCATAATGTTCTGTAAATGAGGCTGTTGATTTCTAGTGCTTAATATGCTGGCATAAAAGTCAGGAAATATGATGTTGTGTGGTAGTCGAAATCTCACTTTGACATTTTTTAATGTTATCAGATTGCCAATAAGATGTCTTGCACATGCAAAAACTGTGATCATTTTAAGATTAACATTTATTTTCAAGATGATTCATGCTACAATCTTACCCACACTTACTTGAGAGTAAGTCCTATTAAACTCAGTGGGACTCATTTCTTGATAAATATGAGTAGGATTATGTTGTAAGATATTATACAGCATAAGGTTTGAGGAAAGGGAAGAATCAGAAATACTTCCCCACACTTCCAGTCAAAATTAGCCAGATCAGGTGGCTTAGCATGTCTTCATGAATCAATTTGGGACACCGAAAGATTATTTGGGGTGGAAAGGCAAGGAGGGAGTCAGCAAAAGCTGTTTGTTAGTCACTAACATTCAGTTGCCCTGACAACCAGAAAGCTCTCTTGCAACAGCCACTGGTTTGATAACCCCAAGGTTCCTTAAGCTATTAAATAGCACCTACAGAAAACAAAAACATGCTAAATGCCGGCTCTGTGCATTAGAAAAAGGAACTCTTAGTAAGTCTGATTTTTTTTAAAAAAATCAATGCCCAGTGACTAAGAAAGAACAGAACTTTACATTTCACTGAGGAGCACTTCCAGGTGCACAACTTTGATCGCAGGAATGCAACCATAATTTGACTTCTGTAGCTTAGATCCAATTGTCATACCATAGACAGGAAAAGTGCAAAAGAAGAGGCCCTTCTGAATCAGAGGAAAGGCCCATCTAATCCAGCGTTCTCACACAAACGAACCAAACACCTGTGGGAAGAGCGCAAGAGGGAAATGAATGAAATAGCTCTCCCCACATGTGATTCTCACTTGTGACCTTAGTGGTTAGTAGGCCTTTAGCCTCCATGAATTTAGCTAAACCCCTTTTAAAGCCATGAAAAACAGCCTTAGCCAGGGAAGGTTAATTATATCTACTCACAGGCAATGCCAAAGCATGCCAACCCATTCCTAGTTTCTCTCTTTGCCTTTCTCATAAATAGACCCTTCCTCCTTTATGATCATAGAAGTCAGAGTAAATTGTGTAAATGTGCCCCTGAAGATGGCCCCAAGTTAGTCTATCCACTCCAGTCTAGCACAAGGAGTTAATATATGAGGGAAGATTTCTCCAGGGTTAATATGGGGTGTGCTGGAAGGGGGGAAATGTTCTATGTCTGTTTTTTTAACAAATGTTCCACCTTTCAAATGCCTTTTCTCAGGGTGGCTTAAGTAATCAATTAAAGCAACACCCTAAAAATATAAAACACTAAAATAGCGAACACCATACCATAAAACTAATTCATCATAACTAAATGTTTTGGCTTTTTAAAAAAGTCTTGGGAAATAAAACCTGGCACCCCAATCAGTGGGAGGTACCCAGAGCAGGAACTAAGGCATTCATATGAATAGACTGGCCTGGAGGTGGGCAAATCTCCAACTTCTCTGATCCGAGCTGTGAAAGGTGGCATCCGGCTATTCACCTATAGCCTTTGCAGTAGGCATTGTTTATTCACAGGCACAGGTGGTCTCCTTTTGTGCCCAAGGTTCTCTAGATTTCAAGCTATTATTGGGAGCCACAGTCATTCTCCAGTTACATAATCAATTAGACTTTATTAGGCAGGTGTTGTAAAAGAAAAAAATCCCTACTTAACTCCCTTGAAGCCCAGAGCAATGCTTCCACTAATTGTTGAGGCAGCACAATCAATCACACAGTTTCCCCTAAACTGGAAATTCATGCTTCCCTCCTCTCTTCTCATCTGCATGTATAAATGGCAACAGATCCATTTAAATTACATATTGTTAAAATAAGAATTGTTCATCAAATAACAAAGACTAGCAATTTTATCCAATTCATTTTTTTGTTAATAATTAAATGCTAAATCTGTTTCTCACAGTGAAGTCCTAATAATTCTACTCGATAAATCCAAATGCAGAGATATTTAATATATGCCAGGTTTCTCTCAAAACCAAAGCTAGCTTTAGTCATGGGATTAAAGACTATAAAGGCAAAACCTCAAATTATGTACTGCCAAAATCATTTTCAGAGTGAGAGGATGTTCAAAACTATTGGGGAAAAGGTTCTCACATGGAAGTATATTTAGAAATGTATCTAATTCTTAATTTTTAAATTCATTGCATACCTTTTCATCATTATTATTTTCCATTTATAAAACATGCACTTAAAGAAACAATACAGTTACAGGGAGAGGGGAGAACAGAGAGAGGTATTTTCCTGTCACATCAAGACAGACAGATAGCGCCATCATATCCACAGCTCATATGTTTTCAAAGAGCTAAACTAAACATTGGAGGGGGGTACCTGGGAATGCAAACTGAGATGTGTAAAAACAAAGAACAAAAATACCTCCACACATGCAAAACCAACCTGTCATGGTAATGGTATAGATGATAGACAGACAGACAGACAGACAGACAGACAGACAGAGTGGTACCTCGAGTTACAGATGCTTCAGGTTACAGACGCTTCAGGTTACAGACTCCGCTAACCCAGAAATAGTACCTCAGGTTAAGAACTTTGCTTCAGGATGAGAACAGAAATTGCACGGCGGCGGCAGCGGGAGGCCCCACTAGCTAAAGTGGTACCTCAGGTTAAGAACTGTTTCAGGTTAAGGACAGACCTCCAGAACAAATTAAGTTCTTAACCTGAGGCACCAATGGGGGGAGAGAGAGAGAGAGAGAGAGAGAGAGAGAGAGAGAGAGAGAGATGGGAAATGTTCAAACATGCTGCAGTCTGATGTGTCCAAATGGGTTGCGCCACATATTTTTTTCATGTATGAATTAGTCCCTGGGTATCATCGGTATTCTCCAACTTCTGATGTTGCTTCCACAATTGCTAGTTAAGATGTACTGATTACCAAGTGTGCTGAGAACTATGGAGACTGAAGTGGTGTGGTCAACCTCAGAATCAGACATATTCCTGTCTACATTATATAAGGGTGGGGTCAGCCTATGAGAAGTGATGATGGGATAGGTAATGTTCAAACAGAAATGGAAATGAGGTGGTGAGAAAGGTACCGTCTGGGCTTTGCAGTTTTTTTTGTAAAGCCTGTTAATGAGAGTCCTAAAGCGCAAGAGAGAAGACACATGACAAACTGATGAGCTATTTCATGGACAAGCAGTTGTAATATCACAGGTATAAGGTTAGATTCTGAAATCTACTAAAGATCCAATCTTGGCACTTGTTACCTGATAAAATAAGTGCTTGAAAGGTCTAGTTCCTAGAGTTCCTGGAGAATATTAACTGCTGTTTCAATGTGTTACAAAATGACAATCCCAACAGATTTTGCAGGGATTTTGCAGCTGCCATTAGAGACGCCAGCATACGTCTTCTGAGCCAAACTTGGAAAAGTACCTTGAGGGGCTCATTAAAGTCTACCTCCAAAAAATAGGAGAGCTTGACATCTCCAGCTCACATTGAAATCTGAAACAGAAAAAAATGCTAGGTTTATTCCTTAAGAATGTCTCTCATACCTACATATAAACGCCCCCCCCCATGCACGTCCTTGTTTTGGGAAGGGGGACCCCTCTAGTGGTAAAATCCGAAGGTGGGGAAGGTTGTCATCTCTCACTGATGATTAGCAGGGAGCCTCTTCCCAGCTCATAGAATCACAGAATAGGACTATTGCAAGTGACTCAGGAGTCATTTAGTGCAACCCCAGTAATGCAGGAATCACAGCTAAATAATCTCCGCTCAAAACAGTTAGTTTAGGGTTCTCTCACTCAAAGTAAGCTAATAGAGTAAAGCTGCTCCATTAGCTTGTATGGGGGCAGGGAGATGGAGGAGTACTTTTTCTAAGCCTTTGTAATGGTTCGGGGAAATTGCCCAAGGTGGAGACCACGGCAGGGTGGTCTTGAGTAATTTCCTGGTTAATCTGAGGCAAAATTCAGAGATCTTGCCCATCTCCTGCGGCTATTGCTGCTGCTATTGATTTTGCCACTGCCATTGCTTCTGTTAGAAAGCTAGCAATGGGATTCCGTTTTTAATTCCATTTTGCAAGAAAAGTATCATCTGACAACTCATCCTAAACTTTAGGCACTCATCTTGGAAGTTTCTAGACAACTTCCATTTCATGGCTTCTTGTGGCTTCTGAATATATCAGATGTAAGAAGATCTAGATGCTGCTTAACTGTTTGTCTTAATTATTTAGCCAAAAAGACGCATGTAGAATTTTCTGGGTGTAGCAATCTAACATACCCTAGCATTACATTTTAAGAAAAGAATGAGGACGTCAAAACGATGGAGCGGCCATTAGCATTGCAGTACAAGCAGGAAGCCTGTACAGCCTACCCATGTGTGTTTTGTTGTGCAGTGCCACCTGGTGTCCCAGACCAGACACTTCTGTTTAAGTTTGACAAGTCCCATTCAGTCCCTGCTGGTCTCTTGCTCCAAGTTTTCAGAAGTTAAAAGATAAGGCAGATAAGAACTGTTGTGGCACATTTGTGTTCTCACATGGCTTCAGAATGGAATAGCTCACTGCTGTTTCTACTCCAAATCTACACTCTACACACACACAAAAACAGCATCAAACTCCCAAAATTATATCTAAACCTAACAACCTCACCTAGGAGAAACCAATCTGATGCTACTCAGACCTTTTGGACTACAACTCCCATTATTCCCTGCCAGCTTGGGCAATGATCATGGACGATAGGAGTTGTAGTCCCCCAAAAATGTTACAGCATTTGGGACTCTTACTCCCTTTTTTCCTAAAGAGAGAGAGAGAGAGAGAGAGAGAGAGAGAGAGAGAGAGAGAGATGATAGAGCTGTATAAAATCATGCATGGTGAGAGAAAGTAGCTACATAGAAGCTCTTAGTTCTTTCTCCCTCTCTACTAGCATTTGAGGTCATGCACTGAAGCTGAAAGTTGGACAAATCAGGTGAAAGAAAGTACTTCACAGAGCGCATTGTTAAACTATAGAATTCACTCCCATAAGGTATAATGATGGCCCCCAACTTGGATGACTTTAACAGAAGAATAGACAAATCCACAGAGGACAAGTAGCTCATGAAAAGCTTCAGAAAACAGCAACCAAAATGATGATCAAGAGGATGCAGTGACTCCCCATGAGGAAATGTTGCCTTTGTTCTCATCAGTAGTGTTTTCCTTATGTCTTTATGTCCTTATCTGGAGGAAGGCACATTGGCTACCCCTTGCCTATGAGCCACTGTACTTCAAAAGTGACTTCCAGGTTCATGAGTCCAAATCCCTTCACTAGCACGAGTAGGCAAATTGTCTCCCTGCATCAGCAATTTCATCCAATTTCATAGTGACTCAGCTCTCCATCATGCAACTCAGCCTGTGTGTGGCTCAACTGAGTCATGCAAAATGCTTTTATTACAGGGGGAAGTCAGAAGCAGGGCAGCAAAAGGCTTTTTACATGGCATCTGCGAGCAATTTATTTGTCCTGGGCAAATACTGTTGCTGTTCCTTTCCCCTGCTAGAGCTACAAAGTCTGAAGCTCATCAGTAGGATGGATACAGCTGTCCAAGTATTTTAAGGAAGTGTCTGTCATTAGTCTAACACCTCCATATTTTCAGGTTCATAATCTGCCTTGTAGATTATTGGCCCAAGAAGCACACATGAGTCATTCCTCAACATCCATCCTTAGATGACTTCAGTCATCATCACATCAAAATTTCAATATGTTCCACTGCTGTTTATCCCTTTCGTAGTTTTAGCAATTACATGGCACTTGCTTTCTGAAAACTGTATTCCCTTTTTCACAGCGTTCTCTTACCTATCAATTACCCATTTACCCACACAATATATGTTCATTAGCAGGCAAGTAAACATTAGCATGCTGTCATTTTCCTAGCTCCTATTTATACGCCTTATATTCTTAACACTTGTATTGTTCATCAGATAAAAGCTGTCATGGATCATGAAACCGAACAGACAGTTAAACGGAGCTTTTAATTCTAGCTTTTAAGATAAACCATTTCTATTTGATTTAGGGCCTTAAAGAGTGCATAAATTCTCCATTCAAGAACAAATGAGACAGAAGAAATTTCTCTTCATTTTGAAGGGAGCTCCATAAAAGCTGATAAAATTCTAGCAAGCACAGTATGCCATAGAGGTAAATGCCAATGAAATCACTGTGGTGTATTATAGATCGTCTTGATTCCTTGAGGGGATGGGAGGTTTTGATACCCAGGTATAGCTTCTGTGTCTGCAAGTGTTTCCTCATTCACTTCAGTGAGGTAGCAGTAGCTCCACCACACACAAAAGGGATGTGCTTGAGGCATATGGGTGAGCAGTGAGCAAGGTGGCTGCTTAGAGATCTGTTCCTCAGCCCAAGTAGACCTACTTCTTAAATGCAATGAAATAATTAAGGAGGCAAAGTCTCTGGGGAAAAGAATTGGCATCTCCACTTAAATTCTTTTCAGAATGGGGGAGGACCAGATTTAGGTTTGATGAGGCCCTAAGCTACTGAAGGTAATGGGGCCCTTTATATGTCCATCTGTCCTTTGTCAACAGCAAATTGTCACTGTTTATTGTGTTGAATATATGCTATATGAGGGGCCCATTACTTACATCATAGGAGCCTACACAACACAAAACACTGTTGCTGTATGTAAGTTTTATTTTATTTTATTTTTATCTTATATTTTGCAAATGTACATCCAGGGTTTTTTCCTTTAAATTTTTCAGGGGCCCCCAAGAAAGTGAGGCCCTAAGCTATAGCTTGATTAGCTTATACATAAATCCGGCACTGGAATGGGGACCTTCTGAAACTGATATAAGTAAGTTATATGAACACATCCATTTCATCAAGAGGTGTGGGGTTTTTTGTACCTCATAACACAAATATTTGTTAGATTCAGCTCTGCAGAATCTTCTCCAAAGCAAGGAGAAGATTTAGAGTTAAAATTCTAGCTTAAAATTGCACAAACAGCACAATCCTATGCATGCTTACTCAGAAGTTTTAATGTATTCATTGAGCTGCACTTGCAGGCAAGTATGCCAGATCCTAGGAGTGTTAACTGAAGTAAATGGGGCTTATTCTCAGGATAGCAATCTAGAATCCTATGCACAAATACTGGGGGGGCGGGGATCCCATTGAAAGGAGCCAAGTTAAACATGGACAGATTCAAAATGTACACGCCATTAATTTCAACTGGATAAGCAGAGGTAACTTTTGTTTGCTGAAGGTCCTCCAGCCATTCCTGATAGAAAATGCAAATTACAAAATTTACATTAACATCCTGGGAAAGTGTGATTCTGTGTACCCACTTAGTGTTTATTTGCAGTGTGAACAGTTTGTTTCTGGAAGCGCGCTTTGCAGGCTTGTCCATTATATTATCCCACCAGCTGTCACCTTCTAAAAAATCTGCAGTTTATTAATAGAGTTGCATCAAGCCACTCTCCAAGCAGACAAAACACAAGGAGGAAAAAACCTCCTGTCCCTCTAGGCTTCTTTGGAAAGTTTCTCAAACTTTTCAACATTTTAAAAGATGCAAGACCTCCATCATGGCAATAATGAGCTTCTAGAGATCACAGAGAGAGAGAGAGAGAGAGAGAGAGAGAGAATACCTGAAGAATCTGGCAGTGGAATTATCTTGCTAAAGGAAATTAAAGCCATTTTAGACCTAATTGAGACTGCCTAAAGTTGGCAGGTTGTTTGCCTGAACAAATTACAAGTTTTCCTAGAAGAAATGCTGCAGATTTTAAAGCGGAACTCAGAGTAAAATATGGCTAAATATTGAATATTGTCTGTTTAGTGTTATTCATGAGGTATTATTTCTGATACTTCTGAACCAGTTGGTATCTGTACTGGGTGTGAAGTTATTTTTATATTTGTAAATGTTTTAATTGGGTTGTATCCCAAGTAGTGCTACATGAATGTTCCATCAACTTTTCACTTGTACAATGGAGCATTCTTCCTCCCTCCATGCTGCCCCAAAACTGTTCTGGGGGTTCTCTCAACCTTCTGGAGCAGATCTGAGGAGGGTAGGAACTGCAAAAAGGAGGAAGACTGAGGGGAAGGGGTCCATTGCATAAGCAGTGGTATCTAGTGGGGTGGGGGGGTTATAGCAGGGAAATGATTTTGTTAATTCCAAGTGATTCATCATAACCTGAAGCTGATGAGGGAAAACTGTGCAATATATGTTACAGTATTTTACCGTGGCAAAATCTCATTTACAGCTCCTCATGGTTTTTCTTTTTCTTTTACTGATAATGTGTCAGACATCAAGTCCATACCTGTTCAGACCCACCCGATATTGAAGAGCAGAGGAAGTGGCAAAGCGATACTGGAATAATCCATTTCAGGTTCAACAAATTAATGACACTTTTAGACTGCTCCAGAGAGAAAGCTTGTTCTAATTTAAGATTACATGCACAGTAGAGATAGATGGGAGAAGCATGTGAAAGAAAAATATTCTCAACAGATATGCAGTGATAAAATCACCATGGAGCACTTTATATTACTGTGATTGTAATGAAAGTGGTTCGTATCCATCATGAATTTGCACGCATTTGCTCAGGAAGAAAGGTTTTAAGACACATTTACAAGACTGAAGGTCTGTAGAGGGTGTGCATGTTTGCACACAAGAAGCTCAGTCTCGGGTATGTCCAGGTGAAGTGGGAAAACCTCCCCTCTGCAATGCTGGAGAACATCTGCCAGTCAATGTAGAGACAATAAGGGACCAGATGTGCCAATGGTCTGACTTGGCATAAAGCACTTTCCTATATTCCTGAGGTCACTTCGCTCCTATCAACTTCCACGTAGCTACTTTCACAATGTACATACTGTTCCAGTGTGTTCTTAAAAGATGAGCTCTTCCCACAGTGAAATAATAGCCATTTAATAACTCTGCCTTCATTTGCACAACACACACACACACACACACACACACACACTGATGGTGATTTCCAAGATCCAGGTTACATCTGTCCAAATCAGCATGCACTCTGCCTTCAATCACACCCTTGCACAACACATAAATGAATAATACACAACAGCTATTCAATTTATTTAATGTGAATCAGACCAGAAGCTTAAACACTGGGCTGGGTGGGATCCGGTGGGGGGCAAGCAGGGAAGGGGACCAGATATCTTACAATTTAGTAGGATACCATTATGCTGGGGATTTCCCGTATTCGCAGTATGGCAAAAAAAACCCCAACAACTAATGATAGCATATGAGAGAAAAGAAGGTACAATATGGCCCAGAAGGGTCACATTTTGATGTCACTGTTTCCTGGAAGGTCTCTACCGCTCATTTATAACCCAAATGCTTTGCATTTACAGTGCAGTAGGCAGGGAATCATGCACAGTTCATTGTGTAGCTTGCAGCCAATGTGTGTCTCTAGGACAGAAAAGAACCCTGAAACTTTTTTTTTTTGAAGTGTCCAGGTTTCGACCCAGCTGTTTCCCTGACACCTTTAAATATGCTAGCTTTTCCTGCCAAATACCCTCCCACCCCACCCCCATCCCTATCTTTAACGATCAGGACTTCAGGTCTATAACCCCCGTAGGTTACAATTCTAATGGTCACAGTCTTTGGCTGCAAAATGGTGATTTGCAGGAGAAATGCTAGTCTCTTTACAGACACCTGGCTCCAGCACCCTGCTTAGAAGAAGATGTCAAAGCCTAAACTTCAGTCTACACATCAGTAGACCATAGGCAGGAAATCAGATCAATCAAACTTTAAACTAATGCATCTCTTTCATAAATCAATATATATATAGGAAATCTACATAAAAATCCAGTCTGTTCAGTCACTGTGAGAAAAGGATGGTGGCGGAGATGTCCCAACGGCATGATCTAGCAGGCTCTTTTAATGTTATTACTGCTTCCAGTGTTTTTAACTTAATTCAAAATCCTTTATTAGGCATAGCACACCACACACCATCGAACAAACATCATACACGGACTGTACAAAATACGGGCTCAGCGAACACAATTTATCCCAGTCCTATTCTTAACTCCAAAAAATAAATCGATTTACATAGATAATATAATACAACACAGCAACATCACCTACCATTAAGAACCACTAAGTCTCTTTATCATGGCCCATTCTTTCTTCATGGACAGCACTTAAAAATTCAGCCACTATAATAGTAATTTGATCATCGCTGTCCGCCAGCAGGTCCTGAACAGTTGGTTGTGTAAAAATCTGTCTATTAAATTTTAGGGCCTCAAATAATTGTCTTCTGGCACAACTGCCAAAGTCACAGGAAAAGAATATATGCTCTAGAGTATCAGGTTCCTGTTTTCTGCATTTGCAGAGACGCTCTGATTCTGGGATAGCTAAGTATCTTCCTCTCACTACCGCCGAGGGAAACATGTTAAATCTGGCCAACATAAACAGCCTACACGATTCATGTTTCTTCAGATTTGTCATGTATCCCTTTTGGAAATCTCTACACAAAGGGAGATTTAAGTGGATAGGAGAGCAGGTGCTGTGCTTTGCAACCTCAAGCATGGCGAGAACACTTTTTTCTGTAAGAGTCTTCCTGATAATTTCCCATGTATCTTTGGGATCAGAAATTTCAAAATCAGTTAGAGTGAGCCCTATCGAATCCAGTTTTCTCCTGCAAGTCAATGATAGATTGTGAATTGCACTATCACTTAAAAGATCGTAAAGTAGAGAATTAGGGGATAGGGCTCTATAATGGAGGAAGATCCAATATTTCAAGGTCCTCAGCCATGCTCTTACTGATAAAGGCAATATTCCCAGCTCACAACATATTGTTTCATATTTTACAGAGTTTGCAAGTCCTAATAATGACCTCAGAAGGGATGCATGAAATTTATCCAACCTCTTGAGGTCACCTGAAATCCGCACTGGTGTGCCGTATAGAAGTTGGGCACAAAGTTTCATGTCAATCACTTGCAATACAGCTGGAATAAATCTGTTTCCTACTGGAGAAAAAAAATAGGATTTAATATGGTGGGCTGTCACTTTAGCCTTAACTATTGCAGCACATATATGTGTATTCCAATTCATATTATTTTTGAATGTGATTCCCAAATAATTGAAGTGCTTAACTTCCTGTATTAGATGTCCATTAATTATACAGCCTTTTGGGTTCCCTCTCTTTCTGAATTGCATAATCTTTGTCTTATCATAATTAATTTTGAGATTATTGAGAGAGCAGTAGTTTGAGAAACTCTTAAATAATTTTTTTAAACCCAAAACAGAGAGTGAAATAATTACAGCATCATCTGCATAAAGTAATAAAAAGAGTGGGCTATTGTTTAAATAAGGAGTATGAGTGGTTGCGTTTTGAAGAAATAATGGTAGGTCAGATAAAAATAGATTAAATAGGGTAGGGGCCAAGATACAGCCTTGCCTAACTCCTCGATTATTCAGAATAGGACCTGCTAGTCTACCATCTTTTGATACTTTAACATATATTTGGTTATTAGAATGTAAACTTTGAATCAGTGTAAGTAGATATGGGTCGATACCAAGGTTCTAGTTTAGTCCATAGTTTATTGCGGTCGACCGAATCAAAGGCACTTTTTAAATCTACAAATGCCACAAAGAGTTTTCGTTTATTTCTCATGACATATTTATCCACAAGATGACTTAACACTAGACACTGGTCAAGAGTTGACGAGCCTGCCTTAAAACCAGCCTGCTCTTTACCAGGTAGACCTTTTGTCAGCATCCATTCTTCCAATTTAATAAGCAGAGATTTGGCATAGATTTTACTTATGCATGGTAACAAACTTATAGGCCTGTAATTCTCTTGGCAATTCCTATCACCTTTTTTAAAGATCGGTACCACTATTGAGTTGTTCCACGACTTAGGTACAAGGGCTGAGTGATAGAATTAAAAAGCGGCACAAGTTTAATGGCCCACCATTCTACATCTAATCTCAACAGGTCTATTGGAATGCCATCCATACCAGGTGATTTCCCTTGCTTAAACGAAAAAATTATCCTTTTCATCTCCTCAACAGTAATTTGAAATTGTGTGGTTTTTGCCAGAGAAAATTTAAAATTTTCCTTTTTACATACTTGGTGATCATAAAAAACAGCAGTAAAATGTGAAATCCAAGCCTCATCGCTTATATTAGGGAAATCAATGATATCTTTTATTGAGAGAAGTGACCAAAAAGTTTTGGTATCTTTAATTTCTAATGCAGTGACAATTTTAGACCATTTGGCTAGTGCGAACTCAGATTTTTTTTCCAGGAGCATGTTCTTAAAAGCATTTTTCATTTCAAAATAAGTCTTCCAGAGACCTTGGGAGTTGTTAATAGAGGCTTCTTTTAGACAAGTTCTAAGTTCTTTCTTATAGTTAATACAATCTTTATCAAACCAGTTATACTTATTTAAAGGTTTGTTGCTGAACTGAGGGTCTAAAAAAGAAGAAAATAATTCCTGGATAGTCTTATAATAACAATCATTGTTCTCCAAGGGCATCAAATTTTGGTTAGCCACAGGTTCGAGAATAACTGGGTTATTTTCAAATACTGCTAATAGATCCTCCCTATTTTTATCACTTATATAAATTCTTTTGGCATAAATAGTCTTATCAATACTATTAAGAGGACAAATATCATTATTTCTAGGATTCCTGTACATCTCTAAAACTATTGGGAAGTGGTCACTCTCTGAGCGAAGTACAACTGTAAAAGAGGCAACTTCATTTAACATTTCAACGGAAACTAGAGAATAGTCGATTACGCTCCTACCCCTTTTGGAGCTGAAGGTAAAATTTCCTGGAATATCCGGCCACATTGAGCCATTCAAAAATGAAAGATTAAATTCTAAAACCAATTGTAAAAGTTTTCCTCCCGCTTTATTAATAATGATGTCCTTTGAATTCCTCCCTATTCTCAATGGAAGTGGGGCATCTTCAGCTGGATTTGAGACATAGCGTTTATAGAGAGCTGTATTATCTGATCCAATTCGAGCATTGGTGTCTCCCATTACAATCAGGGGGATGTTTGGAGATTTACTGCGTATTAAATACAACTCTTCAGAGACTATATTCCAACCATAATCTGGTCTAATTTCCAACTCTATGGGAGGAAAGTATATATTTAAAAGAAGAATTTCCCTGTAAACAATGGGAAATGATAACAATTGTGCATACTGTCCAATATTTCTGATATAATTAATTTTAAGGTTAGAAGACTGTTTAATACCACAGATCAAACCGGCTTTAGGGCATCCTTTTGTTGACATTTTAGTAGCGGGTAAATTATAAGTAATAAAATTAGGAATATTTAAAGGTTTAAGAGACCAGGTTTCCTGCAAAAGTATTATATCATAAGACACAAGAAAATTTATAAAATCAGAATCAGCTAATTTACATGAGAGTCCAGCTACATTCCAGGACATAATAGAAAGAGTTTGGAGAGATCTTTGATTTAAGGGTGCTAATGAGGTATGCGTGGTGCATTCCGGATGTCACACCAAGTTCCTCTGGTTCTTACTATTAGCCCTTTCAGCGGGTTCAGATAGTTCAGATGCTAATTCAATGATGTTTAAAGATGTATTCAGTATGCTCACATTTGAGGAGGGTGGAATGCTAGGGTTGCAACCTGGCGCACCCATGCTGGGCACTTTATTTGGGGAGCCCAATTCAGTCTCATTTAATTCTCTCATTTTATCCCATGCTAATGTAGTGATCAGGTTTGCCTCTGGGATGGATTGCATGCGAGCTGGGTTATAGGAGGGGCTTTTCAGCTCCAAGATCTGAGAGGATGGATTCATCTCCGCAGCAACCAATTGGCCTGGGGTAACAGAGGGTTTCTCGACCCATAAATCCAGCTCGTGACGATAGAAGCATGAAGCCTGATCTGGGACATAATCAGATATGTTTTGGTTGTGTGGTCCCGGTTGCTCCTTCATCAGATTCGTCAGACAAGAACGAAGGTTATTCAGTCTATAAAGTATTTTGTTCTGAGTTTCTTGGGGGAGAGCGCAGTAGGGGTAAACTAAGTTATTTTCAAAACTTTCAATCCCGTTACCTTGGCTCGCCTCATATAAAGTCCTGGGAGAGTCTGGTCTTTGTAGATCATTAGTAAGTAACTCTGGGTGGTGATTAGGCGAGTCCTCAGTGGATTTTATATCAATTAAAATCCCTTCCTTAATGGGCCACTCCTACAGAGGGTGGAGGCGAGGCCATGATTACTTTCCGATTCTGCAGGCATTCCGACGGGTTTTCTCCAGAGAGTTTTACAGGAGTCAGCCATGATGGTAAGAATTTTTGTGCAAATGTCCAAGTAGGACTTTATGGATTCAATGTCCTCAATAAGGAGCACTAGCCATTTGATGATTGAGAGACCCTCTTCATTTGTCTCGTGGGAATGAGGATAAGAGTCTTTCGAAGGTTTAATATTTCCCGAGGCCAATTCCGAAATTTGTTTTAACATTAGTTCCTCCATTTTTTGATCTAACGATGGTTCGGGGGGAACTTGGGATTTGGCTTTCAGTTTCGGGGATGCTTCATCGGGTGTATCGAGGATATTTTGTGTTGCTTCCAATATATTCAGGCTTTTATCGCTGCTTTTAGTACACTCCTTTCTTTGCATAACCAGTCCTTCACTATGGCTGTAAGAGAGATTGGTAGGAGAGAGTAGGATTTCTCTTCCCTTCTTGTTCTTGTTCTCATTCATTTCAGTCGTTTCCTCATTTGTTCCACATTTTGCTCTGTTCATGTAGAAGCGAGTGATTTTTGTTTGTGCTTTCTTTAGAGTGGCTCTTTTAAAGGTGGGTCTTACAGCCTTCAGAGAAAAGCCTGAGGTTTTGCAGCCACTCCTGGTCGTCATCATTGTTTCTTTAAAGTTGTAAATTATTTCTTTATTGTTGTAATAAACACGCTACAATGCATTGACTGAGATAAATGGACAGGAGATATTTGTAAAAGAGAAGAAAGACAACGTGGTGGAGAAGCGGGGTGAGTTTACTTCTTCAGAGTGATTACCGCAGAGGCTCTGGTACTCCCCCGGTAATAATCAAGAGGCTTAAAAAGGATTTTAAAATATATATATATATATATATATATCTTCTTTCAGGGTCTCCGTACCTTAAAACTTTGAGTTAAAAACTTAATTAAGCTAAACTAGGATCATTAGCTCCGTCGCAGGGCTCTCCGCAAGGCAGTTTTGGGTAAAAAGGGAGAGGTTCCAAGGCCTCTCCAGGCCCTTATCAGGTAAGCGATTTTTCTTTCCTCCCAAGGATTTCTCTCTAGTCACGTTCTTTTCCTTTAGGGAGTTATACTCACTCAGCTGCAGTAAAAGTTCGCAGCAGGTTTCCTTCAGCTATAATCCTCCTTATCACTTAAAACAATAATAAAATACTAATAAAACACTAATAAAATAGCACAAATAACACAATACTAATGCGGAGCTGCTGGCAGGATAGTAACCGGCAGCCCAGCAGAAGTTGGTCTTAAGCAAATAAGTTTAAAAGCGCCTCTTCTTAAAGCAAAGCATTTTTGTTATTTTCTTTGTATACCGCCCCTTATCTGAAGATCACAGGGCTGTTCACAACATGAAAATGCAAAAGAAGAGCACAAAATACATCATAAAACAAAAACAAAACAAACCAGCAACCCCTCTACCACAAACACATTTAAAAGGCCATGGAATGTTAACCAGCCCAAGGCCTGGTTGAAGAGAAACGTTTTCGCCTGGCTGCATTGTTTTGCTCGTTTACTTTGACTTTTGCAATTTTATTATCCTGCCAAGTTAATTAAGTCTTACGATTTCCAAGAGATGCAATTAGGATGTTTCTTTTTTTAAAAAAAAAACCAAAACAAAACTTGTCAGTTTGATCTTTGCCAAGAATAGTTAAGCACATGTGAAACCGAAGAGAAACTTGCATAACCACAAGTTAAACAGCTAAAAGGGTAGCTTGAATATTTGAACTTTTAGGGAGAAGTAGCTGGGAAATGAGGGATGCGGGTGGCGCTGTGGGTTAAACCACAGAGCCTAGGACTTGCCGATCAGAAGGTTGGTGGTTCAAATCCCCACAACGGGGTGAGCTCCCGTTACTCGATCCCTGCGCCTGCCAACCTAGCAGTTCAAAAGCACGTCAAAGTGCAAGTAGATAAATAGGTATTGCTTCAGCGGGAAGGTAAACGGAGTTTCCATGCACTGCTCTGGTTTGCCAGAAGCAACTTAGTCATGCTGGCCACATGACCTGGAAGCTGTATGCCGGCTCCCTCGGTCAATAAAGCGAGATGAGCGCTGCAACCCCAGAGTCGGTCACGCCTGGACCTAATGGTCAGGGGTCCCTTTACCTTTACCTAGCTGGGAAAGAGTATGTAGTAAATACATTAGAAAGAAAAAATGGACATGATTATATAAGTTGAGGTGGAGAATTGAGAAACTGACTCTTCTAGGGTTCCATCAAATATACCTTTCTTTCCCTCAATTTCCTCTTTATTGTCCATCATTCTTAGCTTCCTCTTTCTTCCTAATGCTATACTTTTCCTGACATCTAGGGGTGTGAAGGGGGGTGGAATTAAGGAGTCCCTTCTTTTTAAAATTACAATTTCACTGATTTCATTCCTATGCTTTGTCAATCATTTTCATAACCGGTTCATTCATGTCATTGTTTCCACTGATTTGAATGGGAGACTTCGGCAAGTTAGATTATTGCAATGCACTACACGTGAAGCAAAAGGGATGCGGGTGGCGCTGTGGGTTAAACCACAGAGCCTAGGACTTGCCAATCTGAAGGTCGGCGGTTCGAATCCCCGTGACGGGGTGAGCTCCCGTTGCTCAGTCCCTGCTGCTGCCAACCTAGCAGTTCGAAAGCACGTCAAAGTAGATAAATAGGGAAGGTAAACGGGAAGTAGATAAATAGGTACCGCTCCAGTGGGAAGGTAAACGACGTTTCCGTGCGCTGCTCTGGTTTGCCAGAAGCGGCTTAGTCATGCTGGCCACATGACCTGGAAACTGTACGCCGGCTCCCTCGGCCAGTAAAGCGAGATGAGCGCCGCAACCCCAGAGTCGGTCACGACTGGACCTAGTGGTCAGGGATCCCTTTACCTTTACCTTTCCCTTTACACATGAAGCAGGGACGCAGGTGGCACTGTGGTCTAAACTGCAGAGCCTAGGGCTTGCCAATCGGAAGGTCGGCAGTTTGAATCCCCGCAACGGGGTGAGCTTCCATTGTTCAGTTCCGGCTCCTGCCAACCTAGCAGTTTGTTGTTGTTTTTTTAAAGATATTTATTGAAGTTTTACAAAAACATAAGTTTACAAAATAAAAAAGGTCATATAAAAAGAAAAAGATACAAAAAAGAGAACATAGAAAAATACATAAAAAAGAAAAAAGAAGAATAAAAAGACAAAAGACAAAAGACAAATAGCTAAAAAAGAATTAAAAACAAATCCGTTTTTTGTAACTTTAAACTCATTAGCTTATTTCCTTGGCCTCCTCACACCTCCCCTTTTTGTATTCCCATTTAAATAATCAAATCAGCAAATCCTTACCCTCTTTCGTTTATCTTAACTCTGTATCTTAACATATTATAACTCTATATTTTCATCCATTATCAATTCATTTTTGCATATTCTTATTAACTTTGTTGCTAATGCCACTTATTTTCAATCCAACATCATTTTAACATTCATTAATTTTACAGTATTTCTGAAAATAGTCTTTAAATTTCTTCCAGTCTTCTTCCACCAACTCTTCTCCCAGGTCTCGGATTCTGCCAGTCATTTCCGCCAATTCCATATAATCCGTCACCTTCATCTGCCACTCTTCCAGGGTGGGTAAATCTTGTGTCAAACTCTTGACCCAATCTTTTATTAATCAGTACTTTCCTGTGAAGCCTTATCACATGAGTATCCTGTAAACAAATTAAGTCCAATTGTTCCTTTTTCAATAAATGAAAGACTTTCTTCCTCTTCTCCGGGGAATTAAATCCATGAATGTTCCAACTTAATAATTGCAGAGACATGGTGTGGTTATTCTATTTTCCTCCAACTGCTCCCAAAAGTTCTTCTTGTTCTGACGGTGGTATCACTTTTTTTTGTTTGTCCAGTCCCAAAGGTGGTGGTGCTATGTCTAGTACTCCTGATCTTAAAGCTCTTAGCTCTTCTAGTACTTCTTTTTGCAGGTCTTCTTCGTGGTCTCTCAAAAATTTTTCCTTATCTTCCACTGATCTTATTTTGAACTTTTTCCCTTTAAAGGTAAAAGATAGTCCCTGGGGGAATTCCCACCTAAAAACAATTCTGTTTCTTCTCAGTAGGGCCACCAGATCTCCGTAGTTGGTTCTAAGATCCAATAGATGTTTCGGTATATCCTTAAAAATCTCCACTCTCGAGTCATTGATCTCCAAAGTCTTCTGGAAGTGCGCATCCAGTATTTTACCCCTCTCTTCTTTCGTTCGGAGGGTAACCAAACAGTCTCTCACCCTGTTTTTTCTCCCTCCTCTTCCGAGTCTGAACGCACTTACTATCTTAAAGTCTTTCTCCAGCTCCAAATTCCAAAATTTTCCAAATTCCTGCGTAAGGTAGTCACTTAGGTTATCTTTTTCAAGTTCCGGTACTGCCCTGATCCTCAGATTGGTCTGTTTCTCCCTCAGTTCAATCATAGACAGAAGTGACTGATGATCCCCAATCTGTTTGCACATAGGTTTTATTTCTTCCTCTACAGCCACTGCTTTTTCTTTTGCTTCCTCAGCTATTTTTCGATTAGACGCAGATTCTTCCAGCAATTTTTCAATAGATTCTGTATTGGAGTTCACCTTCTGTCCCAGATTATTAATGCTGGCAGTATTCCTGTCTATTTTAGTTGATTGTTCCATAACTTGTTTGCTTAGGCCTTCCAATTTTTCATAAATTTTATTTAACACAGAAGTAAAATCCCCTTCTGAAGCCATTCCTTTTGACCCAGCTTGTGCAAAATCTTCCCCCTGTGTCACAGGAGGGCCGGGAACAGATGATCTACGTTGCTGGGAAACTATGCTGGGCTGCTGCACTCTAGCCTTGCCCGATCTTGTTGTCCTATCAGTCATCACACTTTTGTCTATGAATCAAGGTCGGTCCCACGGTCAAGTCTTGCCGTGGAAAATCCCCAAAGTCCAGAATGGAAAAATCCCCCAGCTGGGTGTACAGCTTCAGTGTTCCTCTAGGGGGACACTGTAGCAGTCATTAAAGTTACAATAAAGAATCTTTTCCAACTTTCCTAAGTCCCCTCAAAAAAACAAGCAACAGTTTCAAGTCCAGAGAAGACCTTCAACAAGTATCTCCTTTGCAGAGTTGACCATTAAAAAGTTACAATGTCTGTAAATAGTGCGACTCTCAATGCAACAGTTCTAGTGAACCTGGCAGTCCGTTCCCAGGAATTAAATAATTGTTTCTATTTTTCCCAGAAGAAAAGAAGTCACTTTTCCCTCTCCCCCCCCCCTCCACTAACCTTGGGGGGGAGTTCTTTCACTTTGACGTTCGGATTTAGAACTTTAAAAGCACCGCTCTCCAGGTCTTAGCTTAAAAACGTCTTTGCTTTGATCTGTGTACAGAAACGGAAGGCGGACTTCCTGTTTACGCCTTCCCGCTTCAGTGCCAAATTAATCCCTTTTTTCTTCCTTTAGTCCCAATTTCTTAAGCTTCACCTACTCACGGATAGTTGTTTAGCAGCCGAATTGTCACAGGAAAAAGGTCAGCGCTCTCCGGCAACAGCTGTGCGGCTTCACCCCACGGAAGGAGCAATTGACTCTCAGCACCACGCCAAGCTCCCATTACGCTCCGGAGCCCCTTGCGGGGTTCCTTCACCAATTCGGGGGGCGCTAAGGGTGCCCGCCGAGTCCCACGTTCACAGGCTTCTCCTGCCTGTGATTTTCAAAAGGGTCTCCGCTTCTCCTTAGCAGACAGACCCACTTTCCGCGGAGCTTCTCCCTCCAGATTAGAAGGAGACCGCCATTGCCGTTGGCGCCGCCTCCGGAAGCCTCCAACCTAGCAGTTTGAAAGCACGTCAAGTGCAAGTAGATAAATAGGTACCGCTTTGGCAGGAAGGTAAAACGGCGTTTCCGTGCGCTGCTCTGGTTCACCAGAAGCGGCTAAGTCATGCTGGCCACATGAAGCTGTCGACAAACGCTGGCTCCCTCGGCCTTTAGAGCGAGATGAGTGCACAACCCCAGAGTCGTCCGCGACTGGACCAAGCAGTCAGGGGTACCTTTAACTTTACACATGAAGCTGCCTTTGAATACATGTTACGTTTAGCATTATGGTGTTCTGATGAGAGTTTCAGATGCTTTGCTTTATGTCAGTTATGCCTTATGTAATGGTGTTGTTCGCAATGACATCAGGGGATTCCCCCTTACTTTATCCTTATTCCCAATGGCCCAAATTTCCATATTCCCTGCAGCTCATGGGAACCCTCCCCCACAACAATTGCAACTGTATTCTGCTGTTAATTATAGGGAAAGCTCCCATTGGTGCAATTGGGAATTCCCCCCCCTTGTTAACTGCAGCACAGGGATGAATTTTGTCATGGTTGGGTGGAAGAGAAGGATTTAACCTCCCCTCCATATGTACTGTGATGCCAATGGAAACTGGCAAAAAGGTAGGTTAGGCTGACAGTCGGTGACTGACCCTATTTCTCCTGCCCTTGGTGCAATAGTAAATATTGTATTTCATATCACATTGGCATTTTGACCAAAACATAATAAAGGATAGAAGCCACAAAATTAAAAGTATAAATGTGTCAATACTTGTGTTTTTATCAGCCAAGCGGTTCATTAAAATCTATGTATGTAGGCACTGTCTGACAGTGCACTGAAAATTAATGTTCACGAGAATTAAAGTCTCCTGGAAGCAAGAACAGTAACAAGAACCCATTGCTGGCTCAGTGAAGCTTAGTTGGTATACAAATGGGCTTATAAAGAACATCATTAGGCGTTTCTTCAACCCAAACAACACCTAATCGAAAAACAAAATGAAGAAAATGAATTGCCTAACAACTCTTCTGCGGCAAGGATTAACACCTGTGCCAAAAAAAAAAAACCTAGAAGAAAACATACAGCAGTCTAGATTGGTGCATTGTGCATAAGATACTATGATATATCCATTTGGCATTCTGGTTCTACTCAAGATCCCCCAAAGCCACCACTATATTATGCAAAAAGCAATTTGTGCTTAAAAGAAAGAAATTAAAATAGTTGGGGAAATATTTTGTGCAGTTTCAACCCCCACAGCCCTCTGTGAGAAATCTATCATGTAATATGACAAAGCAGAGGCATGGACACTGTTAAAATTAATGGCACGCATACATGCAAAGAGACGCGGGTGGCGCTGTGGGTTAAACCTCAGCGCCTAGGACTTGCCGATCGCATGGTCGGCGGTTCGAATCCCCGCGGCGGGGTGCACTCCCGCTGCTCGGTCCCAGCGCCTGCCAACCAACAGTTCGAAAGCACCCCCGGGGGCAAGTAGATAAATAGGGACCGCTTACTAGCGGGAAGGTAAACGGCGTTTCCGTGTGCGGCTCTGGCTCGCCAGAGCAGCTTCGTCACGCTGGCCACGTGACCCAGAAGTGTCTGCGGACAGCGCTGGCTCCTGGCCTATAGAGTGAGATGAGCGCACAACCCCAGAGTCTGTCAAGACTGGCCCGTATGGGCAGGGGTACCTTGACCTTTACCTTTATACATGCAAAGGAGTCATGCATCCAGAGGAAGCGATATTTTGCTCCAGAAAAAAGTAATGCCAGTGGCTTCTCAGTGGCTTCTCTTGCTTTTTATTACATCTTTCCACCACTACAACTTGGATTTAGATCTTGGCAAAGACAATAAAACTCAGGGCCATTTGGCCTGGCTGAAAAGGGGTTGTATGTCATCTGAACAGGTTTGCTAAGCATTGCTGTCACACACCATAGAGAGTATATTTACAATACAGCTTTACATCACATCCAGTGTGCTCCCACTGCTAATTTTTGAAGCTGCATCCACATGACGTTAGCCACAATCCATAACAATCCGGCTATTTTGTGATAAGTACTGCTGTTTGATGCATGTTCTCCCCAACTAGCTTCAATTTGTTTTTTAAAAATGGATTTGAAATAAATGGTGACATAGCCATACCCTAACTGCTGTTGGGCAGGCACAGATGAAGGCACAAGTGTAGATGACAGTGCAATAGATAGGAATGGGGATTGGGTTGCACAGACAGAGAAAGAAACAAACAAAAACACCATGCTCAGCAGGCAACAACATCCCAGCCCACTTTCTGATGCAAACTCCATGCAAAGGAAGCTTGAAATGCAGCGGCAGGCCTTGCGGTGTTCCAAGCTGCTAGTGTGAACATAACCTGAGACCCATAGTAATGCCCAACAGCCTAAGACTACAGTAGCAAAGAAAATCAGGTCTCTTCTGCATTCTGTTCATCTTCTCAGAACTGATTCATTCTTTTAGATGTCCTGATAGGCTCCCAAGCCTGCTGATATTATCCTGGCTATCCAGGAAGGGGGGTGGTCCACCCCAGGTGTCATCCCTGAGGGGGGCGGTGACAAAAAGGCACACCATGGGAGGACTGCCCCACCGCATGCGGCCGATCGCCACCACCGTGCACGCCATGGCTGCTGCTCTGGGTGCCCACGCAGCTCACCCCGCCACTGGCGCTATGTTGCCTTGACATGTGTCCTTTGGGGTGCCCTTTATGCTTGGTAGGAACACCCGGGTGAATGCCAATCCAGCAGTACCACAGCATGTTCACAAATCCAAGGTTCTCATAGCAGGGAGCAGGGATTTCTTCCAGTTCTTTGCTGTGGGCTCACAGGTGGAGCCTAGAAATGCATTCAGGTGTGGGGAGGGACCCTGTTCCTCCCATCTTAGGGAACTTCCCCAAGCAGTGGATGGGGGGGGTGACAAATAGAAAAATTCCTCCCCGGGTACCACCTGACCTTGCTACTCCTCTGCGGCTATCCACAACTTGTCTGGTGCGCAGCCTCTCAGTTCATTAATCAGTAGTTTCCCTGCACATACGCACACCCTTTCACTAGAAGAAGAAGAGTTTGGATTTGATATCCCGCTTTATCACTCCCTGAAGGAGTCTCAAAGTGGCTAACATTCTCCTTTCCCTTCCTCCCCCACAACAAACACTCTGTGAGGTGAGTGAGGCTGAGAGACTTCAAAGAAGTGTGACTGGCCCAAGGTCACCCAGCAGCTGCATGTGGAGGAGCGGGGAAGCAAACCCGGTTCACCAGATTACGAGTCACCACTCTTAACCACTACACCACACTGGCACTTTATTTCCCTTGTACTTTATCAGAGTTCTACACATAATGTTTGCTGGAGTGGGGAGGGCCCTCAACCCAGTGGAGGCTGGTCCATTAGGAAAATTAGGGCACTGCCCCATCAACCCCAGTCTGCCCTCACCCCATCAGCTCACCACCAGCCTGCCTCCCTCCTTACAACTAGTCTAGCCTGTCAGCTTTCTTCTTAGTTTCAGCATTTCCCTTGTAGAACACAGCAGGGAAGGGTACAAAAACTAAATTAGTTGGCTCTGCCTGTCATTGGCTCTGGCTTTGCCCGTGGTTTGGGCACTCTGCCCTACTAGCCCCAGTGGGTACCAGCCACAGCTACCTCAATTCCTAGCACACTGGATTTAACAATTCACTTCATATAGGCTTGTTTTTCCAGAGGTAAAATGACCTTGGGGGGGGGGGAGAGAAGACAATTTCGAGAATAAAATATTGTAAATTCTGTTTCTATCTGCAAATGCCTCATCTCCCCTCAAGAAAGTGGTGAACATTAAATTCAATACCCCTTGCCACTTTCTACATGAAAAACTAGAGACTGGTTTATTACACTCTTTAGAGAGGTAAATCACGACTCCTGGATTCTGTTCCTCTGGTTCAGGTTGCCACTTTTCTCACATGCCTAGAGGCCTTTTGCTTTCAATAGCTGCACATGGGGATGGGCAAAATGGGTCAGTTTCAAGCTCTCTGAAATTTTCATTTTTCCAGTCTTCAGTTCTCCACATTCCCACAACAGTCCGCTTTTTTTTTATGTCCTCATGCAAATCCATCAGCATTCTTGTGCAAATTTATCCTAATATACACATGTGCATGCTATTCAGTTATTTTTGGTAATACAAGCATTTTTATGAATACTTTACCCTAGTACATGCAATTTTTGTACCTCTTACTTGGCTAGAGAACTGCATTGTAAAATAAGGAGAAGTGCCAGTTTCAAAATACAGCCATGTCTCCGTTCTCATATTATTTTGCAAAGTGCAAATTAGGTAAATTTGCCTCATATAATTTCTCCCACATCACTAGCTTCACAGCAGGCAGAAAACCAAGAGGTGCAGCTTTTCCCATCGCTACTTGCTGGGAAAGGATTCCTGTTGCATTTCTGCTTGTTATGGATTTATTGAAGGAAATCTAGTTAACAAGATGGCACTGCCAATGTGTTTCTTATTATTTCTTAATTTCCCGTTTCTTAAACATCCCTCATCAAAAGCTTCCATGGTGGTATGGAAAAGCAGGAATAAAATCAATTACTACAGCATAACCCAGGCTTTACTTACCAATACTTGGACATTCTAACCTGTTTCACACCACTGTTACGTTAGACTGGAGCCCTGCATATACTGTACTTGCAAAGGGATGTTTTCTATGTAGTCAACAAGAAGGAATTTACGGTAAATGAATTGGCTTAAGGCAAAATACATTTTTCCATATTAGGGTTATTTGCATTAGATTGAACCTAAATTAGAAAGAGCATGAACTCCAGCCATTGCTGCTGCTTTTTGCTTTAGGGTGGATACACTACTGCCCAATCACAGCTCACCACAACCCTGGATTTCTCCTTTAATTTCTCTGGGCCACAGTCACTTCTTCACCCAAAAGCACCTTCAAAACGTGCAAGGAAGTCCCTTCACTTTTTTCTGGAGAAGAGAATTCCTGGGTCATTCTGAAATGATTCTTGGCTTCTTCCCTTGTGCTTGTATGGCTCTAATTTCTCTGTGGCACTCATCAATCAAAGCTCTGGCTTCACTTAGTAACTAAAAACAATGGCAGACGGCAGAAAGCTCATATCTCACAAAGCAATTGCTCTGAATGCTGCCTGCACATTTTGCTTCAAGCCTTTTGTTCAATGAGGGCTTGAGACCTACAAATTCTGGGGACCCTGCTGGCTGTGGATAGTGATACCTAGTAGACCCCCCCCCATTTTGGTGGCCCTGTCTGAACTGAGTGAGTCCCCACTGTTGTTAATTTGCTCCTAGTTTGATATCAGTGGAACAACTCAGGATGACTATAAGTGCTCTGGCTCATAATTTGCATTTTCAGTTATTTTATGTTTAGTTTTTATCTTTAAATTTATAGCTTCTCTGCCATGAGCCACTCAAAGCAGCTGTGCGCCAATAATTAAAAAATATGAGCAGACCCTTTCTATTACTCAGATCAATACAGACTATAAAAATAGCCTGGAGTACTCATGTCTTTTTTATAAAAAAAAATCCAGTGCAGATGTAAAATAACAGTATTCAGCAAATAAAATATAGATGAAAAGTTGTCTGGTTCTCAAAAAGGGAAGGGGGTGGAGAGATTAAGTCTGGTGCAACTCAGAACAGCTTATGGTACACCATGCTGACTGCACCAGCTATGCATGCTAGCTTACTGGAGGCTCAATAACTGGGTTGGTTTGTTTGTTGCTGTTTGCATGGGATCACAAAACCAGAGTGAAGGCAGTTTATTAAGTATCTGACAGGCTACAGTACATGGCTAGCGGGTAGTGTTCAGTTCTCTGAGTCACAAGCTGTGCAGAAGACTTTTACCCCATTCCAGCTAGACTGATTTGTGTATGATTTCCCTGCAGGAATAAGAACCCTATGTGCACGCCCCTCTAGAAGTCATAGGCTTATGTGTGCTTGCTGAACTGGGGACCCCCTAATACAGTAATGAATAGATGGTTGGTGCTGGCTGCTATGATAGCATGGAATGCATGTGAGAGTGCTGCCTCAGTACAGCTGTGTGCTTCTGTTGTGGGACTCCACTGAAAACAGCTTCTCCATATGAACCAGGAAGTGACCTCTGCAGAAAATGGAACGACTCTTCTTTTCTTATTTCTGTGGCTGCGATCTCCTGGATGACGTGGACGTTAGGCAGTTGAATGTGCATGCATACTCTGCCCGTTTCCCTCCCACCCCTGGGACGATGCCCTTGGGTCCTTATGTATTTATTTTATTGAAAATGTTTCAAGACCCCTCTCCAAGCAATACCCAGCTTACAACAACAGAAAGGGCAAAATATCTCAATGAAACTTTAACATCTATCTACCTACTTACCTATTTGTGTCGCAGG
Source organism: Podarcis raffonei (assembly GCF_027172205.1). Taxonomy (NCBI): domain Eukaryota; kingdom Metazoa; phylum Chordata; class Lepidosauria; order Squamata; family Lacertidae; genus Podarcis; species Podarcis raffonei. The sequence goes on along the minus strand of NC_070605.1, from coordinate 55,595,245 downwards.
GCATGAAAGCTCTGTGAATACGCTGCAGATATTATTATTATTATTATTATTATTATTATTATTATTATTATTATTATTATTATTATACACCGCCCATCCGGCTCGGTTTCCCAGCCACTCTGGGTGGCTCCCAACAGATTAAAAACAGAATAAAACATCACACATTAAAAACTTCTCTAAACAGGACTGCCTTCATATGTCTTCTAAAATAGGTAGTTGTTTATTTCCTTGACATCTGATGGGGCTAAGACAATTCAGAGAGTGCTCAAAAACATCAGATTAAATTATGGCCAGTGGTATGGGATGATGGGAGCTGTAGTATGGTAACATCTGGAGGGCCATGGGTTAGCTCAGGCATAGGCTAACTCGGCCCTCCAGATGTTTTGAGACTACAATTCCCATCATCCCTGACCACTGGTCCTGTTAGCCAGGGATGATGGGAGTTGTAGTCCCAAAACAGCTGGATGGCCGAGTGTGCCTATGCCTGGATTGGCTACACTCCACCATACTGTTCTGCTCAGATTTTCTCCCTTGCCAGTCTCCATGGATGCTCAGTCCTCCTCTTTTAAACCTTGTTTCTGCCTGCCTTTTCCCCCTGCCTCAAGTCTAAACATTATGTAATAACTAGGATTTCCTGGAAGCCATGGGTACTGATCTCTGTGTGTGGCGGTGGCACCCTCCTTATGAGGCACTGAGTAAATCATTCTTCTTGCTGGAATGATTGCTGGAACAATTCAGTATATCATCCTGCTTGCTGGGTTGTCACTCAATCAGTCAATCAGATAGAAACATGAAGCAATCTGATAGCATAATCTCCCATTCTCCCCTGTCATACCTGCAGTTTACAGAGAGTTCTGCAGCAGGGGCAAGGGCGGCAGTGCTGTAAATCTATAGCAGATTGTAACTTGTCAGCTTGCTCCCTGGAATCCTCTACGGGCTCCTGCCAAGCTTCAAATGTAATCAGTAAATCATCATTCACAGCAGTCCAGCGTATCTTCAGTCCATCTAACACTTTCTTGTTTTCTTTGTTTTATTAATCCCTAAGAGTGCTTTGTGAGTTTGCCTTGGTTGCCTTCCCAAAGAGCAGTTCAGGCAGGCGGCCAAAAAGGAATCTCAACACATATGGACCTCTTGTGCTCAACTTGAGTATGTTCCCACATGCCCAATTAATCGAAAACCACAGGCTGAGAGTGTAGTGATGCACTGCCGGAATCTGCTGAGGTTGCTGCCATGCACACATTGAAACAAAAAGGTGTTTTTAATAGGAGTGGACAGCGACCTCAAGATTTGCCTTGTATCTGTAGCATTTGGGAGCAGGTGGATCTGTTTCAGATCATCTCTGTGCCATTCTTTCAATTCATTATTTGGGTACAAATCTGATCTGCCAAATGTGAAGCTCTGCTTTGTCTCCATTCACTATAATGGGGACTCGGAAAATAACTACAGTATACATTTTTTTGTTCCTTTTCACATATGTAGATGATATTTGCAGGCATAGCAGCCCATCCAGAATGGATTAAGTATGCCAATGTTCAGGCAGATTCATCCACTGGAAAACCTTTAAACGCATTTTTTTATTTTTTTAAGAAAAAGGTAAAGGGGCTAAATGGACATTTTAATTTTCTGACAGAATTGAAGAAAAATTGTCAGTATGATCACCCCTTCTGAGAGGATTAAGCCTGCCATTTTTCAGAAATATTGGTGCAGTGGTTCTCCTGCAACAGCAGACCATTTGGGGGGGGGGAATATCACATTCTTCATCCTAGTTTTGGAGAACAATCAGATTAAAAACTAGAAACATGAGGCAGGTGGCAAGGGGTAAGAAGCCTGCCACAGTTCAGAAAAATAGGCCCAGCAGCTATTTACCTTTTTAGAAAGAAAGAAAGAAACTGGAAAAGTCACTGTTTTTCTCACAGTCTCCCCCCACCTTGCCGGAAGAAAGAGCTATGATTTTTAGTTGGTTGCTAGGGAAAAGGGTAATTGGGAAATGTGTAGGCCACTTCGGTGTGTCCAACTCCATCACTGCTTCACTGTGCTCAAAGTCAATATCAGGGGGAGAGTAGGAGCCCGTTTAAAAAACACCTTTGTTCATTAACTCTACATATTATAGCTACTGAGCATGTTGGTTTTCAATGAACTACTTTTTGTACTTTTGCAATGCTTTGTCATTCTTAAAAGAAATTTATGGACCCTTGCCCTAGGCAGCCATCTCTGGATTGTTGTTTTCCATCCTCTAACTTCTCCTGATTTTTTTCTTTTTAAATACACACGGAATCATAGTGCTTATTTTATGGGTTTCTCGGCACACCTGCGCAGCGGAAAAGGTGTTAGCTAAAGTATCTTTCAAAATGATAAAACAAATGAATATTTTCACAGGAGAGTTTACAAATCTGAGGCACCCCAGGGTAGTTTGCACCTCGCGGTAGGTGATCTATTTGAATAACAATCTGTGTTCCATGGATAAAAAAGAAGGGGGGGCTCCAGATGTCCTTTTTGTTGTGCATCCATCTTGATTTGGGTTCATGGTGGTATTTGAGTAGTTATATGCCACCCTGCTTTTGATACCTTTAGTGCATACATACTGCTTCAGTTCCACGTATTGCCGGTCTCATAGCTTGCTCCTGAAGCCCTGTAACTTTTCATACCACAAACGTTCCAGAGTTTTGTTTTGGTCCTGTTGTTGTTGTGCTGTGGTACACGAGTGCCTCTGTAAATGGCAGTAAAGCTGTAACAATGGTGGAGTATCACAGAAGAACTAATAAAATGGATTGGTGCATGGACAGGCCAGTATAAATCTACTTCTAACACACTATTATTGCAGCAATAACATTTTGTGGAATACACATGCACACAAAAAGCACCTGTCTCAAGTGGGCAAGACAGACAAATGATAAATACATAGCAGCCAATGGGCTACAGGAAGACCAAGAAACATGTGAAGAGGCTGCTGGATTAAGCTAAAGATCCATCTAGTCTGGCATCCTGTTCTCTCAGTGGCCAATCAGATGCATATGGGAGGTGCACAAGCAGAACCCAAGAGCAATAGCATTCACCCCTCCTCCAATTTCCATAAACTCTGGAGGCAAAACATAGCTTTATCCTCCAGGAGAAAACCTGTGAACACAATCCAGAGAAAACCTCTCTTTCAGAAGCCATGAGTGTGAGCTCTTGCATTTCTTGCATTGTCTTTTGCAAGAAAAATGATTAATGTTGAAGTTGCCTTACTAAACGGAAGTGGCTTTAAGTTAATTAACCATTTTATCAAATCAGTTGTACCTGAAAAACAAAATGCAAGTTTAAACTAACAGTTCTCAGTTTTGACCATTCTCAAGTTTTCCCGCTTAGGCACATTCAACATTTTGCCGATTGGTTATCTTATAAAAACAGCATTTTTCTTCCTGTGCCTTTGGAATATTTTCCTTTTCATTGGGCGTCTATAATTATGCTCAGTGAAGTTGCTTAACTCATGGTTTCCTGCTCCCACCTTCTCTCTCAAGCTTTATTTCTCATTATGAAGAAATAAAATAAGAATGTTCTTTTTTTCTCTATTGTAAGACAAGTTTAGTTCAGCATGATGCCTATTACAGAAATAGAACAAAAGAGAAGAATTGAATCATCAGTTGCTACTAGAAGCTAAACAGTTGGCCTGCATTTTATTTCTCTAAAACAAGGGGTTTCTCACATCCTACTGAGAATTTTTTTAAAAATTAAAATAATCTGAGATCTAATCCACATACCAGCATGATGCTTTTCTACAGATAAATATAATATATTAAGTTTCAGAGGAGAAACTAGCTGGAAGCTTCCCACTAACACTGGACTTGCAGATGGAAAAAAACCCAGAAAATAAGTGAAAGTCTTTATTTTAAAAAATGGTTACAGTTCCTAACTGCTTGTCTGGATAACAGATGCTGCTGAGGATTTTGTGTTCCATCATTTCTAGAACAAGTGAACCAGTTCCAAAAAGTTTTGCCTCACCTAGCAGCTGCATACAAGCAAAAAATCTCTTTCAAGAGGCATGCCTCACATTTTGTGAACGAGAAGGAATTAGAAATGCCAGCTGAATTTCTGCTGGGCTAGAGATATCTAAGAAAAATAGAAAGCAAACCTCTGCGGTCTATCCTAGGCTGCGCTCATAGTTATGTAAAAAGATGGAGCAGTTTGGCTTGCTTTGAAAAACAGAGGGGGGAGCTGCAGTGCTAAATTGCACAGGAGCCAAATGAAACAGTTTGAATTCTTGTAGCAAATTGTTACTGGTCCCTGTAACCAGGCAGACTTCATGTGTCACATTTTAAGAGAGATTTAGAGGGAGAAAAGTGTAACGGTGTAGGACTTTATTTTTAATCGTGTTTTATTTGTGCATACACACCCATCACAGGAATTAATACATTAAATAAAGGACCACTTTATTAATTCAATGTATGATTTGGAAACAATATATGAACTATTTAAACTCTCCTAACAGTTGCCTATGTCTAAAGTGAGACCTAGGGATGGACAGATTAGACCATGTTCATTCCATGCTTGTTTGCATGTACTCAACCATAGATCTGTTCCATTCCATTTTTGTATGGTTTTTAAAGTGTGCATTTAAATTGTACACATTTCCCCCTAAAATCTGCAAGTTGGACATCACATTATTGGTATCCTCCCCCTAAAATACAAATTTGTGTATGGTTTTAGTGCAAGTTCCTCTAAAAGCCACATGGTTGCACCCATTTTGGGGCATGTGTTTTTTTAAAAAATGAAGATGCATCTCAAAATATGGAGAAATCCATAATCCAAGTGAGAGTCGCATTCTGATCCACAGACTTGGGTCAGGTCACTTAAAAATGTGAACCAAACACATTTCTCCTACATCTCTAATGAAAGCCTCCTGTCTTTACCTCCTTCACTTGCCCACATCCTGACTCACACCTGGACCTCTTCAGCAGCTTCATGTCACATTCCAAAAGGAGTGACTACAGAGAGTTGCCTCCCAGATACAGGTAGTAAGGGATAAAAGGATAAAAACTTATTTCATACATGTTTCCTGTCCTCAAAATTATGGCTTGGATATCAGGGGTGTGCTACACACCGCCCTGCTCTCATTACACGAAGTATGAGGACCCTGTGGTCCTCCAGATGTTGCACTCCAACTCCCATCATCCCTGACCACTATGCTGACTGGGTGTCAGGCTTCGGGGAATCAGATCCCTCCCACAGTGGCAGCCAATAAGCAGAGAAATGATCAGAGTTCTTACCAAGCAATTTATTCAATAATTCACAGAGAGCGACAAAGGAATGCAGTCTTCCCTAAATAATGGCACTGCTGCAAGTAAAGTCCCACCCCACCTATGTCTCTCTTATTCTGTGCCATTCCTGCATTGGCTGATCTGGCTTTCTGCCTCTGAGCTCTCTGTTCTATTACCCTGAATGCACGTCTGGTCCTGGGGGGGGGGGTCAGGAATGCTTTCCAGGGACACTGCGTCTGTCAGCTGTCTCTCCCCTGGTGCTTCTTCTTCCTGCTGTTCCTCTTCCAATATTTCCCAGCTACTGCCCTCTGCAGCCTCTGAACTATGCCCTTCTGCAAACCACTGTTCAAAATCTTTACTGTGCTCCTCTTCTTGGGAAGCTTCAGGGGGGGGGGGCGTCCCCACCAGTCCTCCTCAGTCCAACCCCTGACACTGGGGCTGATAGAAGTCAACAACATCTGGAGGCCCATAAATTCCTCATTCTTGCCTTGCATACTACTACTTATATCTACTATATAAGTTCAATGCAAGTATCTACAAATAAATAAAATAACAAGTAAAAGTTTAAGTATGCTCCCCAGAGTGAACTCTATGAAGTTTGACAGTATTCAGCTGGGCTGGGCTCAGGTCCTCCAGGCTTCAACTTTTTGTGTATTCTAACTGAACACTTGAAAAGCCTTTAACAAACTTCAGTTCCTTGGGCTCTTTGAGGAAAGCTATGGCTATTTAAGCTGGTGTGATACTGCTACAAATATACATATAATGCAGTTGGAGCTGCAGAGGCAGATTGTGGGCCCAGTATGAACCACAGTTCTCTTTTGTTGCTAGTGTCCCTGGTTATATTGATAATTTTGGTATACTTCAAAGTCTGAAAGGCAGTGGTCATCTAATGTCAACCAAGCAGTAGTTCAATCTCTCCCCCTAACCCCCCAAATTGCTGACTTGGGTGTCTGACATGCCTACAAAAGTTAGGATAGAAATGTTAATGGTGATTACTAATTAATGAGAATTAATTAATTAATGAGAACCTGAGAATTTGCAGGCGATATGTCTTGCCAGTCATTCTGATTTTGACCATGATGATTTCCATGTGTACTGGTAATATAACAACTAAGATAGATGATAGATAGTTTTTGTTCAGCTCTCAAAATTGGGAGGCAGGCAAAAAGTAATGAAGCATAGCAGTTTATTGTTGGTGTTTTATGTGTTGCCTTCTACCCAAAAGTTTTAAGGCAAAATGAATATTTAAAAACAAGCAATAACTCAACGCAAAAATCCCACATGGAGGAAAAATGGACAGAGCCATGTCAGATTTAGTATCCCAATGGGAAATGCTGAGGTTACTTACTTTTAAATTGATAGTGTGTCCCCAATGATGTACACTATAAAATTGATTAGTTGTTAAAGTACTTGATAGATGTGAACTTAATAATGTTTTCCTTCCAGAATTCATCACTGCACAGTGGTCTGCTCCCACTTTATTTCCTTGTATGGAACAGTCACTAAATGAATACCTGACAACTTATTCCATGTTATCATTAGTGGTGAGTCCTGTGAGGGACTTCAGGTCACAGCAGCTGCCTGAAGGTTCTGGGTGCTGATGGCTTGCCTGGTGTTTTCAATGTTTGTTAGCTGCTAATAACTATGGTTTATCAAATGCCATTGCTTTAGAGATCACAGCAAGCAAGCAAGTAAGCATCATTCGACATTATGTCTGAACCACATTCATGCCTGTGATCAGCCAGAAATTTTGCATGTATTTGATTTCTAATTAAATGGGGGTGGGAAATGTTAATTGGAGGTAAATTCTTTGACTGCTTAATTATTTCAAAGACTGCCCCTCCCACTCTTTAGCAAGAGAGAAGTGAAACATTCAAGACAAGCCATTGCAATAGATCCATAATCCAACCTTTTCTTTGGGATTCTGCTTGTGTACAAAGACTTGGTTTTATATTGCTTGAATAAGAAAAATGAATATCACAAAAAGTATGATAACCACATTGCATAAATAAATAATACCTGTAAAGGTTGCTACAATATGCCAAGTTCATCTATAGACATCTAGAATAAACTTCGCATCCAAAGCACTCCTAAAAGACCCAATTCACCCCCATCCTCGTAAATAGAACCACACTGCTCTATTCAGAAACATAATTTTACATCTCTAGTTATGTCCGCTAGTTCCATAAAATATTTCCTTCCTTTTCTATAATTCATAAGAACATTTGGAGTCAGACATTATAAATGAGCTCGAGCCTACATTTATTCAACTTGTGTAAATGATGGAACCAACTCTTTATGCTACTTTAATAGGAAAATCCTAACCTAACAGCAGTTTTCATAGAACATTAACTTTGCCTATGTATTCATTAATTCTGCCTTCTGTATAGGAAACTGACGTCGGCATCACAGAAAGACCTTCATCAATGCTATGTTAAATCTGACGAGCTGATATTTTCCTAACTTTCTGGGTTTCTCAAGCTCGGCACTTTTTACTACTTTTTCACTCCACCCCCACTGGCTTAGTAGAAAACACTATTCAGGCTAAAAAAAATTTGCATTTTGCAGTTGTTCCAACAGTCACTCCAGCCACATCCCAACACATACATTAACTTCTGCATCACTAAGTGTAACTGTGGCTTGGACTGCAGATGCAGCAGAATGAAACTGTAGAGTCCTTTGTTGGAAAAGTGGTCAGTACTGCTACAGATGACAAGTGGAGAATACCATTCTTAATGCTTCCCCCATTTTTTTCTTGTTTAAATCTATCCCTTCCATTAACAGCAACAAAAACTAGCACACTAGGAAGAAAAGCTCTCATCCTGTTCTTTCCATGTTGTGCTTGTCTTCTATATGCAGGGAGGCTTTTCATTGGAGCTAATTTAGCTAGAGCTCAATTGAGGAGGGCAGTCATAGCTGAGAGGCAGAACTTCTGCTTTGCATGAAGGAAGTCCCCATTTCAATCCCTAACGTATACAAGTTGGGCTGGGAGAGGTGCTTGTCTGAAACTGGAAGAGCCTGTCAGTGAAAACAATACTGGGTTAGCTGGACCATGGTCTGACTCATTATTGGGGGGGAGAGAAATTCGATTCACATTTAAAGGCAAGCCAATTTAATTCACACTTTCCAAAACAAGAGGAGAACCAAAACACAGCCATCATTCCAAATCCCCACTTCTCCAAATTGTGCAGTGCAGTTCTCTAGCCAAGCACTGTGTGCCAAAACATCTGTACTAGGGTGAAGACTGCACACAGATGCATATATTAATGAAAACTGCCTTGTCAAAATTAAGGGAAATTCCCTACAAACATGTATAATAGGAGAAATTTGCACTAAAATATTGGTGAATTTCCATGAGGATCCTCTCTCTCTCTCGATTATATATATACATATACATATATACATATATATATATATGAATGACATGGAACTGTGGAGAACTGAACTTACGATCGGAAAATGAGAAACAGGCATTGACAGATTTACCCATCCCTACTTAGTACAATACAGCTTCCTGTGTTCCTAAATGCAATCCTACCTACAGTCTGAAATTGATTGTAATCCCAATGGCCTTTCCCTGCACCCCTCCACACTTCCAAGCTGACTGTCTGCAGCAGGAAGCCAACCCTTGACATCTTTTGTGATGTAGAAGATCATGCAGGGTTCTAAATGGTGTGAACCATCAATGCAAGAAGGAGGGGCCACCCGGTGCAGAAGTTCCACTCAAACACGTGGATGGCTACCAGGATGGGCTGTCAGGAGAGCAGTGAGAGGGAGGAGCCAATGAGTGCACCCCGCTCTCCTCCCTCACATGATTAGAACGGTGTCAGAGGGAACGACCGAATGGGGCTTCATCCTGCTGCTTGTGTCGACCAGGTCTGAAGAACTGGTTTTAAATTTTATCATATCGATATCAGATGTGTGGCCTATAAGAGCTAAACAAGCCATGAATAGGTTCTTGTTCTTCTTAAAATGAGGGTTGTAGTTGCAAGTTGATAGGGCAGGATTTAAAAATGTGATGCTGTGGTGCAGGGGATCAATTTTTCCTCCATACTATGTTCTAGGTTGAAATTACACATGTACAAATCACTATTCCCCTGCCCAGGGAAAAGATGCAGGTATGATACCTGTGGTAAACAGTGAGCAGTCCATATCACTAGGCAGCTCTTTTATGTGATAGACCAAGGGCACTCAAAGTGGTGCCCTGCTGGACTACAGCTCCCATCATTCCTGACTTTTGGTCACATTGGCTGAGGCTGATGGGAGTTGGAGTCCAACAACTTTTGGATGATGGCATGAACACAAAATAAGCAGAAGAAAATTATGTAGCCACTACTGGCATAGAAGATAAAGTTTCACAATATAATAACTATAAAAATGTGTCTGTGCCTGTTTACAAATCTGATCATCTTTCAGTAAACCAAATTACTTCTCATTCTGCTAGTGGATGACTTATTCATTTCCTTCTTTCATAACCCATGGTTCATTTTTAATAGAATATGATACAGAAACAGCATGAAAAATCTATATTGGCCTGGACCAACTTTCACAGAAATCCATGGAAAGATGTCCACGGTCTTCATTGATAATTGGATCAGGATATAATTTCTCAAGCCGTATTTGGCCTCGCTATCTGAGCCTCAAATGAAAAGAAATAGCATTCAGAATGCCACACCACAGGATGACTGTACAACGATAACTTGACACAATGTTATTAAAGCAACTGAAGCATACCAGGAATAATCTGTGCTGTTCACGCACAATCCGGACACTGAGGTGATGCACACTCTTCTGACATTAAAGCTCTGGATTGCACACAAAGCTGAGAAGTAGAAAAGCAAACATTCTCTTTTGCTGCTCTTCAAGAAATCTGTGATCCTGCCATGGCTGTGTAAATGATGACAAGTACTTCTAATCTCCCACCTCAGATCTCACCCATCTTCCTTATCACATACATGCCTCAATAGATTTAGCTGCCTGGTCCCAGCTCCTTGAAGCAAACCAAGATACAGCTTACGTCTTGCACAGTGGCTTTCACAAGTGCAAAAGATCCATTGGAATTGGCTGCTGTGCTGTGTTAAGAATGAGGCTCCTGCTAGTTACTCACAAGTTAAAGCTAACTGAGATGGGAAGCAACATGGGATGCAATTTCCAGGTTAGTTTGTAGAGGATTGCAATCTACAAATATTTATATTTGAGAGCCCCAATTCTCAGAGTTTTTTAACAGTCAAACTCTCTTCTCAGACAGCTCTGGGAATTGCAGCTCTGGGAGGGGAATAGGGAATCTCCTAAAAACTCTCAGCACCCATAACAAACTAGGATTCTTTGGGGAAAACCATGTCTATTTAAATCAGCCTATTTAAATGAATAGTGCAGATGGGGCCTGAGTAAACATGCACAAAGTTCTGTCACATGTTACCTTTTACTTGCTCCTCTGCCCTGTAGGAAGGGTTCATTGGACTCAGCTACACAGCTGCAAATAAAACATTTTAAATGTGTTGTAAAGTGCAATATACAAATATGACACTAGAAATGACACTAAATTCAATGTATTTTTCAAAATATTTTTTAAGCATTTTCAAGCGTTTTTTATATGTATGTAGATTCCACCATTGTCTTGTGCTCTTGCCATTTGAATAATCTGTGTAGAGGAATGCTGTTAAATAAGCAGATATAAATTCCTAGCTATGGGGGGGGGTGTTAAAAGTCTTGAGCTCACTGTTAAGTGGTCAAAGCTATTCCTTTGTTTTGTCCATTGTAGAATTAATATGCTGCTTAATCATATTGTGTTCAGAGAATGGGGAAAGGATTAGTGATAGCAATAACAAAAACAGAACGACATTTAATTTACAGATGAGATCCCATTCCAATAAAGCCCATTCAAAGGAAAATAAGACAAACAATTATGAGATTAATTTCATTGGGAAGAAGTTGCTGTGTGGTTAAAAAAGATAAGAAGCCAGAATCCAAATCATTCTCTGCGTAAATGGGATTGCAAAGCTGTTTTTATATAGACATCACTTCCAAAACCATATCTGACAGCTTCTTTACCAGGAGAAATAGGTGAGAGGGGTTGCCTTTCTAGGGCAAATAGATTCCCTGTCCAACAAATGTTCATCTTGGTGCACAATAATTTCTTGGTTTTGAATGCTTCAATGATATATAGTGGAATATAGCAACATTTTCTGAATAATCATAGCCTAGAGGAATTTATATACTCCTGGAATCATGGACAAATTCCTCCTGAACTCATTATTTTGGCTGCTGGGCCCACACAAATAGCATAATGAGGCAGTAGAATCGGCTCAGCCACTTCAGATGACAAGTGGGGTGTACCATTTTTGAATGGTTAGGTTAGGAACTCTAGAACTTTGGGGTGGGGAGTTCTAGCCCAGCACTTCGCCTATTGGTTTTCTTTTTGCAGAGTGTGTATAACATGGAGGAGCCATCAAAACTGTCACACATGCACACCCATTTACAGTCTGAAGCAGCAACTTCATCCGTTTTTAGGAACCCACTCCTGAAATTTTGGAATTTTTTTCTCATGGACCAACACAATTTCCTTTGCTTTCTGTGTTTTCTGGAGCAATGAGTTGCTTAACCATTCATATCTTAGCTGAGTTCTCACACATGAGTAAGACTTCAATCCAAGACTTGCCTAGGAATAAGTCCCTCTGATATCTTAGTTTAGTTCTCCACATGCCCACATCAGTTTGTTATTCTCAAGAAAATTCATCAGTGTTTTAATATGAATTTCTCCTAATATGCATATTTTTGTGCATTTTTGCCTCATATGCACATTTTTGCAAAGCAATTTTACCTAACAGGCATGCATTCTTGCATGCTCTTTTCACTAATGTATTCACTGATAGTCAAACTCTACACTAGGATATACATTTTTGTACACAATACTTGGCTAAAGAACTGCAAATTTCAAAGTATGGCTGTGTTTTGATTCACATCTTGTTTCTGAAAGTGTGAATTGTGTAAACTTGCCTCTAAATGTGAACTGAACTGAACTGCTCCCCCATCCCTCATGTGGGTCAGCTATGCCCACGTTGGCCCTGCCCACCACTGGCAAGCAGCCTCCCTGGAGAGTTGGCCAAGAGAGAATCAGACCCTTGGACCAATAATATTTCCAACACCTTCTTTAAATGCTACAGCCAATGTTTACATTGTCCTCTTTTAGGATTAATAATTCTCTGATATGTTCGTCTCTTGAGCCAAAAGCTTAAACATGAGTTTTGATTGATAGGGAGAAAAGAATCTATACAAGCCAAACCACTTAAGTTCCAAAATAAATTTTCCAGTTTTTGTATTTTATAAAACTGAAAATAATAGAAACCTTGTGTAAGGTAAGCAGTGATCAATTATGGAGGGGAGACAACTAACAATCAATCAATCAATCTTTAGAATCACGAATGCTTACACAATACTTCTTTATAACACTGGACTAAGCTAGTTAGCACAAACAATTAATTAACAGCTATAAATAATTAGAGAACAGAGAAACAGATGAACCTGACACCTTTTAATTACTTGACAAAAGTATTGTCAAGATTATTCATCACTAATTGGATAGCAGTCAGTCTCTATAGGAGAAAGTGTTTTAATAGATCCTTTTCTCCTGCTCCATGTCCATAGTTCTTATTTCTGATGTTCCTCCTCTCTTGCTCTGTTTTCTTCTCATCACCTTCTCTCACACATTGACAAGGGTCGACAAATTTGGGCTGCCCTTGGTCACCAGAGCTATTTCCCTCCCTCAAGAGGCACACTCTTGTTCCCAAGTTCACAATGTCTCTCCCAACACAGTGTGAATTCAGAGATAGTGTCCTACTAAGCTTGAAGCTGAGGAGAGGGGGCATAGAATTCCCCATAATGCAACACAAAATTCTCTTCTTCCCTATAGTGCAGGTATGTGAAAGCTTTGGCCCTCCATATGTTGCTGAACTACATTTCATGTCAGCTCCAGTAAGCCAACAGTCACACATGATGGAACTTGTAGTCCAGAAACATCCATAGGGGGAAAGGATTCCCCATACCTGCTATAGTGAATCAGATCTCATCTCTGCCATCGCCTATGCTGGTTCGGCTTCAGCAAGGCTTATTCTTCTATATGCTTAGTTACTTTATCATTCTTCCACCCACACCTGGCTCTCCTTCCTAAGCCCCACGCCCTGACAGCCCCAGATCACTCTGGGCTTCACAACCCAACTTGACCAATACCTGGATTTCACTTGAATCAGCCCTACTAAAAAACTAGATTTAATGCTATCTGTTGAGAATGTATATATTGTAGAGCTCCACATGTGTGCTCTGAACATTGTAACTCTTCAGGATATATTTACATGGCTCAGAATATTCAGGTTGGAATGTGACTCATACTTATAATGACAGCTTTTCCTGTTCCGCTGCTCTGTAATATGAGTGTCAGGTATCCATTCCAGACTAATAATTGTAGTCTTGCAGCAAGACATAAAGGAATACAGTGACTTGTGCCTGTGTATCCAAACAATATTGTGTAGTCAGCAAATCCCTATTCTGCAACCTAAGGCTTGAATCCCATGCACTAAGTAACTGTTGGGAATTTGATATAAGATACACATGCAATAGAAGCTGGGTCTTGCTTGCAGTACCAGTCATCACACACAAGCAGAAGTTGTAGAAGTAATAAGCTTAGCAAACGATACGATACGATACGATATGATATCTTTATTGTCATTGTCCCTTGCGGAACAATGAAATTGAAAACTACATAAAACTACATTAAAACTACAGAAAACTACCAGAAAACTACATAAAACTACATAAAAGCTACATAAAACTGCTACAAAACTACATAACAGCTCTGGATGAAGCTTGTAGGCTTTTCAGATATAGATCTATATGCATATATGCAGATACAAAGTCTCCCTGTTGCTCTAACAGACACCTACTAACCAAGACACAACACTGAACAACTGAACTAGCTGACATATATTAATCACAAATATAGTCAGGGCACTGAGCCATTACTACAGCAACTGGCTCCTTTGACCTTGTACCTGTGATTACCTCGTCCATGGGATGATTTATGCTTCTGAAGGAAAACAACCCTTTCCTATGTCCAGCTACTCCAACAGTAACTCATTCCATTAGTGCAAGGATTGGTGCCTCAGCACCCCATGTGCCTCCTAAATCTGCACACACACACACCTCTCCATCATCCTGACCAGCAAGCCATTGTCCCAGCACAGGGACACATTCCAAGCCAATAACAACCTGTGAAGGGAAAGGGAGGGAGTGGCCTCAATAGAAGGTGTGGCCTAGAGAGAGTCCTAAGACTTGGAGGAATGCATGGCCTCTGTCGGGCCTGATATTCCACACCCCTTCTTGCCCTTGAAGTTTGAGTCTAAGCTCTGGGTCCTCACAGTCATTGCCTGCAAAGTCTTACTTAATACACAGCAGTAGAAAAGAAACAGATGGCAGAACACTCAATAACTGTGATGCACTGAGATGAACTGAGTAGTGGCATTATTGTGCCAAGATAAAAACTTTATACTATCCAGTTATACTTTGTTCTATTTAGGAGCAAGGCCAATGTGAAATAAATCCACTTCTCATTAAGGATGACACTGGTGCATAATTTTCTGAATAATATACCCAGGAAAGAAGTACAACTTCATTTATTAAGATCATTGTTGTAATGTTGCCTGAGCCAAACCAGGTTAGTTTCCGCCAGAGAAAAGAATTTAGCAGCACATAAAGCCTGTTTAGTGGTAATTGAGAACCTTGATTTATTCTGAACTATGACTCCTGTTCAAAATAAGAAGAAATGGCCAAAAGGCGTTGTATGATTGTATGATTATTATTCTTACCATGATAAACATCCACCTGTCAATGCAGAAAAATTCTTATTCGTGTTCTTTGGCTTAAGAGAGGACTTCAAATGAATGCATAAACTTTTTGAAGATATACCACTGAGAGTTTCCTTAAGTGTTAATTGCCTCCCCCATGTGAAAAAATTAATAATAACCCTATATATCACTGACAGGCTAGCTTCTACAAGCCTGGAGTTTTGGGCAAGGAGAAGCAGTCAAGCTTTCAGTGCTGTAGCTGCAATCAGAAGTAGTCTGGTGCTAGAAGTGACATACCACATAATAACCCTCTATTTATAGCTTGGATCTTATATTGTGGATTCTAAACTGGGCCTCTACCAGTACAAAATTGTATACGCACACTGCCCATTGTATACTTCTTTTGTGTGTGTAACTTCAGGTGTGTTGTAGTCATAGAGAAGCACATAGGAAGATGTGTTTTAGTGAGAACAAGATCTTCTATCTCTTTCTACCACACTCTTCTATGATTTATCACTATAAGAGATAAACAACCAGTATGGTTCCTCATCCCACCCAACCTAGACCTTTAGCAGAAAAAAGAGGAAGACGAAGGAGAAGAATGCTAAAAGTTCCCTTTTTGGTACTCAAACTTAGCCAGAGGCTGAGATACAGAATTCTCAGATTGGTTGTCTGTATTATCTAAATATCTTTCTTATTAATTGCACAAGGCTTACACACAATCTACAGTACCTGCTTAACATTAGATTGGTAGTTACAAGAAACTAGAAGCTTCAGTCTCAGAAGAGCAAACCATACATTGTTCACTGGCCCAAGACTGCCAGATAAATCATAACTCATAAGGCACATAAACCATGTTTGCTTATTTAAGCCCATGTCACATTTACTGAATTAGTAAATTATTTAAACTATTGGCTATCAAGCACTAGTGCCTAGATTTTACGTTTCTGCAGTTTTTAGCATATCAGCAGCTACTGAATCCCTAAACTATATTTAGAGATGCTTCATACTTTGGGATGCCTTTAAATGATACGGTTCAGATGTCAATTTGTCCATTGCTACTCTGGAGTTATGTAAACAAATGGTCCTCCTTGCACTGAGAGTTACCAGGATTGTCAAAGGCAAGTGGTTGTTTATCCTGAAAGGCTATGGTCACACTGTTCCCATTAAAATAACAACTTGTCATAAGAAAACTATAGCCACACACTTCCCAGGCAGTCTCTAACACCCTGTCAGCCATTTTATCTGCTGCTTCCAAAAATGGCTTATAACCAGGGAGAAAGAAATCAAATCTTAGGTATTGAGCCCCTTTTGGGAATGTATCCTGGTGACTTCTTTAATCAAAATATGCTCCACATCGGTGGAGAATAAAATCAAAAATGTGATCCACACTGGCAGGATGAAGTGTTGAGACACTGGTGAAAAAGCAGTTCCTTCCAAAGGATAGGCAGCATAAACCTTGCTACTCCTGAGTTGTGCAACTGAAATGAAAGCCTTCTGAGCGAGGTTTTTATCCTCATTCATGTCCCTGGTTATCACTTCATGCTTGAGATAATCTGTCCATGCAAAGTGTTTCCCCACATCTATGGATGATATTCAGAGTTTAGTTTAGTTTAGTTTAGTTTAGTTTAGTTTAGTTTAGTTTAGTTTAGTTTAGTTTAGTTTAGTTTAGTTTGGCAAGTGTATTCTGCCACATATAATTCATGCAATAATAGTGGTGGATTTATACTGAACCATCCACACACCATTCCAGTTTATTAGCTGTCCTATGATGCTTCCGCAACTTTATCGCATCCAGAGGTGCACTCTTGCACTCTGGTCAAACAAAAGCAGGACGAAAATAAATAAGCCAGGACATTGAAGGGATAATAGGTTACTATTATCTCATTACAAACTCATGCTGCTGCATGTGTCAGACAAACCAATGAATTGCACCCAGAATCTAGGAACTCCTTCTGTTGAGTAAGATTGTGTTTCAGGTAACATGGAAGTTATGACTCTGATGTTGCATCTGTAGTTTCACACATTCAGGTCATCCCTTGAGGCTGTAATCATATATGTGTGAATTCACCCTCAGTACTTAAAGCACAACAGAGTGATGAGGGGAAAAGGTAGATCTTGCCAGATTTTGCAGCTGAAAACAATTGACTCTTTGTCTTCCCACCCACCTATTCCCAGTCTCCAAAACGTGAATCAGGGACTTGTGTTCTTTGTACCATCAATCAACAATGCCAGCACTGATGTAACATTTTTTGTGTGATTTCATGTTTGTGGGAGTGGGAACAGAGTGTGGCATCTCCATTTTTAAGGTCTGCATCTGGGATTCAGGTTTCACTACCAACAGTTCTGAACCAACGGCAGGTTTATATAGTACCATAATGGGTACTAAACGAGAAGAAATATGCAAGCCAAGCCAGCGGTAATTAAATCAGGCATATAACATATACAACAGAACCTCACTAATCCCTTTTAATGGGTGGAGGATGAATTGCAAATGGCTTATCTTGTAAATTGCTGAATAAACGGTCAAGAAATAAGCAACTGTAATGCGACACATAATGTACTTTGCTCCTTTCTTGTGACAGCCATTGTTTAGCTTTGCTATTTATGTCACTTATCTAGAAGACTATTATAAAAAGCACAACATAGCACGTTTCCTTTTTAACTATGTTAAACGATAGACCTCTTGTTGCTATTATGTTTTGTTACATGTGGGAAAAAGTGGCCTGGAGGCCTCCTTAGGTGGTACCACAGGAGATGTTTGGCGCACGTGTGCATCCCCACCTCACAAGCGTCCCATTAAAAGATGTGTAACAAGTTAGCCATGACTACATTGCCCCATTGTTTTCAATCCTAGCAATACTTATCCAGGTGTAATCCCAACTGAACACAGTGAGACTTACTTCCAAGTAAAAACCACCAACCATAGGCATATTTCCTCAGAAGCAATCCCAGTATGTTAAGTGGGGATTGTACCCAAGCAAGTGATGCATAGAATTGCCACCTTAACCATAACTAACTTAAACTGGATTGGGGCTATCCAGTTCACTAGCTCTGAAAAGTTTCAAAACTAGAAAAACTGCTCTCTGCAGTTAATCTTATACTTACAACACAGCAATAAGCATGAAGGTATTTAGCTGCCACTGTATTCATTTACCAACAGCTTTCATTACCTCACTTTAAGGTAAATGTGTTACAAATTGCTGTAATATTCTGCACCTCCCACACTGTAAACTGAGATACTCTAAAGACTTTGTTTGTTTTTCCACTTCCCACAGCCACATGTTGACCTCAATAAGTTAGCAAAGCAGTATTAAAGTTGGTAAATCATCACTGGCAAGAAAGCCACTATGTAATTAGTAATTTTTGACGGTTTGTGAGCAGCAGATGTTTAAACTCCTATGAATTTATCCATTGGCTAAGATTCTCACTTAAGTCTGGCTCTGAGCCAAGGTCTTCATCTCAGCTATTTTACCACTTGTGGGGATGTGGTGCAACATATTCTAAAGATCAAATTCAATTTCTAGGGAGAGAGGGGTTATTGCCTTTTAAATTCCAGGTAGCCAAGTATTTCCTCCATTTTTTTTAAAGGGCTTGACACTTCAGTTGGTGGGTTGGCAGGCCATAGCCATTTGCTGGTGTTCCCAGGACAGAATCCTCCTGGAAATTATACTAAGATATGATCCAGCATCATTATGATGTAAGGCATTATTAGAAGCAGGGAAGGGATGGCTTCTCCCACAGGACATATTAAGCTCAGGGCCATTTTGGGCCCCATATCATTCTCTCAAAAACCAGTTTGAGACACTCAGCTGAATTCAGAAAGCATGAACTGTGTAGGCACGGTGCAGACTGGCACTGCCTCCAATGTCATGCAGTTCTGCTTGAGCTTGGGGCTCGCAGGGGAGGGAGAAGCAAGGAAAGGTGGGGTATAAATGCAATAAAGAATAAGCAACAGGTCAGCTAGGTCAAGTCCAATCAGACAAACAGATCAGATCAGGCAAAACGTATCAAAGTAAGCCCATGCAAAAGGTCAAGGCAAGTATCTCTAAACAGATCAGGACCTTGGAGAGTTCCCTGTTGGCTAAGCATTGCTACATGTTGCCTGAGCCAAGAGCTGGGGCCACCTGAGGCCTTATGTAGGCTGGCAAGGCTTCTACTAAGGTTTTCTTGGGTCACCAATAGTTGCTGAGCTACAACCAGGCCTGTGCAGAGCTTGTCTGACACCAGGGATGGAAATCTTGTTCTTGGCATGACAGTGTAAATCCAGCAGGCCCCTGGCAGGGCCCCCCAGCTGGCTTAGCCCTCCAAGGCGTGGGGCAATTGTACCTGGGTGCGCCCCCACCCCGTACAGGCCTGACTACAACTCTCATCAATCCCAGCCAGTTTAGTCAATGGCCAGGGGTTACAGGAACTGTACTCCAGCAGCATCTGAAGAGCCAAGCTGAGTAACACTGACCTATACTACCACATCAGCAAGGTCAAGAGGGAGGTTTTGTTCTCTGGGCAGCCCAGAACCTCTATAGACACTGCCCCAGTGAGAACACTTCAGTGCTACTATCACAGTGGTTTGACTTCATCCCCAGAGGCGCACTCCACCATCTCTTGAGACAGATGCCAACAACAATACTACAGTGGACTCCACTTCCTTGAAATGCCAACCGTGCTGACTTGAAAGGACCCTTCCCTGATTCCACAGGCACTGACTTCTGCAGTGGTAATTGATGGGGTTGATATTGAGGTTTGTGTATGAGGCAAGTGGCAGAGCTACATCTCCTGGCTAGGAGAGCCCAGGGGATAGTGCTAAGGAGCAGCCTGTATTTCCTTCTCATCTGTATCTTCCCCAGGGTAAGGTACAGTTGTGTGAGTTAGTGGTCACCACAAATGTCCCTGCCTGCTCCACCCCAGCTTTTCCCTGTTGATCTTTAATGGCTGAAGGGGATTTCTAAGTGTGATGACACAGGGTTGCTAATCGTAGTGAGGCTTTTAAGCTTCCAGCCGTATGCACTTAGAAGCCCCCTTCAGAATTTCTTGTTCGGTGGTGGAGGTGGCAGGCATGGGGGCAGTGGGGTCAGAGTGGCATGTGTGCCTCTTACACACTTTGTGCCCTCATGCATTTGACTGAATGAATGGGCAGGGCTTATTTCATCAGGAACAAGATGAGACATGTCCTCAGTCCCCTTTCTAGCTGCCCCTTCTCCTGCTGGAATATAGGAACCTGCCTTATCTTGAGTCAGACCATTTGTCCATCTAGCTCAATAGTGCCTGCACTCGCTGGCAGTGGCTCTCCCAAGATTTCAGGGAAGGTTCTTCCCCAGCCCTACCTGAAGATGCCAAGAATTGAACATGGGACCCTTCTCCATACAAGGCAAGATGCTCTACCATTGAACTACAACTGCCCCACACACACACCCAATAATGGCTGCCTCCGGGATGCAAGCATGTTGCAAAGGGAGAGAGAAGCATGCCAGGATCCTGCCCTGGCTTGAGATGTATCTTTGCACTCTCCAGGCTCCACCTCCCGCTCTGCCACCCGTGTCACCATGGCACCAGCATCTCTGCTCTGCTCCTCGTGTTTCTGCTGGCTCTCAATTCCCACCCAAACATATGCTGTGACATTGAAAGATGTGGCAGACAGGACCAAAGAGCCAGCAGAAATGCAAGGAACGGGATGGGGAAGAAAGAAAATATAAATATATATCGCTGAAATGAGGAAAAAGCAATGTGCCTATTTAATCTAGTTTTAACCTTGTTAAAAGAGCAGAAAGATTTAACACTGAACACTGAGTCAGACAGCTGGGGGCAGCCAGTTTCTGCAGCTGCTGTTTTCCCTGTCTTGCTGCCTACACACAGATCTGAATTTTAGACATGTGAAACTTTCTGATTTTAATAGTCCAAGTAACAATACTTTGAAAGAAACAATAACCATTAAAAGAAAAACCCATCTTCCCACAACAGGCTGCTCTTTCTGATTTGAACTTTGTTTACTTTTATTTGTTTGGGATCTCATTTTTGTTCTAGCTGACAAATGCGTAGCAGGGACAACCATATCTTTTGCTATGTCTTATGCATAAGCTTCATAAATGCTTATTAGAAAACACACAATTGTATTGGTACCACTCCAGTCCCAGTTGGAGCTGGATGAGGGCTATGTTTTCAAGCTAATGAGGGTTGGCTTCCTAGAGATAAGCCATTATTTTTTCCCTTCCAAACATTTGGAACTCTGTTGTTTATTGCAGTGTGAAATTTTCAGCACTGGAAATCTAATTCATAAAACATCAGCTTTCCAGTAACTTTGTAAAATGTGCACAATATATGCTCAAAAAAGCACTCTGGTGCCATTTCATGAAAGTGGGGAGGTAAATGCTTCTGCATTGTGCAAGAAAACAAGTTTTTATGAGTTTCCTCTAGGATCTGCAGCCTTTACTTTCCTCACAAGTTTGTTGATAGCTCTTCTCAAATCTGTTTCTTGTATTACAAGGTCAGCCATCATGCTGCTCTCCAACTACAACCGCCATCACCCCTGTCCATGGGCTAATGCTGCCTGAGGCTGATGGTAGTTGTAGTCAATGCCAACTGGCACACATCACATTGCTTAACTAGGGGCACCTCCAGATTGTCAATATTTTGCAAGAGCAATTCAAATATATGCTGGGAATTTTTGGTTTACACAATTAAAGTGGATTAAAGTGGTCTGTCATCCTAGCACAAGAAATCCACTTTAAAGTAGAAGCTTCTTGCCATTAGGAAAATGATGGGGAAATGCATTGAAAAGGTTGGAATGATTAATGGGAAGACATTGAAACACCTACAAGCAGATGAACGTAGGATGAATGCTCATTGTCATATAACTGTCCTGCAAACAAATCAGAACAAGTCCTCAATAAAGAGCAAATATAATCTAACCTCCACAGAATTGTGCAAGCAAACTGAGTGCTCAGCAAACAGGTCACCTGGAGGGGTCCTAAGTCAATCAAGCTTTCACACTATAGTCTCATTTTGGTTAATGTCACACCCTCCCCAAGAGGATGCTGGTTTCTCTTTGCAATGATAAGACAAGAGTGGTGGATTAACTGGAGAGGTTTCAGTTTCCTCCCAGCTTCACAGTGTGCAGATATCCACACCAAGCAATCATATGCTAAGTCATTTGTCAGTCTCATCCCACCCCCCAACATCTGCAGGCTGAACCTTTTTTTGCTTTTAAAAACACCACATGAACATTTAGGCATGTGTCCCTTCATACACCAGCAGAGTAATTTCAAGGTGGAAATGTTTTTAAAGTGCAAAACTGCTGCAGGGATTGGTGAGTTCACATCACAAGGACGTACCAACCAGTGTTGAATTGCCAATTTTTGCTTGAAACTTGCAGAGCTCATTGTGGCTGCATTGCTGAGATCCTGCACACATTACTTGTGTGAGTACTGGACTTCACTCCTAGCCCCACCCCAGACATTGGGCATTGACGCCTACGTTAGAGGCTACTTACTGGGACACCAGCACAATTAGGAAGCTGCTTTAAACTGAGCCAATCTGTTGGTCCATCAAGCTCAGTATTGTCTACACCGGCAGCATCTCTCCTGGGTTTCAAGCAGAGCTCTCTCCCAGTTCTACCTGCAGATGTTGGGGATTGAATCTAGTACCTTTTGCTTGCAAGGCAGATGTTCTTTCACTGAGCTGTGGCCCTTCCCTGTGGAGTTGCCTGATTGTGTGCAGCCTACACTTGAACAGCTGTTTACAGGTAGGACACAGGTGGCGCTGTGGGTTAAACCACAGAGCCTAGGACTTGCCAATCTGAAGGTCGGTGGTTCGAATCCCCACGATGGTCCCTGCTCCTGCCAACCTAGCAGTTTGAAAGCACATCAAAGTGCAAGTAGATAAATAGGTACCGCTCCGGCAGGAAGGTAAACGATGTTTCCGTGTGCTTCTCTGGTTTGCCAGAAGCAGCTTAGTCATGCTGGCCACATGACCCAGAAGCTGTACGCTGGCTCCCTCGGTCAATAAAGCAAGATGAGCGCCGCAACCCCAGAGTCGGTCATGACTGGACCTAAAGGTCAGGAGTCCCCTTTACCTTTATGTCAGAGAATTCTGATGGAAACAGGAGCAGAAATTGCCACTCTTAGTTTTTTTATCTGTGTCTGGAATGAAAATCAATCCAATCAGTATTCACTGTTGATGTTGTTTACAGCCTGCAGACAATATGTACAGTGGTACCTCGGGTTACATATGCTTCAGGTTACAGACGCTTCAGGTTACAGACTCCGCTAACCCAGAAATAGTACCTCAGGTTAAGAACTTTGCTTCAGGATGAGAACAGAAATCGTGCTCCGGCAGCGCAGCAGCAGCGGGAGGCCCCGTTAGCTAAAGTGGTACTTCAGGTTAAGAACAGTTTCAAGTTAAGAACAGACCTCCAGAATGAATTAAGTACTTAACTTGAGGTACCACTGTAATGGATTACTCCCCACCACCACAATGCATTGTGTTTTCCTTTGAATGAATGGTGTGGGGTAGCATAGTGATGAATGGCATCACCTTTGTCAGAAGCCAAACTGCAGCAGAATGGAAACAGCACTTCATGCAAAGAAACCGATTCCTTCTTCCATCCTTTGCAGGTGTTTTATTTACAGGTGGCCACAGAAATGTGTGTATATCTAGAGGGGCCAGACAGTATGCTAAACACTAGGCGCAGCACCAGGAGTCTGGCCCTGCTAACCAGTACTAGCATGATGCCCCCTTATAACATGTGAAGAGGGCTATTTCCCTTTGGGGGGGGGAGCTCCATGCTCTTGCCAATGTATGAGGAGAGAAGCCTTCCTTATATTGGGGCAGGGGGAGGGAAAGACTTGCTTCTGGTTAGCCACTCCGTAAATCCTGCTATGGTTCTTAACCTTTAAAGCTGTTCTTATCTAATTTATTGTATTGGCTCTTTATCCCATTGACTTCTGTTACCGATATGTTATACACTCTCAAAGAGAGAGAGAGTGAGCCTTACTAGAACAGAGGATGTTTTAAATCCTGGCTGAGGAATGAAAGTTAAATTTTTAATTCTGTGCTCTCTCGCTTTGGGTATTATTTTTATTGCTGCTATAAAAAAGTTTCCTTCTTTTTCCTGACTAGAGCATATGTCTAAACGTGCTTTACACTGTGCACATTTACAATCAGCAAAATGACATGTTTCCAAATAAGCATTTCTTTAATCACAGGCACATTTATGCTGAATATGGATTTCAAGACTAAGAAACCTTAGTGAGCCCTTGCTCAAATGAATCCATAGTAGAGAGCCACTGTGGTAAAGTGGCCATGGTATTGGGAGACCAGGGGTTCAAATCCCCACTCATGAATGAAGCTCATTGGGTGACCTTGCACCAGTCCCTGCCTCTCAGTCTAACCTAGCACACAGGGTTGTAAGGATATGAATAGTGCTCTACTTCCACTGTTGAAGGCAGTAGGCCTCTGAAAGCCATGTTCTGGGAATCACAAGTGAGGAGAGGGCTGATGCACTCAGGTCCTGCTTGTGAGCTTCTCACAGGCATCTGGTTGGGCATAGTGAGAACAGGACCCTGGACTAGGTAGACCATTGGCCTGATCCAGCAGGACTCTTCTTATGTGGAGAGGGAAGCCCACAAAAACCACCTTGAGCTTCTTGGAGCAATGGTGGGCTAGAAATGTATTAATTAATTAAGGGCAAATGAAAATTGTGGCCTTATTACAGTGGTACCTCAGGTTAAGTACTTAATTCGTTCCGGAGGTCTGTTCTTAACCTGAAACTGTTCTTAACCTGAAGCACCACTTTAGCTAATGGGGCCTCCTGCTGCCGCTGCACCACCGGAGCCCGATTTCTGTTCTCATCCTGAAGCAAAGTTCTTAACCAGAGGTACTATTTCTGGGTTAGCAGAGTCTGTAACCTGAAGCGTATGTAACCTGAAGCATATGTAACCGAGGTACCACTGTATTGACATGTTTATAATGATGGTAGTCAGAACTCTACAGCTCTATAGGGAAAGGATGAAGCTTAAAAGCTAAAGGTCTTCAAGAAAATTCCCTTCTGCTGCTGGGGATCAATCTGAAACTGCTGGTCCTTTCTTGCAACAACAAGAAAAACCAGCATATAGAGAAGTTTCTATTTCAAACAACCTTTTTTTTGTTTCAAATTACATTTCTAAAGCCAAAATGGAACAAACTGTGTTACTGAAACAATCCATAAAGATCTTTGACAAAAGTGGAGCCAATAAACCCTCTATTTTTATGTAAACACTCTCTGTGGTTCTGATTCTGCTGTCAATAATGCAGAAGACTTTCAGCACAAGAGTTGCAGAGGGACCACTATAAATCTTTCCTTGTATGATAACAGGAATAAAGGATTAATATATGGGAGGAAAAGAAACAGCCTAATATCATTGTGTAATTTAATTGCTAGGGCTCTATTTACATGAAACACAGCCCTGGAAGCAATCAGATTTAATCAAGCTGAATCACGAGTGGCTCTCATTTTATATGCCAAAGGTAATTAACAGGGGAAATGATATATAGATTCATGCTTTCGGGGAATTCAAAATGTTCAAATATCAAGCTGAGCATTTAGCAGTTTAAATAGGTTTTCTAATCTTCTATTTCAGAACAGGGAATCGCATATTTTCAGCCTAATTCAGTTGGAAACCTCATCCTTATGCAATACAATCAATAGCGATGAAATTCTGAGAACTATCTTACCTTCTCTGGACACATTTTGAGATATTATTTACATAAAAACAGAAATATAGATGAGATTTGTGGGATGAGTGCTTTGCAGAACCGCTTCATTTGAAAATATTCCCCATCAACCCTTTTTGTACATATTCACTGTGGTTGTTGTTTTTGTTTAAAAAAGAGAGTCAAAAAGAAATGAACTAAGAATAGCCTTCTCAGTGTTTTGTTCCCATTCTACAGTCTAATTAGCATAACCTTAGTAACAGAAGACCAACACTGATAGGAATGCAAAACTCCTGTGGTGATCATTAGGATAAAATCTGGCACTGTCCCTAGCAGTCAGTCACAAGCATTTAAAAACTGCTATATTGCTCTCCAATAGGGTGTGAAATGTCTCATACTCAAATCAAGTACAGCAAAATAAAGATGTCAAATAAATGACAATTTGTGTATGAAAGGCTGTGTCATTTGGGGTAATTGGAGCTGGCAAGCAATTCCCCTTGGTATATCCAGTTAACAAAAGGGAAAATAATTCAGTTTTCATTCACTATGTATATGACAGTAAATCCACAAAGACTACGTGTTAACATTGCATACGAACATTTATTTATTTCCAACTACAATTTATTTCAAACAACCATTTCAGAAAATAAGAAATAGATTGCATACACATTCTAAGCAATTCAGCATTGTCATTGCGACTCAATATTTGTTATGTAACAATCTTGTATCCTCCATTTTAATGGAATCTCATAGCAGCAAGGGTGGGTAAAACAAATTTTTGCTGCAAATTGAAATTCATTATCTGATGGATATTGTCCCTGGGAGACTCTGCTGGGTGAGTTGTTGGTATCAACCAATCTTAACAATGATGCAGTGTTGTGTGACCAGGAGTTTGCAGCCAAAGATCTCACTGATTATTCTCAGATAAATATGTGAATGCTAGCCTCCTTCCTTCAGCACCTTGTGATGTGTACCTCTTTACTCTGGCCATTCTCTCTCCCTGTGATGGCCTCAGGCACTGAACTCAAAGGACACCAACTCAAAGGACAAGCAAGCACTATATCCACTTCCCAGCCCATTTGTTGTTGTTTAGTTGTGTCCGACTCTTCGTGACCCCATGGACCAGAGCACGCCAGGCACTCCTGTCTTCCACTGCCTCCCGCAGTTTGGTCAAACTCATGCTGGTAGCTTCAAGATACCAGGGCTCTAATTTGGAAGGCTCCATGACTGCATTCATATGACAGCTTATTCCATTTCCCCAGTGTTCCCCTGCCTCTTAATTTCTGCATTATATGTGAGCTTTCACATGACATAAAAGCCACTTCTGGAAATATAGTGCAAATTTAGAGCTCATTTCTGCGTTACTTGCCTCCAGAAACTTTCTGTTTGCAAATAACACAGAAATTAACACCCAATGTGCTATATTCTGTTACATTTCCAGAAGAGATTTTTACATGACATGAAAGCTCATATATAATGGGAAATTAACTGTTAGGGAAACACTGGAGAAATGGAATAAACTGCCATGTGAATGCAGCCTGTCATTCTCATCTACCTCTACAGTCACAAAAAGGCTTGCCGCTGGGCTGTAACATTTTACCTGTTCATTTGTTTAGTTATTTCCATTCATTAATTGTTTCCCATAAAATATCTCAAAGCAACTGCACAAAAAACGCATAAGCCATAACAACAATTATACTATTTTATAAAAACAATTCTAACAATTTAAAGCAATAAAAAATATTCATATGTAAAAACAATTAAAGGCAATTTTCTTTGTAAGAACAAATTCTAATCCAATATTGATATGGACTGGAATAAAGATCTCCACTTCAAAGGCTTGGTGAAGAAGGAAGGTCTTCAACAGACAACAAAAAAATCAACACAGACAGTACCTTTCTGATAAGTATTTGGAAGGAGTTCCAAATGATGGATGCTATTATGTTAAAGGCCTGATTCTAGTATGGTATTGAATTAACCTGTTGAGGAGATGGCATCTGCAGGAGAACTTCTTCTGAAGAGCACAGTGATCAGTTGGGTATTTAAGAGGTGAGGCAATATTTTAGGTATCCTGGTCCCATTCAAAGAGGGCTGCCATTCAGTTATGGGTGCTTAATGAAGCTTATTACAGTTGTAGCCTTAATATTTTTGGTACCGTATGTTTGGGTTGTGCTACTACATTCAACTCTCTACAAGCAGTTCCATTTTTAAAACGGAAGAGCCCAAGTCCATCCCAACAATTGCTTTCGTAATGGAGGCTGCCTCTCTGAATGAATTGCTTGCACATTGTTATCTGGGTAGCAATGAAGTTTGGAAACAGCTCAGGAAAAGATTGTTTCTGAATTGAAGCTCCCACCAAACCACAGATTGTAGGCACATTTGAAGTCTGTGAAGGAGGCCAAAGCCATAGCTGGAACAGACACAGCCTCTCCTTAAGAGATGGGGTGAAACGTCAGTGACTAAAAGTTCAGCTGTACAGGAAAGGTCAAAGAAACAGATGAGAGCAAGTTAAGCAAAGCAATAAACCCAGCTAAAAAGGAAAGCTGCTTCCCATGTTACAGTTTGGAAGGCAAAGATACACTCTCAAGAGTTTTATGTGCCTAAAAACCATGGCAACCTCATGCCAGACCTGTGAAAGATCTGTCTATTATGTCTGTAAGACAAGACTCCAGAATTAACTCTACCTTTTCTCACAGGAGTAATTCTTGAGTGCATAGCAAAATCACTTATGCCAATTTTACACATGGGGCACCAACACATACACATTTGCCCATTCGTTTCAATGCTCCTTTCAAAGAGCTTTGAAGGCACCACTGATCTACTGCTCAATGGTGCCAGAAACCTCCTTTTTGGCCCATGTATGATGTCATGGGCTGGGTGTGGCTTGTCCAAAATGGCCTAGAAGGTCAAATGGAGGATCCAGGTGGGCCTAATTCGGCCTGCCAGCTGGCGTTTCTCCAGCCCTGCCCTAGAAGATGAGGGAGATAGGACTGTATAGCTATGCAACCGTATTTAGTCTGCTGCAGCAGAAACACTAAAGAGCCTTGTGGCACCTTAAAGACTAACAGACTTTATTGTGGCATAAACCTTTCATGGCCTATAGCCTTGAGGCATGCATGAGCCCCAAGATTTGCCTTGTATTCATATCTGTATTGGGGCAGGAGGGCTTTAATTTCTCATCTGCTTCTGAGTTGCTCTTAGCAGTCTCCACTTCCATCTGTGTTCTATGTTCCAAGCCACTTTATGTTTAATGAAGTTCCGTGCTTCCCCATTCACTATAATGAGGAATCTTCAAACTACTATATATACAGTATTCTCCCTTTTGACCAAACTGGATAAACTTTACAGGCACAGGAGTCCCTCCATAGTGGATGAAACCTGCCAGATTGCAGGCAAATAGGTCTTGGGGCTTTTTGCAGGAAAAGAAAAAGGAATTCACTCTCCTACAATCCCTCATGGGGAGGGGGAGGGGGTTGTCTCTGTTATGTATTCAGTGGTCTGTGTTTGCATGAGCTTGAGTCTGGACTAAGGAATCTGAGCCCCTGTGTTCTGATTTGATACATGATATCCAATCACAGAATATTTCAGGCCCTTAATCTCTGAGTTATGATTCGCAGCTTGGAAGTTTAGACAGCCAATCACATTGACAGTGGGAGTGGCCCAGGTCTTCAGAAATGTATATAAGCAATTGCTTTGCCCCTGTTGTCCAGTTCTGTTAGTTCAGTAAAGGTTCTTGCTGTTATCACTGTGTCTTGCTTTGAAGGAACCCACCTACACTTTGGTCTCTTTCTTACCTTAGATAGATAATATTTAAGCCCTGGCTGAGTGTTGTGCAGCTCCCATCGGCCTTTCTTTCTGATATTTGTTTGTTACAGGTCTCTTGCAGGCCTTACAACATGAGGCTGTCTAGAATGCTGCCCAATGAGTTCTTAAGAGCTCTGGGCTTTGCTTTAATTTTGTTAAAGCAGAGCAATGTAGTCTTCTGAAAGCTTTTTAAGAAGCTTAAATGAAGCCTTTGACTTCATTTCAGTGCTTTAGCAACAATGACAATGACAAATCCAGAGATCTTATGTGCATCAGCAACATTTTGGACAGCCTCACTTCTTCCAAGGCCCACGGGCCTAAATAAACATAGATATATATGAGAAAGAGAGTGGTGAGTTGCCCTGGGGCTTTGTGAAGCTCTGATCCATAGATGTTTATTGCCGTCATATTTCAACTTGGAAAGGAGGGAGACTCCCTCCTCACCCCAATTCTCCCCATTTAACTCACATAGAGAGCCAATGCACACACCTACTAAAGCCCACTTCATTTGCTATATTTCATGTGACCACAAGCCATGAATATGATGAAAAGTCCATGGGAGCTTACTACAAGTCCTGTAATTTTCTGCTTCCCCCACCCTCTTACCATTGCTTAGCCTCATGCTGCACAGAAAAGCTCTGCAAAGCGCCCACTAAAGAACTGCAAATGAGAAAAACAACAAAAGCAGCTGCTCGCATCCTTCTGAGCGAATCGCATGATTGAAAAATCAATACGAGGATTGTCTTGGAGGTCTTCTTCATGATGTCTTGGAGGGCCACTCAGGTGCTTTTTGCGGGCCATGGCAAATGAATCAAGCAAACAGAAAGCACAAACCTGAAAAGTTGAAAGCAAGCAAATGGGTTTCGAGAGAGATTGCATTCACCAGCAGCCTGTAGCAGGCATATTGCAGCACTGTGTGGGCGGCTGCCTGGCTGGCTGCCTCTTTTGCTTTCCTGCCATCCCTCACACACAAGCTGTACAATTCAAAGTCCCTAATACAAGGTACTCATGCTGAGTGACAGAGATTGTTACAGACTTCAAGGAACCCGTACAGCTTCACTGGGCTGGTAGACAGTTTGTGTGTCTCTGTGCTGATTTGGCCTGCATTTTTATATAACCTCATTGATGAGGCTTCTGCTTTTTTTAATAATGGCTTTGCTCAAAGGAAGTAAAAATAGTACTTCATTTCCAGGAGAGAAAGGAACATTGCAATAAGGAAACATTATTTTTTGCAACACTATAGCTTTCTTATAGTTGGCACTGGAAGACTAAAGTCTTCCCATTATTAGACATTTGCAGCATTACAGCTCCTCCTACTTAGGTTTTCACAGACACAGAAAGAATGGTATTATGACTAATTCAAACACAATGAACTGAAGAACGGCCCCTATTGGATCAGGCCAGGTTCTATCTAGTCTACCGTTCCATCTCTGATAGTGGCTGGCTCAGTGCTTCTGGACTCTTAGTGAAGTGTGTTTGGTGATGGTGGTCACTTCTTATTGTTTACTCTCAAGTATGTGATCGGGCAAATCTGCCCCATGAATACATTTGCCAAAAGCCCTGTGCTACCCATTTAAAGGAACAGGTGATAGAAAAGTCCTAGCTTCTAACATGAAAAGCTATGAGATTTCATTTCATCCTTATTTTCCCATAGTAAAGCTGTCTTTGGATGTATCTCACATACAGTGAAATCTAATATTTAACACATCTGGGAAAAGATCCCTCCCCTACGTGCGATATTGGGCATAAGAAAGCCCACCTAAAGGCTCAGCTGAGTTTACATTTAGCAGACTCTCATGCATGGTAAGGGAGAAAGTAGCAAAGGAGAAAGAAAATGCAGATTCCTCTCTCCAAGGTAGCACTTACGTAACCCTTGTCTCACACAGTGGACTCTTCCAGCTCTCACCTGGGAGCTTTCCCAATCTCTCACCCTGGGAGGTCTTCCCTTCCCTGCCTCTCACTCATGGTCCTTCACCAACCATCCACTACCTTCCTGTGTGTTTGTGTGTTGACCTGCAGACAGACTGTAGAGCCAGAGGACAGCTCTAGGAGTTCATGATTCTCAGGAGTGCCAGGGAAGGAGTCTAAAACACCAGAATGATCAGTTCTAATGCTTTATTAAAGAAGAGAAATAGACTTACAGCAGAAGCAGCCTGTTAGCTACCCTTGCCCTTACAGACATGGGATGGATGCGACAGCAAGTAGGCACCACAGCAAGGAGATGGCTTGTCCCCCACCCAGCCCAAAGTGCATACATTCTTTATAGAGTAAAGCAGTATATGTCACACTGCCTAACTACCGGTAGATGGGAACACAGGTGGTCGATACCCCAAACATTACTGATGTTTCCGGCTTTCTGGGCTCAGAATCCAGCATCTCAGATCCACAGATTAGGATATCAAAGAATGGATAAACATATACGAACTACTTCCAATTAATTGAAGGGCTATCTTGGGTGCCAATATGGCATATGCACAGTCTCCAGAGCAGTTAACCTTGGGTAGCAACACAGTGTGTAATCCTTGGACCCAAAAACAGTCCAAAGCAGGGGACACCAAAAGAAAAGAAAAGAAAAGAAAAGAAGGAAAGGAAAGGAAAGGAAAGGAAAGGAAAGGAAAGGAAAGAAGAAAAGAAGAAAAGAAAAGAAATAAAAAGGACTTCCAGTTTTCCACCTTTCCACCTTAAAATATTCACTCTAGAATGATATCCAACTGATCATTTTTGGCAGGATATACTGTAGAGCAAGACAAGCCATACCTCATGTGGAGGCAGGCACCCAGAAGACAGCTTCAATACAATGGCATTGGTGCATCAGAGGAGGAGGCAAGTAGTTCACCACCACCATTGGTGGGCCGCTGTAGTTGCTTGACTGAACTGTACTTTTCACCTACAAATTAAAATGGGAAATTTAGCCTGCAATCCTAAGGGTACAACTTGAGAGCTGGCTGCATCAAGATGTACAGGACTCACTTCAGAATGTGTGTGAGAGTGTGTGTGTGTTTCAGACTGGAATGTAGATCTATCATGTCGGACAAAGCTTGCTCCCATGCAGAATTTACGCCTCTTGTGTGGCTTTCACCATTATAATTATTTTTTTGGGCACTCCCAGAAAAATGGTGTGGGATTCTTGTGCAAATACGGTCTTGATCTACAAAAGCCTCTCTTCTAAAGTAGTGGGGAAGGGGGAGGAGAGATCCCCTTGAACTGAGGCTTACATTCTGAAGCACAATGAGCACACGAGTTATTTGGACAATGAAGTGTGTGAACTGTTTGATGTGCTTCTTTTTCAGTAAGGCTAAATGAAAGCTTTCCATCACTGGAGCCATCAGTCTCTCCTCCTCCGGAACTCATTTGGAAGCAGAGAAGGCTGCTGATAGCTCTCAGTGATCTTTGAGTCTGTGATACCTACGGAAGGGAGAGTGAGATCATCCTATCCCTCTCAGCTATGGATGGGGAAGAAATTTGGTTCAGTTCACATTTTAAGGCAAATTTGCCCCAATGAATCCTTCCTGAAATGACACAAAATGCAGCCATCCTTCAAAAGGGGCGCTTCTCCAAATTTGGCAGTGCAGTTCTCCAGCCAAGTAATTCAAATGCTAGGAGAAAGCATGCATAAAAACACGTATCTTAGTGAAAATAGTGTCCCAAGATGCATTATAGTAGGGGAAATTGCTAGCAAAAACATGCATATTATGCAGAACTGAATTCAAGCTTAATTCAAGCTAAAATGATGAATTTTCCTGAAGTGTTTATACATGTGTGTGTGTGTAAATGTGGAGAACTGAACTTACGATTGTAAAAATGAGAAACAGGCTGCATACGCAACCATACATTTAAAGCACATTGCTTCCCCTCCTCATTGTAGGAATTGTAGTTTATTAAGGGTGCTGGGAATTGTAGCTCTGTGAGGGGTAAACTACAGTTCCCAGGATTCTTTGGGGAAAGCAATGTGTTTTACGTGTGCTTTCAATGCCTCATGTGGATGGAACCATGGAGAGAAACCAAAACTGACAGATTTGCTCACCCCTGCCCTCAAGACATATGCACCTTGTTAAAGGTTAGAGCAGATGAACCTGTTGTTTCTGAATTGATCTGGTGGCAAAAATAGATTAGGAAGAAGGAAATGGATAAAATTGCCATAAATCGTAAGGGGGATTTGGAGGTCTAAACTGAAACTCAGTTAGTGTAGCCGTGGCGGTATCCCTGTTATCGATTATCTCGCAATATATGGTCAGTGTTTTTATTTGCAGCTGTTTGAGTTATATTTTAAGCCGATTGTATGGATTTGTCATGGCCTGTGGCAAGCACAATCCATTTATTGATGATGATTACCTGACCTTTGAATTAGCCCTCTCACCAGTCCCTGGGTGGTCTAACTGGGATGTTTAAACCCATTTTCCACTTGCCTGGAACATTTCATAAGGCTGGCTGGGAGCAATCGCACCATGTGCATTTTTACTGCATTGTGCATAGAAGAGAACTAATCAGCTCTGGCTGCCTCACAGCTGCTTTGGGATGCAGAACCTTTGGAGCTCACAGGCCAGTCTCATTCAGGAATGTTTCCAGGCTGGCTTTCCCTTTGCTTTGCTCAGGACTTATGGAGGGGGAAACATCACAATGAAATTACTATAACAAGCGGCAGGAAGAGAGGACATGTAACGAAAGGGTCAGGAGTGAACATCCCCAGCTCCCTAGCTATGCCACCTGCACTGTGTGAGTGGCATCAAACAATGACTCCCCACCCCTTCCACCAGAGCAATTTGCCCATTAAAAAAAATTAAATCTAAATGCAATTCAGATTTTATGTGGGCTATTTGCTTTAATTGAAATGCCAACATGAAGCCTGAATGCCAAATGGCCCACATAAAACCTGAAAGGAACTGGTGCAAGTTTGCAGAGGGCTCCTCATTCAACACATACCATGCTTGTTGAGTTAGATCAGGAGTCAGCAAACTTTTTCAGCAGAGGGCCGGTCCACTGTCCCTCAGAACTTGTGGGGGCCGGACTATATGGGGGGGATGAACGGATTCCTATGCCCCACAAATAACTAACCCAGAGATTCATTTTAAGTAAAAGCACACATTCTACTCATATAAAAACACCAGGCAGGCCCCACAAATAACCCAGAGATGCGTTTTAAATAAAAGGACACATTCTACTCATGTAAAAACATGCTGATTCCTGGACTGGACCATCCGCAGGCCGGATTTAGAAGGTGATTGGACCAGATCCAGCCCCCGGGCCTTAGTTTGCCTACCCATGAGTTAGATGGTTGGGGTGTTTGCAAAGGGAACTGTAATGCATTTTCTTAAGGTGCAATCACGTGCCTCTGTGTGCCTGTCCTGTTCAGGAGTGTGTGGGCACATGGGTCTGTTAGGTGGCAACACCAACTGAGGTCATGTGGTCCCCAAATGGTTAGCCAAAGGTGAATGTGGCCCTAGGCCTCGGGAGTGGAAGGTTAGCCACCTCTGAGCTAGACAGTATATATAGCAGAAGTAATTTCAGGTTTAGGTATGGTTTTTACATTTTTCCAAGGGGGGGTGGTGGTCATCCCTCACCCTAACCCCAAGGCTTCATCCCGTGTTCCTCCAATAAATTTAGAGTAAGAGGGGTGGCAGGAAAGGAACTAACTATAGGGTTGTCCAGCATCTCCCACCAAGAGTAGAATGCCTTACTCCAGGAGGGAGATAATTGGCACAGGAAGGAACAACTTGGTTGGCTCAGCCCACATGATCTCCAATTCTAAGTTTACCAGGGAGTGGTAATATTGAACTAAGGAGGCATTATCTAGCATGCTGGTCTGTGACATAATAACTAGCCCATAGTGACTAGTCAAGCCATTATGGGCTCTGGTGAAGTCTCTCCCTATAACAGAGAATACAGCAGGATGCAAGCTGATGGATTCCTTCTGAGTAAGTATTAGCTTATCCTACATAATGTTTCAGATATGTTTGTGCATGCTATTTCTTTCTGAATCAAAGTTGTTGTTTTTTTTAAAATAAAACACTCAAACCATATCTTCTTACACCATCTATTATATACTTGGAGCCTCACCAAGAAAAGGAAATAAGTTTCCAAGTTTTATGTGGCAACAGATTAGTGGAAGGGTGAAAGGTAGTTGCTTAAAAGCATAATTATCTGTTTTGACTGCTTTCTAATTGCTACATTTGAGGCACTGTTTGTAATTCCTTTTATTATTGATTTCAGACCTCCTGGTGGTTAGAAAAAGAGGCTGTTTCAATAAGGTGTGCACTATCTGTTAAGTAGTGGGTGAACATATCAGACGACACAGTGATTCTTCAAACAGCTCTTGTTTATTCACAGGCCAGAACAGAACTGAACTGAAGGGTTCACCCAGCCTGCTTATATAGAGCTCCAGTACAACGTAACTGTAACAATTTTCTAAAACTATCCAATCACTGAACGTCACTTTCGATTCCTTATTTGCATAACTATCTACAGTATCCCCCTGCTGGCCCAGGGTGAGAACTTCAGTACATAACACTATGTGGTTTCGCACACATCTGATAACAATAAAAAAGTAGGTGGCAGCCCAATGATCTGCGTGTTTATTTGGAAGCACATTGCAGTGAGTTTTACAGAGTTTACCACCAAGCTGGGGAAGTTGCCATTAAGACATGCAGTGCACCAAACAGCCATCTTGGGGGCAAATCACCACCATCATCCAATGAATGCCATGAGTAATAGTTGTTGTATTTTAATTTTATTCTTCTTTTCAATGTGGCAGGCAGGACCTAAGGCTTTGAGCCTCCACTGTTAATATGCTAGTGTGTGATGAACCACAGAACAAGAAATGAAGTTGGGGGGTGTGAATGTCTGGGAGTCAATAAATTAAATGTGAATAGATTTTAGGGGTCTAAATGGGAAATTGATTTGGGAGGGTTTGAGTGGAACCTGAATGTTGTGAGGGTTAAACTAGCAGAAAGTGGATAGCTATGGGAGATCTGGTGGACTCTGAATGTTTTAGATAAAATTTATTGAAAAGAACTTTGTTGGGGAAAATATTTGGGAGCATCTAGATGGGCTTTGAATGGTCTGCTGTAAATTAATTGAAGGGGAATTGATTTTGGAGTTTGGAATGCAGACGCAGCATTAAACTTGCCCTCAGTTTATGATTTTGTTTCAAAAAAGTAACCAGCAGATGCTTCTAGGACACTGACAATAATGGCATGAAGGCACCTTGTATACCCCTCATTCAGTGATCTACTGCCCCTGATCATGGTTGGCAATATTTTTCTATCATGATGGTGAAGCCAGAGAGAGCCATAATGGGGATTTCAACTGAGAAGTTACAGTAAGAACGGGTAAGTTGAGAGAGAGAGACAGTTAGATAGGGAGAGGCAGAATTAGTACTGAATAGTCTATGACTTAGTGGACTTCAATATAGTTTATAGGGAGGGAGGGAGGGCTGCAGTTAAGAATCCAGCTACAGAATACAGTGGTGCCTCGCAAGACGAAATTAATTCGTTCCGCGAATTTTTTCGTCTAGCGAATTTTTCGTCTTGCGAAGCACGAAATCCCATAGGAATGCATTGAAAATCAATTAATGCGTTCCTATGGTCAAAAAAAGTCCAAACAAAGCCAAATTTCATACAACAAGAGTTTATTAAGTGCTCTTTAAAGTCACACATACTGTAAAGAGCATTTCAAAATTCAAACCCAGAAATTTTTTAAAAAACAGCAGAGTGGCCCAATGGTCACAGAAAATCATAAAAATGCAGGGGGGGGAAACAAGCTTCCAGATTCTTGCAAACCCCTCCCCAACACCAATTCCTTGAATTCCAAACACCCCAACCCAAAATCCAAAACCCCCCCAAAAAAGTTTTAAAAGCTTAACTTACCAAATGGCTGCAAAAGAAGTTTTGGAAAAGCTTCAAAAATCACCAAAGTCTTTAAAAACCTCAAAAAAGGCTACTATGTACACTGCGTTCTATGAGTTGCTCCTCGAAGTCAAGTCGCAACTGTATTAGCGGTGTTAAGAAAAAGGAAACAAACTTGCAAGACGTTTTCGTCTTGCGAATCAAGCCCATAGGGAAATTCGTCTTGCGAAGCAGCTCAAAAAACGGAAAACCCTTTCGTCTAGCGAGTTTTCCGTCTTGCGAGGCATTCGTCTTGCGGGGCACCACTGTAATGAACCAATGCACCCTAAATGTGCACACTCTTCTGGCATTCACATCATCTTTGTAACAATTGGACAAGATGAGATTTTTTATCATTCATTCTGGCTACAAATTCTGATCAACAGGGTTATTTGCTCCCTCCCTCTCCCCCATATAGGTTAATGAGGTTGTAAATTAGGGAGACAACATAATCTGATTATCATATATCATAAAGCCGTCGCATGGCAGAGCAAAGCATAGTGGCAACATTTAGAGCTGCCTTTCATGGAAGAGATTAGCCAAGCATCCAGAAAGCGGTGGAAATGGAGGCAGTAAAATCAAAGCAATTTGGCGTTTTCTGTTGAACGATGATAGCCATTGAACACCACAGCCCACAACCATCTCTTTATATATTGCCAATTCAAATTCATTATTGAACACAAGATCTAAGCCAAACACCTGCCATTTAAAATGAGATGACATGATGCAAGGAAAAGCAACACGAGGGCAGGGGGCTAATATAAAAGGAATGTTTCATGGTGAAGTTCATATGTAA
Source organism: Podarcis raffonei (assembly GCF_027172205.1). Lineage (NCBI taxonomy): Eukaryota > Metazoa > Chordata > Lepidosauria > Squamata > Lacertidae > Podarcis > Podarcis raffonei. The sequence goes on along the minus strand of NC_070605.1, from coordinate 55,557,009 downwards.
ATATACGGGGGAAATATGGGGAAAGTTGTGTACTGGATTTAACAAAGGAGAGAGGGAAAACAAAGAAAGATTTGTTCTAGACATCAGATAGATTTTTGCAGTTGAATTAGAGCAATAACTCCACAACCTTTTACACACAAAGAACCTTCAGTTAACCAGTGGGTTTCCCCTCTCCCCTATTATTCCATATATCCAAATGCAGCAATCCTAAATGTAGATCCTGGCAACTGTTTAAAAATTGAGGATTTGTGATAATTACGTATCTTAATTAATGTCTGGAAGAATAAAGGCTGTAATGCAATTTATTGTTTGCTACATAAGTCATTCTGAGCAGCACCTCCATGGGATTCCTGACTTAAAACCTCTCGGCCTTGGAAGTCTAGCTGCCAAATACCACAGCAGCTGGAAAAGAAATACTGAAGAAAGGACAAGGGGAATTTCCCTCTGGTGTGACTCAAATAACAAAGCTTATTTAGCTAGTTTCCACCCACTGCTGTCTTTCTTCCCCTCCCGTTCTGGGTCTGCAGCATGCTCTGGAAATTTTCCAAACAGATGGTATCTCATCTCCATGAGGCATGAAATATTCTCCACAATAGCAGAATTTGGCCCTTTAAATATCATATGCAAAAGTTGCTTGCCATTTTAATTCCTTGTCAATTCTGAAAGGGAACTAAACATGGCACTATTAGAGGTACTGATGAATGGCAGCATTAAAAAAAACCCAACCTGTCACACTTTCTTTCAGTGCAGTGGAACACGAGTATCATTTGCAAACAGAGAAGAATCTTCTTCAAAATCCCGTGCTTTTCATCTGAGCAAAAATAAGGAACTTGTGGGTCAAGTCCCAAGGCTAATACAATGTTGTAAGATAATAAAGGCAGTGATCACTCTTCGTTTATCATGAAAAGAGCAATTCAACATGTAATAGAGCATCTCGGCTAGTCTCTAAGGAGCGTTGGTGGAATATCAATCTTTGGTTGGATTATGTTCATGCTTTCCTATTAAAAGGTCCAGATTTGCTGTTGAAAATCTCCCCTTTGAATGCACAAATCTCAGAGCCAGCTCACTCAGCCAAACAGTTGCTGCATGAAAATGTGGGAAGGTGGATCCGTACAGAGTTCAGTGCATGGTGAAATAAAGGTGTGAGCCACTTTGCAGCACACTTTTGTGAGTATGGCAGCCAATGGTGCAACAAATGTAAGTTGCGGCAAACAGTGTGCGTGTGTGCAACAAATTCACTGGACTCACATTTATGTTCTTAACATGCCAAATGAGTCATGTGAATTGGCTGTTCATATTACTGATATGCAACTGAGATGCATTTTCCAAACACTCATTTTAACCATCCTTTCAATGTCAAATATTTTAGCTAGGGACTGTGGTCATATAAACCAACATGCACCCTGACCTCCTGACTAACAGAAACTCTGCTTCACTATATTACTAAAACCAGAGAAAAGCATCAGAAGCCTGTAGACAACACTTTCCCAAGTGTCTTCTCTCTTTTTTAAAGCCATTACTGTTTATAAATTGCAGGTCTGTTGTTCCTGAGCTGCATGCCAGTGCTACATGCTGGATGTAATGAAGGCCCAGAAACACCCCACATGGACTATAACATAGATCAAATCCAGGGTTCACTGTACAGATTCATTCACATAAATACTAGACTTAGGCCAAGTTACTCAAATAGGCTGCCATTCTTCCCCATTTTCCCACTAATAAAGTGCAGACCAAGACAGTGGTATTTGTCAGCTGCAAATATACTACACACCACCTTCAGGAAGCTTGGAGTTAATTCCATGCAATCACAGGGCAGTTTCCCATCTAGAATTTGCCAGTATTAGAAATGTTCAGTTTTCACAGAAGGCTATTTTGGTCTTGTTTAAGCAATGGAGAACAATAAACAGGAATATGAAAGAGCAAGACTGGCAGTGGTCAAGCATGCAAACACACACACACACACACACACAGAGAGAGAGAGAGAGAGAGAGAGAGAGAGAGAGAGATGCCTCCACATTAAGAGCAAGATGCCAGCCTGCAATGGTCATCCATTGACACCTGTAGAGCAACAGCTTTGGCTGAAGCAGTCAACACACCATCAAGAATTGCCTTGCTGAATAAAGTGAAGGAGCAGCTGGGTCCAGAGTCAAGTGAAGCTTGCCCTACCAGTCTCAATGAGCATGAGCCACCACTGGGCTTGCCTCTCTTCAACCAAGCTCAGACAGCCACCCTTTGGAAGCTGATGAGCATGATGGAGGCTCACCAATCTTGTTTGTTGCTTGTCCCCACCCAGTATCTGGTGATCAGAGATGTACTGTCACCAGGGACATTGTGAAGGGGTGACTCAGGGGTAAGCTGAGCCCCAGGTCTTTTGCACTGGCCCACAGATCTGCTGCCCCTTGCCCCAAACATTTCATCTTTTAAAAAAATGCTTGCTGTGTAGTTAGCCTACTGCAAAGTGCTGCACTAGTGAGACCCACCACCATATTAATTTGCCCAGAGGGAAATACATGTCATGGGCCTCCATTCCACATCTGTTAAGTTCCTACCAAGGTCACTAAACATCGGGGGGGCTCTATCTTCATCTGTACCACCCAGATTAGAATCCCAACAGCCAATATCATTAGGGAAAGGGCCATGGCCCAGGGGGTGGAGCACATGTCTTGCATGCCAAAGGCCGCAGGTTCAACACACAGCATCTTGAGGGAGATCTCTCCTGCCTGAAACTCTGGAGAGCTGCTGGCAGCCAGAGGAGACAAAACTGAACTAGAAGGACTGGTAGTTTGACTCAGTATAAGGCAGCTTCCTATGTTCCTGTATCATTTTTTAAATCTACACCACTTTGCCCTACAAAGTCTCATTACTATCTTCTTATCCCATTTATAGACAGAAGCTTTCTCTAAATTCTTGCTTGTCGTTTTTCAGTGTGGACCTTGTCAAGCAAAGCTTCAAAATCCTACCACAGCGTGCAACTCGCCACAGCCAATGTGGTTAATGTCTCTCAATTTCTTTATCCTTGCCAAAAATGTTCCTATTTTCTTCGCCAAAAAGGATAACCCACACAGCCTTTTTTAGAAAAAGAGAGAGAGGAAGGAAGGAAGGAAGGAAGGAAGGAAGGAAGGAAGGAAGGAAACACTATGAATTCCACATGTCCCCCTCCTATTTCAAGGAATCTAGCGTCGGTCCTCCTTTGCCTCAGCTCAGGAAAAATAAAAACCTGTTCCCAGGAAACGGAGCGGGTTGATTGCACACGCAGTAAAGTTTCCATTTAGTCTCTTCCAAGCTGAAAAGGAAACAATCTCTCCCCTTGGAAAAAAAAAAGTGGTCGTGGGGAGAACCTGCCATAGCTTGTACTTCGTCGGTTCGGCACTAGATGGCACTGCGCGAAGTTTTATCTGCTCTTGTTTTGTTCCAGCGACTGGAAACCCAGGCTGGGATCGAGCGGAATTCATTGAAGCTGCAGGCTTTCGTGACGTGTCCCTGAGCGCTCCATTACTTTGCTCGCTGCCAGCGCTTTATTGTTCTTGCTCCCCTCCGATCTTCTTCTTCTTCCTCCTGCTCCCCACCTTCCCTCGTGGTGCCCATCCGATGCCTTCGCCATCCCACTGAACTCTGCCTGGGCGACCAGCGGGCGCCCGCTCAACTCCAGCCCTCTCGCCCGGCTGCGCTTGTGGGGGAAACCCAAAGGGATCCAGAGGCAGGTGAGCAGCGCGCAGGATGGGCGCCGCGGAGAGCAGCGCGGGACCGCTGTAGACGCGGAACGCCTCGCCTGCCCTTTCCTTGGAGACGGGCATTGGCTCGAAATCGACCTTCCATCCTCCAGTGAGCGACCAGCCGCCCAAAAAAAGCCACCCACCCGCGCCCACCCTGCTGGATCCTGGAGGGAGGAATCATGATCGAGTGAGCGAAGCCGTGCGCCGAACAGGTAGGGCAATGCAGCTTTCTTCCTTCTCGCCGTGCGCGAAGCCCAGGAGGGATCCAGCCCTCGCTCCTTCCCCCTCCGCCCTCGCCCACCCCAGCAGATCCCGTCCCAAAGTTGTGCTTTTGGGAGACGGAGGTCCCAACGGCATGGCGACAAAGGGACGGTCCGTTTCGCATCCTCTTCTTGGTTCGCCGGTGAAAACCTGGAAAGGCTTGGCGAGGTGGTGGAGGGAGGCTTGAAACGCAGCCGGCCACTTCTTCCAGATCTGTTTCTCTCTCCCTTTGGGTCGGAACTCCGGATATGTTGGTGGAGAAGGCTGTGGGGAAGGCGTGTGTGTGTTGTGTTGTTGAAGGAATCAATTGTTCTCCGATCCTGTTTACCAGAAAGAGAGGAAAGGGGCGGGTATCTCCGTTGGCTTGGTTTCTGTCCATGCAGCCAGATGTGCATCGGGAGGGGAGCAATAATTGGATAGTAAAAGTCACCCAGCCCCGAGATCCTTGAAAGTTGTGGCTCTCTTCTCCCTTCCCTGGCAAAAACCTCTTGGCTGAAATCAGACAAGTTACGAGGCTGTGGTGGATTTTTAAGAATAACCACATCTGGAGAACCTATTTGGATCTATTTGTTTGTTTACTAAGAACAAATGATTGCTAGTTTGCTTCATGAGGATAGGGAGACAAACCATGATCTAATTATGTAACTGAGCAGGGTACTTAATCCCACATTGCAAGCCCTGGGAGGCTGGTGTGGGGAACAGTAGAATGCTCCAAATAAAGACCTGCATGGCAACATCCAGGATATAAGGAGAGAATATTCCCACGAAGCTTGAACGGGAAAAGGCAGGGCTGAGAGTGCCAGCTGAAACCCGTGGCAGGATTCTGCCTGATTTCACTGGCGCTGGATGGCACCCTGAATTTGCATCATAGCAGAGCAATGGTTACAATAGAGTGGGGGGTGTCATTAAAAGAACAAGGCATCTGTGGCACTGTGACGCAATGTCACACAGTCATGCAGTGGCACCCATTTCCCTCCTGAATCTTTTGAGGAGCAAGAGAGTTCTGTGATGTGCAAAGCAGCAAGCGAAAGAAGTCTTTAGGCTAATGAGGTGATGCCTAATTTGTCTTGCTCGAAGGAACAGAGCTCACTATCACCATGGCGACCCAGGGAATATTAACTTCAATTCCATAGAACATGTGGGGTAGGGGGGGTATCTTTCCCAGTTGTAAGTGGGGGGCGGGGTGGGATAATGAAAGGCTTGCCGCCACTGATTTAGTAGAGAAAGTTTGTGGCTTTGGGATGACGTCTTGAAGCAAGATCAAGTTGCCCTCTCTTAAACTGAGCATAGAATGCATAAACCATGCATCAGCACCATGGACAGTGCAACATGGAAAAGCCACTCCATTCAGCCCTATGAACGTGGTGTTGCTTCTTGAAACTTTCCCAACTCTCTTTGGTCAGTTTAAAAGTTAGCATTCTAGTGAAAGGTGTGAAGTGGGGGAAGAGAGAGGCTTATTGTACATATTACAGCATGCAAGTCCCTTTTGCGGGGGGGGGGGGATTAATCTGCTTTGTGCATAGCAGTGGTGCAGCATCAGAAGAGTTCTTGGGAATGAAGAGCAGCTCCAGTACCTGGAAAGTGGAAACAATCAAGCAATTTTAAAATGTGATAGGAAGAGAAATGGAGTTGTTTTTCCCATGCTGGCTTATCTCTTGAACTTTTCAGGGCCCAAGATAATAGTGAAGAAATAGTTTTGCGGCATGCACTGTGCAGACATAGCGCAGTCTGCATAAAAAGCACAGCTCTGCCCCAGCCTGGAAGATGAAAAGGTTATGTGGGTACCACTCAGTTAAGTTCATGAACGCCCAGAACTGCAAAACTTACATTTTGCTTTTATTTGGTAGTTGTATATCAATGCCACTAATTGGATGGTGCTAAAATTACAGGTCCACAGGGCTAGGAGGGACTCTAATGTATTCTAGTCTTAAATCATTGCATCTGGGATGGGACAGAAACTCTCTGTCCAATATACCTCACATCAAAGTCACTAGCATTTATATTACACTCTCCCACAGGTAGAAATCTTGAACCGTCAAAAGTGTGCTATAGATGAATTCCTAAAGAAGAAGGATCACATATATATATATATATATATATATATATATATATATATATATATGAAGTGTGAAGCACTAATTAAGCCCTGCCTAGAGCCTATGTATGGTTTCCCAAGTGTGAAAATGGAATAGAATCATAGACTCATAGAGTTGGAAGGGACCCAAGGGTCATCTAGTCCAACCCCCTGCAATGCAGGAATCTCAGCTAAAACATACATGACAGATGGCCATCCAACCTCTGCTTAAAAACCTCCATGGAAGGAGAGTCCACCACCTCTTGTGGGAGTCTGTTCCATGGCTGAACAGCTCTTACTGGTTTTTCCAAAGGTTTAGTCAGAATCTCCTTTCTTGTAACTTGAAGCCATTGCCTTGAGTCCTACCCTCCAGAGCAGGAGAAAACAAGCATGCTCCCTCCTCCATGTGGCAGCCCTTAAGATCTTTGAAGATGGCTATCATAGCTCATCTTTTCCAGGCTAGACATACCTATCTCGTTGTTGTTTGCCCCCTTTAGGAGTTCTAACAGACCTTTGGAAGCAATAGGCTTCAAAAGCAACAAACCCATTCTCATTCCTGAGGTTTACTTGCTGACAGTTACAGACATAACATCCTAACAGAGCAATCCTCTACTCACCTCACACACAGATCAGAGACACATTGGTGCTATTCTGGCAGATTGGCTTAATGGCATCAAACGCAGACTCAGCCTGAGAGGGAAGATGGGGAAACACACAAGGAGATTTTTTTTTAAAAATGCATAAATGTTTCCAGGCTACTGTACCCACTAGTAAGGGACTGGGCTGGCAATGGAGCCCAAAATGACATCCACACCACATCCAGAGAAAGCGAATGACTCCTGCACACTTTTGCCTGTGACATAAGGGTGGAGTGAGTAAAACATGGGAGACTTCTGTAGCAGTTAGGCATGACAGCCCATGTTCCCCCTTCCCTTGCTTAGCCATATGGGATGCTCTGTTCTGGTACTTCCAGAACTTCCCTCTGATATTTGGATGAAGGGTAGTATACAAATTTAATAGATCATCAGCATGAGCATCAGTTGTTGGGGTGGAATTTGGTATTATGTGTTTGTGTGTGGAGGAAGTCAAGAGCAAGGTACCTTTTAGAGATCTAGGCATAGATGTGTTAGCAACGGGCTCAAGTTACCATGCACCTAACGAGGCTAGCCTGCTTTGCTCAGAGTGCTCCCTTTGTGTGCAAGGTGCCCTTTCTCCATTGTTTCTCATCCCCAGAGTTCCCTTTGTGAACCCTTAAGCGTGTGCAGCATTGGGCCAGAGAGAGATAATCCCAGACACAGCATCCTATCACCTCAGTTATTGTCTCCCTTTGTGGGGTTTATAGACTGATGGTAGTGTGATTGGGTTCTGAGTTACATCATAACCTGTGCTTTGTCACTGTGACATGTGTGGGGCCATCACTGATGTGGGGCTAGCTATATTTTCAAAGAAAAAAATCTCACCTCATTGAAATCAATGGGAGGAGTTGCACTGTCCATGAGTCAAAGAGGTAGAGAGGATGCAGCATAAATGTGCTCCTGCTGTGTGCTGCCACCCATGCGCCACCCACAATGCTACCCTGTATAGCCATTTGACCAGCATGACCTGTCATGGCAGTTGCATATCAGATGTTCCTCCAACATTGCTGTGTCCCTGTCAAATACTTTAGCCCCCTCATTCAAGGATTTGTCAGTACAGAATTGGGCCCTGAAGGTATTCAGAATGAAACCATCATTTCAGTGGAATAGCCCTTGCTAAGTTGGTGTCCTCCAGACAGTGGCAGACCTTGGGGTCTCAAATTTCAGCGACGCCCCCTGCCACTTGTGCCCTATTCTAAATCATAGTTGCCACGTCCCCTGCAGCACCACCAAGGCTCCTCACCCAGGGTGACCAAACCGGTCACGCTCTCCTTAATCCACCTCTGCTCCAGACTGGGGCTGATGGGCGTTGTAGTCCCACAAATCTGGAGGGCAACAGATTGGCAAAAGCTGCAATAGTATTTTATACAAATGGAGAAGGTGGGTGGAATGGTGGGCATGTCTGGGGGATTGCAGCTACAGTCTGCAAAGCAATCTCATTCCAGCACCACAGAAATCTAAAGAAATCTATGGCCACACCTACTCCAGACTTGGCATCTTACAGATAAACTAAAGGGCCTTCTGGCACAGATTAAACACTGAATGTCAAACAATTGTCAAATGACATATGCAATTGGATCAAAGATTACAGCCATAATCCTTCGTACACTGAATTTGGAGTAACTTCCAAGTAACTCTGCCCTGGGTCACTCAACAAAACTGTTTGGTTGGTGACTGCTCTCAAGTGGTTACAAGAAGCAGGAGATAGCAGGCAAATAAATGCTCTTCGTGTGTTTCCGAAGCTCTAGTGCGTAGTCTATTCTGCATACTATTTGAGAGCCTCCCTAAAATACAGCCGTGTACATAAGTATCATTTCACATTGACATTGCTAGTTCTATTTCTGTTTCTTGCTACCATTATTTCTCTCTATTGTTAGACATACAAGACAATCAAGAAGAGAAAGGAAAACAAGAAAATAATAGTGTTCATTTAGGAAAGAAATCTTTCGATGAGTCATTTTGATTCTGTTCCCTGTGCAAATGCATGTGTGTGTTTTGTTTTGTTTTTTACATTTCACAAACACACTGTCTTTTAGTACTTTACGTAGTCTTCAACAGACAGCAAGCAGTAAATACACATTTTTTGTGGAGGGGGAAATAAACTGAAGATTTATATACCTGGAGAAAAATTTAAAATATGTATTTGTAATCAAATGTCTTATTTTTATAGGTCATTAAGTTATCTCACCCTGTAACTTAGTGAAAATAATCTAAGGGGCAGGGCGGGAGGGAGGGAGGGAGGGAGAAAGAGATGGGGGGGGGAAGGAATCAACCAGGAACTACACATGTCCTTGTCTCTGTGAAGTCTGTAGAAAATAATGAATTCTGTAGAATACTGCAAGTAGAAACTCCATATTCTATGACCAGATTATAGTGTATATATTAGTTACACATAATGCTGACAACAGAATATACATTTTTTCATATCATGGAATTTGGAGGAAATGGTAAGGATTAAGGTGATAGGAGGAAACGGGATTTAAAATGCATTTGGGCAGCAGAATCATAAGGAAGAATTACTGCATCTTCTCACTGTCCGCAAGTGCTTGTCTATCTGTGACTGCTGACCAGCTTTTCCCAATGAACTCTGGTTTTTCTGTGACACCTTATGCAATAGCAGAATGATCGAGCCCGGAGGGATGTTGCTTATGCCCCGTCAGTTCTTCATCCCACACTCTGCCGAGACCAAAGAATGCAAGTCAACGTTTTGATTTGACTAAAATCAATGTCACACAACAGTCCTGATCATCCTCAGAAACAAGCACAATCAACTAGGTCTGTGGGGTGATGAAATACTCACATCGCACACAAACAGCACATACCTCAATGCAGTGCGATGTCAGGATTCCTGGGGGGTTTTCCCATTTGTGCCCCACTCTTCCTCAAAAAGACCGAGTAGCTTGCAGATGGTTCCCTGGTAGTCTCACATCCAGGCAGTTGCCAAGCCAGGTATGTTCATGCTGTCCAGCACACTTGTGTAAATCCAGTATTCAGTTCCTTACAGCAATATCAATTTCTGCATCAGCATAGCAGGTATAACCAGTGCTTTTTTCCAGGGGGAGGCAGGGATACGCATACCCCTAAACATTTTGTGGATCTAAGTTTGGTCTCATTGAGGGGCAGTATTTCAATATGAATAGGAAAATGAGAATATCCCTAAACATACATATATATATATATATATATATATATATATATATATATATATATATATATTTAGGGGGGGAAGCACTGGGTATAACAAGGGAAGGAGCAGAGGTCAGCAAAACATTTAACCACACCAGATCCATACATTGCTTTGGAAGGGAAAATTGCCCAAAACTTAGTTGTGGGGGGTGAGGGGTTAAGGATTCATCTTCTAACACTGTCACGGGTACTAAATCTCTGCTGTCCCTCCACATAAACTAGGTTGTTCCCTGCAAGAAATAAAGAACCAACAGAAAATAGCCCCTTAGGCAGATTCTGGGGCCTAAATCTCTCTCCAATCCAGTCCAACATATGGACCTATACCTGCCAACCAACAGGACTGGGCTGCCCCAAGTTTGAAATCGATATTGCTAGCACAGTTTGTTACTTCCTTTATAGAAAGCTAACAGTTTGCACCTCAAAGGTACTGGGAACATGAAACTGCTGTCTGTAAGCCTAATTATTTGGTACTGAACAGCGTGTCTTCTTGTGTATGAAAGGGGTGGGTGGGAAAGAGATAAGACACAGCAGCTAAAAATATTGGTCTAGAAGATATTGGTTCCCATGGCCTCCCTCTCCATAGAAGCTTGAAAAACGAGAATGAAAAAGAGCCATCATAAGCATTGATAACAAAACTGCTCAGCATATGTGTGAGTGTTTATGGTTACATAAGCTAATAGTCTAATGATAAAATTATTCAAATACAATTTAAATGCTATTGAAATGGAGGAAGGGAGGAAAGAAATTGCTATAGTCATCCAACCTCCAAACTAAATGAATTCACTGATACTTTAAAAAAAAAAGAATGTTTTTGATAAGTCCAGCATTTTAACTTGCCAAGATAGGAATCATATTTTGCCCTCCTACAGATGTTCAATTCTCTTGTCAAAACGAAATCTTTTTACACTGTGCATTCAGTGAGAAATTTGGATTCGTTTCTGGAGACAAATCACTCCAAAGACAAAACAATTAAAATTATGTCTGAGAAATAGATTTCCTCTCGTCTACAACTCTTAACAATGCCCTCACATCGGATGCTTGGCCAGATGAGAACTAGATGAAAATTATACTCTGTTTCAGCTAAGTATATTAATCATGTCCATGTAAGGGTCAGATGGCAGAGCGCACCATTAAAACATCACACTTACCCAGGAATCATTTCCATGTTTTGAATGTTAACTATCTGAAATGAGAGGTAAATGTTACTTCCCATTGAAAGTAATAATAATAAAGTAAACTTTGCTTTGAACAATTTTAGTATCACAAGCATTTGATAGAAGGTGCTTTAATTTTTGTTTTTATTATCAATTGCTTATGTTTTACATCTTTAATTAGCTTTTATTGTTTTATTGTTTGCATGTATATTTATTTTTTAATAATAATGATGATGATGATGATGATGATGATGATGATGTTCTGTTGTTAGCCACCATGGAAATTTCATACTCAAAGGAGATGTAAAATAAAAATAAGATAAATAAAATAAACAAACCAATTTATTACAATTGGTGAGTGGTGAGAGGAGCAGGCAAGTTGTGACCTCTGTAGCAGTCTAATAGTCTAATGACAAAAGTAGCAACTTTCTGGACAGTTTATAGACAGTTTCTACCATCTCTTATTATCTCCTGTGAAGTGCCTCAGGGTGGGTGGGAGTAAGCTCTGACCAAAGCTATATGAGCTTCTGTGACATTACATAGCCCATATGTTACTGTTGCTGTGGCCTGAATGAATCTGCCTACTTATGGTGACAGGATAAAATAAGTTTCTAGGGGAGCAAGAAGCTGTGTCTTGCACACAGGGATTGTTAGGTGTTATGGCGAAATACTGCTTTGTCTTGAAAGGGCTAAGTGGGAGAGAAAGTACCACCTCAGGGAGAAATTACCATACTCTTGTCTCACCACAAAATTGTGGGAGACAAGAGTAGGGTAATTTCCTACAAAATTCCCACAAAATAGGTGGGAGGCTGTGTCACAGCCAGCAAATCAGCATGGCTTTTACTGGGATGGAAATTTATTTCTTACTTATTTAATGCATTTTCATTATTGAATTCAGGCAAAGAAAGGAGGAGGGGGCATCAGGGCCACTTACAAATGTCAAGACAGCCCTCAGGCTCACAACCTAAAAATACCCAACGCAAAAGGGAAATGGATTGGGAGGGAGGAGGGAAAAAAACCTCTGGCACTATATTGCAATGATCAACTGGAATGGAAATATTTCAAGGTGGCGAGAAACCAAAAGTTGCTAGTATTTTGACAGAGCTGATAGACGTGCCATACAATTCTGTCTCTGCCCTTTTTCTTATATGGAATGGATGCAGTAGATCAGGCATAGGCAAACTCAAGCCCTCCAGATGTTTGGGACTACAATTCCCATCATCCCTGACCACTGGTCCTGCTAGCTAGGGATGATGGGAATTGTAGTCCCAAACATCTGAAGGGCTGGAGTTTGCCTATGCCTGCAGTAGATGATAACTGAGGAAGGAGCCTGGTGGAGCCAGTGTTTCAGCAGAGCAGATAGAGAGGCCTTGCAATGGGTTTGGGGAAAAGCAAGTACCGACGGCAGGTCATTCCAGAACAAAAGTGGGTGAATGAGGACATCCAAATCTGGTCCTAAGAGAAAAAACAGCCTGCAGATGCTCAGAACAGAGAATGCCTTTCCCTCTCACCCATAGATGCTGAGTGCCTTCTTTCCTGCTGAATTTCCCATAAGTTTCTTCCTACAGAAACAATGATGTATAGATTGAAAGAAGAAAGCCGAAGGCTGGAAGGAAAAACAAAATGACAAGAAAACGAGCTGCTAATTCAATGGTGTAATCAACTGTGTTCTGCAGTATTTAATCAGAGGATCCCTCCATTCATTTATCCAGCTCAGGCTTCTGCTGCAGCATTGCAGGACACCTTCTGGTCCCGTCACCCCCACTCCCCATCAGGAGGAGAATTTTTCAGTCGCATAAGAAAAAGGGAAATTGTGAGGGCCATTTCACACATTACACAGAAGCATACCTGGGTTTGCCGCTGCAGATCTGTGTCATGGGAAGCAGCCGCCAATTATGGTTTAGACTTGCATGATACACGCTTGCTGTTGTCACATTCCCACCTTACGTATTTACTTCTACTGCACTAAAGCTGCTTGTGAAACAGAACTGTGTATCGACCCTCAGTATGTCGTTCTTCCTAGATTTAACCCTATTAAGGGCCCTTTCGGCTCATTGAAATTTAAGGGCCAAAACAGATCTGACAGAGGATATAATTGGTTAGGATCTCCTGTGGTTCTTATGTTGCTTATGAGCTGCCCTCAGAAGGGCTGCTTTGAAGATCAAGGAGATGGTGATCTGGGAGACGGTGAGTCACTTTTTCCTTCACTGCCCTTTTCCAGATATGACCTCTACTCCACCAACACCCTAAGCATCTGTCAATGTGTTTTCTCCCTAAGCAGCTCTGGGAGAAAATTTCTATAGCTCCTTGACTTCTCTCTGACCTAGCTGCTGGGGGGAAAGATCCATTGCTATGATATAATTGTGTGTCCCTGTGAGCACCTTGGTTGGGGAGAGCCTGGCTGAAGGGGGACCATCTCAGTCAGAAGTAGCAGGTTGCTCCCTTCCCCATTCTCTATGGAGGTGGCTGAGGCCAGATCCATGCTATGCATCTCCAGCACACATGTATGACATTCCCCAAAGAATCATGGGAACTTCCCCCTCACAGAGCTGCAGTTCCCAAGGGTTCTTTTGTGGGGATTAATATGCTTTGGATGTGATTTAAATGTATGGTATTGATTGGCCCTAAGAGGGCTCTGGGGCATTTCCTGCCAGATCCTTTTGTTCCCAGCCTGCATGGGAGAATCCAGAAAAATGAGGATGGGGTCCAGATGACCTCCTCTGGTCTAGGGTCCTGTCTTCTGGTGAGCCACAGTCTCGTAGCTGTGGCCAATAAGCCAATGCCTTGATCATTGCAGTTGAGGGTGTTGAATCCAAAGTTGTTCTTCTGTTTGTGGAAGGAGTTTTTCCCTGAGTAAAAGGACCCAGTAATCTAATTTGGATCCAGACCTGGACATTTTGTGATCATCCATTGGTCTCCAGCCATCTGTGGAGGACAATGAAGATTCCAGTTTTTTTCTTGCAGGATTATGTTGGAGAGGTTGTAGTGAGCAAGCATTAAAAACAAGAAAAACCTCATTTAAAATATTATTTTCCTTTTAATCTTCTTGTATTTCAATATCTGAATATAAACTGTTATTCAAGGCTCATGTAGTAACTTTGTTTTGTGCTGAAGTTCTCACTGGACAGAAATTTGGCCAAAAAAAAGTCAAAGCTTAAGTGAAAAGATTTAGGGGGTAGTATTTGTCTCTAGGTGTTTTACACTATATTTTGTGAATAGTTCTCTAATTTGGGCTTTTGCCTAACAGAGAGGAAATCTAGCCTAGCTTTCAGGTTTTACTATCTAGAGGAAAAGGTACCTGCTTTTAAAAAGCCTTTTAGTTTATATGATAGACAGATAGCAATTAAGATGCAGAAAGTCTTGTTTAGTCGCTACCAAACAGGGCAACTGAATTGCTGTGGAAATTGTCCCTTAATAAAGGCATGAGATCTCCCCCGACTTTAATTTACTAGTGGTCGTTGCACGACAGCTTTCTAAAGAATGGAAATCAGTTCCATCAGCTGTCATCCAGTGTCATTTTGCTGCCGTGTTATAAAGCTTTTCATTGACTTGTACTGACATTGTAGTAGCTCTGCAGGAACTTCTGCTATGTCCAGTCAATCAAAGAGGAGAAGCAATGTCAGGACCTCTACACAGCTCTTGCTAGTTGCCTTTGGCTTCTCCCTGTTCCCTTGCCACAGTAGCCTCTGCCTAGATCACTCTGAAGATGACACTGAGGACCAGCTCAAATTTATACACTTCCTTCTGGATTTCATTGTGCAATCTGTCCTGGATGTCTTTGTCTGCAGCAGAAATGTGGAATCTGTGGCTCTGTCAGTGTCACTAGACTACATTTCCCATCATCCCTGACTGTTAGCCATGCTGGCTGATGGGAACTGAAGGCCAATACCATCTGAGGAGGGACAGGTTCCTCATTCTCGGGCTACAAAATTGCCTGGAGATAATTATTATATGCTGTTGTTTCATTATATTACTTTTGTGGCTTGGAAAAGGTGTTATGCTGGTAGTCTTGCATATTATTCAAGGGTGTGTGTTATTTTGTAAATTTTCTTGTGGTGCTGAATTATGGTGCATTGTGCTGTCTTTATTCTATAGTCCTCAGCTTCCTTGACCAGGAAATTAACATGGATCGTAGGTATTGATAAACCTACCTTTGATTAATTTGTCAAATCCCCTTTTTCTCCAACTCAGAAGTCATCATCACATCTTGTGCCAGCAAACCACACAGTGTTTGATTGACTATTAAGTTAAGCATGCATTCCGTGAAGACATGATTTCTTTTGTCCATCAGTTTCATTAGATAATCCAGAATTCTAGTGTTATGAGAGAAGGAGGTGTTTTTCCCCTCCCTCTACCCACTTTCTACACATCATTTAAGAAATATCTTTAGTTGTCTTTTTTCCTACATTAGAGAGTCTCTAATGCTTTATCCTCCTCCAATCTAAGCATTTTGGCTGCCCCATTTCTGCATCTTTTCCAGTTCTACCATATTTACTGAGATGAGGAAATTAGAGATGTAAAAAGCATAATGGCATTTTTCCACCCCTTTTTTCTGATTACCGAGCACCAATTTTGCCTTTGTCACATTCACTGCACACTGAGTTCACATTTTCATTGAGATCTCCACTGTGACCACAATATGGTTGACCCGGTTAGTCACAGTTCAGACACCATCAATTTATATGTTGTATATTCCCCAATTTGCATAGTTTTACATTGAAGTTACACGGGACCTAACTAGCCGTCTTGTTGCCAAGTCAGCCAGTGGAGAAATCCTGTTGCAATTCTTCACTCTCTGCTTGGGTTTTCACCAACCTATTTCCATATAATCAGCAAACCTGGGACCCTACGAGCCATACCATTTTCATCCTGACTGCAGTCCATTTTTACACAAAATACTTCGTTATTTAAAGTAATGCCATCGTGCTCTTCAGGAAAAGAAATGGCACAAAAGGAAATGGAATTGGGAGGGAAGAAGAAAAGGTAGTGGCAGGTGCTAGGTCTTGGTTACAAGGAGGAGGGAAGTGGGCTCCTTGAGCTGGATGGAGGGGGGCAGGCTGGCCTCCCCCTTGCCATTTTGATATTCCCTGGAGGCAAAGGAAGGAACCTAACAGTGATCCTCCTTCTTCCAGCCAGTGGTAGAGGCCAGAATGTGCTTCCTTCAGCTTTGCAGTCCCTGGGACAAATTAAATAGCACCAGCCCCAACACAGGGCTTTGGGACAAGGGGATGTGTGGAATGCTTTTCTGCTTCTGCAAGAACTGTCCATTTAGTCCTGCCCATTCACCCAATACGTGACTCTCATAAGAGGAGCTGTCACTTAACCCCTTGGCTGTAAACATTGCAGGTGAGGGATTTCATCGGAAGCTTTTTGGAATCCCAAGTATGTAATGTCTTTGGGTTGAGAACATGTTTGTTCCTTATATTACGAACCATCTGGACATGTTGTCCTAACAAGCAATCCAAGGCAGGTGACTGGCTCAGGAGGACTCATTTTAATTGCCACACTCCCAAGCTGAATTTATGTTTGTGAAATGGTGCGAATTGCTTTGGTTCTGCTACTGCCTCCCTCCTCCTCCTCCTCCTTTTCCTCTACATGCTGTGCTGCTGCACCATTATATAACCAGCCATGTGTGGAAGCTGCATGCAAAAGCTTAAGAGCCAAGATTAACTTGTTAGTTCAGTGCAACAGAAGCAGAGCAGGAAGCTTTCTTTAAAATATAAGGAGGTGGAAGCCAGCAGCCACCCACTGACCTTCACTCGCTGTAAAGTAATGATGTTGGCATTCTGTAGGATTGATATCCTGCTGCCTGACATCTTGTGCCAGTATTTACTAGAACCACAATATTCTTAAATCAGAAGAGTATGCTCCACATGAAATAGAAAAAGTGACAAGACCATGTTCTGATATAATCCCCCTGATTTTGATGGACCATGTGGTGGTCAACAAATCAGTCATAAGGATAAATTAATTTTCTGGCCAATTTAAATGTTTTCCTCAGTTCATTTAAAATAGGATTTCAAACATCTATATTAACACTGTTGAGGATAGCATTTTCAGACCAGAAGGATGCTTGAGGGGCAGAATAATCACTCTGAAGAATCACTAAGTACACCAGAATGTTCAAAGTACAGAAATATGTCATTTTTCTGGGACATGGACATTGATCCCACAATAAAGAACTTCACTCTGATCTACCATGCATGCCCACTCAGAAGTAAAGCCCAATGTCCAACAAGATTTGCTCCCGTCTAAGTGTGTGTAGGACTGCAGCCTGCATTCTTTCAAAGCTTATGGGAGATGTTACCTTTTGAACATCAACCTCTTACTGATAAGGATATATGTTTTCAGTGTGGTAAGCGCCTCCCCATTTCTCATTTTACTATTTTATTAGTTATCCATTTAAAGCATTTTTTTGCTGCATTCGTTGCCAAAGGCACCCAAACTAATGCATGGTTAAAATGTCATACAAACCTAGTTTACTTTTTTCATACTCATACTCATGATTTATTTTCAAACTTGGGTTGCTCGAAGCAAAATCACAGATCTTCCTCCACCCAACTCATATTTATTGTGTTCTCCTGTTTCTTTCCTCAGCTTTTCTTATTTTTGAAATGAATTGGCATTTAGAACATGAATGACATGCAGCACCATTCTACAGTATATATGTCTACCCAGAAGGCCCAGGGATATCAATGGGACTTGGTGCCAAGTACATGTATAGAACAGGATTGGGGAACCTCGGGCCCAGGAGGGCTCTTGAGGCCTCTCTTTTTGGCCCTCAGGATTCTCCCACATTCTTTCTTGGCCACCCACCTTCCCCAGACCATTTCCTTCACTGGCCCTGGCCCATGCCATCTTTATGTGCTTTTGTCTGGCTGGAATGATTCTGTGGTCATTCCTCTAGCTTGCTTGGATGGAGAAATTTGTGTGCCTGCCAAACCTTTGACTTTCATGTTGGGTGGGATGTAGCTTACCCTACAAAGGCAAGAGCACAGGCATTGCTCTGCTTGCTTTGACTCTGATCTTGCCCACCACAGGCTTGCAAAGGGCCCTGGAAGGTTGCCCATGAGGGAATTTGTCCTTCAGGCTGAAAAATGTTCCCCACCCTTGGTGAATAGGACCTTCGCCTTACAGTGCAATTGTAGGCATGTTGGCTCAGAATTTAAGTCTGTATAAGATTCCTATGCTTCTAATGTTGCCTACTTCCTAGTAAGCATGTTCAGGATTGCAACCACCATCGATTACAAATGAGGAAAAGGTTTTGTAGAATATATTGCATGTGCTCTTGATATCCTTCTCTGCTAGAGTGTGGCCTGAGGCTTGAGTTGAAAGCCCCACCAATGCATCCCTTCCCACCATCCTGGGATGTAAATAGACCAGACAGGCACTTGCTCATTAGGACAAGAATGATTTATTCTCTGTATATATTCATGCTTCGCCTCTCTACAGAGCTTTCCAACAAAGCAAGCTCTGCTAGGCTCAGAAGTAGGATGAGATAATTCAACACATTTAACTTAAAATCAATCTTAGGGGGGCTTTAGATATCACAGCCAAGGGAGATCATGTTCTGTAGAAGCAGTCTGGTTAAATCTAAACTATGTATCTAAAACCATAAATATGGAACTCCTGATTATTTCTGTACCATGCATACTACTGGAAAAGTCGCAATCTGATTTTCTCTCTACCAAGCTATATAATTTGCTGGCTCAAGTAACTTCATCTGCCCTGCAGGCTACATATTCACCTAATTTGGGAGGATGAACCATGTCTGCAGTGAATCAAAGCGTTCAAGTAAAGCTTTCCATCACCTCTTATCCTTGCATAACAGCATCACCGATAAAACACACATGCAAACCCAAAGACACTGTTGACCATATACTGGGAAATAAAGTCTGCTAGGGAGTGTTCTATTGGCAGTGTTCTTCAACCTTAGATTCTATTCAGAAATACTCAGAAATAAACCCCAGTAGGTTTAGTGGAACATACTCCCAGGTAAGAGAGTATATGACTGCAGACTTAGGGGGGAAGCATTATGCACTGATGTTTAGTCAAGCATCAGTACTCCTTGCACAGAATACTCATAAATGGCAGACAGTGAGGGGTTCTATTCCAGTGGTCACATTGTCTCATCTGCCCCAGTGGCCCAAGAGAGTAGAGCATCATTCAGTGAAAACAAGGTGTGGTCCAGGAAGTAAGATTTCCCCTCACACACTCTAAAATCCTATTCCCTTATGGTGTCCTTTCCCACCTTGCGCATTTATTTCCTCTTGTATCATCAGCATTTCTTTTACAAATGCATTTATGAGAGAGTCCAAGCAGAGTCTGGGAAGGCAAGGGAAGTCATTTACGGTAAAGGAAAGTAGAAATCTGGTGCCTGTGAATTAAAACTACAACAGTGATTGACAAGTTACAGTAGTGTGTGGTGTTATCTGCATCCACAAGCAATATAAAATCAGCAGCCAGTGCAATTTCCTGATTGCAGTGGCTCGGTGTTGTCACTCGTGATTGCTAGATCCTTATAGTTCCCCTCGAGGCAAATGGGAAACATGAAGGGTGTAATTGGATTCAATAGGGCCACAGCTTTATTTGGGTGGAATCTGATCTGTCGAAAGCTTCCACAACTACCTCCCATGGCAGATCTGCCATTTCATAGCACTCTTGATCTAAAAGCTTTTGAACCTGCTTTTGACTCTCGTATCTCAGGACCTTTCATTTATTCGTTGAAATATGCCACTTTTGAGTTATGCAAGGCTTAGGGAAGTATCCATGTATTTTTGCCTATTTTGCTAGATTTTTTTTTTCCAACTTAAAAAGGGATGCACCGAGAGTTATCAACTCCTTTCTGATAGGTTAATGAACATGAAAATCATATGTTCCACAAAAATCTACCATGAACTTAGCCTCTTCATAGAGCTCCCAAAGGGACTGTCAATTGGGCAATGTTCCAGAATGAGACAGGCATGTTCACTCCTTTTGAATATTAAAAAAAAAAGAAGAGGAGAGGAGAATTTCCCCAGCAACCGTTGTAATGTAAAATCTACTTCACAGAACCTTTATGCAGAGAGATCACAACTTGTTTTGGTAAAATGAATGTTCTAAAGGAAAATATAAAAGATCAGGGCATGTAATGCACGCTGGGTATATTTTAAGGGTCTGTCTTTCTAAACACCCATGCTGAGCCATAATGGAGGCACAGCTAGTTAAGGACCCTACCAAGAGCTTCTTGAAATCAATGGAAAAATCTCCCATTGATTTCAATGAGCTACTCATCTCTTTTTTTAATGCCTATAAAGGGCAATGCACCAGTGAATTAAGCACCACCAGGACTCAAAGAGTGATAGTCCAGGATTTAATAACTAAAGAAATTGTTGCATTGGAAAATAAGCACAAAAGAACAGTCAGCAACAGAATATGTAGGAAGCTTATCAGCAAGAGGCAGGAATTACAGGTAAATAAAAATTAACATAACCATGGCCAATAAATACTATGCATTTGGGAATAAACATCCTAATCCAATGCTATGAAATGAAAACCTTTTTAAAAATACTGTAAAGAAAAAAATGGTCTGTGGCCTCTACAAGTGGAAAGAAAGTGTACACCACCCAAAACATCAATAGAGAATTCTTCACCCAGTTTGTACTTCAGATGCATCTGATGGTAGGGATAGCCAAGCTTATTCACACAAGGCATGGGTACAGCCTTTAAAACCTAAGCACTGTACTTTCTTGTGCAAAAAATAACCCACCAAGAAAGTGAATGAATTCTTTCCAAACTTAAAAAAATCACAAATCACCAGCGGCTCTTTTAAAAAATACATGTGTATTAGTCTCACAGGCTGGAAAGTGGGTGAAACCCAGAAACTCAAGGCTGATGATAGTGCTGAAAGCTGGGCAAGATCCCAAAAACGTGTGGGTGTACAGGCCTATATAGCTGTTCAGCCAGTTTCATGGCACCCTTGCAACTACGGGGTAGCCAACATGGTGATCACTAGATGTTGTTGGACTACAACACCCATCAGTCCAAGCTAGCATGACCAAAGGCCAGGGATGGTGGGCATTGTAGTTCAACAGCATCTAGAGGACATTACGTTGGCAACCCCTGAATGAGAGCAAGTTGTTTTATCTCACACTATGTGCAAGCTGAACAAAACGGCTTTATACCAGATAGAAAGATTGTGAATCCTCTTAGACAAATGTCCTGAATGCCAGTAATGCAGAAAAGGAGGGATATGCTAGTTTTTATCTTGAGATGCCCACAAAGTGATCACCTGGAATGGCATTTCTTACTGGCAATGCTAAACAAAAGGAAGAGGGTGGAAGCAAAGCTGTATGAGAAGCACATCTATATTAGGGACCCGCAGCAGTGATCAAAATGAATACCATGAACGCCTTTTGTCACACAGGGGAATGAAAGAAGACAGCCTCTTGTCTCCGCTTTTGTGTGCACTCTCTCTGGAGCCCCTAGCAGACACACTTGAAATTAGACATTGTGCTGATAGTCAAGAAGTTAACGTCAACCAGAAAGGCTCTGCTCATCAGTATGTTTGCATGTGACGCTGCACTCATATCCAACCCAAATAAGGTGGCCTTGGTGCTATTTTGCAGGTGGGATTCATGCCAGGAAATCCAGGTTGTGCAACTAAACTGGTGTTGGTGCTCTTGTGCAACAAGCTGCTTCCCTAAAAGATACCTGACTTCTTGAGGAAAGGAAAGTGATGGAGGGAAGCACTGGGTGCTGTGACATCATATAACCTTCCCATGAAAAAAGCAGCTGTCGTATCACCTCCATGCAAACAAATGGGCATGAATGTATCTGGAAGAAGCCCAGCAGTCATACATTTAAATGATAACAAACCTGTAAGCATCAAAAGACTTAGAAAGCAGCAGGCAGTGCATATTAAAATATCTAGGGATGCATTTTCCCAAGAATCCCAGCCCCTGCATCCTTGCTGTGAGACATGTCTGCCTCCATCCCATTCAGGAAAGACATCACAAGTCTCTTGGTATGGGGTCAGCTTTATAAGCCATCCACACCACATCCTCTTTACCTAGCTTGGCACGCCACCCCTTTTGCAGAATGGGAATAGCCAGCTGTCATTAGGAGCTGAGTAGGAATTTTTGGGGTGGTCTCCAATTGGCCTTTCCCAACTACTCCATGCAGCCAATCAAAAATGTCATGGTAAGGAATTTAGTCAGCTTTCTGTCATAACAGGCATGTTGTGAAGTCAGGAATAGTGAGACTTGTAGTCTAATAACATCTGCAGCGCTAAAAGTTGCCCATCCCTGGCTTATACCAGAATTATTATTTTTAAATTTCTATATATGAATTGGTATACTACTTATATGCCAAAATGGCTTCTAATCAATGTGTTGGCTTTGTAAACTTTGTTGTTTTTGCTACAACAGACGAACACAGACACCCCTTTGGAATTTGTGGCTTTATTGATTCATTTCACTTGACCGGCAATTCTTCTCTGCTATTGTGCTGTTGTTCTGTTGTTTTAGCCTTCTTATCTCCTGCTCCAACATCCTGGAAATCTCAAGCTTGCTGCAGCATTCTGGCAGGAGAATGAATTGTCTTCATCAAACCTAGGTATGTCATGCTAGTCGGATTGCAGAAGCAAAAACAATGGCAAATGTATTCAGCATCTTAAATACAGACAGTGCAAACACTCAAACAAATGACACACCGTACAGCATCCTTCCCAGTCATTATTAAAGTAGCTCTCTACAGGAATCGGCCATTAGGAAACAAGGCAGGTAAAGAAACAAAGGCCAGCAATTCAGAATTAGAAATATGCAGATTGCTGTACTTTGGCAAGGGAAAACACAACTCTTCGGTTGAGCAAGCATCAAAAAAGCAAAGCTGTTGTGCTGTTTATTCTCATAGCCCTCCTGCATGTCCTATTTGAATTCAGTGCATGCATTCATGTCTCTCTCTTAGCAACATAGGAAGCTGCCTTATATTGAGTCAGACTACTGGTCCATCTAGACCCGCATTGTCTACACTGGATGGCAGCAGCTCACGGGGGTTTTAGACATTTACAGCCCCACCTGGAGATGCTGCAGACTGAACTTAGGACCAGGCACTCTATCACTGAGCTACAACCCTTCCCCTCATTGCTAACAAAGCAAATGGGAGCAAGTGCTGGATGGCTTTTCCTGATTTCCAAATAGGAAAGTTGGAGTTTATTTAAAGCAGAGTACAGAAGCAAAATCAACAATAGCTCTTTCCTTCAAACGCATCCAATTATTATCACCAAAAAGGGGAGCGGGTAGTCAGGTTACTAGGTCTTCAGGTTACTAGACAATGCATTCATGTTATATAGATGTAGAGTAGAGAAAAGGAGAGGAAATGTTTGTTTGATCTATGTTTAGCCAGTCATGTCTAATCTTTACAAGCCTGTCTATATTTGGCAACAAATGAACACATAGGGACATTGGCTCAAAAGCTTTATAGATTGTTTTGTGTGTTCGCTAATTTAGAAGCTAGGAATAGACCCAAGGGAGATGGAGTCTGGGTTTGGTGTTTCTCCTATAGTCTGTAATATAAGCCACTGTGTTGCTTTTCAGCACCATTTACTAATGGTAAACTTACCATGGAGACTTAGGATGAAGGGTGGGCAATTAATAATAACAATAAATATTATCAAATCCCCTAAAGAGACTGGGTGCAGGGCAGCTTATGAATAAAACTCACAGGTCTAATTGTTCTGTCCCAACAGGTACTTCGTTGCTTTTTTAATGAAGTGTTTGTTGACTTTGGGCAAGCTCTTCATTGCTAGAGGCAGTCTATATGCACTAAAGCTGCAATCCCAACCATGTCTACTTAGAAGTAAGTTTCAGTGAATTCATTGGGCCTTACACTTTGGTAACTGGGGTTAGGATTGCATTGTTGCCCCACTCCCAGCCAAATCCCCATTGCTTTCCTCCCACCACCACCGTACCCTGAAATTTTGTTAACTTATGTTGTTCTTTTCTAGAGGCAGACCTTAATAGAACACATTGTTCTTTTTCACACAAAAAGAATACATTGGCGTGCACAAAACAGAACTGAAAACTGTCAAACACTAAATCATGTTTACTACAAACATTTAAACATAAATTAGCTTGAGCAAACACACACAGACGACCACTTTCTGAATAAAATAAATGTTTATGAAAGAGAATGTTGCCATGAAAAAAGGACTTTTATGTGCTTAAGTGGCATTACACTGAGTGGAGAGGTAGTTCCTGCCATCCAGGACACAAAAAGCAAAATACCAACAGGGTGTCAAACTGTTCCTCCTTGATGCCTGAATGAAGGGTGACAAATTTCTACTGAAATCAACCTGCAATCATAACCCCACTTACCTGGGACTTAGTCCTGCTAAGGCTTACTTCTGAGTAGACATAGTTAGAACTGCAGTCATAGATGGCTTTGTGATAATGGGACATTAGTCACTTCATTGACTTTGTCATTAAGATGCCACAAGATTATTTGCCATTTTTGCTGCAAAAGTCTAACAGGGCTACCCCTCTGGAAATTCATTAACTTTGAAGGAGAACATAAAGAGAAGATAATTGATCTGTAAATGTCTGTTGGTGGCTGAATAAAAAAATATGTATATTTCAACATCAGCAGATGATGAAATGAAAAAAAGACTAGTGCAAAATAAACCCATTGCAGTGGGATGGAAAATACCAGATGAAAGAATGAATGACTGTTGGAAAAGTTCTAGCTTTGTCCTCTAAGCCGTCTATGATATAGCCCATGGAAAGGAAGTCATGTGCAGTTAGGGTTTGGCTTTTGAAGTTTGTTGAAAACCAGGTTCTGGGTGAAAAGGTCAGTGCCTATGATCTTCAAGCAGTCTTTTCCCATGTCAGTGTTCTGTCAAAGGGACTAAACCCAAAGCTTGAACCCAAATTTCAAATTAAACTGGGTTCTGGGCTGGATCTTAAGGTTGTACAACTGCCACCCTGGCCTACAGCAAGTTCTGAATGTGAGGGATGTCAAGCCTTGAACAAGCATCTAGAAGAAGCACATCTATATTAGGGACCCTAAGACCTCCCAATCCATCTCTCTGTGGCATTCTAGGGAAGGGAAATATCATAACTGCTATTCACCGCAGGTCCTGGAGGTATGAAAGCTTCCTGGTCAGATTAGCTTAAAGTAACAAAAAGAGGCTGCTCTGTGTTTTCCACATAGGAGATCACCCTTATCTCTGTCTCCTGCTAGCTGTGGCAGGAAGCCGGTCTGACAAACATAACCTGAAGCACGAACTCATCTAACGACCCATGCTCCACTCATTAGATTCCAGATCCATCTAGTACACTGCTTGCTTCATTTACATACACCTCTGCTGGTAGGATGACTCAAAGGAATTACTTTAAAAGAACTTCAAAGTATTGCAAAAATTGACAATTTAGGGAAACAAATTGATACCATGGGATTATACTACAGGTGGAGTAGAGACAGTCTTGCTATCATTTCTCTGTCAGGCATATCAAACAGTCGCAATCAATACTCAGCCTTTTACAATAACATCTTCATTAGCTGGTGCATTCAAATAGATCAGTTTTGGCACCTCAACAGAGACATTCACATCTACTGACTCCAAACTGTAACATTTTTGCAACTCTATTATTTTGTAGTGCCAAATTCTGGGTAAGGTATGCATATATTCCGGTCCTGAAGGGAGCCTTCGTAACCAGTTGAAGCTTGCTATAATCAGCTGCTACAGCACAGTTCACCTATTGGGAAGGGATAGAAATCTTTATTTTTTATTCACTGTTATTGTATGGCCACCCAACAGAATAAAACACAATATTAAAAATATGATACAAAACAATAAAAGCAGCACCAAAGCCTGATATTTTGGGCAGATATGTGTGAAGTCCAGATTTAAAACACTAAGTTGTTAGAAGGCTCTGGGTGAAGAAAAGGATCTTGAGCTGAGGTTGAGAATACCATAAAGAAGGTGCCATGCAATTCACTCTAAGGCTGCTGTTCAATAACTAGGGTGCCACCACCAAAAGGCCCTCTCCTGCCTGCCTCAATTCATTCGGCAGGTGCGCTCAGCAGTGGTCCAATGAGGATCCAGCAGGTAGGCAATTTTTCATGTAACCTGTCTCAATTACCATATTTTTCGCTCCATAAGATGCTCCTGACAATAATGTACAAGAGGAGGAGGAGACACCAGGACAGGTAATTTGCTTGCTTTACAGCAAGGTGGGAGGAGAGATGGGCAAGGAAAGTGAGAGCTGCGCAAAGCGGGACAAAAGCCATGTAAGTGGCTCTCGCTTTGCTTGCTCCCTTCCGTCCCTCCTCCAGCTTCGCTGGGAAGCCAGAAGAGCCACTGCGCAGCTCTCGCTCTTTCTCGGCTGTCAGCAGAGCAGCACAGCACCTCTTGCTCTTTTGGCTTCCCAGGGAAGCGGGAGGAGGGACGGAAGAGAGCCCTTACACAGAGCCCCTTCCGTCCCTCATCCCACTTCACTGAGAAGCCAGCAGAGCTAGTCGAACCAGAGCCTATGCAACCACTCACCTTCTGTAATCAATAAAGTTGTGGCCTAAATTCTGCCAAAAACCAAAACTAAAATCTGAGTCAAGTGTGACTTTATTTAGGGGGGAGGTCTCTGGGTCTGAACATGCAAAATACATTTTTGCAAAACATGCACAAATGCCAAATAACAAATTGTCCAAGCAAACATATTTCTGCTAGGGCTGTAAAAAACAGTTATTTAACCAAAAATGCACAAAACTGACCCACTAATAGAAGGGAGAGATGAATGAAATTGTCCTTGCACCTTGCTTTCACTGAATCATTTTGCTGATTTATAAGCATATTTATTTGGGAACAAGTCCTGTTTAACTCAGTAGTAGCTAGACTCTAATCCTAGCCCCATTTACCTGGGATTAATCCCCACTGAATTCAATAGGATTTATCTCAGAGTAGACATGGTTAGGATTGTGCTGCTACTTCTGATTAGACATTCACAGGGCTGAACTGTTAATCTCTGCTTTCCCCTTCACACACACACCAAAAATAGCATGGGATGCATAATAAACCTTTGTGTTTGCTTTTTGAATAAAGCATCTGGGGTTTTGCAAGACTTTTCTTATTTTTAAAATGTAAATATGAAAAATTGTAGCATTTCAGATTTAAAAATAGAATTGCATACAACGGCACACTGCTAGTTAATATTTTTTTAGAAGCCTACTTCAGTCACTGGTCTTTCTTTGGACAAGTATTCAACACTGTACCTCTTGAGTATAATGAGCTAATTAAACTACAGTTCGTCCATATAATGAGCTACTTGAGGTACAATTCTTCCATTCTGTAAAAGCACCATATGTATTCAATTGCTGTCCAATAAAATGGTGACCCATCACACACACACCCCAGTAAGTGGCAAAGGAGGCAGAATTTTTAAAATGAATTTTCCAAAATTCCAAAAGTACCTAAGAGTTGAGCTTCCTGGCAAAAAAAAAGGCAATATGGCAGGTGTTCTGGTTCCATTTCCTACAAAAGAGTTTTAGCTCATTCACCAAGATACAGCCTAAAACCAAACAACTGATTTCTAGGTGACTGAAACAGTTGAGAAATGGTCATTCTCTGTTTATTATACTTGTAATTTCCACATATTAAGGCAATATGTGGGAAAATATAACTCTGGTGTCTTCTAGCTCTCCACCTCCTCAAACCATACAATTTACCAAAGATCAAGGCAGGAAGCCTTTGGACCTCATAGCACAGAGATCACATAAGATTCCATCTATGGTTATAGGAACCTGACAGCTCTGTCTCACTGAACTATGCCAGGGCTCAGACACAGAAAGCAGGAAGAGATGAAACTGTCCCCTGAGCAGCTATCTGGTGGAGGACTGAAAAGAAAATGAACATAAAAGATATAGTTCTTCATGCAGTGCATCATTTAATGGAATCTGCTGCCACAGCATGTGGTAATGGTCAACTTAAATGACTTTAAAAGTGGGTTGTACCAATTCACTGAGGAGAAGCCTGTCAGGGGCCTCTGAAGTTCAAAGGCCATATGTTACTGTGGCAACTAGAATGGTAGATTTGATAGGTTCTTCATCTGATCAAGCAGGGCTCTTCTTAGAGTGCACTTCACAGATAACTATAGTTACAGTCAAACCTTGGTTTTCGAATGTCCCAGCTGCCGAACGTTTAGGAAGCCAAATGCCCAAAACCCGGAAGTGAATGCTTCCATTTTTGAACGCACCTCAGAAGTCAAATGGCTTCTAAGGTGTGTTTCTCCATTTTTTCAGTGGATTTTGCTACCAGCCCTTTGATCCTTGGTTTCTGAACGTTTCAGAAGTCAAACAGACTTCCGGAACAGATTATGTTTGAAAACCAGTACTATAATCTGCACGTATAGGAGATTAAGAAAAAATACTTCTAGATAGGTGACATTTTCCTCAGGCAGCTGAACTCCAGCATTGTTTTTCTAGCAATTAAGCACACTGCTTACTTTCCACAACTGAATTCCACATTTATTCAAGGGAAATTCAAGGGCATAATATTTTTAAAGGATAATGATACGCTACGTGGACTGCAGAGTATACATTACGCTTTTCTGAAGTGGTGCTTCGACATGATATATCCATTAGTTTTCTAACTCTATTAATTGTAGATTCTATCATGCTGAAGTGATTATGAGAGCCAATTTTAATAATATCTTCCCCCTTTTATGCATAATAAGCAATTTTAGAAGTCATTAATAACTTGTGAATAAAGTGAAATGAAGCCCATAAACATTAAAAAAGAGGCACTACTGGGCAAAGGACTAAAAATAGTTCCAAGCCACTGGATGTCACAAAGGATTGGTAATGAAATAGAAACCCACTTTTATAGGATCTGGCCAGCTGAACTAAAAGCAATTACAGCTTGACAGCTTGCTAGGTACATAATGAAATGCTGGATTTTTACGGGCAGGTGTCAGCATTAGAAAAACTGTCAGTTCGGCACTAATTGGTACCCTGGATGGCAGTCTCATTATCGAGAGATAGGAGAGCATGGCCAGGGTGCTGCTAGTGATGAAAACTGCTCACACATTCATTTTAACATGCAGGTTTGATTTTTCCCTTTAGGATTTCTAACAGGAGGTAAAGATGATCGTGATGAGAGATCATTCCCTGTGAAGGAGAGGCTACTGTTGACTCAAGTTATCTTTGTATAGCTCTGCTCATGTACAGGCTGAAAAGGAGTGACACAGCTGCTGCAGCCAGCTCAAGAGTATCTCATCCTTAAGCAGACAGAATCATAATGTGCACCCAGCACCCTTCTTCGCAAGTGAGGCCAAGCCAAGCCATAGATTCACACAACTGAGCAAATGTTTGGGCTTCTGGAGAGCAGACTGCGGCTCCTTTGCTCCTCCCTGGCCATTTTGATGCAGTGCTCTGCTAGGCCATAGTTTGCCTTAGGGCAGCCATAGGCAAGCTCGGCTCTCCAGATGTTTTGGGACTACAACTCCCATCATCCCTAGCAGGACCAGTGGTCAAGGATGATGGGAGTTGTAGTCCCAAAACATCGGGCAGGCCGGGTTTGCCTATGCCTGCCTTAGTGTGTCATCTGAACCTGGGAACCTGATTTGGGGCTCTCCAGACAAACCACAAGCTGTAACACCAAGGGTTGTCCCTATGGTTTAAAGTCATGTGAATGGAGGGGATAACCCATCAACCCAGGTTTGGCGAACACACTAAGCCAAGCCATAGCTTAGCAAGATGACCATGGAGAAGCAAAGCAGCTTCTGTCTCCTCTCAGGAAGTCTGCATGTTTGATCTTTAGCACTAAGCTGTTCTTTGGCTTAGCACTGCATGCAAACCAGATCAATATACAGTGGTACCTCGGGTTAAGAACTTAATTCGTTCTGGAGATCCGTTCTTAACCTGCAACTGTTCTTAACCTGAGGTACCACTTAGCTAATGGGGCCTGTTGCTGCCTCTGTGCCCCTGGAGCACGATTTCTGTTCTCATCCTGAAGCAAACTTCTTAACCCAAGGTACTATTTCTGGGTTAGCAGAGTCTGTAACCTGAAGCGTCTGTAACCTGAGGTACCACTGTATGCTGGTATCAGTCCCAGACATGCTCCCCACTGCTAGGACTCTATTTTCTGCTCTGACTTGGAGTTCCTCTCCAGAGTCTTAGGCACAGGCCTTTCCCATAACCTGCTTTCTTTGCTTAGGCATTTGTAGTTTGCGAGTTGTCAATACTATGTAAGATGACATAACAGTTCTGTAGTTTTAACCAGTTGGCTTAGTCATATATTTATCTGCTCTCATTTTTATATTATTATGCTTATGCTATTTTTAAACGGAGTTACTGTGCCATGCCCTGGAGTCACTTACAGTAAATTGTGGCCTAGCAATATTTTAAAGAAATAAAGAAATTACTTGCTACCTGTTCTGTTTAACAGGATATGACAGGGATTGAAGCTAGGACTTTTTGCAAGCAATGCATTTGCTCTGACCCTGAGCTATCTGCGATCCCTTTCCTAAGAAGTAAATGCCAAAAACACCAGCCAGGCCAAAACAAAAACAAAAGCATGAAAGGTAGTGGTACAGCGTTTCTGATTCAGCTTCTACCTCTCCACACAATCTGGATGCATGCCAGGAGGCAGTAAGATGGTGGAAAGGGCTTTCGTGGGGCTTTCCAACTTGGCACACCCCAGGGCCCTCTCAGCCTCTCTTCCCCACTTCCATAGTTCCAGCACTTTTCAAGTAGGGAAGGGGTGAGAGATTGACAGCATCTCTAAGATGGTCTTGACTCATAAGCCACCAGCTGCCAAACACTATTCTAGGGTATTATGCAGACTAGATAGGACAATCACATGTTTCTCGATAGTCCTGTCTTAAAGCAGTCCAAACAACAACCCAGATGATTGAATAAATGAGCAGTGTGGTTTTCACATCAAATGATGTGAGATGATTCAAACTGATGCTAATAATAATGGCCCCACGGTACAACCATCAGATGACTAACTACTGTTGCTGGTAAAAATCTGTTATGATATTTAGCATCTGTATCCTTAACCCACAGGAGAAATACTATTTACCAATACAGAGCAGACAAATTCCACCAAGAAGCAGAAGAAGAAGCCAGCAAATTAAAACTCCCTGAGGACAATAGGCACAGTTCTACATAACCAACCAACAATGAACATCAGTCTTTACAAGGCTCTACACTTTGTGCCACACACTCCCTTGTCAAGAGCCAGTCAGTTGCAGTGCAGCAATTTTTAAAAAAACACAATGTCAGTGAATTTAACTCTATTCAAAGAAACCAAAGCAGAGCAGGCCTAGTGATCCCAGCAACTTTTCCCAGTAGGTCTTGCCCGAATGAGGCAGTTGTGAGGACTGAAGGTCCCCAACTTCCCCCACCTGCTTAGTCCACTCCTTTCCCCACGTAGTCATAGACTGTGTCTGCACACAATCTCTCCTCTGTTCTTTTCATTTCTCTGTGTGTTCTAGGAGACCAGGGGGGAGGGGAGCTGGTCACAGCAGAAGGGGGAAACTCCCTGGATTCTTCAGCAGCCTGCCTCACCACTGCCTTTTGGCCCCCCTCCTTTCCAGCCTCCTCTTCTGCCTCTGGTTCTGGACTTCTTCTGCCACAGCCTCTTCCTGCTCACTAAACCCTGTTTCCCCTTCAGCTTCTGACACCTCCTCCCAGTCTTCTCCCTTTTCTCCCTCAGACCACTCATCACCAGTTCCCTAGCTCTGAGCCTTCTTCCCCTGGGGGTTCATGTGGAGGTTCCCAGCTGGTGCCTTCCATCACTCCTCTGCATCCAGCCAATCCATGACAACCCTTTTTGTGCTGACAAGTGGAGATGGAGTTCTACACACAATCACCATTCCAAGCAAGTTTCAGTTTGATTTATGCCTGTGACAATTTCCCATAGTAGCTGACTGTAGAACCTGAGATTGGCGCCTTTAGGGGGAACCAAGGAATGGTATTTGGGGTTGCTTGAAAACAATAAATTTTCTCTCGTATTTTGTGGAGAATTGTGGACCATGCATGTCTGTTCTTGTAACTTGCATTTTCTAATTGTGTACATCTTGAAACAAGACCCGCCTGGCCAGTCCGATGACCACAAAGACGCAGAGGATGCCAGTGGCATTTGATGGGCTAGAGTTGGAATAAAATTCTCCATTTTCAGCTCAATTCCTGCATAATCCAAATTCTCTCTTTATGAACAAATAACTATCAGTGTTTTAGTGCCTTGGCAATTAATTGGATGAAATGTGACAGCAGAGACTTGCTTCATGTACTGACCATTTGCCTCTGACCGCTAAGTATAGTATTTCAGAGTACTATCAATCTAATTAATTGAAAGGCTGAACAGCACCCTGTAGACACCTTTGGCCTTCTTTATGAAGTAGACAACCTGGAGCCCTTACTACAAAATGGCACATTTATTTTGTAGCAGCAGCAGCATGCTTGCCTCCTGTTTTGATTCATGTTGGTTCCCACTCTTGAGCTCCCCTGGAAACTCCACTTTATTAATGCCATAAATCTCCATATACAGAGCAACCTATTTATTACCACAGAATGTAACTGTCTTACAACACCATGAAATGTTGATTTCCTCTAAGTTCAGACTGAAGCTATAAATTCACCTCCATCATTATAAAGATCGGGCTAGGTTTACTGTCATGTCTTGTAGGGTGTCCTCCTATATTGGTCCTCGAGTTATGAGGGATTCATATGATCTCCAGCAAACTAACACTGACAATAGGAATCCTTGAAGGCATCATGAGCTTTAGATAGATTTCCTGAATCAGGGTTGTGGGGACCTCTAGATATCATTCCTCTTTGTCAGTTACATTCCTCTTTGTCAGTGACGTTCTTTTCACCACCACTGGTGCTGAGGACCACACAGGTAGGGAAAAGGAAGGAAGCACGAGAATTTCAGGCTTGGCCTTAAGGGAAGTCATTGCATTAGAAGATTTATCTGTCTGATAGATTTGTATTCTGATACTTCAACTCTTCGTGTTCCCAGGTCAGCAAACAATAAAAACAACAACAGTAAAAATCTAAAAAATACAATAATTAATTACAATAAAAACAACCGAAAAAAATCTCTACAACAAATATAAATCCTGCTGCTCTGTTTTTTGTTTTTGTTTAGGTTGTTTTTAACTGACAGAGATGATAAAAGTAGCAAATCCCAGAGAGAATGAAGACATTTTAACTGGGCATCTAAAAGACATCAGCATAAGTACCAGCAGGTTAGCTGGGGAAAGTATTCCAAAGGCAGAGGCCACCACTGAAAAGGTATTTTTCTGTTTCTCTTTATCTCATAGCAATTGGTCACCTTAGGAGAGTTTCAGGGATCAAGCTAGATGTGATGTTAAATATGTATTTGCATTTAAAATCCATATTTTTAAATAAAAATGCAGTTAGAAACTGTGTGTAAAGGATCATTATTTAGATCACAGTAGGTAGGGAGTAGGTACAGCTTTCCTCCCCAGCTGTAATCCTGAAAAAGTTGGGGGGTTGAAGCTACAATTTGGATTGGGTACAAATCACCCAGTGGCACTGGTGGGATTTCCTCCTGAGGCAAGTAGCAGCTTTAGAGATGCAAATTTTGTCAGAACTGAAGCATTGAGAGGGATGGGTTAAACTCCCCTTCTTATCCGCTGCTGTCCTGGTATCAGCCCTTGCTGCCTACTCCAGCAGGTGCTGGTTGCCTTTTAAAGTATGTATGCTAAATGCAAGGACCCATTGAGGGGTCACGTCTCATTTGATCATCGGATGGAGATCTCGGTGACTGGGTGAATCACAGAGTTCATCCCCGTGATTCTTGAGCAATCAAAACACACATAAGACTGGATATTTTGATAGCAAAGTTGTTATTTTATGTATTTGACAAGAAACTGATTAATATATGCTATAAGGAAGCAAATTCAAATTGAACGTTTTAGAAACAGTTAAAACAAAAAACTTTTGTTAGCTTAAATGGTATCTTTATTACTAAAGAACGTACAAAACAGCAACTGTTGTTAGCTGTTGGATAATTTCGAAGCTCAGTGAGCTGTACAGATTCATACTAATCTTCTTGCTTCAATCCAGACTTTTCCCTAGCCATCTAGCCTTCCATTAACAAGTGTAGCCTAAGGTGGGGAACTTATAGCCATCCAAATGTTAATAGACTCCATCTCCCATTATCCCTTGGCAATGCTGGCTGAGACTGATGGGAGTTGGAGTCCCATAAAGGATTTTAAAATACTTGAAAGTTGAGGCAAAGGCATATTTTAAACTAAATTCTTTCAACGTCCATTGTTGTTTTTTGTAAGTTATGCTCATGGTCACATGACCAAAGAATCCATCATATTTTGCCTTTCCAGAATTTTTGAAATCCCTGTAGTAGGAAACCCTGCAAGAAATTACAGAAATGAGAGGCTTCATCCATCAAGGAGCAGAAGCATCTATACTCATCAACATGGCATTGTCTAGGGAAGAGTAAGATGTTTTCTATGTTTTGACAAGAGCAGATGTGAGCATAGGCACACAACATTACAAGGGCCTTGGGGCTTCAGACTGAACCTCCAGGTGTTACTAGGGCTTTGGGGATAACCAAATAAATGTTCTCTTTCACAGCAAAGACACAACTAAATGCATCTGTTTTTAAAAAAGGAAAAGACATGATCATGTATATTTTAAAACATTTGTTTTTTCTCCCTATTCTGCATCATATAACCTCTCAGTCATCTTCCAACAGGTAACCTTGACTATTTCCTTTTACCGTATTTTTTGCTCTATAAGTCTCTCTTTTTCCCTCCTAAAAAGTAAGGGGAAATGTGTGTGCCTCTTATGGAGCGAATGCAGGCTGCGCATAAGAGAGCCAGCGTGGTGTAGTGGTTAAGAGCGGTAGTCTCGTAATCTGGGGAACCGGGTTCGCATCTCCGCTCCTCCACATGCAGCAGCTGGGTGACCTTGGGCCAGCCACACTTCTTTGAAGTCTCTCAGCCCCACTCACCTCACAGAGTGTTTGTTGTGGGGGAGGAAGGGAAAGGAGAATGTTAGCCGCTTTGAGACTCCTTAAAGGGAGTGAAAGGCGGGATATCAAATCCAAACTCTTCTTCTTCATCATCCCAGAAGCCAGAACAGCAAGAGGGATTGCTGCTTTCACTGTGCAGCGATCCCTCTTGCTGTTCTGGCTTCTGAGATTCAGAATTATTTTTTTTCTTGTTTTCCTCCTCCAAAAACTAGGTGCATCTTGTGGTCTGTTGCGTCTTATAGAGCGAAAAATATGGTAAGTTCTTTTAAATTTGTTGGCTTCAGAATCATGCAGGCTTGTATGTTTACTCAGAAGTCAGTCCCGTTCAATGTGGCTTACTCACTAGTAAATGCATTTAGGAATGCATTCTGCTTTTACCATGCCAAATCTCTAATTTTTTGCCCATGAAGGGCATCCCAGTCACCATTCATATACAGCATCCAGTGTGTTGGCTGGGGCTGATGGGCGTTATAGTCCAAAGCATATGGAAGGCATCAGGTTAGATAGGGCTTATAAACACACATCCAGAGAAAGTTTCTTCCACTATTATTTCCTGTGATATTTCTGTGAAAAGTGGGCCATTTTCAGGGTCATAAAAAACATTTGCTTTGTACTTTCGCTAGCATACAGGACAGGGAGAACAACATGTACTGAAAATAATAATTACAAACTTTGGTTCAATAAAAGCACACTCAAATCCACCCTCTATGTTGCAGGATCAGAAAATGCTACTGGCAGTAGAAAATGAGTATATTCAAAGGTATCTAGCAATGAAAGAGGATCTATATAAATTGATATAGAAAACAGTTTCAACATAATCACTTAACTCAATGTTAAAGTCAAGAAGACTGCAACTAGCTGTCAAAAGTATTTCTAAATTATATTTTGTCACTTTCTGGACAGGGCACTTGGTTCCCCTCTTTAATTTAAAGATAAGAGAAAATCTTCAGGCTTGATTTTTTTAAAAGGGTTTGCAGCTTACTGTAATCGGATCTTGTTTGGAATTATTGCCGATGTCAAGACTTCCAACTTTGTAAATAAATACAGTGGTTTAATCCATATATACAAGATACGGCTATTGCCTTTTATTTGTTTTTTGAGCAGTGCAGTGGTGTCTTCATCATTATCATCTGAAGCCTTGCATGCAATGGACATATCAAGTTGTGTGCACCTCCACTGGCTCTATGCACCAGGGGTGTCTGGTGCCAACTGAGTCTAGTGGGGTGGAAGGCAGATAAGCCAACAGTAGGTGGAGTGCTAGGGGAGGGGTAGTACCTCTGCTGGGGGACATGTTGTGCTGCTTCTGGGGTAGTTTGTCCATCTTTGGTCCTCACGCTGTACTCAGCTCTCACCATGTGCTCCCAGAAGCTGTCAGTATGTGACAGTGGCCACACCCCAGGAAATAGTTTTGACTGGCTGGCTAAACCAGGTGAGGAGAGCTGATGTGTCTCAAACCCTTGGTGAGCTAAGGACTTCCCTTGCATGCAAAGACAGGACCCAGCAGATTGAGCGGACTAGACCAATAGTGGATCCAATGGTCAAGTTTCTGCACATGTTGTAGAGGGACGTGAGGGGCAGATGAGGCTCATCAACCTGGGAAGGTAGCCTATCTAGGAGAAGGAAAACTCTAATCCTAAATCTCCTCTGCCTTGTGGCATATTTTAGGGAGAATAAAAGGCTAAGGAATAACCCTACACAAATCTGGGGTAGAATCCCTAAGATGGTTGCCTGGTGCCTTGTACACTCCTTCTGGCAACTCCTGCAGCCCAGCTGGTGCCAAATGTATTGCTCTGCATCCTTTTGGACCACATCAACAAAGTTGAGAGAGGAGTCTTGTTGTCTGTGGAACCCAGGACCACACTGCCCAGGCTTGCCACCTAGGCAGGTCACTTCAGTGCTCCTAACTCAGTGGTTTGACTTCACCCCCAGAGGTGCACTCCATTGTCTCTGGTCATATCCAACAAGCCTCTTCACATAAATGCCCATGGTATTTGGTTTTTCTTTTGCAGTATTCACAGCCAGCTAAAAAATGCAATGTTCTCCTGTCCTTCCCCACCCCAATGTCCAAATTGGAAAGGAGATATTCTTTGGCAGTATATTAGAAATCATAACTATGGCACCATATGAGGGGGCAGGAAACCTAATAGCCTAGCCAAAATCTTCTCCTACTCAAATAGGGCTTTACTCTCTACAGCTGTGTGTAGGCTATTGCTGAGTAAGACATAATGATGACCGTTGCATTTGCCTACACACCATCACTGAGCATTCTCTATCAAATTTGTTGTAAGTAAAGTATTTAAGGATATCTTGAGCTTGAAAGCTGCTATATAACGTGAAACTCTATTATTCTCTCCTGATAGCATATCAAGCATAACACCATTTCCATGCAGTTTAAGAAGCAATTTAAAAATCCCAAGACAGTGTTCTGTGCACTAAAATTTCACAGGCGTCTCTCTTCCTGCTACAAACCACATCAAATTAGAAGCTAGTGGTTGAATTCATATCGCCAAAGAGAACATCCATGAAATGACAGGGCATTTGCATTAAAATTGCTTTGGAAAGTAACTAAACTACATACTGATTGGAAAACATATATTCATTCCCACACCTTGAAATTCCCGAACAGTAGTCAGTTGAGGGAATATCGTTCAGAAGCTTTAGCACTGCATGTTTACAAGGCAACTTCCAGCTGTTTAGAGCATCTCTAGATGCTGGATAAATCCTATCATGACAGATGTATCATTTTATGCATTATCTAACCAATCCTTCTACACAACCTGCCTGGCAGTAAATCTCACTGAAATCAACAGGATTGCATGGTGTGGATTGTAGTCACAGTGTTCTAAACTGCTCATTCTGAAGTAAGAAGAAAGCTTTATATTCTTGCAAATAATGTTATTGTTTTACATACTTCTGCTTTACATTGCCATCACGATGGTAAAGTGGGCTTATGTCATCTTTGCCAGTATAAACAGTGGAGTAATGAGTAGGTGTTAGGAAAAAATTATTTTATCTCTGCATGGCACTAGTTAAATTGTTGCTGGAATAATACATTCTGTATTAGCAAGCACAGTTTGAAAAAGAATGTTGGAATATGGGGCTGAGAAAAGAAAACAGTTGCATGAATAAAATGTTGAAGGGGGAAGAAGGCTTGTGCTGAGAGAATGAAGGAGCTTGGTATTTTTAAATGCTGTTAAATATTGTTAAGTGAGCTTACTGGGTAATGCTGAAAAACATAGGAAGGTGCCTTTTACTGTTAGTGCATCTTGCACAGTCTTTTTCACACTGCCTGGAAGTGGTTTTTCAGGGTTCCAGAAAGTGGCCTTTGCCAGCACTCCCTGGAAATGCTAGGTATTAAAGTTGGAATTTTCTGTGTGCGAACCATGCGCTTGTCTACTGCAAATACTGTGTGTGAACCATGTGCTTGTCCAGCAAATACTGGACTGTGAATGTTATGCTTGCTGTTAAACAAGGAATTCACCCAGGATAGGCTTAAGAGCTCTGTAGTGGGAAGAAAGGCCTGCTTCCCATAATCCAATATCAACTGCAATGTGCTTCATTTAGAATGCTACAGTCACATGGATGTAGTCATGCTACTGTGAATAGGATATGCCCAGGCAAGCATTCTGCAAGTGGTTAAGAGCCTGAGCTACAAACCAGGAAATCCCTGGTTAATTCTCACCTCAGCTATAAACTCACTTGATGAGAGATCCAGCATGCACATGAAGCTCCTGAGCTTGTGCAGTCTAGGGAAAGGGACATGTGAGGGACATGTTCACTGAGAGATCTCGGGGTACACTGGACCCAGCCTTTGATCAAACTGACAAAAACTTTATTGCAAGCTTAATTAGGAAGCAGTGTTTTATTTCTTTTCATTGATAAGTTGTTGAAATGAAAATATTGAGCGTCTCCAAGTCAGAATCTTCATAAATGATTGTGCAGTTTAAATTCCAACAGCTGAATGAAATTAAAGATCTGATAGCCAAACAACTTTTATCTGACATTCATTTACTATGCTAGAAAGCTCAATCGCTGCTGTGCTCAAGGATTTATGAAGGAAATCTTAATTATTGTCTGTAAATGTAATAAACAAGCTTACCACATAAAACATTCCTGAGGAGTGATGAGATTGATATAAATTCCACAATAATGTCAGTGTCTCGTGAGTAATGTCCCCTATTCCAGGCAACTCTTTGTAACATTATATTGAAGCTACCCACAATATCGTTGCAGCAAAACATACTTTTTGTCTTCATAAAAACAGTCCACCTTCTAAATTTGTCTGAACATTATCAGGCCCATCGCCAGGAGTCAGCACCATAGGGCTCCCAGGAGGACCCACTGCTTGAACCACACAGGCCCTGTGGTCCTTTCAGTACTCAACAAAAGAAAACTAACAGCCATCCATCAGAGCAAAGAAGAGCATGCTGAATCAGGCCAAAGTCTCGTCTAGTACAGCTTCCTGTTTTTTCACTGTGGCAACCAGATGCCTATGGGAAGCCTGACGGCAAGACCTGACAGCAACAGCACTGGAGCCCAGGAGGTCATGGGCGCTGCCTGTCACTTTAATTCCCCCATTATGACTCTGGGAATTAATGTAGCATTGCTACACCATGGCACTGTTTTGATGCCCCAGAGGCATTGTGGGGGAATTAAAATGGCAGGTGCTATCAGCAGCACTTGCGAGCTAGACCACCTTTTCGCTACTGTGCCTTCTGTTGTCTGCCTTGAGGGTTTGTTTACCATCATGAAGGAGCCCCATCGAGTCTCCAGTTAGAAATATCTATGCCTTTATTTATCACTATTGATGCAGCATTTGAACAAGAATTACAACATACCCATGCCCTTCTGTATTTTCAATACAGAAAATGTCATTTTAAAAAAACCCAAAAAACCAAACACTTTAATAGTTTACATTACCGTTTACTCTGTGTTCTGGACTTTAGCCAAAGCAAGTAAGGTCACCCCATTGTACTGAATCTGAGTCTAGGAATGATAATCCCACGGTATCCACCCACTGCCCCCCCTGGGAAAACTACCATGGAAAAAGAATCACACTGAAGTGCAAAAACCACACTGATGGAAGCAGAAGACTTTTCCTGCTTGGGCAGCAGAGCAAAGAACACTTTAAAAATGTTTCAGACACAGCTCAAATACTTCTTCTGCTCTGTATCCACAGGTCAGACAATCAATACATCCAGCAGTTACTTGATGCTTATAACATGACAGGAAAAGGTGTGTGCAGTGTATTTCATGCATCATAATGGACACAATTCTTCCTCTCTCTGAAGAGGCCCTATGTTTTTTGTCCAGTTCTCCTTACATGCGGATCTTTCTCAGATCCCTGAAGGTTTTTCTATTCTGAGGCAGCATTTTTCAGGTTCATTCCTCCTCCAGTATTCCCACACAGTGAGAAAACAATACGTCACAACCAAGACTTTGTTTTGTAACAGAGCAAAGGTTTTTTATAAAGTGAATCTCTTAATAATGTACAAACATGACTCCCAGAATTCTGACAAGGAAAGGGGGTACAAGGAAGGTTTCTGTCTTTGGTGGATATTGCTGAGCTGGTTTTGTTTCCATTCTTTGCTTACAGTGAAACATTTTGCTCCTAAGGGGCCAGGCTTCTCTTCAGCAAACTTTCTGGGGGCATGTGGACAGATGTGTAATGTTGTCTTTCTTGCCTACTGTCATTTTGAATTGTGATTTTGCATTGAAAGGAAACTTCCCCCTCCCCACAGTGAGGGTGCTGGGGTTTGGGGGGGGACTATATACCCACTGCCAAACATCTCCTTGCATAGTGAAAAGGGAATTCCACAAAAATTCAACACAGCCTATTGTACTTCATTTCCACTTTTCTTGGGAATACTTCATTCCTACTCAATTTAGAGATCTTTAAATTTGGAGAATTTGAGACTCCCTGTTTAGTTTTGTAATCTTTTCAGTGAAAGGAGCCCATGTCCTTATCAACCAAGCACACATTGTCCCAGAAATACTGTCAGCAAATTGCATTTGTTGCTCTGTCCCACCAACAGGGATCTATATGAGAACAATAAAACATGAAAACAATAAACCCAGGTTCCAGGTGTGCATACTTCTTCTTTTTTGTTTCCCAGTTCAATAGTATTTTAATGCAGCAAACAAATGAGCGAAAGAGAAGAAAGGTTGGGTGCAGTGAATGTTCTATTGTGTACCACATTTTTTTTAAAAAAAAAATGATTCGTCACTTTCAGTACTTTGGTTATGTTTTCAGATAATAAGCCACCCACGCAAGCTGCCATATTAATTGAATTGCCCTTATAAACAAAGCACTGTCATGGGGAGTGCCTTTCAAGAGGAGAAAGGCTTTCTCCCCCAACATAAACCTGACAGAACAGTATAATTACTGAAGCTAAACTAATATCCATATCTGCTCGGCTTCTGTGTTAAAAGATAAGAGCAAACCAGAGATTAGGGAATGAGATCCCAAAAGGAAAGCTTGTTAACAGGAAGGAAAAAAACCCTAGACCCTTCTGAAAAGGTTTTGCTGTTTTTAAAGATGCAGGCAATGCCATTTGTTTCTCCTGACTCAGAAAATGGTCTGCAGGCACCTGGTGTAATTCAAAGTGGTTCTGGCCCTGCAAGCTGCCTGCATAGGAAACATGATGTTGGGGGGCGGGGTTTAAAAAAGCAGTATCCGTATCATACATTTAAATCCGTTTTATTCCACTTTTAACAGTCATGACTTTCAGGCCAACAAATCCTGGGAACTGTATTTATCACAGAGGTACTGCTCCAAACTCCCCCCAAAAAATTAAAGTTCCCATGGTTCTTGAAAGGGGTAGGAGGAGCCATGACTGTGAAAGTGATATAAAAGTAATTTAAATATATGGAATGGATGTGGAAATAGAGCATGCTACAAGTGTAATAAATAAATGTAAAAAGGTAGATGACAGAGTAAAATACACCACTGCCTTAGACCACAATCACACCATACATTTAAAGCACACTTCAAAAACGATTTGCTATCCCCCAAGAATTCTGAGAGCTGTCATTTCTTAACGGTGCTGAGACCTGTTAAGAGACCCCTATTCCCCTCCCAGAGCTACAAATTCCAGAGAATTTGACCATCAATTCCTCTTCACAGGGAACTCTAGGAATTTGAGAATAGGAATCTCCTAGCAGTGGAAGACAGGAGTGCCTGGCGTGCTCTGGTCCATGGGGTCACGAAGAGTCAGACACGACTAAACGACTAAACAACAACAACAACTCTCAGCACCCTTTAGAAACTGCAGCTCCCAGGATTTGGGGGTGAGAGCCAGGAGGGCTCAAAAAGGTGTCAAGGTGCTTTAAATATAAGGTGTGAATGTGGCCTTATTTCCATTCACTGTGACAAAGATTGTTTAGGAAAGGGGTTATAACCCAGTGCCATACAGTCATACCTCAGGTTGAAGACGCTTCGAGATGAGCGCGTTCGAGTTGCGCTCCTCGGAAACCCTGAAGTAATGGAGCGCATTACTTCCGGGTTTCACCACTTGCGCATGCACAGACGCTCAAAATGACGTCACGCGCATGCGCAGAAGTGCTGAAAAGCGACATGCACGTGTGCAGACGTGCCGTCGCTACTTACGTTCATTTCTAGATGCGAACGGGGCTGCGGAACAGATCCCGTTCGTATCTAGAGGTACCACTGTAGTTCTTTTTTAGCATGTAAAAAGCCCACATTCAATCTTTGGCATCTCCAGGCAGGCCAAGGCATGCCCGCCGTCTGAAGTCCTGGAGAGTTATGTTGCCGGTTA
Source organism: Podarcis raffonei (assembly GCF_027172205.1). Taxonomy (NCBI): domain Eukaryota; kingdom Metazoa; phylum Chordata; class Lepidosauria; order Squamata; family Lacertidae; genus Podarcis; species Podarcis raffonei. Next base: position 55,514,207 of record NC_070605.1, on the reverse strand, counting down.
GTGCAGAGGATACTGAGCTAGATGGACCAAGGGTCTGACTCAGTATACGGCAGCTTCCGGTATGCATATATTATTTTTTATTATTTTGTTTCTTTCTCTAGGAGAAGCTCGAGAGAGGGAGAGAGAGACAGAGAGATGGCCAAATTGACAGAGTCAATGAGTGAGTACAAATAGGAAGTTCTTCTTCTTGGCTTTTTCTGCCTATTATTATTATTATTATTTAGAAAAGATTCCTTTCTGAAGGCAGTCTTCATCCAGGTTCTACTTCACTCTCACTTCCATTAAATGAATCAAGCCCCCCTCACCAAGGCTAGTGTCCTGCTCTCAGTTATATGTGTGCTGTGACTAAATTCTAAAATGATAAAAAGTTCTGGAGTTCAAAGATATGTGGGAGTCAAATCTCCTCATCCAAAATGGAGGCAGACCGGCTGTAGCTACAAAATAGTTAGCAGTGAAGTCACTCTGACACATTCACAGAATACCTACCAGTATCTGTACTGGGGGTGCAACATTGTGCAATCCAATATGATGGGATTCCCTTTCCTCTCCTCACCAAGCAGTCTCTGTGCACCCCATATCTTCTCAGGAGGGGGTGCACAGGGATTTCAGGGGGAGTCCTGCTTCTTCAAGTGGAAGTCCATTGTGCAATTGGGACACCACAATTAGATATAATCCACTGTAATGAAGCTGCAATACCAGAGCAAAACAGTCACAATACATGTTCTGGGACTTCTTCTTTTTTCTGGGACCTGGTTCAAATTCACTATAAATGACTTTGGTTTATATTATTTTTTATTACTTTAACGCATGTGTCATTCTAACAATGGGGGAGAAATTCCATTCAAGTCTCATTTGAAGGCAAACCTATCAAATTCACACTTGCTGAAGCAATATGTGAACTGAAACACATCTAACTTTCAAAATTCACACTTACCTGAATTTTGTTGTTCATTTCTCCAACCAAACAGTATTTACAAAAATGCATAATTAGGGGGAGGGGTGCATAAAAGTGATTATATTGATGTAAATAACACAAAAATGCATTATATTAGGGGAGGGTGCTTGCAAAAATGTGTACTTTAGTTAAAACGGCATATTAAAATGTGTTTGAGAAATTCACACTAAAGGATGCTGATTATTTTCATGAGGATTTTTCGCAAATTGATGCAAAATGTAGAGAACTGAGAAACAAAGAGAGCTGAAATTGACAGATTCTTCCAACCCTTTTCACCACACTGCAGTGAAACACAGAGCTGTTAGCGTCACAGGAAAAAAAAAAGATGTTTCACAGTTGCTGGATGCCTTAGTGAGAACTTCTTTTTTGTCTTCATTCCATCCTAAAAATTTCAGGATGACTGATAGAACTCACAGAGCTGTGCGTCTCTATTGTATGAAACAAGAAGAGCAAAATCTCAAATGAGGAGTGTTTTGAATTAAGTTAAAGCCAATTTGCAATGTGTGAGAGAACTATGGAATGACTGAAGCTAGACAAGCATTCATATCATTCATATCAGCAAGGTGCTGCTTCAAAGATAGCAACACAGGCAAAAAGAGGGAAACAGATCCCAAAGACAGGACTTAACAAAGGTTTTTTGTTTTTCTTTGCAAGGCAAGAGCAGTCCTAAAACCACTTAAGCCATTGAAGCTGCACAGAAGTTAATGCAGCTCCACTGATGCACACAATCTCAGAATCACTCTCTAAATTGTGGCATTTAGAAGGTAATTCAGTTGAAACATTAGCTTTTGCCTGAACACGTTGAGCTCTTGCTTTCAGCATGTTATGTTCAAGCTGTTAACTTCTCTTTGGAACTGAGCTAGAACACAGAGTGATTTTTAACAATCATTTTTACTCCTTGCAAAAAGCACCCTCCCCCTCTTGAAGATCCCCCCCCGAAAGGCTGTAGAGAGTGGGGAGGAAAGTAGTCACAGCATGGCAGCCCTTCCCCACAATCACCATTCAGAGTGAAGCAAAGCTGTTCCTTTATTCTGAATTGACTTTGCAATGTCACCATGCAACCAAATCTGACAAGCTAAGTCTATGTGGTGCCACAGCAAACTTTCATGCAATATTCTGAATGTATTACAATTTTGCCAAATTTATTACTTTTACAGGGACATCGAAAATATTGGATTTTGGTCACAGAAGATAAATGAAGCAAGACAAATTATATGGTACCTTGGTGAAAGTTTCAGGGAGGAATGATTTTGAAAGAAGCCTTTTTGATATGCAGAACAGCTGCTCACTGTGGATTAGTGCAGAAGTATAATCATTATGCAAGCTCTGACTCGGAGATAATATGAGCTGAAAGATACTCGTGAATCGATAGCAGCAAAAATTTTCCTCATAAGAACTGGTGACTAAAGAGCAGTTTTCCCACTGCACTTTAAATACATATAGAAAACATGTCTGCATGATTTAATACTTCTGGCAAGAACAAACAAGCATCACTGCAATTTATTACAGATTTTATCAAAATGATAAACCATATTCACTTTAATAACCTGAATTGGAATAACACTTTTCCCCATCACAAGATTCTACCTTGCTATGTTGCTTCTGTCATGCCAGTTCAAGTTAGGAGTATATTCGGCTGGTTGGCATGTTTCAGTGCTAAGAGTGACATTGAAAGCATATCAAGATGATTAAAACGGCAGCTGATGAGTTGGCTGCAGAGCTAGTCGTGCTTAGATTCATTTATTGCCATGGTCTAAGCATGATTAAGTCTAGATCCAACCCAATGTGTATATTTGAATTCTATCCGAATAACATTTTCATGTCATGTGACCAGAGGAGAACTTCTCACTGAAAGGGACGGAGTATGAAGTCATTCACATTTTCTAACATAACTCATGCCTAGATAATGCCCCTGACTAATGGAGAAAAATCAAGGGTTGGATCCAGTGCTGCTCAAATGGTGTTCCACTCCCATGATGCAATTTCCCCTTCCTCTCCTCTGCCCACATTCCCCCCAAAATCTTCTCCAGTCCCCTAACTCTCTGAAATACATCTTGAGGGGACGCAGGGGAGAACAGAGGAGAAGGAAATTCTGTTGTAAAAGTGGGAATCTGTTGTGTCAGCAAGATGACAGTGTTGGATACAACCCCAACTTTATACATAGAATCAAAGAGTTGATGGAAAGCAAATTAAAATCAGGAGTCTTATCTTGAATTTTATCACAAGCAGATACCAATATGGACAACATTGTGTCTCCAGGTGTTATTGGTACAACTGCCATAATTCCTGACCATTGGCCATGCTAGCTGGGCCAACACAAAACTTAGATGTGATTCACCCAGCCTAATTATCTGTGTCTGGCTGTTGTTGTTGTTGTTGTTGTTGTTTGCTTGGATATATAGATAGACAGATATTGATATATTTAAGACATTTTAAAAATCTCTTTAACTTTTCATAATCCAAACTGGTGACAGCAGATCATTGAAATCTTTTATATATATATATATATATATAAATATTTATTGGAATTTTCAAAAAATAAAGAAAAAACAAAAAAAACACTTAAAAACACATAAAATTTACATTTCTTACTGTCAATGACCAATTTCCTTGACTTCCCCACACCTCCCCTTCTTGTATTCCAGTTCCAATTTTTAGCTCAGCAAGTTCTTGTCCCCAAACTTTACCTTATTTTCTCTAATTCATTTTAGTTAACCAATTTTAACTTATAAACCTCAATCTTTATACATCAATACTTATTCTTAAAAATCTTTTTCTAAGGTCGGCCCCAATTCCCTTCCCCGAATTCCCCATTTTTATGTTATTGGCAAAACAAAATTAAATGAAACAGAATATAATTGTACACCCTTTGGATTCCCAAAGCCCCACCACCCCCTTTCCCGGTTTCGAACCCCAACAAAAGTCCATCAGTCCATCTGCAGTCAGCCTGGCGACCTCACGTCCGAGGCTCTTAATTCTCTCTCAATTCCTCTCTGCCGGTTTTTTTGATAGTCCTTTATATTGAACTCCAAATCTCGAAGAAGCTCTGTCCCAGTAAGGTCCACGTTTCTTCCAGCCAGGCCTCCATATTTAAAAGTGGAGCCAAAATCTTGTTTCTTACTTCTCTTAAGTCCAAATGTCCCAAAGGCTCCAGTTTCCACTTTAGCCAGGTTTGTATTCCATAGGTCTTCAGATCTCCACATAGGGAGATCTCTCCATTCTCCATTCTTCAATTCAAACCAGATTTTCATCATCCTGATCTTATTTTCCTTTATATCCATCTTAACCGGCCTCTGGCTCTCCTCAATCATCTGTGGCATTATAGCTTCTCCTTCTTTTTCCTTCAAATCATCATGTTCCTCTTTCATCACATTCTCAGATTTCTCAAATTTCTTTTCTTGTTCAGTTGCAAAAAATTTTAATTCAACTGCAAAAATTTCCTGTTCAGCTGCAAAGACTTGAGTCAAGTCCCTCCCAGGCTCAGTAACTTTATTTACTGTTCCATTCAGTATTGTAACATTTGTAGCCAAAACATCACTCTGTTTCTGCAACTTTCCCAAGAGAAAAAAAGTCCTCTCCAGTTCAGCCAGTGTTTTTCCACTTACAGCCATTTTTGTAATGTCCTAAACCCCCTCTAGAGGGATTCTGGTTTCTTAGTATCTTCCAGTTCCAACCCAAAAGTCAAGTTAGCCTTTTCTTCTTTATTTTTAACAATTTGTTACCAAATTGTAACGAATATAACCAGCAAAGACAACAGAAACAAAATTCTCCTTTTTCCCCAACTTTGACAGCTAGTTTGACAGCTGTCAAAGTCTTTATGTCTCTTCCGCAGGCTCTCTCACCGATCGCTCCCGGGTCTTGGGGGAGGGGTGAATTCCGCTCTCAATGTTAGCTCTTATCCTCCAGCACAATCACTTATATTGCCAAAACGTGGAGTTAATGGCTTTTATCCACAGAAAAGAAAGGTATTCTCTCAACCTTAGTTGTAAAATCCTTGCTTTAAGATGTTTACAAGGCAGGTAGGCAGACTTCCTCTTTACACCTTACCCGGTCGTGCCTAATTCCCAAAAAAAATTCCCTTTTAAGTCCAATTTCCGTATTACTCACGGGTTGTTACTTTTAGTCCAAATGTTCAGAGAAAGAAGTCAGAGCTCTCCGTCCATGGCTTGCGGCTTCACTCAGTAGGGGAAGCAGTCGACTCACAGCACCGCACCGCTCTCCGTCCCCCGTTCCGGAGCCTTTAAAAAGGCTCCTTTGCGGGTCGGGGGGGCGCAAATGGTGCCCGCCGAGGCACCAGGTCCACAGGCTTCAGTGCCTGTGGTTTCTGAGGGTCCCCGCGTCGCCGTCGCGGCAGGACCTGACCCCTACTAAGCCGATTCCCTCCGGAGCTCGGAGGGAATCCGCCATTAGGCGATGGCGCTAACCCGGAAGTCCAGATCATTGAAATCTTGACAGATTGATTTAAATTTACTGTTTTCTGGTTATGAAATAATAACAGCAGCAACAACAACAATTTAAATCTCACCCTTCCTCCCAAAAAGCCCAAATAAGTGTGATAATTTAAATTATTGGTTTGATAATTCAAGCAGAAGAATGACTTTGCTAGCAAGTGATATATGCAGAATTTATGCAACCCAAGTTTCAAATTCAAAGGAAGCAGCTATTAAAATAGCTGATGTGATGGAAGCACAAGTCTCAATTAAGCACAGTTTAATTCTCCCCCCTCCCTGCCCCCTTGAATTACTGTATTATTTATTGGAATTTTTTGGAAGGTCAGAATGTCATTCTAATGGGGCAAAGTTTTGCAATGTGGTCAAATCTTTATATATATATATATATAAAATCACATTTTGGTGGTGTCAGCGCTGCCCAAGGTCCCAGCTCACACAAGACCAACGCTGCTTCTTGCTCAAGTTCAAAAGTCTTTATTGAAGTTCAGTCTCATTTCCAGACGTGCAGCGCGCAACGCTACATCTATCCGTCAGATCATAGAAGTCCCATCTGAATCTCCGCCCCCCTGACACCAGCTTAAGATTCTAGCTTTACTCCACCTCTTCCTCTGTTCCTTCTTTCTCTGGGTCCTTCTGCTAGTCGGAGTCTCTGCCCTCCGAGATTCTTCTGACGCTGATTCTCCCGACTCCTCCTCCCCCCTCTTTCGGGCTTTAGGACCTGGCTCCCAATCCGGGTTTTCTGCTGTCCCGCGCTCCTCCACATTTGAACTTGGCGCGCGCGCGCAGCCTCCCACTTTCCTTCTGACCGTTACACTTGTGTCACTGCTCCCCCTTTCGAGGAGGCTAGCTGGACCTGCCCTTCCCTCCGTCTCCCCACTCCCCGATGGAGGAGACGCTGGTCCTGACTCCCATGCCTCTTCTCCCCCACTGTGCTCTGGTGGGGGAACTGGCCCTACTTCTCCGCTACTCCTTTGGGACTCCCCTCTGGTTCCCTGTTTATGGATCGTCCCCTCTGGGATTCGCCTCGCCCTTACCATAGGCGCCCCCTCCTGGGAATCTTCTGATTCGCTGGAGAAGCTCATGGAATCTCTCGGTCCACTGTCATATTCCCCTACGCTCCCCTCTGATTCCTCTCCTCCGCTCTCTATTTGCTCTCTCCCCTGCTCTTCTGCTCCTGAGCCTCTGACATCCATCCCCCCCTCGAAGCCCCCCCTTCCCCCCTCCCCCTCTTCGGGTGTGGGTTCCAGGTGCTCCAGCGCTGGGGGTGTGAGTGCTGGCTTCCGTTCTCTCTCCCTGGTGTGCAACCGTCCAGCGGGATCAGGCCCCCCCACGATGGGTTCGTCGACGTCGACTTCCTCTGCTTCCATTTCTCTGCTGTCGTGCTCAAAACCAAGATCCTCCCCCCACACGTCCATGTCCTCCTCTCCCCCCGGTCCCTCGGGTGAGGCTGTGTGCAAGGGCCCCCTCAGCAGTTCCCTGCTCCACCCCACTTCTGGTTGAGTGTCCCACCAATAGGAGCGGTCCGTGGCAAACCCCGAGAGCGACCCCTCCGGGGAGCTCATCCCCGGCGTCGGCTCCTCATCTGAGGAGAAACCTTGGAACGTGCTGGCTGACAGTGTGGGTGTGAAAAGCCAGTCGTCAAAATACTCCGCCGGCATGGGTCTGTGTGGGAAGATCGAATGGAACTCGTCTTTGAGATAGTGCTCCTCCACGGCGTAGCACGGCACCCACTCGTTGGCGCTGGCCGGAGTACCCTCCCTGGCGAGGAGATATTCAACTCCCTCTTCCCCCCATCTGGAGTCCAAAATCTCTGTGACCTCGTTGAGTGGCGTCGCCCTCTGTGGTCCCTCCCCTGCTGGCGATGGGCTACGTGGAGCTGGTGCGGTCCCTGGCGCCTGAAACCTGTGGGGCGCCTTGTAAGGCGTGAGCACTGACCTGTGAAAGACTGGGTGCATTCTGGAGCCCTCCGGGAGTGTCAACCGGTAGGCCACTGGATTGATTTGTGCCGCGACCTGGTAAGGTCCCAGCTGCTTGTGTCCTAGCTTCCTCTTAGCTAGCGTTCTGGCCGGCACTGCCTGAGCTGCTAACCAGACCCAGTCCCCTACCTGTATGTCTTCCCCAACCCTCCTGTGCCTGTCTGCCTGCATCTTGTAGGCGTGTTTCGCGAGTTCCAAGTGCCTTCGGAGTTGCTCATGGACCTCCTGTAACTCTGCGGCTAAGTGCTCTGCCCCCCGTGGCTCCCCCTCTGCCTCGGTCTCCAACCCCGGGAAGGTTCTGGGGTGGCGCCCATTGTTGGCGAAGAACGGTGTCACCCCTGTAGACCCGTGCTTCGTGTTGTTGTAGGCAAACTCGGCTAGCGGTAGGTAGTCCACCCAGGTCGAGGGCTGTTGATTGGCGTAGCATCGCAGGTACTGCTGCATGATGGCGTTGACCCTCTCCGCTTGTCCGTTGGTCTGCGGGTGTCGTGCCGACGCTAAGTTGATCTTGACGTTCAGGATGCCCAGCAGCTTCTGCCAAAAGTTCGAGATGAATTGGCGGCCCCGGTCGGACAGGATGGACCGCGGCAGGCCGTGAGCTTTGAACACGTGGTCTATGAACAGCTTGGCGGTCTGTTCCGCTGTGGCCACCTTCGCGCACGGAATGAAATGCGCCATTTTGGTGAAGAGGTCTACGACCACGAGTACTGCTGTTTTGCCGCGCGAACTGGGCAGATCTGTAACAAAGTCCAGGGCCACTTTCTCCCATGGTTCGAGCGGCGTCTGCAGCAGTTCCAGCAGACCCGCCGGCTTCCTGTGTACTGGCTTGGCCCTTTGGCAGGTGTCACACCTGGAAACGTAATCCGCAACTTCTCCCCGCACCTTGGGCCACCAAAAGTCCCTGGTGACTAATTCCGCCGTCTTGTCCTTGCCGAAGTGCCCAGCGCTGGGCGCGTCGTGCAGCTGCTGCAAGACTCTCGCGCGAAGGTCTTCTCCCGGTACGTAGAGAGCCCCTTTGCGGAGGAGTAGTCCGTCGCGTATCTGGAACTCGTCGTCCCTCGCTGTGCCGTTTCGCACCTCCTCCATCTTGGTTTGCGCAAACGAATCCGCCTGTAGCGCACGACGGACTGCGTCCAGGTCCACTGCGGCTGAAGCGCACGCCCACACCTCTGGTGCGAAAATGTGTTTGGCCGCTGCCGGTGCCGCTTCCTCGAGATACTGCGGCTTCCTGGATAGCGCATCCGCCATGACGTTGTTGTCTCCCGGGATGTATTCTATCCGGAAATCGAAATCTGCAAAGAACTCCGCCCAGCGGATGTGTCTCTGGTTCAGGAATTTCGCCGTGCGCCAGTACTCCAGGTTCTTGTGGTCCGTGCGAACCTGCACCGTGTGTCTGGCTCCGACGAGGAAGTGCCGCCACGCCTTGAAAGCTGCATGAATGGCCAGCAACTCCCTGTCCCAGATGGTGTAGTTCTGCTCCGACGTGCTGAGCTTCCTGGAGTAGAATGCGCACGGTCTCCAGTCCCCTTGCGGATCTTGCTGCAACAGGACCGCCCCCACCGCTCTGTCCGAGGCGTCCGTTTCAACCCTCATCGGTTTGCTGGGGTTTACGTGTAGCAGCTGTTCTTCGGACGCGAAGAGACGCTTGAGCCTCCGAAAGGACTGCTCCGCCTGGTCCGTCCAGGTGAACTTCTTCTTCTTGGAGCTGAGGGTGTCCGTGATGGCCGCTGTCTCCTTCGCGAACCCCTTGATGAACTTGCGATAAAAGTTGGCGAAACCGACGAACTTCTGGACCTCCTTCCGGTTGCGCGGGCTCTTCCAGTCCAACACTGAGCGGACCTTGGCGCTGTCCATGGCAAGTCCCTTGTCGGACAGCTTGTAGCCCAGGAAATCCACCTCTGTCGTGTCGAACTGGCACTTCTCCAGTTTGGCGTAAAGTCTGTGCTCCCGTAGTCTCTGCAGGACCTCCTTGACGTCCTCCTCGTGCGCCTCCTGCGAGTCCGAAAAGATCAGGATATCATCTAAAAAGCAGACGCACTTCTTGTAGAGGAGTCCCGCTAGCACGTGGTGCATGAAAGCTTGGAAACAATGGGAGCCATTTTGGAGACCAAACGGCATGACTCTGTATTCATAGGTTCCTAAAGGCGTAAACATGGCTGTCTTCCACTCGTCGCCCTCCCGCATGCGTATAAGGTTGTAGGCCCCTCGTAAATCCAACTTGGTGAAGATCCGTCCCTTCCTCACCGTCGCGAGCAGGTCGTCAATTTTGGGCATGGGGAATGCTGTGGGCTTTGTCCTGGAATTGATGATTCTATAATCCACTATGAGCCTCCGTTCGGGCGTGTCTCTCTTCTTCACGAAAAACACGGGACTGCCCCCCACTGCTTTGGATTCCCGGATGAATCCCCGCTTCAAATTGCGATCTATGAACTCCCTGAGTTCTTGCATTTCGTCTTCAGACATGGAGTACAGTTTCCCAGTTGGCAGCGTCGCCCCTGGCAGGAGGTCAATCTTGCAGTCGTAGGGTCTGTGGGGAGGCAGCTTGTCTGCTTCCTTCTCGCAGAAGACTTCCAAAAGGTCCTTGTACTTGTTGGGCACCGCTTGCACCACGCCTAGGTGTAGCTGCGGTGCATCCTCTTGCCCCTCTCCTTCCTGGCAGGTCTGGATGCAGTGCGCTGCGCAGTAGGAAGAGCAGAAGGTCAATTGCCGCTGGTACCACGCTAATGCCGGGCTGTGCCTATCCAGCCAACTCATGCCCAACACTATGGGCGTGTCCGACAGGTGGGTGACGTTGAAACTGATGACTTCGCGGTGGTTTCCAATTTGCATCACCAGCGGCGGTGTTTGCTGTACCACCTCTCCTCCCAGTATCTTCCTGCCATCTACCGTGACAACATTTAGGGGCATCGTGGCTGGCAGGAGTGCTATGCGATGCTGCTTGACGAAGTCCAACCCTACAAAGTCTGCGTTGCTACCAGAGTCAATGGTAATAGGGACCTCCAGGGTGAGCCCATCGGGCAGCTGGAGCGATGCAGTGAGTTGCACCACTGGTTTGGGTGGGAGGGGGTCTGTGGGCTGCAAAATCTCTGGGGACTGTTTCACTGACTCGCCTGGTTGAGCCCCAGAGCCTCCATCTCCAACCAGGCGTCGCCTTTTCCCTGCTGCTCAACTGCCTGCTGAATTCCTCCTTTAACAGTTGCTGAGGCTGCAGTGTGCTTCTGGAGCCTCTGGGGACACTCTTTCGCCATGTGCTGTGCACTGTCGCAGATGTAACACTTCCTGCTCCCTCTAGGAGCCTTCGCCTTGACTGCTCCTGGTGTCTGGGCTCTGCTTGCTGTCTGAGCCCTTGCACCTCCGATTTCCATTGGCTCCTCTCCACTTATGAGAGGAGGCGTGGACTGAGCGCGCTCTGTCTCTCTGGGTAGGAAGGGAGTCGTTCTAACTGACGTGTTTGCTCTTCGCCCCTCCTCCCTGCTCCACGGGCGTTCTTCCAGGCGCACCCCAATTGCAAGCGCCCTTTGGACTACTTCTGTTGTATTTTGGGGTCTCTCCCCCCTCGCCAGTTCATCTTTAACGGCTCCATTCAGCCCCTCCCAGAACAGATCCCTGACGGCAGCTGAGTCCTTCTGCCAGCCCAGCACATTTACTAACCCAAAAAAGCGGGAATGATACTGGCGCACCGTCGCTCTCCCTTGTCGCAATCCATGCATTTCCCTTCTAGCGACATCCACATCCACCGTTGATTTAAAGCAAGCGTCCATGGCTCCAATAAAAGCGCTTGAATCTTTGAGGGCGGGGTCATTTTCGCGTAGCAAAGTTCGCAGCCACGACTTAGCTTCCCCATGCAGATGAGTGATTATGAAACCCACTTTCTCCTCCTCATCTCTAAAATCTTTCCGAAGCAAATTGAGCGCGAAGACTACTTCTGCTCTGAAGTTAGGGTACTGCTGCAGGTTCCCGTCAAAATGGGTCACAAGGCTTGCCCCCCTTTTCCCGAGGCTAACTCCCTCCGGCTTGGCTCCCAGCTGCCCCTCCTTTCCCCATTTGTCCCACCTGGCTTGCAGATCCTGGCAGAGCGCAGCTGTGTCTTCTTCTTTTTTCCTAGACGCAGCTAATTCTGCGTAGAGCGTTGACACCGCTTCCTGCAATTGCTTGACTTTTTCCTCAGTCGTCATCTTTGCCTATCTCCGTGAGCTCGCAGAGTTTATTGGATTGAGATGGGACTTACTGTCGGCGCTGCCCAAGGTCCCAGCTCACACAAGACCAACGCTGCTTCTTGCTCAAGTTCAAAAGTCTTTATTGAAGTTCAGTCTCATTTCCAGACGTGCAGCGCGCAACGCTACATCTATCCGTCAGATCATAGAAGTCCCATCTGAATCTCCGCCCCCCTGACACCAGCTTAAGATTCTAGCTTTACTCCACCTCTTCCTCTGTTCCTTCTTTCTCTGGGTCCTTCTGCTAGTCGGAGTCTCTGCCCTCCGAGATTCTTCTGACGCTGATTCTCCCGACTCCTCCTCCCCCCTCTTTCGGGCTTTAGGACCTGGCTCCCAATCCGGGTTTTCTGCTGTCCCGCGCTCCTCCACATTTGAACTTGGCGCGCGCGCGCAGCCTCCCACTTTCCTTCTGACCGTTACACTTGTGTCACTGCTCCCCCTTTCGAGGAGGCTAGCTGGACCTGCCCTTCCCTCCGTCTCCCCACTCCCCGATGGAGGAGACGCTGGTCCTGACTCCCATGCCTCTTCTCCCCCACTGTGCTCTGGTGGGGGAACTGGCCCTACTTCTCCGCTACTCCTTTGGGACTCCCCTCTGGTTCCCTGTTTATGGATCGTCCCCTCTGGGATTCGCCTCGCCCTTACCATAGGCGCCCCCTCCTGGGAATCTTCTGATTCGCTGGAGAAGCTCATGGAATCTCTCGGTCCACTGTCATATTCCCCTACGCTCCCCTCTGATTCCTCTCCTCCGCTCTCTATTTGCTCTCTCCCCTGCTCTTCTGCTCCTGAGCCTCTGACAGGTGGCTAAAAACCTTGTGTAAAGATTACAGTTTTAAATTAAGCCAGTATCCCGTGTTACTATAGAAACCCCCATTTATGACATGTTTGCAGGCAAAAAGTCAAACGATGCATTTTAATGAGGGAATCGGGAGAACATTCCTTCTATGGAGAAATTTATTTTTTAAAAAACAACACAGAATTTCTTAATGATCTGGGAAAGGCAACCTAATTAATAGTCCTGTAAAACTGACATTAAATCCTGAAATGACATGTGCCATGTTAATTTTAAACAGTAGTCTCCACCTTGCAGATTATGTCTTAGGTACTGCAGGAGGTTGATGGATTGAGAAACATGTTTCCATGGAGATATATGCTGCTTTGCTGGTATTCCCTACAGAAAGTAAAGGGTTTCTTTGCCCCCTTCTCAGTTAGACAAATTAGCTATATATAGCAAGAGATGTTAGAAAACTGAAAACAGCAGTCTGCTGGGGTGGGGGGGAGTGGAAAACTAGCATTTATGAGTCAAAAGAAGCACCACGTAACAGACTTGTTCAGGAGGATGGAGCAAGGAAAGAAGTATATATCATTTATTTATAAGCCATTTCTTCCTTCTTGAATGAAGAACAGCAGCAGAGGAAAGGCAGCTTTGCCTAAGAGAGCATTGCAGCTGCCAGCGGTTTATTCTGCATGAGCTGGTTTATAGCTGGAAGCAACGCTAACAGCTAAAAACTTCTCAAGTGGGTAAAGAAACAATGGAATGGCCTGGGGAGCAGAATTATCCATGTAAATCACAGCTTAAGTTCGAAATGCAAGCACGGCCTCCGCCCCGCCCCCCTCATCCTGGAATTTTTGTTTCCAGCATTCTATGAACAATGGGTTGCAATCCTAAACCAACTTACTGGGAAATCTCTTCATGAACACAGTGGGGCTTATTCCTGAGCATTTGTTGGTTTTACTTGTTTATTACATTTATACCCCCCCTTTTTTTTTGTCCAAGAAGCTCGAGGTGGCATACATATTTCTCTTCCTCTCCATCTTATCCTCACAACAACCCTGTGAGGTAGCTCAGGCTGAGAGGCAGTGCCTGGCAGTGCCAAGGTCACCCAGTGAGTTTCATGGCTAAGTGGGGATTTGAACTCGGATCTCTCCTAGTCTGACATTCTAACCACTACGCCACACTGGCTGCTAGTTGCAACTAAGTCCCATGACTAATTCATGGCTAAGATGCCGCAGTGATTTCAAAGGGACCTGACTTAGACTGAATTCAAGATAGCAGCACCCCAGCATCCTTTTTAGTGTGCACCAGCAGGGAATGCCTAGCACTGCCTGGGAATTAAAAGGAAACCCCTATAATTGTGTTTTTAAATGGATAATGCAATGTGTGAGCACCATTCCCAAGACTTTGTGTTGTGGGGGGAGATGGGCTTTAAATGTATGGTGTGTACACAGTCTTAGAAACATGAGAAAGAGGACTGGGGAAAATTTACAGAATATCTGAAAAATATATGTGATACACAGACAACGCTTGTTGGTTTTGAAGAGACTCTGTGAAATAGTAAGAAATACTGCAAAAAAGAGAGTAAGAGGAAAAGGAGTGGGGAAAGGCAATATCATGTTTAGAAATGCGTCAATAAATAGAAATTTTTCGAAAGATTGACAGAGAAACTGAGGGAAGTCAAAAATTGAAGCATGAGTGTAAAATAATTTGTTGACTGTATAAAACTTGTTTGGAAAATGAATAAAAATTATTTTTTAAAAAATAGAAACATGAGAAAGAAATGGCCTTATACCAAATCAGACTGTCAATCTCTTGAGCTCAGTATTCTCTGGATTGGACTGGCAGCACCTCTCAGGTCAGTTGGTTAGAGCATGGTGCTGATAACGCCAAGGTTGCAGGTTCGATTCCTGTCTTCGTACAGACGCATATTCCTCCATTGCAGGCGGTTGGTTTAGATGACCCTTGTGGGCCCTTCCAACACTACAATTCTCTGTTTCTATGATTCTGCAGGGTCTCAGACAAAGGCCTTTCCTAGTCCTGTCTGGAGATGTCAGCAGTTGAACCACAGACCTTATGCACAAAAAGCATGTGCTGTACAACTGACCGAAAAGAGTGAGGGAGAAACTGTGAGGCTGCCTCCTTAGTGAGTATTTCAGGTCAGCAATAGTCACTGTAGGAGAAGCAATGGAGATTAGTAGGAGGGATAAAGGTACCATGAGTCTCCCTTGCTCACTCTCAACCAAAGGAAAAAATGCAAATAACAATGACACAGATTTTTTGTCTAGACTTTTCTTATGTCCAGGTGCAACAGGTAACATACATTCAAAATGTCCTGTTGATTTATATAGTCTCTTGTTGTTTCAAACATTAAAAAATATTCCTACATTTCCTTGTAGAAAGTAATGTTCTGCTCAGAGGGAAGATCACAAAATGAGGTTACCACACACACACACACACACACACACACACACTTTTCAGTAAGACACTTTTGAAGAAACCCTTAAATTTGGCTGTTTCCAAAGAGATAGAGCCGAAATCCAAATGTACACAATAAGAGGAAAAGCACTGCATCTGCATAAAAATAGCAGCAGTTTGCATAATGTGACATGTTGGCATCATCTTGGCACAGAATTTAAGCTTTCTCGAGGCAGAGAACTACCAGCCCTTGTGTCGGGTTGTGGAAGTGGGAATTATGAGGTCTGCCAGTTGAACAAATACTTGATCAGGGAAATCATCATCAATTATTTGATCAGGAGCTGTTCCAGAGGAGTAAATTGGCTGAAAGCAAAGGTTTTACAGCAATAGCAGTAGATTGGGGGGGGGGGAGAGAGAGAGAGAGAGAGAGAGAGAGAGAGAGAGAGAGAGAACTGAGGGATTTAAGGTCGGGCTTTTTTCTGATAAGAAAATGTTTGAGTATTTAACTGTGCCATGAACCCATCTGGGACCCAGCACTTTAAAAACAGGAACGCCAAATTGCAAGACACCACTGAGAAAAATCACAGCATTTCCATTCCCAGAATCAACTGTTAGGCAACGTGCTATATTAGGCTCTGTCCATTTGGTAAAGGAGACATATCAGTATGTCCCCACAGTGTCACTTCCCAGGAAAGAGTCAAAAGAAAATAAAAATATCACCAGCACGAATCTGGATGTGATGTGTGATGCCCCCCCCCCTCAAACCAATGAGCATCCTCCCCGAATGATCAGCAGGTGGTAGGAAAGATTGCTTTTCTTTAAAGCAAAGGAGTTCTAAAACCAGCTCAGATGTTTTGGTGCCTATGGATTCTTGCAATGCCACTTGGGAGCTGTAGTGCCGGGGCTGGTGAGCTGGCAGTGGCACCTTGCCTAAACATCTGTGCAACAGTCCTGTGTGTCATGAATCCTGGCAGCCCAGCTTGTGACTGCCTGGTGGAACCTGGAGGAAGAGATGCCCGCAACTCCAGCAGCATTGGCAGAAGCAGCCATCTCACCCACCAGGCATCAGATGGCAGCTTCCCACACTCACCCCAGATAAAATGTATGTGCGCCACTCATTCCCCCAGTTACGAACCAAGTAAGAGTGACAAAATTTGTTTGCAAATTTCACCAGCCTCTCCAGTTAATTCATGGCTCAAGAAGCACTCATACAGCAGGCATCCACAGTGTAGAAACGAAAGAAGGACTGCCATCCCGATGTCTTTTCCCCACTACACGCCCAGAGAAAGTTATTAGAAGGGTGACCTTTATTGAACTCTCATAATTAGGAATCAATTTTGAGTTCTTGCCTATTTGGGGTCATTAGAATTTGTAATCTGTCATGTAGATTGTTCTTTGGATGTGAAGTATTGACTGGCTAGATAAAAGAGAATAGACAGAAGTGTGGGCAGTTCCCGCTTCAAAATCATTGTTCGTGGGCAGTAGCCACTTTCCAATTGTTTCAAGGTTTAATTTATCTTCCTTATAAAATCCAGAAAGCTAATCTTTGGCAGAGGCGATAAAATGCGTGAACCATTTATTTTCTGTGTAAAAGTATCTGGAAACAAAGGGAGGGAGATGCATGTATTTGTGTTTGGTGTGTTCCTAAGATTTCTTGTGCTGGTTATAGGTTTTAGTGGGGAAATAACAGTGTGTTTAAGAGCTGAGCAAAATGGGCAGTTTTTTGGGCAGAGAAGAAAGAAACTAGCTGGGCACAATAAAGCTATTTGTAAATAGTCTGTTAAGAACCCATACATTTAAGAGTTCCTGTTGTATCCTTCCAGTAGGGATTGTATTATGCTTCCTATCCTAGGAAGTGCGTTTAGGATGGAGCACACCACAACATCACAAACCGTATTAGTTTAGTGTTGATTTTCAATAATCTTTTTGAGCTACCAACATACTTTGTGCTATGTATGCCATGCTGAGCTGCATGCATTGAGAAAATAAAAAAATTAGGCCTTAGTTACAGCCTGGGGGTCAACCAGCTAACTACAGTGTGCAGAGCAGTTTCTCCAAAACTTGTTGTCTAGAACCCCTCTAGGTATATGCTTGTTGACACTCTCAAAGGACACAAAAGAATGTTGCAAGCCTTAGTGATCAGGTTTTACATAATTCCTATCTGGATATATATCTACTAGTTCCTGCTTACATTGTGTTTTCAATTCTGAGCTTTTGGGCAAGAATTGCACAAAACCTCAATATATATTTTTTTAAAAAAAACTTTTAAGAATGAAAAGGCTGATATACGTACAGCAAATATGCCTCCAGCATACAGGAGTTAGTGGAAACTGACACACCATCATCATTTGGACCACCAAAAACAAAATGTCCAGGTTGTGCTCA
Source organism: Podarcis raffonei (assembly GCF_027172205.1). NCBI lineage: Eukaryota > Metazoa > Chordata > Lepidosauria > Squamata > Lacertidae > Podarcis > Podarcis raffonei. The sequence continues at coordinate 55,497,036 of NC_070605.1, read as the reverse complement.
GGCAAAGAGCAAACAGAAGGGTATGTGGCAATAGAGAACACTGATCTAGAACATCACCACTTATTTATTTATTTATTTATTTATTTATTTATACATACCACTTAAAAAATTTTAAAATCTCTGAGCAGTTTACATTAAAATAATAAGAAATAGAATAACATTTAATCAGTGCTTTTTTCTGGGGAGATGCAGGGGTATGCATACCAATATTTTGTGAATCTAAGTTTGGCCTCATTGAGGGGCAGTATTTCATTATGAGTAGGAGAATGAGAGTAACTCTAAACTTTTTTTGGGGGGGAGGACTGCATTTAAAAAACTTTCCTAAATATTTGATAAAAATGAAGAAGAAATGATTATCACAAATAAAACGGACAAAAAGGGAAGAGTTGGCATCCAGAATAGCTTGGGTAAGCATAGAAGTTTTAAAGAGGTGTAATTACTGTTTCCATCTCCTGAATTACCCGAGGGAGGACATTCCAGAGTCTGGGTGCTATAACTGAGAAGGCCCACCTCTGTGTTGTCACCAAGTGACAGTGAAGAACCACCCACCAAAACATTGTGTGACACTGTGCCCACACTTGCACTGCCTGCAGTTTGAAATTGGGTTTATTTTCCTTATTGGATTAGAACATGAACTTCTGGATTAAATGGGGGGTGCGTGGTTTGACTGGCATTTTGATGAGGTAGATAATATGTGGACACAACAGAAAGCATAAACACATGAGTAGCAGAGAATCCACAATAAAGCTCAGCGTGGACAAGCCCTAAATGTTTCAAATAAAGCCCTTACTGTGATGCATCCTTCCATTGCCTAGAAGTAGACACCAGTGCCAGAGCTGACAGATCTCACCTAGCCAAATCACTAAAGGAACACCCATTAACTTGCCAGTCCAGGGACTCCAGCCATTTGCCATGCTAAATGTGGTGCCTGCCCTGTTCTTCAAAAGAAAGGTTGGTTCATCATCCTGGCTCGTACTTACCGACGGCTTTTGCCTCTCATGCACCCACTGATTCCTGTGACCCCTGACTTGGCTTGTGTACCAATCTGATCTAAAAATAAAAGTCTTGTGGGAAACTGAAGTTGGGAATTCCAGTTCATCACTTGCTGGGGGTAGCCAGGGCAGGAGAGGAAAAACTGGATCTACCAGTATTTTTACATAATCTTCCATGTCATACTTAAAAGGAATGATTCTAGTTCTAATCACTTCTGGGCTTTTTTAAAAAATAAAAAAGACAAGAAAAAATAATTCAGGGGCAACATGTTTAATATGACATTTTGGGACTTCAATAGCACTGATATTCTAGAAAGACTAAAGTGATACAACTTTCATCTAGAGAAAAGCAATTCAAAGCCTATAATGCATATTTGATTTTCTTTTTAACTCTGTAGCATTTCTGACAATATTGAATATCCACCCAAACTATCTATGGGGCCTAGTAGGATCATTTCAGCTGTAACGTGGCTTGTTATTTGATGCTGCTGTGATGAGCATTTGATCTGTCCAATCTAGTAACTGCCGGTGGGGTGGGGTGGGGTGGGGTGGGGTGGAGCTGCAGAGCTGCTGTTCTAACACTGGTGTTTCTGCAGCTTCCCTGAATGGCACTGGAGTGGCACAGAGTGCTGGTAAGGTCAGGTCTGCATGGACACATCGGTGGAAATGCCAGATTGGCTCCACCCGTGTGCTCACGCAGCCCCAATTTCACCATTGCCCTAACCCCAGCCACACGTTCACTTGCAAAACTGCTTGCAGGTTGCGACCAAATGACCAAATCCTGTGTGCATTTGCTTAAAAGCTAATTTAGGAACCTTGCTTCCCAAAAATGTGCTTGGGATCAAGGGATTGCTGCCTTCAGATTGGTTTACGCTGTTGTCCCATGCTGAATCTAATTTTGAATTTTCCCTTTATTCTTCCTGTGATGCTCTTTGTTCTAGTGCTGCACCTTCTGTGACACACACAAAACAGTACAGGAATAATTAAGGGGAAAGAGTTATAAGAATTGGAGAGAGTAGGCTGGAATGCCATTTTTCACATGTAAATTTCCCCTGGATAAAGGCTCCAGCCTGATTCTTGAAATGAGAGTCTAAGGTCCTTATTCATGAGCTTGCGTCCTAGAAAATGCTCTCATGCTGCTATTTCAAGTGGACAAGACAGCAGAGGCCACGATGTGCCTCACAATGCCTGTGCAGGTGACACAAGTAATATTGCTGCAAAATTAGTGTGTAGTTGATATGATATTGAACTAGAACTTGGAGATAGAACATTCACCATAGGACCAGGTGCAGATTGTACTAGCATGTCAGTGAATCCTAAACTTAGATGTATTTACAGTGCAATCCTGCACACATTTACTCACAAGAAATGGGGTCAACAGAGCCTGCTCCCAAGCCAGCGTGCACAGGATTGTAGCTTTGACTTTGTGCCCTTCCGTTTAAACAAGAGTCCTCTTGTAGTGGCTAGCTGAATCGATTTCAAAATGTAATATTTGACTGCTGCCACATCAATATAAGAAGCTGCTCAGAGAGAACATGGCATTAGTGATCACCAAAGACAGACACGTTTGCCTCCAAGGTCATGCCATGAGCATTTCTTTCTGTATATTCTTTTTAAAGAGCAGCTAAATTACTTCCTGAGAGTTTTTCTAGTGTTCTTCCTTGGTCTATCATTAGCCATTAGGCTTGGCTGCCTACTTTAAACAAAGTATTTGTCACAGAATCTTAGTGGCTCTAGCCGCTCTCAAGAAAAGAATGTAACATGACAATCCTTGCTAACTTTTATCATACCAAGACATTGCTGTTGCAGCCCATATAACAGAGGACAGGTTTTTCATAAGGAGAGGTTATCTGTGGTGCAGTGGAGAGGGAATGTGGGGAAGAGCTCTTGAGAGGGCAGGAATGATGATGTGATCTGTTGACACACCAGGGTAATTGATGGACTTTTATTGCTCCGGCTAGTCAATGAGGTATTCATATTTTTCCATTCTTTGCAATAGATGGACATAGAGAATAAGGGGAATGAGCAGAGGTTGGATACATCTTTCCTTTTCTTTGATTGCATTCCAATCTCAGACTAGCTGTTTAAACTGTAACTTTTTTGCAAGGTTTTTTTCCGTTTGGTTTTGGTTTTGCATTCCCAATGAGAAACTAAAGAGGCTGCATTTTAACTGGCAAGAAACCTTTTGTTAAGGCTCAGTGTGTTTTAAAAGTTGCACCTATGCAATCAGAAGAATGTAGCAACAAGTTCAAAGGACCTTATTCCCAAGAAATATGGATAGCACTGCAGTCATACAATCCTAGGCAACTATGCATAGAATGACCTGTTAAACTGGTCGTTCTGCTATGTGCCGCTTCTATTCGTGGTGTGTGTTTGGGGGGGCAGGGGGAAGGGGAGATGTCGATACAGCTGCTTGCATTTTTGGACTCCTCTTAGGGTGTAGCTATAGGGCTGTCATGATAAGCTACTGGGAACTTTAAAACACACGCACACACCTCTACAACACTGTAAGTTATATAACAAGCGGAAAAGGAGATCACAGTTCAGTGAGAATCTTTGAGAGATATGTCAAGTAAAGCACCATACATTCTGACGGGATATATTTTGCAATCAGACATGTTTGTTATATACCCATGGCACCTTAAACTTGGGTAATTTGGACAAAGTAACTGCTTTTGGGTTGCTGGGAAATCTGGTTCATCCTATGGGGGAGGGTGAAATATTTCAATAAAGTCAAATATTCCAGATGACAGGAAGTTAAAATTCTGGCAGTGTGAGCACATGAACTAATCTGGGCTCCATGTGAGCCGCTGTGTTCCCTTTGGCAGCGCAAGTGCCTAAGAGCATTAAAGGTAATACATTGTTGCAACTGACGTCCAAGCCTGCAGGAGCATTTGTTTAATTAGGCAGGAGAATGAGCAAAGCCAGAGAGATAGAGGCTGCTCTCTTAGATGGCTTGCCTGCTGGGTTTTGATATTTAGAATTGATTTTTCTCCTTTAATGAAAAGTTAAGCATTTTGTGAAAGGGGGAGAGCAGGGAGGGGAGGAAATTATATCCCCTCTCCCCTTGATTCCACAGCAGGCCATCAGTGGGCAGAGTGCTTATTCATATGCTTAGGAGGAAGCATGCATAGGCTGGTTCCTTCAGGAATTGCCTGCTTCTACATGCATCTCGTTGTATAATCTGAATGTAGATATGTGCCTTTCAAAACTTAATAGCGGGACTAGGTCCATTGTGGTGCTGAATATTCTACATAACATGTGGTAGCTGGTTAAGCAGAGTTATTCAAGATCATGTCTACCTAGAGAAAAGTCCCTCTGCGACTGCCTCTGTAGGCTTGGGTGCAGACCAAGGAATGCGCAAATTCCAGAGGTGAAGAACATGGTTCTGCATACAATGTAGCATTGCTTGTTTCTGTGCTTTTATATCCAGGTGTTTTATAGTCCAATAAGACTTATTAATTGATTGTCCAAATTATCTTCCGTGGAGAGGACACAGGGAACCTATGGAGAGATAGGCAGTCATACACACCTGCCAAACTCAATTTCAACTACAGGAAAAGCAACTGATGTATTTGACAGTGCTGAGATCAGTTCGTGCCAAAACGTTTTTCTAAATATACTCACACCCTTATTCCCCTTTGCTGGGGTGAAAATTACTATAGGGAACATTATTCTAAGGTTCAACAATGCATATAAGCCAGTGGTTCCCAGTTAGCTAAGTACTGTGGACCCCTTTGTTTTTCAAAAGCCAACCCATGGACCCCCTACTTCGGAAAATTCTAATAGTTTCTATGGTTGTTTTTGTTATGCGAATGGTGTTGCAGACCCCCTGGGTGGGTTATGTGGGCCCCTTGGGGTCCGCTGTCCACCAGCTGGGAACCACTGAATTGTAATCAAACACAATTGCCCCTCCTTATAAGAAAAGGCAGCTTCAGAGTGGGAAGAATTGGGACAGAGAAATGGTGGGGGAAAACAGGTTCTTTCATCCTATCCCTGTCTACCAATTTCCTGCGGCAGTTCCCTTCCCTCAGCTGCTGCTTTTTAAGTTTTTGCGAGATTCCAGGCTCACTTGTGGAACCCAGCAGTGAGGGGACCAGCTTGAGACATGCGGCACAGAGTGGAGGCTTGGGAAAGGGTCAAGCATCTCTCTGCTTCCCACTACCCCCTCCCACTGCTGCTACCCCTTTGGAGAAGGGTCTGTCTCAGGGCTTTGCCACGTGTAGTCTATATAACATGTACTTCAGACTTGCCCTTCAACAAGCACATATTGCAGCACAGGCTTAACCCTGGAAAGATGCATCTGGAAAGAAAACGAATCACCCTCCCTCTGGTGGAGTCTTCTTTCTGCGTAGCCTTTGAAATTAAACATATACATCATGTTGTGTTAGTGGTTCTGAAACACAAGGCATTAGTAGAACGGCTTTATTTGAATAAATTGCTACCTTGCCTTCCTTCCTCACTCCCCTCATTATACTCTTCCCTGAGACCAATGACTCTCTAATTTCATTGGTCATGGATGATGGAGTAGGGCAACCGTTCTGCTAATTTTCCGAGCGTAAGAATACTACTTGCATTCCTTTTAAGTTTCAGAAGTTCACTGTGTGGCTGCTTCTGTGCAGTTCCAGACACATAATGGATTGATAAATAAATTGGCTTTAGCTTATTTGCCGTAGTGTTAAATTAGGCCAAATATGCTTTGCAAAAGTACCCATGAAAATGGACTCGCAGGATGTTCAAGGTTTGCTTTCTAATTGGAGGCTCACTAATCCACATGACTGGCCACCACAGGAGACCCTCTCGCTCCAGGCTGATACCTTCCCACATTGCAATTAATATTTACACAGACACATGTAGAGAAATCAAGAGGCTATGAGATGGAACACTTATTTAATTTCCATAGTTTGAGAGGCTATGGAAAATGAGTCTTGTATTCTGTTCATACAATTCAAAATTACTCTGTTCGTTTATACACCATACATATGCACAAATTACTATTCTGAATTCTATGGCTGAAACTAATCATGAAATTGTAGTTCAGTTTATTATGTTAAATGCATCTACTTTGAAAACCATTATATAGCGTATTATTTTACAGAGCAACAGACGTAGCCTCCGGATATTACGCTATGTATTTATTTTGCTACCACAAAACATCTTATAAAAAATGGGTTTGGAATGTGCTCTCACATCTCAGATGCCTTCTGGTGTTTTCGGTTTTTAGATGGAGTATTTCGTTAAAATCTCATTTCTCACATAATTTTATGGCTGCTGTACTATGAGTGTAAAAAGAAAAAAGTCTGATTTGGTATAAAATTAAGGGTCCAATCCAACAGCGTTTTTAACACGTAAAATGGCGACTATTTTTTATCCTTCTTCTCATGTCAAGAATATGTAAAGTTCTAGATGCTTTAATAGAAACAAAGAGCAAATGAATCAGAACTTGACTACACATTGCACTTATTCTGAGAACTGGCATCTTTGCAGTAAATTCTCGGAAACTATCGAAGCATCTCTTTACTGGCTGCAGCCAGCAAAAATTTTGCAAGGATCTTAGCAAACAGTCTCCTAATTATATCCGAGGCTACCCTTCCTGAATCTCAAAATGGTTTTCAACCTTCTAGGGGGACAGTGGACATGATTTTCACTGCTCGACAGCTTCAAGAAAAATGCAGAGAGCAAAACCAAACCCTGTATATGGCGTTTTTTGACCTGACTAAGGCCTTTGACACTGTAAATCGTAATGCCCTGTGGACTGTCCTTCTGAAAATTGACTGCCCAGATAAAGTTGTCAACATCCTTCAGCTCCTCCATGATAATATGTCAACAACAATTGCAGATAACAATGGCTCTCAAAGTGAACCATTCACAGTGGAATCAGGTGTTAAACAGGGTTGTGTTATCGCCCCAACTCTTTTTATTATCTTCATTGCCATGATCCTACACATTGTCAAAGGGAAACTCCCCACTGGAGTAGCAATCACATATGGAACAGATGGAAAGCTCTTTAATCTGAGTAGGCTGAAAGCAACGATTAGGGTTACCATAAATTCCACCATAGAGCTTCAGTATGCTGATGACAATGTAATGTGTGCACACTCAGAGGAAGTCCTCCAAACCATCCTAAATATCTTCGCAGAAGCTTATGAAAAGCTTGGCCTATCACTCAACATCAAAAAACAACAACAACAAAGTGCTGCACCAACAAGTACAAAATAACCCCTCTACAGCACCACAAATTCAACACAGTGGTGTAATGTTGGAAAGTGCCAGTAATTTCTCCTACCTAGGCAGTTATCTTCCCACAAGAGCCGACATTGATGCTGAAATCCATCATTGCCTGAGCTTTGCAAGTGCAGCTTTCTCCCGATTGAAGTGCAGAGTATTTGAGAACTGGGACATTCGCAGGGAAACCAAAATGCTTGTTTACAAAGCTATTGTACTACCAACCTTACTTGTGAAACATGGACCACTTATAAACGCCATCTCCAACTGCTCGAAAGATTCCATCAACAGTGTCTCCAAAAAAAATTTCATATCACTTAGGAAGAGAGGCAAACTAATGCAAGTGTACTGGAAGAAGCAAAAATCAACAAGTGTTGAAGCAATGCTTCTTCAACATCAACTTTGTTGGATTGGTCATGTTGTTTGGATGCCTAATTATCATCTTCCAAAACAGCTACTCTATTCCAAACTGAAAAATGGAAAGTGTAATGCTGGTGGTCAACAAAAGAGGTTTAAAGACTCTCTCAAGGCAAATCTTTAAAAATGTACTATAAACGCCGACAATTGGGAAACACTGGCCTGCAAGCACTCCAATTGGTGTCATGGATTCCTTCAGGAATTGCCTGCTTCTACATGCATCTCGTTGTATAATCTGAATGTAGATATGTGCCTTACAAAACTTAATAGCAAAGCAGCCCAGATTCAGGACGAATGGGAGAAACGTGCTGTGATCAATTCCCACCCAGATACCTATGTCCCCACTGTGGAAGGACATGTGGATCCAGAATTGGCCTCCAAAGTCACCTATCAGCACACCATTAAGACCATGTTCATGGAAGACAATCTTACTCAGCTACGAGTGGGCCCCAAAGAAGAAGAGTAAGTTCTCTGCCACCCTGTTGTATCATTATTGCAAAAGGTCACCATGGAAATCCTGCCCATCATATACCACGTTCCCACATTGCAGCCAGTATTAATAGTAGCCACTGACAGGGAAAATCACTATGTGATGGGCAGGAGTCATGCGGTGAAATTAGCCACAAGGATGCCAATTCCTGCTGAACATGAAACATCTAGACAGCTATTATTTTCATTAATACATTAGAAATTCTCCAGAGCTACACATTCTCTCTCTCATACAATATCATGACATTTTTTATAGAGGACAGCATCATTAGTTCATACATTTGCCTGTTATTACAGTCATAAATAATGTGGTCTGCCAAACACAGAGGAAACAATGAATTGAATTATATTTTGATTATCACACTACTGAGCAGTTATATAAAATAATGACAAGAAAGGTCAGCACAAAAGGGATAAAATACAATGCATATTTTTATTATTTAACTCACTTGTTCATCTCTTGATGAACAACTTTTCAATTGACCAACCATCCAGCTAGTCTACAAAATCTGATACAAATTTTATCTTCATGGTCTCTTGCAACCTGCCAAGCAAAATTCCCCCCTTTCTTGCAGTTCCCTTATTGCACTGACTTTTTATTAGTGACTACATGTTTCAGAGAATGGATTCTTGATCGTGGGCTGGTGTTTAGTGATTTGATAAATGGCATTAACTTATTATGAAGAAGGGTCTACAGCTGTGGTGAGAAACCTGTGGCCCTCAAGGTGTTCTTGGACTCTGACGCCCATCAGCACTGCCCAGCATGGCCAATGGTCAGGAATGATGAGAGTTATAGTCCAAAAAACATCAGGAAGGCAGTGGCGGAGGAAGGGGGTGCAGGGGTGCAGTCCGACCCAGGTGCCATCACTGAGGGGGATGACAAAATGACAAAAATACGATTTTTAAAAAATAAAAACAAATAATTGGTCTCACGAAACTTTTTAGTTCAGTCAACAAACATAACGAAAGGTGGCTGGCACTGGGTGCCACACTGCAGGGGCTGGCACTTACCACAAGGCCTGCAGCATGCCCGAGCCACGTGTCTCTCCTGGGAGTGACATGGTGGCTTGGGTGCCTGCAGGCTCCGCACTGCCTGAAACAGCAGCATGGGAACTGTGTCTGCCCTCCGCCTCTCCCTTAGCCACCCTACAGATGAGGGAGAGGCAACAGAGAGGCTCTAGGCAGTGCACCCCGCCCCCATGGGCAGCTCACCCCGCCCCTGGCTGCAGGACGCACACTCCGCACCTGGCACCCGAGCGGCTAGCTGCAGAAAGCTCACAGGTTCCTCATCCCTAGCCTACAGAAAGTGTCTTTATAGAATCATCCTCAATAGGATGGCCCAAGATTTATGGAGACCTCTTATCCCAGCTACAATGTAATTAGGTATATGAATTAAATATTTGTGAAGATTTTTAAGTTACATTTTAATTTGATCCTTAATTAAAGTGTTGGGTAGTCCAGCAGTCAGTGCACAAAGAGTTCAGGCGAGACGTGGATCCCAGTGTTACTCAGACACAAAATCTCCTAGTAAAATAAAAATTACAGAACACTATGGTTCTGCGTGGTGCTTGCTGCCTGCTGCCCAGGAGGACTCCCCTGTGTGAGTGCCTGAGGGCCCTGCTCCTTCCTGCCACTTACCATCTGGCCTGGGGCGGGGCCTGGGGCCTCATAAGGACTGCGTGGTGCTTGCTGCCTGCTGCCCAGGAGGACTCCCCTGTGTGAGTGCCTGAGGGCCCTGCTCTTGCCACTTACCATCTGGCCTGGGGCGGGGCCTGAAGCCTCATAAGGACTGTGTGCTGCTTGCTGCCTGCTGCCCAGGAGGACTCCCCTGTGTGAGTGCCTGAGGGCCCTGCTCCTTCCTGCCACTTACCATCTGGCCTGGGGCGGGGCCTGAAGCCTCATAAGGACTGCGTGGGGCTTGCTGCCTGCTGCCCAGGAAGACTCCCCTGAGTGAGTGCCTGAGGGCCCTGCTCTTGCCACTTACCACCTGGCCCAGGGCAGGGCCTGACAGGCCTCACGAGGACAGTTGTTACTGCCGGGGGGCACAGAGTGTTTTTAAAATGTTTTTAAAATTTTTCTTTTGGATTTTTTGTATGTGGGGGGTGGGGGTGGGATGGATGTTTGGTTGGGCTTGGGGAATTATTATTTTTTATTTATTTTGATGTTTTTGTAATTTTTACATTATTAATTTTTTTTGTTTGTATTGTTTTATTGGTTTTTTGTTTGTTTGTTTGTTTAAGGTGTTATTTTGTTCTTAGGGGGAGGGGTCAGGGCTGCCGGGGAGTGGGCCCCAGCCCACAAAATGGCTGGGGCATGTTCCACAGGGGGGGATGCACTGGGGCAACCGATCTCAGTGATCACGGGTAGGAGGAGGAGTTACGCTAAGACTAGACCACGTCATTACAGAGGGGGCAGGTTTAGTCGTTGTCTGAGGACTATTCCTGCCTCCGGGTCTGGTCCTGACCGGATGGATACTAGAATCAGCAAGGGATACCCACATGACCTGAAGGTGCTGCTGTGCAATGCCAGGTCAATGATTCATAAGACCACTGCCATCCATGACTTGATCATGGATGGAGGACTTGACCTGGCATGTGTAACAGAGACTTGGTTGGATGAAGCAGATGGGCCTGTCCTTGCCGCTGCTTGTCCACCAGGTTTCTCTTACGCACAGCAACCCAGGTCATGTGGGCGGGGAGGGGGGGTTGCAGTGATTTTTAGGAAGTCATTAGTTTGCACCAGGCGTCCTATTGGGAAGACCCAGTTTTCCGAGTGCATGTTCTGGAAGTTGGGGAATAGGGGCAGTACAGGATTCCTTTTGGTGTACCGACCTCCCCGCTGCACCAAGGATTCCCTGCCCGAGCTGCTTCAGGTCGTGGCGGATGTTCTCCTGGAGACACCTAGCTTGGTCGTCCTAGGGGATTTTAACATCCATGCCGACACGACCTTACAAGGGGCCGCTCGGGACTTCGTGGAAAGCATGGCCTCCATGGGGCTGTCCCTGAATAAGTCTGGCCCAACCCATAGCCGCGGACATGCCTTGGACCTGGTGTTTACCTCTATGGATGTTGGTGATCTGACACTAAGTAAAAGCGAAACGAAAGAAGTGCCATGGTCAGATCACTTCCTGGTGCAACTGGACTTCTCTGCGACCCATCCCCTCTGCAGGGAGGTGGGACCAATTCGGATGGTCCGCCCCCGCCACTTAATGGATCCAAATGGTTTCCAGAGAGTGGTAGGGGATGCTTTATCCCATGTTGATGGCCTTTCAGCTGATTCCCTGGTGGCCCGCTGGAATGCGGAGTTAACCAGGGCTATTGACTGTTTGGCTCCGAAGCGCCCTCTCCGATTGCATGGAGCCCGGACAGCCCCGTGGTTTTCCACGGATCTGAGGGCAATGAAACAATCGTTGAGACGGCTAGAGCGCCGGTGGCGGATAACTCATTCCGAATCTGACCGGACACAGGTTAGAGCTCAACGTCGAGCCTACCAAGTGGCGATAGCGACGGCGAAGAAGAATTTCTTCACCGCCTCTATTGCATCTGCAGAAAATAGCAGCAGGAGACTTTTTCAGGTGGTTCACAATTTAGCGGAACCACCTGCAACATCGGGGCCCAGTATGGGCCACATGTTCTCCTGCAATGATTTTGCAAAGTTTTTTGCAGATAAAATCGCTCAGATTCGGGAAGAAGTAGACTCCACCGTGGGAGCAGGGCCGGGGCGGGAGAGTGCTAGAGTTCTGTCTAGTCAAGTTGAGTGGGATCAATTCCAATCTGTTACCTCCGAGGATGTGGACAGGCTGCTTGGACGAGTGAGACCAACCACCTGTCTCCTGGATCCTTGCCCATCCTGGCTTATAAAAGCTAGCCGGGAAGGACTGGGCGATGGGCTTCGTGGGGTGGTGAATGCTTCCCTCCGTGAGGGAGCCTTCCCAGACCCGCTGAAAGAGGCGGTTATTAAACCGCTTCTTAAAAAACCATCTTTAGATGCGGCCACGATGGCCAACTATCGCCCAGTCTCAAATCTTCCATTCTTGGGCAAGGTGATTGAGCGAGCGGTTGCCGAACAACTCCAGGCACGCCTGGAAGAAGCGGACCATTTGGATCCCTTCCAGTCGGGATTCAGGCCTCATCATGGGACTGAAACTGCCTTGGTCGCACTGGTTGATGATCTCCGGCGGGCTAGAGACAAAGGTGAGAGCTGTTTCCTAGTTCTGCTGGATCTCTCAGCGGCGTTTGATACCATCGACCATAACATCCTTCTGGACCGTCTTGAGGGGCTGGGAGCTGGGGGCACTGTCATACAGTGGTTCCGCTCCTTCCTCCTGGGCCGTGTTCAGAAAGTGGTGGTGGGGGATGAGTGTTCAGACCCCTGGGCTCTCACTTGTGGGGTGCCTCAGGGTTCTGTCCTCTCCCCCATGCTTTTCAACATTTACATGCAGCCGCTGGGAGAGATCATCAGGAGGTTTGGGCTGGGTGTTCATCAGTATGCGGATGATACCCAGCTCTACCTCTCTTTTAAATCAGAACCAGTGAGGGCGGTGAAGGTCCTGTGTGAGTGTCTGGAGGCGGTTGGAGGATGGATGGCGGCTAACAGATTGAGGTTGAATCCTGACAAGACAGAAGTACTGTTTTTGGGGGACAGGAGGCGGGCAGGTGTGGAGGATTCCCTGGTCCTGAATGGGGTAACTGTGCCCCTGAAGGACCAGGTGCGCAGCCTGGGAGTCATTTTGGACTCACAGCTGTCCATGGAGGCACAGGTCAAATCTGTGTCCAGGGCAGCTGTTTACCAGCTCCATCTGGTACGTAGGCTGAGACCCTATCTGCCTGCGGACTGTCTCGCCAGAGTGGTGCATGCTCTGGTTATCTCCCGCTTGGATTACTGCAATGCGCTCTACGTGGGGCTACCTTTGAAGGTGACTCGGAAACTACAACTAATCCAGAATGCAGCAGCTAGACTGGTGACTGGGGGCGGCCGCCGAGACCATATAACACCGGTCTTGAAAGACCTACATTGGCTCCCAGTACGTTTCCGAGCACAATTCAAAGTGTTGGTGCTGACCTTTAAAGCCCTAAACGGCCTCGGTCCAGTATACCTGAAGGAGCGTCTCCACCCCCATCATTCTGCCCGGACGCTGAGGTCTAGCGCCGAGGGCCTTCTGGCGGTTCCCTCATTGCGAGAAGCAAAGCTACAGGGAACCAGGCAGAGGGCCTTCTCGGTAGTGGCGCCCGCCCTGTGGAATGCCCTTCCAGCAGATGTCAAAGAGATAAACAACTACCTGACATTCAGAAGACATCTTAAGGCAGCCCTGTTCAGGGAGGTTTTTAACGTGTGATATTTTACTGTATTTTTGGTTTTTATGGAAGCCGCCCAGAGTGGCTGGGGAGGCCCAGCCAGATGGGCGGGGTATAAATAATAAATTATTATTATTATTATTATTATTATTGTCTGAGAACATATGCTGTATAGCATTTGGCACATTAAATGCCACACAAAACAACATTTTGCATCCAGTGACACAGGGCTTCATTATTATATCACTGAGATAGAGGTTACTTTGAAAGGGAATGTTGCAAAGCTCATCTTCACTTTAACAGCCAAGTATGTCAACTAAATGTAGCTCACTTCTTTGTGTCATTTGGAATTGTTTGCTCCAGAGGCACATACCCAAGATTCATGTTCTCTCTCAATGTGGCACATGGCAATCTATACTGGGCAGGTCGCTCCTTAAGGGAATATTGAATTCATTGTTCTGCCTCAAAGTGCCTTTAGTTTAGGGGGCACAAGTCTGCCCCAGCTGCAGTCCTCTGAGCTGTCTTCAAGGACAGCCTACCAGGGATATGGGGGTGGGGCAGAGAGATAACTCCCTTCACCAACACATGGGGGCAGCCATCTTTTTTCTGCAGAACTACTCAGAGAGGGACTGAATGTCATGGCGTATCACCGCTTCCAGGGACATTTTCAGATGCATTTTTCAAAGTGGGAGGTGGATGCAATACTTTATAACTTCTCCAAGTGGCTAAAAGGAAAAGAAGGGCAGAGGGAATTAAAGGCAGTACTTGGACCACCTTGTAAGCTATAAGAATTGAAGTGTGTGGCAAAAAAAATCCATAAACTGTGGGCTAATTCACATCACTATAATCTGTGCACTGCTCCAGAGAGTATGGATCAGCTACATCTGATCTAAAATTAGGAATGAACAAAATCAGCAAGTGTCCATTTTGTCAGGTGTGCCTACCTTGTGCCCCTGCAGATGCTTCTGGACCACAACTCCCATCCTTCTAGGCCACTGGCTATGCTTGCTGGGGCTGATGGGAGTTGTGATTCAGCAACATCTACAGGGACACAGGTTAGCCCATACAGACTTATGCCTTGAACCAGAACAGAACGCAGATACTTTAAATTATTCCTACAGAGCTATTCACAAGCTGGTGGCTTTTTAATATCTGTCTGATCAACATGATGTCTCACCTGTATCTATAAATCTTTATTACACAAGCCTTAAAAAGGAACAGAGTCAGAACTATTTGTGTGACTCTCGCAACATATAAAACAAATTTCAGGCATTTATCTTTTTCTATTAAAAATCCCCAGTCTCTAAAGGGGAGAATGCTTTTCTTAAAAAAAAGTCAGACATAGGGTTGAAACTGATGAGGACTTAAGGAACACAGAAATTCTGGCCACTTTCCTACTCCATCCTCCTTTAGATGGGTATTGATTATACTCTTATGATTTATTGCTTTGTACTGGAATGTTTTCATTAGGACAAATTGCAGCTCATTCAGAATTCAGAATTGTGTTACTGATCCTGTCTTAAAACTAGTAACAATCTTAAGTTCAGCTCTCCACATTTCCACATGAACATTCATCAGCATTTTAGTGCAAATTTCTCCTGCTGTACACATTTTTGTATAGCATTTTTTCCCTGATATACCAATTTTTGAAAGACAATTTCCCTAATGTAACACATTATTGTATGTTATTTTCACTATATGCATTTTAATGCACACTTCACCCCAGTACATGCAATTTTCTACACATTACTTGGCTGGAGAACTGCATTGCAAAATTCAGAGAAGTGTGAATTTTGAAGGCTGTCTGTATTTCAGTTCGGGTATTGTTTTGGATACTGCAAACCAGGAAGGTTCACCTTTAAATGTGATCTGCATCAAATTTTCCCCCTATCCCACCTTAAAACTTGCCCGTTCACCCAGTAATTTGTTGGCTGCTAAAGCATAGCTTTGTTATAATGTTTTATTAGCTGCAAAAATGTGTGTTTGAAATCTTTAATACGTGGAATCTTCTCTAGTATATTTATACAGTGTGAAATACTCTGGTGTTATTCAAACAAAGGGTATCATAAAAAATATTCTAGATAAATAAGCAAATACTAACATAGTGAACCTTGTCCTGACTCTGTGTAACTATTCATTCTAGCTTTGCCTCTCATCTGTATTGTTATTTTTACAGTGGTACCTTGTTTTGCGACCAGGATCTGTTCCGGAGCCCCGGTCGCTGCTGAAAAGGATGCTGGACAAAGCGCCATGTCTGCGCACGCGCATGGAGCATTTTGTGCTTCTGCACATGTGCTTCTGCACGCTTTAGTGCTTCTGTGCATGCACAAGTAGCGAACCCAGAAGTAACCCATTCCAGTACTTCCGGGTTTGTCACAGACATTTGACGGAATGGGCGCTCCATGAGGCAGACGCTAGACGAGGAACCACTGTACAGATCAGCTTCACTATATGGTTGTTTTCTTTCCTTTTTTTATTTCACATGATATCATGAGTTGGGGGGGGGAGCACTATTGCATAGACACTTGGCTGCCACCAAAATTGCTGCCTGTTTGGCACCAAGGGAGGACAATTTTAGTCTCCTGAGCTTTTAAGTGGATAATTTAATTTCTGCAGTTTCTGGTTTTATTCTACTTCTGATTTTAGCTGTTGTTTGTACTGTTGCATGAATTTCAATGAGCTTGACACTAATTTGCTGGATTTTTTAAAAAATGTATTGCTTGATACCCTGAAGTGTTAGCTGAAAAGCAGCCCAGATTCCTTTTTAATGAATATGAAATAAATAAATAATATAATGTAAAACCATGCACACCTGAAAGCAGACCCAGCCATCTTTAAAAACTTCGCTTTACATGCACTCAAGTGCAAACCCATCAAATAGATCAGGGGAAAGGGAACATTTCTTAGGAAGAGGAACACATTTCCTGTTCAGTAAAACTGGGCAAAGCTACTAATGTGAATTTTACCTTTGTACAGTAGGCTAGTTTTTGCACATACCCTGTCTATCCAGGCAAGCAAGAGGCATTACCTGAATTCAAGGACACATTTCAACCAGGCGAAAATACTCAAAGTGGGAGCAGGACCAGTAAAGAGCATGGCCTGGGAAGACGGGTCATGGCTGTGAAGTGTGTAATCTCAGGAGAGTCCCACAGGTCAGATTTGAAAAGTCTGGAGGGCTGCATTTGACACTCGCCCCCCAGGCCTGCACCCTGCTTTCCCTGAAATAGAAGTTATTGGGAAACATAGTCATTTGTTGTTGTTGTTTTGCTGATAGGATTGAGATAATACAAAGTGCTTGTTTTATAATCAAGAACATGGAATTCACTCTTAAAAAAAGAAATCTGGCCAGGATCCAGGTTAATATCCATAAATTGATCTGCATTAGCAAACCTACCTAAGGGAATACTTGTATTCACTCATTTCTGTAATCGTACAAGAGGCTCATCTGGAATGCTAATGTAATGCAAATATTCCATTTGAGAGCTCAACAATCTTGCCTAGTATTAAATATATGGGGAAGATCACTTTGGAAGCCAATTTGGACAGAATTGCAGGAAATATTTATAAAGTCTAGGTGAATTCTACTTTTTGACATTCAGCAGGAATACTGTCTGGGAGATTCTCCCCTTCATCTATAGCAGCATTTAGAATAAATGCAACGGGCGGCGGGAGGGGGGGGAGTGTTACACAGAACCATACATCTGAAAATACGCAGATCACTCTATTTATGTCTCCATCCATGTACTAAGGGTAAAAAAAAATATTGTGTCCATTATGCCCCTAACGGATCAACCCATATAATGCAGTCTATTACTGAACCAAGTTATATTCTGCTGAAGTGTTGGGGTATTTTTAAGGATCAAAATGTATTGATGCCTGTGGGCATAGTTGCAAACATTCAAAACTGCAGAAGAATGAATGGAGCCTGACAAAGTCATAGTCACCAAACCATAAAGAGTTTGTCTGGCATATTTTGTGGCCTTTAAGGGGCTTGACAAAGCACCTGGCTTCCTTTGTTTTGAACACCTTAGTTCAGTTTTTCACTCCTTTGGGCCAGAAAAGGTTTGCTTAAGTGTGGAGAGAATACGAGATTGCGCTCTTCCTGAATTTGTCTCAATAGGAAGCATAGAATCATTGTTGGCACTGCCATACATTAATTCAGCTGCAGAGTGTTACATTATAATCGTTTTTCTCCTGAAATGAGTGAAAAATCTCTTTTGGCTTTACTGCAATATGTCCGCACAAGGTATTAATCTCTGTAAGATGAAAATCAATGTTGTCACCAAACTGTCCATCCCATTTATTATTTTAAACTGCAGTTTGCTTTTATAATGTACCCTGAATCACAAGCAGTACAAGCAATAAAGTATTGTCATTTAATTTCAGGAGTTAAACCAGCTTATAGTTTTTTTTAGTTTCTACAAAGAGAAAGAGGGCCAGACTGAAGGAACATGCCCAGCAGCAAATGGAGGGCTGGAGCTGTGCCGCTCACCTCACTTCCATCTTGCTTAATCACTGCACTCTGCTGGAATAGAGAGGGGAAAGAGCATGGCAGTCAGGTCAGCAAGGTGCAAACACACCAGCGGAGCCAATCCCGTGTCCTGCCAGCACATTTACAACATGCTAACCTCGCCTCCACCACGACCCTCCTGGCATCCTGCAGCTACTCAGTAATATACAGGTCAGGTGAGCAGAGCAACCCCACCCCACCCCACCATCCATTCTTGAATGGGCCATAACTTTATTTAAAGCAACACTTCAGTAGAAAACACTTAGACACACAGGACTAAGTATGCAAAAATACACTGTGAAAACAGGAGATTCCAAATTGACAGCTGACCAGCAGTGTTAATTTGAAACCATTATATTTCATAAGTAGAGTGCAACCTTGGTTCCTGAACCTAATCCATTCCAGGAGTCTGTTCGATTCCCGAAACAGTTTGGGAACCAAGGCAGGCTTCTGATTGGCTGCAGCAGCTTCCTGCAGCCAATCAGAAGCCACGCCAAGCGTTGGCTTCCAAATAACGTTAGAAAACTGGAACAATTACTTTCGGTTTCTGTTCATTTGGTAGCCAGAACGTTCGACTCCCAAGGCATTAGGAACTGAGGTTCCACTGTAAAAAGAAGGCACTTGCTAGACAGGAACACTTATTTAAGCTTTTCCACATGATCAAGCAAAGCATTCCCTGATTACATTTTATTCACCCACATGCCCTTATTATTATTAATAATAATTTGTTACCTGCCGTACAGCATGAGGTACCATATTATAGTGGCCTGAGTGCACAGGTTAGGAAGGAGGGGACATAACCTTGATGTTGGGAGATCGACATTTTTGTCCACTTCTCCATCTAATGATGCTGAACAGTGGAAGGTTCAGAGCAGATAAAGGCAAGTACTTCACATGCTGTAGGTTTCTTATGTTCTTATAAAACTTGCTAGATATGCAGCTTAGCAGGGGGGGAGGGAAAATCTCCAAAGAGCTTTTTTGAAAAGAAAAGATCCACAAAAAGACAGGGAACAGGGTGATGTGTAACCTTGCTACACTTTTCTAAAAACAAATTTTCCTGGATGAACACTCTAGCACGGGAGTTGCACAGTAGGAGAATACAAACCACATAAGTTGGGGGAGGGAGTATTTTGTTTTTATGCTTTCAAAGCGATGCTTGCAGAAAAGAGGGTTCCATTGCTCATCACTTTATGCATCAGTGACATTCACCTTGCTTGCCATAATGTGTTGATTACACTGTAAACTGACCACACAAAGCATTTCTAGCTCCACCTCTATGACCTAAGAGAATTGAGAGTAGAAAGAAACTGCCCAGGTTTCTTTGCAATTTTATGGCGCACGTCGGAACAGGTGAAGAGTAACACCTGACAAATGCTCAGGATAAAGCATGAAATCCCCTAAAGACCTGGAAGGATATTAAATTCTGATTTAATACCCAATATCTCAAGTCCTTGGTGCACACAAGTCAATGGGAAGGTTTGCAGATTAAAGTGCTTAGCAAAAGCCACTTTTTAGTAGTTCAGTTCCCCCACCCTGCCACATCAGTAGGCATGAGATGAGCAGTTATAAGATTAATAATACCTCAGTTATGATCAGGAAATGTTTATAGAGATGAACAATAACGGAGAAGAGCAGAGAAGGCTAGATAATATTGTTTGGGGAAGTCAAAGTTTTCCTTATAAGGCTACATCGCCTGAGCTCAAGTTTTTAACAGCATCAATAATATTGCATTACCAACCTCCACAGACTGAATGTATCACACCCAGTCCCTAAACTAATTTTCCATTGAGGCATATTCAAAAGGCACAACAAGATCATCTGCCTATAAATATGCCCCAATTCTGGTTCTTTTCTGTCCTTGCAATCTCTTGATTTTCTGCAGTTTTTAAATGTACAGCTTCTGAAGCAAGTGGCCTTGCTATTATAGTAGTATGTGCTCCCCATTCGCCCAAAGACATGTTTGCAGTATCTGCACTTACAGATAAACAACTTCACAGTGGCACCAACTCCAGGGGTCTCTGGGAGCCCGGGCACCCACAAATTTTTTTTTGCTATGGGTGCCCAGCCCCCACCCCCACCGCTGCTGCCACTGGAGCGTGCACCCCGCACTGCACTGCCATTACGTCACGACACGACGTCATGACAGTGTGGTGTGGCATGCATGCGCTAGACACCCACAGTCTGGGGCCCAAGTCAGCACCACTGCAACTAGAGTATAAGTGAGCATAAGTAGAGGCAAGCAGCATTCACACTCCTACCAGGCAGCCAATCTGCTGCCTTGCATCAGATCCCCAGAGGGATGCACCCTAGAATATATCCAGCCTTCAGCTAGTTCTTAGCCTGCTCACTCTGCCTTTGCTCCCACAGTATAAACCACAGTATTGTTGCACATCACCCCAATCTCCAAGCAGTGTGATTTTCCAGGGGTTCCAGATGCTTACCCAGGGTTTGTGTTTCCTTTGGAAATAGGCACAGCAAAGACTGTAGTGTCTTTATGATCTATGGTTTATTTACACATAGATACAACCTGAGCCTATGATGGAGGGGTTCACAGCCTTAACATCCCCAAAGTGTCTTGTTTCTCCCATAGCCGCAGCCTTGGATTTAAAAAGACATTGAACATTGTTCTTGAACTGTAGGTGGGTGCCCACGAGGCAAGACACAGTGATAACAGCAAGAACCTTTATTGAATTAACAGAACTAGACAACAGGGGCAAAGTAACTGCTTATATACATTTCTGAAGGCCTGGGCCACTCCTACTCCCAATGTGATTGGCTGTCTAAACTTCCAAACTGCGAATCATAACTCAGAGTTTAAGGGCCAATGGCAGAGGCCCAAATCCTGAAATATTCTGTGACTGGGTATCATGTATCTCTAATCAGAACACAGTGGCTCAGAATCCTTAGTCCAGACTCAAGCTCAGGCAAACACAGGCCACTGAATACATAACGGTTCTGTCTCTCTGTCTTCTCCCAGCTTGCTGCTTTACATCTGGCCCACATCACAGCAAACTCTGCTCTCCACTCTGGCTTTGTTTACTGAGGGAGGGGACCACAGCCATTTGCCACCTCTCACCAAATCCCTAATCCCCCTTCACTTCACCAGGAAGCTATTTTGGCTATTCCAGGAATTAGGGCTTGATTAGCTTTTAACAGTTGCTGGATCGAGGCGAATGTTAAAAAGTTTCTGGCATACAACTTAACACACATACCCCAAACTCACAACAGTATTAACCACACCAGCATGTAAGCAGCAGTGCCTTAGCTGCTGGGAGGTAAGATGAGTGGTACCCCACCATCAGCTACTGTCAGTTTCATGGATAGTTCCCAGAGTTCCATGCTGATTTTCAGAAATCATTTGTGAACTCTAAGTTTATCTGCTGCCCCCTAAATCTTACTGGGATTCTTGTTCTTCCCTTTCACTCATGCAATTATTCCTCTTCAAACTGTGCTCTGCTCTTTGAATAAATCTGCCTTATACTCTGCTTTCAGTAGAATGTTTTGTTTTAGTTTATTTTTCTGCAGCGAAGTACCTTTAACTGTGTAACAGAAGAAGCACGGTAGATAATAATATGACATAAAAATGCATTGACCGGAAAAGCAGGCACTGATATCCTTCACTGAATGAAAACCTTTCATTTGTCCAGTTATGATTGGCCTGAAGCCCAGCAAAAGAGGGACAGAAATCATTTGTTTCATCTCTCTAAATATTATATTCAAAGTGGCTTGCAACCAGTTAAAACAGCATGAATATTAAAATCAATACAAATCATCCTTTAAAAAACAAAACTTTGTAGCAACAGCATTCAGATTTTACCATTCATACAGCACAGCAAACAGAAATCGCGAACCTGCTGAAACAAATAAATATATGTCCAAATGCAAGTAGAAAATGCCAGGCGGAATTGCCAGGGAGGATGTTCCATAATCTTTGTGCCATCATGGAGGAGGCCATGCCTCTCATATCCACCAGACATGTATTTAATGGCAACAGGGCAATAGATCAAAGCCTCTGAAGCTGACCTTAACACTCAGAGCAGGTTCACACAAGAGAGAGCAGTTCTTAATGTGTCCTTGTCCTAGCTATAGAAGAAAAGCCATTGGGTTTTGCCACTAGGGGGAAAGGGGGGCATGCTACAAGGTAAAATGGATACAGTAGGTATTGGTTCTCTCCAAGAGCCCATGCAAGATGGCCTCTTCTCAGTCGGTCACATGCTGCAATTTCTAGGACTCTTTGGGGGAAACCATGACAATTATACTTCTATTCAACCCATGTAGGTTTGTAGTGTAGAGCTGTCTCAGTTCAAAAGCACTGAATAATTCTTTACCAGAGGGCTTTTAGCACAGCCACCCTTTTAAAAAGTTAATTTAATAATTTCATTTTGAAGAACCGTTTCATCTTGATTTTAACCCTTTCTTTTTGCAAATCTTTCATCTTTGTTGCTATAGAACCCTGTTAATGTTCTCTACTCTGGAATGTTCGTGTTTATTTTAGGCATGATGAAATCATTTCACTGCTGACTGTTCATCTCAGTCCATGAAGCTGCTAAATATCTGATCTGAAAGGAAGGCTGAGAGAATTAATGCAGCATACAAAAATAAAATTACGAACCTAACAATTATAAGTCCTAATTCCAGACAAGACTTTATGGCACACTTGGAGAAACAAAAACAAAATAGAATCCCAGGTTTCACTTCAGTTGAATCTCCCCTTAAGTTATTGCTCATTTTCTCCTGCAAGCTGTTCTCTGCCTGTGATTAAAAGTGTGTATAACAGAGATTTAAGAACCTTTCACAGTTTTGCTTATCTATTAAGGCACAAAGGTGCCTTACCAATAGTTGCTCAGGTTTTGTTTGTTGTTTTTAAGCATTTGAGCAGAACAGTTTAACTCCTTAGCAGTCAAAAAGGTATATCAGGGAACAGAAACCAAATGAATGGTATTTTTTGTAGAAAAGCTTTCTGAAGCATGGAAGTAACGTTTAGACCTTGATTAATGAGATTACCAAAGGAAAGAGAGGGAGAGAGGGCATGTGTGTCACATTTATTCTGTCTCTTTTTATATCAAACATGCTGTAAAGACCAAAAGTAGGTACAAACATATAAAGAGAAATGTTCAGTTTTAGTCCATTATTCAAAGGACAGTAAAGAAACCAGTAGGATATAAAAATGAATTATGATTTCTTTCACTTCAAAGTTACTGAATGTTCAAATCTAGTAAAAAGCATTTTTTAAAAAAAAATCATTTAATAAAATGGTGTGGGTGATCCAGTCTTTTTCTTCTTTGGATTTTCCTATACTGTCTGGTTCATGAATATATTAAAAACCAGGATGGCAGGTGCAAAAGCAGACAAGGCTTTCACACATTTGCCATTTCGGTAGAAGAGGGGATTCTTGCCAATTTGTCATGCAAAGAGGTGAAAAGCTGCTTCAGCTGATTTGCCCTCTTCTATCATAATATTAAAGGTACAGAACACCTGTCCAGTCTGCATCTGGTCATTTTACTAAAATATCATTATGTTGCTTGGGAAAGGAAGTCAGTTACTTCATTACCAAAATGATATCTTTTCTGAACAGAAAGTTTCCCAGTTTAATTCTTGTCTAAACGGATAGTCTCAAGCATACTGGTTGGATTTATGTTAGCAGTTGCCAGGTTACTTGTAGCAAAAGGGTGTGAACAACTGTTCACTGTAAGCATGGCATCAAAAATTATGATGCTTAGAAGTGACAGAAAAGCTTGCCTCATTATCATATGAGACTAATCAGGAAAACCAGAACCAGACACAATTTTCCCTTTACTATTTGGCATAGTTTTGTGCAACTAAAAAGGAGGGAGGTTGCCACCATTGTATCTCCACAGTACATTTACCTTACAAAGGGTACATATGTTCAAGAACCTTTGGCACAACCTTCCCCAGCCTGGAGCCCTCCAGATGGACTACAATGATGGCTGGGGCTGATGGAAGTTGTAGTCCAAAGTATCTGAAGGGCATCTGGGTGGGGGAGGTTGTGCTTGAACAGGTCTACTCTTTGTAAGGTAAATTGACTGTGCTTTCCAATAAAAGCAATAAGATGTCTGCTGATTTTGATTGTGTATTTGTGTTCTGTGAAAACAATGATCTGAAATGTTTTTCATCTATGTTTATAATACTGTTTATGAAATGAGTGTTCCTTGCATAAACCATGGCCTTACTAGGGGAACCTACACAAGCCCCACCATCAATCTCAGCCCTTACAGAAATGCTGAGTATTTATTATGAGGTTCAGAGCTTCTCAAGTTCATTTTGTTTGTGTCTTATTTAAACATGATGTCAGGTTCTGCAGTGTACAATTCACAAGTGTAGCCTCTGCCATGACTAATCTACAGTTAAAGGCTTGCTGTTCCAAAATCTCATTGCTGTAGATTGAAATGGACTAGCATTTTGTGTAAGTATTTTCCATAGATCCTTCAGCGCTTTATTAACTGACACTGAAAAAAAATGAAAGGAAATTTTTGCTGGAGAGTTTCCAGAGAATCATTTATAGTCAAGTCAACAAGAAGTCAGTAAATGCCATAAGATTAGAGTTTATGCATTTTGCACATAGCAGGATTAATACTGGACCCATGGCAAACACTTTAAAAGTACTATGAACTTATCATGGAAGCTGTAATACAATGTAAGGATATAGGTGGTATCTCAGGTGTAGGATAGACTGCCAAGGTGCAACCTAGAGATTCACTCTGTCCCTTTAAGCTATCTTAGGCCCAATATTTCCCTGGTCCTTTTTGTCCATTTTCTATCTCTGTCTTTCTCATTAGTTGTACAGACAGGATGAAAGTCATCTCCTGCATAATTGTTAATTTTAAAGGGACAGAGTAAATCTCCAGGTTGCTTCTGGCAAACCTATCAACAGGACCCAAAAGAGATCACACTGGGTTTGGTATTTTCCATGCACAGACATACGCCTCTCTGGGGAAATGAAACCTCAGCTCAGGAGCTGAGTCTCTAAACGTTAGCTGACCTTAAGGAACAGTGGACCATGGAGCCCATATCAAAACCTGCTGGGCAGGAGAGGATTCCAGGGCAGGGAGAGGTGGCCCTGTCCACTCACTCTCTTTGGAGGCAGGAACAGGCTGGCGAAAGGTAAAGGAGTCTCATGATGGCCAAGAACAGCTCCTGGTCATCATGAACCTTTGGGGAAAAGATCTTGGGGTGGTTCAGGCTGCTCTCAGCCATCATGATTTTGAAATGCCTGGCTATTTATTTATTGTATGCCTTAGTCATCCAACAATTTATGTTCTCTGGACAACGTACAGCACAATAAAAAGGATTAAACTATAAAATACAATTCTAAAAAAAACAGCAATAAAGAAATCAATATGAAACAGAAAGAAAACTCAAATAATACTAGCATTGAACAACCATTGTATCGAAGGGTCAGCTTTAAAAGGCCTGTAAGAATTTTTTAAAAAACTGGCACCAGAAGAACTATCATAAGACTTGGCTAGATGTTGGGTTATACCAGGCTTCTCTCCCCTTAAAGGACCAGGAAGGTATGTGTTTTCTTTCATGCTGTCTAGAGATCAAGATTTGCTCCCCCAACACTGATCCCACATGATCATTGAATGATTGTAAATAAGAAGGTTATGACCAAATTTAACCTCAGGCTCAGTGACCCCTTCTTTCTTGCTAGCTGCAAGAACTCTGTTGCCACAAACCTTATTCAAATGAACAAGATACAGCCTTGTGATTTGTCATGATGTTTTGAAGAACCCACATATCTTTTGCTTAAAATAATGAGAGCCAGTCTGAAAAAGTTCAGACTGTATGAATTGCCATGTTAGATCATCAGACCAAATGTCCAGGTCATCCAGCACATTCACAAATAAGCAGGGCAGTTTGGAAATCATCCCCACCCTTGTTTCTTTCCAATGTTTGGTCATCAGAGATAGCCTACCTGTGAACGTGGAAGTTGTGGTTCGAGGACCCGATCCCCGCGTAGTGGAATGAAAACGCAAGGACACGTGATATAAGGTTAATGGGCAAGAAAAGGCCACAACTTTATTGATTACAGCAAGTGAAAAGGTATTGGCTTAGGCATTGGATTACGTCAGCTGACTCCACCCCCTCAGAGAGGGGTGAGTCTAAAACAGGGGGGTTTATTCACCAGTAGGTAGAGCCTGTTGCTGCTAATCCAACTATAAGCTCTCCCCTGATGCCACCGAGGGTCGTGCCATGGCCTCCCGCCACGCAGGCATCAGACAGAATACACGACCCCCGGATTCCTTTAACGGAATACCCAAAATTGAAGGCGCAGGCGATGGCCACACCTAGCCCTTCGACACACCACAACACATTATTCCAATGCCTAACCGCCACCCGAGCCCAAAAGGCTCACCGCCAATACCCTCACAGCTGTAACCAATCCCTGATGCTGCTGATGATGCTATTTAACCAAATGAAAAGTGAGGCCGGAAGGCTGGCGCCGCAGCAATTTAGGCTGCTAAACACGCCCCCTCGCAGGCACCTGGTTGGGTGCCTGCCCGTGGGCGTGGGCACCAGCCAGGTGAGTGGGAGGCAGGGGGCTAACGCCCCCTGCTTGAGGCGGAGTCCGGCTCCCGACCACAACCACTCCCCTCTCTTGCAGGAGGAGAGTCTTTCTAGTCTAAGCTAATGCCACTGAGAAAACTCTCACACCCATTATTAAAGCCACATATGTTGCCATCAGATACATCCTAGCCAGATTAAATGTATAAAAAATAACCCACCCCCCTTTTAAAAAAATTCAGAAGAAAAGCAATCAAGCATAGCAATATTGTTACAACTGATCGCATAGATTAAAAGCAAAAGGTTGCTCATTTAACTACAGTGCTACTTCAACATGAACTTGTCTGAAATTTCCATGTGAATGAGATTGAGAGTTTGATTGCCCAATATCAGGTCAACCATGTAATGCTAAAGTCAGTTGCAGCTAATAGAAATTTATCACAGTCAGCTGTTCTATTAATGGCTTGCCAGATGTTGTTTGCAGAGCTCTCTCTCTCTCTCTCTCTCTCTCTCTCTCTCTCTCTCACACACACACACACACACACACACACACACACTGCAACCAAGGTGTGCCAAATGACATTTTGCTGAGAACACCATCTGCTCTATCTTCCTGTCCTCTCTCTTTGTCTTTCAGAAGGCAAAGACTGGTGGCAGATTGCATTTTCTTGGGATTGTAGCACCAGATTACCAGCCTGAAAGGCCACCATAACTTCTTCTTTTTTTTCCAAGTGATTTTTTATTGTTTTCCTTACATATTCTTTTCCAACGAATTGTAATAGCACCATACATTCCCTTTGACTCTGCCAAGTCACGACCCCCCTCCCTCCCCACAACTGGTATATTTATCCTCTTTCCATCACACACATCATTCTCAAATTAGTATTATTATACATTGGAGGTATTATGTGAATCCTGCTAGTGTCTTGACCTCTTTACAATTCTTCTTTAAATATTCAATAAATTTACTCCAGTTATTTTGGTATCTTTGATCTCCCTGGTCCCGGATCCTCCCTGACAGTTTGGCAAGTTCTGCATATTCTGTCAACTTCGCCTGCCACTTCTGTATAGTTGGTATATCTTGTACTTTCCATCTTTGGGCCAGAAGGGTCCTCGCGGCAGCTGTAGCATACATGAACAAATTTTGATCTTCTATTTTAATTTCTGTTCCTATTAAGCCTAATAGACATGCTTCCGGTCTTTTGGGGAAAGTATATCTAAATATTTTTTTGAGTTCATTATAAATTGCTTCCCAAAATTTTTTTACCTTATCGCAGGTCCACCACATATGGAAATAGTCCCCATCTGCCTTTTTACATTTCCAACACTTTCTTTTTTCCTATACATTTTAGCTAATTTTACTGGCGTCAAATGCCATCTATACATCATTTTTAGCAAGTTTTCCTTTAAAGCCATGCATCCTGTGAATCTCAAACCCTCCTTCCATAATCTTTTCCACGCATCCAATTCAATGTTATGCCCAACATCAATTGCCCATTTTATCATTGATTCCTTTACTTCTTCATCTTTTGTATACCATTCTAGCAATAAACTATACATTCTTGATAAAATTTTATCTTTACAGTCTATTAACTCGATTTGGAATTTCGTTTTATCTTCGAACCCATTTCTCTTTTTGTCTTCCTTTAATAAATCACTGATCTGATGGTATTGCAGCCACCCTGTTAACATCTTTTCAATTTGGTCGTATGGTTTGAGCTTTATCCCTTGGGCTGTTTTCCTAGTAATATCCTCATATGTTACTCTTTCCCCTTCCATGTTTACTTTTTTTGTTGTCAGCACCTCAATTGGTGATATCCACCACGGTGTCTTTCTTTCCAGGAGGTTTTTATTCCGATCCCATACTTCATATAAAGATTTCCTAATCACATGGTTTAGAAAACCTTTATGTACCTTTACTTTGTTGTACCATAGGTACGAATGCCAACCATATCTATTGTCATGGCCCTCTAGATCTAATAGGTCAGTATTTTCTAAGGTCAGCCAGTCTTTTAACCATACCAAGCATGAAGCTTCATAATATAAAGTCAGGTCTGGTAAATCAAAACCTCCTCTCTCTTTCTTATCTACTAGTATTTTTATCCTTGGCCTTTTCCCCTGCCAGACAAACTTCGCTAAGTTTTTTTGCCAATTCTTAAATTGTCTTATCCCTTTTACCACTGGTATTGCTTGAAATAAAAATAACAGTCTAGGTAGTATATTCATTTTTATCACAGAGATTCTGCCTAATAGTGACAATTTTAGTCTACTCCATATATCCATATCTTTCTTAATTTCTTTCCATACCACCTCATAGTTGTCCTTGTACAGGTTTATATTTTTTGTTGTCATCCAAATTCCTAAATTATTTTTTTAGCTATCGCGATTCCTGAGTCTACTTGTAATTCTTCCATCTCTTCTTTCTTCAAATTTTTTGCTAGCATTTTCGTCTTGTTTTTGTTAAGTTTAAACCCTGATACCTTCCCAAACTCTTCCATTCTTTTTATTGCCTCTTTCACACTTTGTCTTGGTTCTTCCAACGTTAAGACTAGATCATCTGCGAAGGCTCTTAACTTAAATTCTTTTCGTCCCACCTTAATACCTCTGACTTCTGATGATTCTCTTAGCTTCTTATTCAAGACCTCTAGGACTGTAATAAATAGCAAGGGAGACAAAGGGCATCCCTGCCTAGTACCTTTAGTTATCTCAAAGTTATCTGATATGTTGTTATTAATTATTAACTTTGCTTTTTGGTCCGAATAAATCGTGTCAATACCTCTCAAAAAATTTTCACCAATTCCTAGTACTTTTAAGTTTTCTTTCATGAAATGCCAAGAAACATTATCGAACGCTTTTTCCGCGTCTATGAACAACAGTACTGCCTGTTTCTCATTTCTGACTTCAAGATATTCAATTATATTTATCAGGTTTCTTACGTTGTCCCTTAGTTGCCTCCCTGACAGAAAGCCTGTTTGGTCCTTGTGTATCACCTTATTTAACACCATTTTTAGTCTATTCGCTAGTATATCCGCAAATAGCTTATAGTCGTTATTCAATAACGAAATTGGTCTGAAATTTTTTACATCTAATATATCCCCCTCTTTCTTCAGGATCAGTGTAATATAAGCTTCTTTCCAGGTGTTTGGCATCTTTCCTTCTCTTAAGACTTTATTCATTACTTCAGGTGTCAGGTATTGCGATAGTGTTTTATAATACTTTGCTGAGATACCGTCCGGTCCTGGGGCCTTCCCTATTTTCATTCTTTTTATTGCCTTCGTGACCTCTTGTTCTGTTATCTCCTGGTTAAGCATTCTTTTTTCTTCTTCTGAGATTTGATGTAGTTTATGGTCATGGATATACTTTTCTATTCTCTTATTGTCTTCTTTATCTTTCCTATAAAGATCTCTATAGAATCTCTGAAATACTTTTCTAATTTCTTCCGGGTCCTCAATCATTTTATCCCCATCTTTTATTTTACAAATTGTGTTCTGTTTTTGTCTTGCTTTTATTTGCCAGGCCAAGAATCTCCCAACTTTGTTGGCCGACTCAAAAATTTTTTGTCTCATGGTTTTTATTTTCCATTCGATCTCCTGTCCCACCACCATGGAGAACTGAGACTGCAACATTTTTATATTTCGTTTTATTATTTCATCTTTAGGTTTTGTTATTAGCTGTTTTTCGTTCTCAATGAGCTGGGACAGGATCTCCTCTTTCTTCTTCTCTCTCCCTCTTTTCTGGAAGCTGTTTTTTTGAATCAGGAAACCCCTTATCACCGCTTTGCTCACGTCCCAGACCGTTTCAATTGGTGTTTCTTTGTTTAGATTCCATTTAAAATAGTCTGTTATTGTCTCTTTTGCAGTTTCCACTACTCCACCATAACCAGCTAAGAATAAATTAGCTGAACATGTAGACTGATACTTAATATCTGGAGAATAAGTGGGGCAAAGGTGAAAAGAAATGCAACAAAAACATAAATAGGTACTATTTTCTGAACCTCACTGCAAACACCAGGTTCTACATTTATACACCTTCAGTTGGGGATGGGAATCTGAACACATTGTTCCTTCAAATTTAAACAGCACATATATTTTTTGCAAGTCCCTTGACCCCAAGCAAAGTACTGAGAAACTTTTAAAAAGTAAAACTAGTATTTCCTATCTAGAATTCATAAAGCTGTGGAAGCTTTGAATTATTTGTGCCCCTGCTGAGCTGCACTAGATATCTCTTAAGATGTATTGGCTAAGCAGGTTTTTTAAAAACCATGCATCAATATGAAATGAAGATGATTCCCAAATATATCAGTTCACCCAGTTCTCCTGTGTGTGAAAAAGTTGATTCGCTCCCAGGGAAAGGGGACTATTTTTAGAAAAACCAAGAAATGGGCCCTTTTAGTTTGGCCACATATTATAACTGCTTGGCTCCTTTTGTCTCCCTGGGCTATTTTTACGCTAAGCCTGCTAGTGTGGTGAAGTGGTTAGACAGGGGTTGCCATCCTTTTAGGACCAGGGGGCACATTTTGACTTCTGAGGGGGGATTCTAGCCACAAAATGGGTGCCATGGGGTGTGGCATAACACAAAATGGCTGCCATCAAGGGCATGGTGTAACACCAGAGCTTTTTTTCAGCTGGAACTCACCAGAACTCAGTCCCAGCACCTCTCAGGTGCTCTGCCTGCACCTCTTTTTCTAGAAAAATAACACTGCATAACACATTATAGAAAATACCATCTTGGTAAACTTCCCCCATCACCATAACTGTTTTTCTTTATGAGAAAAGATAACCTGTCGAAGTTGTTGTTGTTTTGTTGTTTACACCCCACCCACCTGTCTGGGTTTCCCCAGTCACTCTGGGCCGCTTACAGCATATATAAAACTTAGTAAAACACCAAACATTAAAAAGTAGAGCAGGAAAGGTGCTTTGAAAGGGGCAGGGAAAACAGCAGCAATTGAAACCCTATCACTTGGTGTCAAAACAACTCACTTATCCATCACAGCTCTGACTTCAATAATCTCTGGCTAAAAACTCTGACAGACAGAAGTAGCCAGGCTGGCTCATTTCACAGAAATTACTTAGAAAGCTACCTACACATTTTGCTTTGTAACTTTATTTGTAGGAGGGATAACAACTTACCGGTACTTTTAAAAAAATGTACACTCAGAGTCTGGGGCTCCTGCCTGCGGGTATCAACAAAGGCCTTTGCAGGTGTCATGATGCTGACAGGCACTGAGTTGGTAACCTCTGGAAAGTTGGACTAGGGCTTACAGACCAGAATGCAGATCCCTACTCAGCCATGAAGCTCATTAGATAGGCTTGGGCCAGTCACAGTCTCTCAGCTTAACCTACTTCAGAGAGTAGTTGTGACAATAAAAGGGAGAAGGGAAGGACTGATATTTACTTTTCCTTATTAAGAGAGGATAAGTAAGTGCAAATTCAGAAAATCCCCATGGAACAGTTCTCTTGAGACTACATCAGTTCAAAATGCTGATAGGAAGCTGTATCCCTTGAGTTACTCTTCCATGGCCAAAATGTCATGCCAATGTCCTGCTGTCATGTCAAGAAGATGAATTCTAACCTAGCTTTCTTCCTAATGAGCTCCTTTTCTATGTGGAGGATTTTCCTGAACAAGTATTCAGAGCTGAGGTTCCACCTGCATATAAATGGTACAATCCAAGTAGAAGCATGGGGTTGCTGAACACGTAGCTTGGCTGTTGCATTACTGCTTATGCATTCATAGCGGATCATAATACTGTAAATTATATTTTATTTCTCTACTGATTTTCATAGCAAGAAACAAACAAACACAACAGCATCCTTCCAAAGATAAATGTATTTCAGACTTGAAAAAAAGAGTTTGCTTTCCCCGCATCTTTAGAACGCTGGGGAAATAATAAATGCACACCACTTTCTCTTACTTCTCATTGTACACAGAAAGCAGATAAGCTCCTGTAGACATATGCAATATGCATTAGCAACCTTTACACACTGAGAGATAATTGGTATTGTTCTTATTAAACAAATCCAGTTGGTAGGCATGGTTCTCCACTCAGCCCAGCAACTTCCTAGACTGACTTTAAAGAAGCACAAGGCATATCTGCCTTCTTCTCATATCCAGCTGAGACCAATGAGCATTTTGCTGTGCTCCTGAGAATGAGATTCATTAGCAGCGAATAGTCGCTTCCCCCCAAACTGGATGTAAATGCTGATGCTGAATCACAAAGCAATTGTTGTCAGAATAAACTTGTGGGTAAGGATTCTGTGACTTGATTGTGGCGTTTTGTGGTTGTTGTTGTTGTTGTTGTTTTTCATTTGTTAAGATTGGATCCCAATTGAGCTTCCTCTGGAGCAACAGAAAACAAATTTCTGTCACATTTCAAATACCTGAAGATGGTTATTATATTGCCTCTTTGTCATCTCTTCTTCTCCAGGATAAACATACCTAGTTCTTCATAGGTCTTGATCTCCAAGCTTTTTGATGCCTTTGACACCCTTCTCTGGAGATGTTCCAGTTTGTTAATAACCTTCTTAAAGTGCAGTACCTAGTACTGGACCCTCTTATGAGTTTTCTGGGGACATCTAGCTGGTCACTGCAGGGACAGAACAGAGAACTAGATAAGCATTTGTTGTTTGATCCAAGAGGACAGTTTTTATGTTCACCCGTGTCTAGTTCATTTTACATATTTTTTGTGAAAATATGAATTCCTATATATTGTTGATCCAAAGCTTTGTGGATAGGCTGGATAACATTTCCCATGCAGTACAGAAGATTATTAAAGTTCAGATAATCTTATTTATGGATTATTTCACCACTTTGATATGTTGTTGATTCCTATTTTCTTTTTCTGCACAAGTCCACAAGACTAGGTTAGCAAATCATTGCTATGATAAAATAGGACTAAATCCCTAATAGACATATTTTGTGTTTATCCATTTTTATAACTCAAATGAGTGAAAAATGAGAACATCTCTTCAGCCTGCTAGTGATTAAAAGTGATATAATTCATTGGCGCACGATTCATTAAACAGAATATATCTAGGAGTCTTGGATTTAGGTGTGCTTTGATCTGGTTCAAATCAAGTCCACCAAATTAGACTGAAAATAATTGGAAGGTTAAATATTTAAGCACTGTTATCAGGTGTTTTTTTAAAGGGAGTAAAACTGGCTTCCACATGAGACAGTAGGCATTTTGTCCATAAAATGTACAATATTCATTACAGGAACATAAGAAGCTGCTTTATACTATCCAGCTCAGTAATGTTTATACAAACTGGCAGAGACTGGCTACCCAAACTGCCTTCAGACTTCAAAGTCTTTCCCAGCTCCATCAAGAGATGCCAGAGACCAAACCTGGCATATTTTGCAAGCAAAGCAGAGACTCTACCATGAGCCTCACCTTCCCCATTTCTCAAAGCTGAAGCAGCTGAAATGAGGTGGAACATCATAAGCCAATCCGTTTGCTAAATGGTGAGTTAACAAGCCAGTAATTAAAACTTTAAAATAAATACATACGATATTTGGTGCTTTATGCCAAAATGCAGGATAAGAGTAGGTTATAAATAAATAAAAACTTAATTGGCGGGTCCTCAGCTATCACGAGATTGAAAGAGAGGGCCATGTAAGATTATTACCTTGAAACCTTAATTTTTGTAATTGTTTTGCTGGCAAACTACAGATATAGAGCTCATGGGTCGCTCATTTATGGATTTGGCCCAAGTTAATTTTGAAGGTGTTATGTACTGAGTTGAATAGGATCCAAACTGCAGCAGTCTGATTGGTCCTAGAACAATAGGATCCAAAAGGCAGCAGTCTGATTGGTCCTAGAACAATAGGATTCAGAATGCAGCAGTCTGATTGGTCCTAGAACAATGCAGCAGTATGATTGGTTGGCAGGAACTACCCAATCATGCTCCAGATAGAAGTGAATCCACAACCTGATTGGCTTACAGTAGAATTCCGGAATTAGCCAATCAGGTGCAGCCCATTGTGTAAATAACGTATATAAAGCAGATACTTTGAGGGGACATTCATTCATTCCTCCTCACCACTATGAGCTGAATAAAGAGCATGAAATCACTTTGCGACTCTGAGTATATTTCAGAAGGAGAGACCCAAAAAAGATCTTAACTGGCTGTGCTGATTGTCTGGAGCGCAGACAACGTGAGGCTTCTTAACTGGTTTGATTCAACTGCTGTCCAGGAGACATCAACCCCAAACAAGTGACCTTTAAAAGCTTGAGGCAGGTTATCCTATGGCATTCAATCGCTTTGTAGCAGGTGGCCTAGTGTGGTGGCATCACTCACCTGGCCTCCAGTCAGTTGCGTCACTGCTGGTTACCAGGCAGTAAAGGGGGAGGTGTGAGGCAGTAGCAAGGTGGGTGTGGTGAAAACTCACTGGCAGAGTCAATGTGCGACTCCTGCTGGTGCTTTTGCAGCTATGCAACAGCCTCATCCCTCCCTTCTACTTCCTGGGAAGCAGCATCAACCTGAGCAACCAGAGGATCAAGTGAGTGACAGAGCCCCACCAAGTCCTCAGCATTACTACTAAAAGTGGTAGTATTACCTGCATTTCAGTAGATAGGTTTTTCACATTGTTTTAATTCCATAGTTAGTTTAATTACTTTTACACAATAATATTTTGTATGTTTTTAACTATGTGTGTTTTATTTGTATTTGTTTTAATTTTTGTGAGCCACCTTGAAAAGTTGGGATTTAAAGAAATCATGATATCATCATGTGGCTTGGACCACGTGCTAAAAATCACCTGGAGCTATTGTTCTACAAAAACACCTGTCTCTGCTTATGACCTATTGTGATGGGGATTTCTCAGGTTGATGTGGGGACAAAGTTAATGTGTCGATTGCTTTGCTGCAAAGTGAGGACTTTGGTTGCAAATCTACCTGGGAATTGCTATTATTCATCATTCTCTCTTTCTCCCATTCATTCCCAGTCCGGCTTCTGTGGATGAGGGGCAAATCCAACTGAAAAAATCATACTCTTTGCACATTCACTCGTTATGGAGTTTCACATAATTAATGGCCACTTATAAAAACACTCCCACTCACACACACACACACACACACACACACTGCTTTTCACACAGTGTGGCAAGGATTCATATTTGAGATTCCCAAATTAAATCTACCATACTAATGCTGCAAATTAGCCTTGGAAATACCAGTTCTAAAGCAAACATTACATCTTACAAAGTAGGCTTCCGCAGTACCCTAATTTTGTCTCTGGAGCATTCAGTTCAAAAATTCAAAGGTAATTCCCTAGCAAAACTGCAGTCTACAGATTTAGACCCCCTGTAGATCCTCGTCCCCCTTAATTATTTGTCTCATTTCTAGTCATCCTCAGTCTCATCAGAGAGATTGGGCTGAAATGGACTGATAAGGATAGATACCTTGAATCAAAAAATGTCTCTTTACATATCACTAAGGCCTGACTAGGAGGGGTGTGCTAGTGGTGGGTGGAACTGCGAAGGAATTTCAGCATAATCATCCTCACTAAACTAACCACAAAGAGCAAAATTAAAAGCTATGTAGTCAGAGGTGTCAAAGCCCAAATGTTTCAGAAGATTGTTACACCTGCTTCTGCTTCTTTTTAAAAACTCCTTTCTGCATTCACTAAAGTTGACAAGTTTGGACTTGTGCAAACCCACCTGTAACAGGTGCACCACCCTAATACAAGCCCAGCTGAGGAACTCCTACAAAGCTAGCGTGTGCCTTTGGGATCTGAGACTGCCCTGGGGAACTGTCAAGAGGCACCACATTGCTAATAGGTCGTGCATCTGGAAGCCCATCTTGCTGCATCAGAGTAACCACTGATTGGCGATGGAGGAAATACTCCTGGACTATGTTGTTAGAAGGAGCGCAGAAGAGATTTTCTTTTTCTTTTTAAGGAGCTTTTCTCAAGGGGGATGCTAGGAAACAGCTCAAGATACCTTTGTTTCCTGATTCTAGCTCCTCATAATTGGGGGGGGGATGTGTCCCACTAGGTGCCTCGGACATCTGGCCTCCTGCACTCTCCCAAAGCCCCTTCCCTCTCCATCCCTGCTCTGGGCATCAGGCTGATAGAGCAGAGTGAACCATCCCTGCTCTGCATGCCCCATTGGCTTCCATACTGGTCACATAGGAAGTGAATATACTACCTTAGGGCACACTATGCCTGCTGACTGCGCTAGTAAGGCAGTGGAAGAGCTTTCCGTTTCACCAGACTGTGACTTCTGAAGAAAGGCCGTTTGGGGGGTTTGTTTCCCCCCCCCAAAAAAAAAATGTGAATTTGGTTAGATGCAAAAAAGAATTGAATTTTGCTCCCATCCCTACCAGAGAGAAAACTAGAAGGATTTTATTTTTTATTTTTTTAAGGTAGAAACTAAGGGAGAGAAAGCTTTGAGTTAGTGAAGCATCTTGGGGAATTGATCTCTTCAGAAATCTAATACAGGATTAGTAGTTCTGCTTTAGAAGCTGGTCATTCTTGTGTTTTTAGTATGCAGTACCTATTCTGATAATCTTCATACAATTTTAGATAGAAATTATGTAGCAGGAAATGTAATTGGGGGACCTGCAACAGGAGGTGGTACAGACATAACAGATAAATTCCTGAGTTACTTCAGAGCCATTATAGCTCCACATTTTAATCCCCATGCCCTGCTATTTTGTTATATTGGGGAACAACAGAGATGTGCATTCATTATTCCATTTCATTATCCAATGTGGAGTAATCCAGGGAGGCAGCTTTGTTACCAAATGTAGTAAAGACCTCACTGTAAGGGCACTTCTGTTTGTCCCATGATTTATCCTGTTTCCCCCTGATTTCTAGGCATGGATCTGATAGTTATTTGTTTTTTGTTTTTGTCCCACTCCTTTCCCCAGGAAGACCCAATGCTTACTGCTGAATTGGAACAAACATCAGTCTGCCAAAAAAAATACCCAATTTACATTTGTTCCAGTTCAGCAGTAAACATTAGCGGCAGGATGGGGGGGGACCTCTTGGACCCATGGTGAGAAATTAAGGGACAGGAGGAAGTGTGGGTGAACCCTCGGAGCTGCTTTGCCAATCCTAATAGCCCCTCATGAAATAGGCAGATTTTTTTGAAAGTGTCCTATAAGTTGATAGACCCAAACACAGAAATATTACTGCATTCTGAGGTGTTAGACCTTACTTTGAAATAAACAACTGATTGGGAAAGGAAGTACATGCTTGATAGCTAGAAAAGTTCTGAGACAATGGAAAGCCGAGAGTGTGTTCTTTTGGAAGTAGTTTGCCTCCATCTAGACGTTTTAACAAGTCTACTACAAAGAAACCAAAGTCTCAAAAGTAAAACAACATTCAGACATCTGTCCACTTAGTATCCAACATGGTGTAGAGAACAGAGTACTGATATTTCATATGTTTACTACAGAACAAACACACCTTTTATGTTTTTTCTGTCCTTTCAAACCTGTATGATGCATCCATCTTTTATCTATTTTAAAAGAGAGATTTTAAAAAGGCTGCTGCTGAAATCTGAAGCAGCAGCACTTTTAGAGCCAGACTACCAGCACACAGGACCTGGCCCTACAGTCCAAAAGGAACCAACATGACTGGGCCACACCAGCAGTTGCCGGAACATCTTTTCTTTATTTTTTAAAATCTTCGTACAGAGCTGATGCACTTCAGACAGCTCTGCCTTCCATCTTCATTTTCCCAGAGTGCCCCATGTGCAGCATTCCTACTTAGTTTTAACTTAGGTTGGGGTTTTTTTGACATTGTGGAGGTTGTCACCACCAGTACCAGGTGACAGGGTGAAAGGCTGGACCAGGGAGCTGGAAAGGAATGAATGGCTTCCTCTTTTCCCTTTCCCAAATGTTTTTGCAGAGGTTGCCGTACACACTTGAGCCAGCATGGCTGGCAACCTTTATAAAACATTTTGGGAAGAATTTTAAAAAAGAGATCCAACTATTCCTTTCTCACTGTCTAGTAAGTCAGAGAGGGGGGAAGAACAGTAAGTGACCAGGCATCACATACCATGATGAGAAGGGAATGGGTTCCTTTTTTTATCTCCCACACACCAACGAAATTCACAGAAGTTGGAGGAGAAAAAGAAACCTATTTGTTCCCTATCCAATACCAATGCCTGTTGAACAGTGAGAAGTCTCCAGAGTAATCTGGGAGGGAAAAGGAACATTAGTGGGCTCAAGTCTCAAGGGCTGTGTTCCTAGAAGCTTGGCATTGTGGAGCTCAATCATGGCAGCAGAAAAGGCTTGGCTGCACAACCGCAAAATTCTTTATTGGCCGTAAAAGTGATACCCTACCTACCAGGCCTCCGTGCCTATTTCAGTAATTAGTGTTTGTGAGCTTTTCACCTCTACCCTGGAGTGGTACATTTCAGGTTTACCAACCCACGTGGAATTTATGAGGACTAGGTATGTTTATATATACAGTGCTACCTCGGTTTAAGAACAGTCCTGTTTAAGAACAATTCAGTTTATGAACTCCACAAAACCTGAAGTAGTGTCCCGGTTTGCGAACTTTACCTCAGACTTAGAACAGAATCCAAACGGTGGAAGGGCACCGGCGGTGGGAGGCCTCATTAGGGAAAGTGTGCCTCAGTTTAAGAATGGTTTCGGTTTAAGAACAGACTTCCGGAACGGATTAAGTTCGTAAACCGAGGTACCACTGTATGAATGCCTGTACATAGGATGCATTCATGAAGAAACTGACAACATATATATGATTGAGTATTGAAAACAGAATAAGGAAATGGGAGAAAGAAGCGATTCCCATATATGTAGGTGGTAAGCATGTTTATTAATTTTTTTGGCCGTCTGTAATGTAGGTGCAATAAAAAAAAGGGCTAACGCAATTTCAGACAGGATTTCAGCAGGAAGTCACTGACTGAAAACGAAGTAATCAGGCCACCTCATAACTTTTGCAGGTGCAAACAGTATGGAAAGTGGGTTCAAGTATAACCGCCCTGATGCTATAATGAGCACAAATCATCTTGAATGCACAATTAAATGGATGCATAGAAGGATCCTTAGTTATCAGTGACAAAAGCATTGGTTGTTTCATGCATGGGGTATTGTGAATATCAAGGTGCTGATTAATCAAGTTTATGTATGCACATCAGTATTTATGCTCTCTTTTTTCTTTCCTGTCAGCTAATGTGCTGGAAGGAGACTCAATGGAGCAGGACGTGGAGAGCCCTGTTACAATCCATCCGCCTAAGTTGCCCAAACAAGCCAGGGAAGATCTGCCAAAGCACTTAAAAGAATGTACCAAGAGGAAAATCCAGAGGTATGTTAGGAAAGATGGAAAATGCAACGTCCACCACGGAAATGTGAGAGAGACTTATCGTTACCTGACTGACATCTTCACAACCTTGGTTGACCTCAAATGGAGATTCAACCTTTTTATTTTTGTCATGGTTTATACTGTGACGTGGCTTTTCTTTGGATTCATCTGGTGGCTAATTGCTTACATCCGAGGAGATTTGGAGCATATAGGGGACAAGAAATGGACCCCATGTGTCAGTAACCTCAATGGGTTTGTTTCCGCCTTTTTATTCTCCATAGAGACAGAAACCACCATTGGGTATGGTTTTCGGGTCATCACAGACAAATGTCCTGAAGGAATTATCCTGCTTTTAGTTCAGTCTGTTTTAGGATCTATAGTCAATGCTTTCATGGTTGGCTGCATGTTTGTGAAAATATCCCAGCCCAAGAAGAGGGCGGAAACCTTGGTGTTTTCTACCAATGCCGTAATTTCCATGCGAGACGGAAAGCTGTGTCTGATGTTCCGTGTTGGGGACCTTAGAAATTCACACATTGTGGAAGCGTCAATACGAGCCAAGTTGATCAAGTCAAAACAGACAAAGGAGGGGGAATTTATACCACTCAACCAGACAGATATTAATGTAGGTTATTATACAGGGGATGATCGTCTGTTTTTGGTTTCACCGCTGATCATCAGCCATGAAATAAATCAACAGAGTCCATTCTGGGAGATTTCCAAAGCTCAACTGCCCAAAGAGGAATTAGAAATTGTGGTCATCCTAGAAGGAATGGTGGAAGCAACAGGTAATGTTTTCTCAGGTTCAACTTTTTCATAACATGTTATTTTTTAAAGGTGCATAAGCATTATGAAAGAGGTAAGATATAATCAGAGAGAAAATACAAGATGCTAATCTTCTCCAGTTTTTTCCCAGTGAGTGTCTTCCGGCCTCCAAAAAAATGTAGGTTGAGCAAAAGGTTCAGTTTGGAATATTCATTCTTGAAAGGTGATGATGGAAGCAAGAAAAACAGCAACTCAGAGTAGGGTTTAGAGGGCACTGGATCTTTTTGAAGTTCCAAAGTAAAAGGAGTGTGTGGTGGGGGAGAGAAAAAAGTTGCTTCTTTCTTCCCCAAGACCTGCAATCCACCCATCACTGTTTGATGCTCTGACTCATGGCCCGGTGAGGAAAATTCTAGGTGAGATTCAGGGCAGCAAATTAGCTTTCTTTGAGAACTGTTGTGCTAAATTATTTGCTGATGCCCACCTGGTGGTTCATTCTGCCAGGAAAAGAAAAGCATTGCTTTAACTTCACTTCATCATAGGAATCAGATACTCTTTTGCTATAGACTCTGCATTACTAAGTTTAGAATCCAAAGCATGCTCTGGTTAATTGCAAGCTCAGGTCAATTCAATATTCACATTTGGTTTAATCTCGGTTCAAAGAGAGAATCACATTTTCGGACATTTCCACATTTAGCTAGCCCCCCAAACACATATGGAAATCCCTAAATAGTAGATCCCAGATCCAGTTTCCAGCATGTCAAAGATGAAATATTTCCAATAGTATGCCTGAGAAGGGGGCTTTTTTGTTTGTTTAAAATGATTGTAAAGGTAATAATAATAATAATAATAATAATAATAATATTTATACTCTGCCCATCTGGCTGGGTTTCCCCAGCCACTCAGGGCGGTTCTAATAATAATAATAATAATAATAATAATAATAATAATAATAGATAAAAAAACATCAAACATTAAAAACTTCCCTAAACAGAGCTGCCTTCAGTTGTCTTCTAAAAGTCAGATAGTTGTTTATTTCATTGAAATCTGATGGGAGGACTTTCCACAGGGCGGGCGCCTCAAAGTGAAGCCTCAGATAGCTGCTACCACTCAGAGTAGCAAATGGTTCTGGGCTAGATGGAAAATTCATATATTCATATTCTTCTGCAAGACAGTCTTCCATGTACATGCCCTCAAACTGTGGCACCCTCTGCTTTGGATTCCATAGGCTGATCCTTGGAGATGGGCCAGCAGGTAGATGGACTGTATGGCCTGATGGCTCCTTTCGAGTCTTGGCCCCGTAGGAGCAGAAACCACAGTTGCAGTGGGGGATGCTGACTGAAAGCCCAGAGCAGATTTCTAAGCCATAGCCCTTCTCTTGCTCTCCAGACAGCCACCACATGTAGTTCATGTCATGCTTCCATTTCATGGCATTAAGAAAACACACGGGTGCCAAAACAATGAGAATGCTTCTACTACTATTATTATTATTATTATTATTATTATTACTACTACTACTACTACTACTACAGTGGTACCTCGGGTTACATACGCTTCAGGTTACATACACTTCAGGTTACAGACTCCGCTAACCCAGAAATAGTACCTCGGGTTAAGAACTTTGCTTCAGGATGAGAACAGAAATCGTGCTCCGGCGGCGTGGCAGCAGCAGGAGGCCCCATTAGCTAAAGTGGTGCTTCAGGTTAAGAACAGTTTCAGGTTAAGTACGGACCTCCGGAACGAATTAAGTACTTAACCTGAGGTACCACTCTATTATTATTATTATTACTATTGTTGTTGTTACAGAATCACAACTGCCATCTTCAGGAAGAACTAGGCTAACTTTACCCCCTAGGGAAACTCAATTTGATGAGCCATACAGCCTACTGATTATGTCAGAGAAACAGGCGCATTCACAAACAAGAAAGAAAACGAAGTGACCAAAGTCATATAGGGAGAGGCTGGTCTGAATAGACTGATGGATCTGACACTGCAAAAACAGGAGGCACAGCCAGGGCCACTGCAAACTGTTCTCTCCAAATAAAAGACAGTAATAGGCACTGGGAACCCAGAAGTGCATTTCATCAAAAATTCATCAAGGCAGAGTGCAGGAGAATAATGGCACAAACCAGGTGTGTGCGCAGTAAAAGGAAAGGCAGCCACAAACAAACCCTGCTAAATGTCAAGGCAAAGGCACAGGTGACCAGTCAAGATAGGCATATTGCAAATCCATGTTGCTTTGAGAACATTGGCAACAAGAAATAAAATACAATCCTAAATCTGTAGCTCAGAATTGTTGATGGTGATTACCATGAACTATAATGATGAATTGGAAATAATTCTTTGATGACTTACATAACATAAGACCTATAATAAAACTGGGAAAGTGTGAATAATAATCAAGTTTACAACAAGATGTCCTATCCATTTAAATCATGCACAATTAAAGCAGATTAAGCAGACTAACAACCCAACCCCAACACCTTCACAAGTTATCCTGTGAAGTGGAATCTTACTACAGTTGTCTGCTTCTCTGTCTGTCTGTCTGTCTGTCTGTCTGTCTGTCTGTCTGTCAAAGGAAGGCAGTCTTCCAGGCTCTGCTGGTACTACTTACAAATAGTTCCATTTTTCAAAACAATAAAAATGCAAACTTGAAAAGAACACATTTATCTTTTGGACTGGCAACCCCACAGAGAGGGTCAGCTGGATAGTTCAGCTGGATAGTCTATCCTCCTAACTGTCTGGTTCAGTAAGGTTTGGCAGACTTTATTAGAGAGTAGTCTACCTTGAATATAATTGGAAGCCAAACTTTGTCTTAGCATGAATGAGCGAGCATGCACTGCTGCTGCACAGTGGGACAATCCTGGCCACTTTGTTCCTTTCCCACTCCTGTTGTTGCCATGCTACCAGGAGCTCAGTCATAGTTTGGGGTTCATGGTTTGTCTCATTCCAAACAAGCCACAAGCAGTAACCAAGGCTTTACAGCTCATGGTTTAGTTAGAATGAGACAAAGCATGAGTTCAGACATAATGCTAAGTCAGACCATGGCTTAGCTCCCTGGCACACATGGCTTCAGTGAGAGGACTGCTTAGCATGTTCACACTTGTGTGTTGCTTGTAACCAAATCAGCCCAATCAAGTTCACAGTTGTGTGTTGCTTGTAACCAAATCAGCTCAATCAAGTAATCCAAGAGTGTAGTTTTTGTCATCAACAATGGAACTGGAAGCTGATGTGTGTGCCTGCCATCCACCAACTAAAGCAATCAAGTTTCGTTGTGGTTCCACATGTGAGAATTTGAACCATGTGTAGCCACAGGGGGTTATGGACACTCTTTCCACCCTGCTTTCCGTACTGTGTCAAAAACATTTTTGTTTGCTTAAAAATAAGATAATTACATGTGAGATTTTTTTTAAAGGCTCAAATTACTCTTTTTAAAAAACTGTATAAAAGTAATTTCTTTATAGCTAATCATCTAAATCTGTTTGAAATTTCATTTATGTTTCTGACAGATGAACAGCTCGAGCGTAATGTTTGTAGAAGGGTTTGCGGTTACATAAAAAGCATGCTCACCAGCTGTGGAAAATGTGTTTGGAAAGCAGTAAACTGTGCACACAGACCGTTATTTAGATACCAAATGAGGCCATCAAATAGATTGCCACCTTACAAAGCTGGCTCGACTCTTAACTATCTCCCTGTTGACTGATGGATTATTGTCCCTTTAACAGTGTGCTAATGAATGACTTCAGTTGTTCTCTACCATCAGAGCTATGTGTCCTCTGTGCTTTAAAAAGCCATAAGTTTTACATCAAGGTAACTCAAATTCTATAATCTGTATGCAGTTAAGCACAATTTCACATTTGCATAACGACCCCCTGAGGGTCATCTAGTTCAACTCCCTGCAATGCAAGAACTCTTAGCTAGATCATAGAATCATAGAATTATAGAGTGGGGAGCAAGAAGCTATGTAGAGCACTGAAACCCTTCCCAATGGATACTGAAATTCCCACAAATTTGGGAGGTTCCCCATACTGTGCCTATTTTCCTGCCAATAAAACCGAGAAACCTGCTCTTTTTAAAAAGGGAAAGTAGAGTCTCACAGTATACAAATATTCTGTACCAGGAATAAGTTCACCTTTTTTCTGCACAGAAATGTAATGTATGCAAATCTTATGATACCTCTCCCCGCTAATAATTGCCCATCCTGGCACCCAACTTTTCAATCAGATGTATTCTAACTAAACTATAAAATCTTTGGCAGACCTGACTTATCACATTATTATTTTTCATGGAATTAGATGTAAAGAACACCA
Organism: Podarcis raffonei; assembly: GCF_027172205.1. Lineage (NCBI taxonomy): Eukaryota > Metazoa > Chordata > Lepidosauria > Squamata > Lacertidae > Podarcis > Podarcis raffonei. The sequence goes on along the minus strand of NC_070605.1, from coordinate 55,452,240 downwards.
TTATTATGACTGGGTACAATGAATAGCAGACAGTCTTAAAAACATAAAGTGTGGATGAAAAAACTTGTGGCTTGGCAGATATTGTTGGACTACAACTCCCATCATCCCCTGACTAATAGCCATGCTTGCTGGGGCTGATGGGAGCTGGAGTCCAGCAACATCTGGAGGGACACTAGCTTCTCATCCCTGAATTCTAAACCAGTACTTAGGCTTGCGGCCCTCATGCTTCAGATCTGATCCTGTATTATCACTGTTTGAGGTATGTCTTTTTGTGGATCCTGTTACTTCAACATTCAGCGTTCTTTAGAATTTGAAGAACTGGCAGTGTTTATTTCAACTTTGTGACATGCCAAATAGCATAGCTATTGATTCCTAATACTGTGATATAAATGGCTTAACAACAGCGGCAGCAAGAAAAACAGCAACTTATCTTTCTCTTCCACCAAGGAACTTAAAGACAAGTTAATTTTGCTACCAAATATGAAGGTCATAAATACAGATATTCTGGTGAAAGCATCTGAATTAGAAATAGAAAGAAGAAGAAGAAAAACTTCTACAATATATCCAGAGCAGCAGAATTTTCCACTGATTTAAGTATCAGGGTATTTAAACACTGCATATCTGAAACCCAAACAGTGCAAGTGGAGTGAATTAATGTCAAAAGATTCAGGTCACTTTTTCCGAGGAACATTTTAAAGAAAGAAAATAAACTGTCATTTCAGAAGTGTGTGTTGATTATAACTCCCCCAAAAAATTGACCTATGAAATTGCTAAGCAGAACACTGCTTCCCATCTGCTAAGATCTGGTCAGGTGGCTTCAATGCAGCCATCTGCACCTACAAATGAGCTTGCTCAGGTATACCAAGCATCTGGAAGGGTGGACATCTATTAATACGAATACTCCCCTACAGTAGCTTAAGAGAGCTGGTAGCACCCAGAACAGAATGTTTGGTGAGCTGAAGTGGACCTCCCTGGGAAAGGCAAGAGACCCACCATTTTGCCTATTACCAGCAGAGCAAAATAAAGGCCTGGAAGGAGAGGTATCATAAGATACTCCTAGTTCTGAAGACTGGAAAGACATTCTTAGAATCTGACAGGGCATGCGCTGAAGAAAAGGTCTTTCCTGTAATGGAACAAAGGGGCTCATCCCTCCCCCCCAGCACCCATGATATCAATCTTCCACTGCTATTTTGCCTGAGAGGCCAGCCCTGCTGGGTAGCATCCAACTCTGTGCCTGAGAGTATTTCCAAGGACATGGTGGCAGTTAATGTCGCTGTCTGTCCCACCATTTTGTATTTTCTTCCTATCTCTCTTCCCTTCCCCAGCTAAGCTGATTTAGGATTCTGCAGCCATTCCACTAGCATAACAGCAGCAATGCCGGGCACCATCAACAACATCTTTCTGGCACAAAGTTAAAACGTATCTCTTCTCCCAGGCATTTGACAGATCATGACAAGTTGGTTGATGGCCCGCTGGATGAAATGTTCTTGCTGCTGAGGTCTTAGTTGTTTTTCTGCTGGGTTTGTTTGTGGCTCTTTGGAAAAGCTTTATTGAAATGTGTTGCTTTTTAGCTTTTAACGTTTTTGCAAATCACTTAAAGGCCTTTTTGATGTAAGCAACAAATAAGTCGAATAAATCATCATCATCATGTCCAGACCTAGTATACATTAAGCATAGGATTGCTTGGCCCAAGCAGAATACCTCAAAACACACACAAATTGTAGGTAGCCATGAAATAAAACAAAAAAGTAACAATGTGATAAAACCTCATTGAAATGTACTAGAATTTTATTCTGACTTAATGCCATCAGGAATTGTTTTTCCCCTCCACAAAACAAGGGGGGTGCACTCTGTGTTTCAAACATATTTTGTTTCAGAGGTGAGCAGAACCCGCTTTGTTTGACAATTTCTTTCAAAAAGCTTTTACTGCAGGTAAAAGATAATTGAGGTGTTTAAGAGCTAGAGCAAGACAGTAAGTTCTGATTGATTGTGACAGAGATTTGGCTCTGAGCTTTTCCTGATAGGCAGTGATGGATGCCAAAGTCCTATTAAGTTTATAGAAAGGAAAAACTTTATGTTTATATTTTATTTTATTTTGCATAATCTCATTTAAATCTTATGGTCCATTTATACCCTGTAGATTTCCTTGGATTTGAAATGCGAATAATCAAATCAAATAACAAATCTGCCACTTATGTCAATGATAACATTTTCAATACCATTGCATCATAGCTATGGGTCCCCCTCCAAATTAAAAATAAAATTCTGGGATTTCAGATTTTTCACACTGCTACTTGCAAACTATTATATTGTTGCACACTACCCCAATCTCTCAGTAGTACAAAATTCAAGAGGTTCCAGGCGCTTACCCAGGGTTTGTGTTTCCTTTGGAATGAGGGATAGCAGAGACTGGGGCGTCTTTATGCTATGTGGTTTATTTACACATATATACAACTTGAGCCTACGATGGAGAGGTTCACAGCATTAATACCCCGAGAGGATCTTGCTTCTCCCAAAGCCACAGCCTTTGATTCCAGCAGAAATCAAGCATAGCTCTTATCTCACCTCTGCCCAGCCTGCAGCCTTGCTTCTATCTTCTAGTTCACATAACTCAAACTCTCAACTCTGGCCTTTGTCTTTCTAACTACCAGCAAACTGAAGGAGGGAGACTCATCCATTTGCTGTCATTTCCTTTGTTACTTAATGCTCCATAGTTAGAGGACCATTACCTCACCAGAAAGCTAGCCTGGCTATTCTAGGAATTGAATCCATTAAAAGGGGGCTCAATCATACAACCTATCCCTCCCCAAAACTCACAGCAGTGTGTGTGTGTGTGTGTGTGTGTGTCTTCGTCTTCCTGACTTGTGTGGAAGGCGACTAGAATTTAAGTAAATCACAATCTAAGGAAGAGGAAGAAGAAACTTTTTCAGTGGATTATTGTCCCGCTGACTTAAGACATCTCAACTGCCTCATGGTCATGCTTGATAGAAATGTGTCCCTTTGCAGAACAAGTGGAGTGTGTGTGTGTGTGTGTGTGTGTGTGTGAGAGAGAGAGAGAGAGAGAGAGAGAGAGAGAGAGAGAGAGAGAGAGATGTATTCATTCTCATTTTATAGCTTCTGGGCACCATTTTTATTTAGCCTAGCTGTAACTAGGCTCCCAGACTGTAGTGTGACAATGAATTAAGGCCTAGATTCATAGTTGGCAATACCTTCATAATAAGAACTCCAGACGTTCTGGAAGAGAATATTAAACGTGTTAGAAGCACAATCTTAAAAAAAATAAAAATTATAGTATTCCTTTTCCACCTACACAACATCCACCTTAATCATCTTACACCCACATAACTGGCTCGACTTCAATGACACTGTCTCCTCTGCTAGCTTAAGAAACTGTTATATATTTCCATGATAGCTGAAAATGAACAATTTTCAAGTCAAGTTGTTAAATTCTACATGCTTGGAACAGTGTGTGGGTGTTGTATGGATTGGCATAGAGGACTGAAGAAATCACCCTCCTCCTGGGTGCACACACACACACACACACACACACACACACACACACACACACAACACACACACTTCTGATGACAAGCTGCTTGTTTACTTATAGGCTTGAATAAAGGCTTTTACTGCATAGCAGTCTTTAGCTAAGAAAATTGTATGTAACATCAAGATCAATGGTTTCAAATGCAATTTAAAAGTTTAGTGGGATCAATAGGATGCCCCTGTCCCTGTGGATCCCTAGACAAAGATAAGCAAATGTGCCAAAGTTGGAACTCAGGCTCAGTAGTCCTGTTAACTTATGCCAGCTATGTTTGAAACGTAGAAGCAATCAGATGTGTTGGGCCAACAAAATGGTGACTTCCATTGACAGTGTTTCTTTCCAGGCCACTTCCATGTAATCTCTTTTGAACATTATCAGCACTGGGGTGGGAGTAACCACACTATGGTTACCAGAGTGTGAGGGGTATTTTAATGACTCCCAAACTGTTAACTTTAGTGGCTTGGATGCTGGGTTGCCCATCCATGAAGAGCGCCTTCTGTTTACAGAAGGGTTCTAATCCACCGGAGGCTCCTATCTGTGGCATGGGAAAAGTGGTTTTTGCTAATTTCTCCTCCGTAGCACCACCATCCATGCTGTTCTGGGGGGTTCCCTGGCCCTCTGGAGCAGATCTGCAGAAGAGAAAGGGGAAATTGGTAAATAGCACCTCCCCTCATTTGAACCAGAGCATAATTCCAGTCATAGAAACCTGGATTCCAAGTCATTGTCTTAATACCACCTGCCGCTGTTCTAATTGTATTTGTTTTTATTACACTGCTTATAGTCTATTGTTAGCTAACTTGAAACATTCATCAAAAGGGAGAATATAAACCCTTAAATAAATAAATAGGCATTGAAGGTACAGTGGTACCTTGGTTTCCGAACAGCTTGGCTCCCGAACAAATCGGCTCCTGAACGCCACAGACCCGGAAGTAAGTGTTCCCGTTTGTGAACGTTTTTCAGAAGCCGAATGTCCGACGTGGCTTCCGCGGCTTCCGATTGAGTGCAGGAAGCTCCTGCAGCCAATCAGAAGCCATGCCTTGGTTTTCAAACTGTTTCGGGAGTCGAACGGACTCCTGGAATGGATTAAATTCGAGAACCAAGGTTCCACTGTTGTTGAGAGCCAATTGGTACCCGTTTGTTTGCAGAGTAAACCCAATAGTGTATTACTAAACAGTATGAAATGAAACTGGTGTTCTGATTATTTCTGCAGCAGAACTCATGACACAACTGACTAGAGTGATGTGTAGTATGGAACAAATCAATAGCATGCTATCATGTTTGAGTTTTTGTCCCTGATTTCTCACCGATAAGCTCTGTAAGTGGCATCAAAGCAACACATGAAACATTGCTACAATACTCAAAATTCACACAATTTGCTAATAAATGTTGAGCACACAACAATAACTGGAACATATGCAAAAAAAAAAAAAATTTGCAATCAAAAGTATGGGTAACTGTATCCATCATCTTAAGGAGAAGATCTTATAAGGCTGGTATTAAACCTTTCTCACTGCTTTGTTCACATAATCTCAGCAGACAGCACATCAGCATCTCATGGTAATTTGTTGTTCAGTTTCAGCATATGCTTATTATAGCCTGATCTGATCTATCCATCATTTCCTACTTATTCTCTTGCAACTACGTCTTAAGTGTCCCACTGCTTCTCTGAAGTCTGCTAATTGTCTCCTCCTTGCTGACAGTTAAATTTCCTTCACCACCCCTCAGATGGCAAAGGTAAATTTCATGTTATGATAATCAGTCCATGTCAATAACTACAGCAAAAGACCAAATAAGTTCTATGGTATAGTTCAGATTATAGGAAGTCATTATTTTAGCTAAACTGAATTTCCAAAAATTCTAGGTCTTTTTGTCCACTGAGGATTCCTGAAGTCCTGAAAGCACAATATCAGTAACAATGGAATCCAGTGCCAAAGTTCAGTGAAATTACATGGGATACAGAAAAAACTTCTATCTGTCTACATGCATCCATTAGCTATTTACTGTGACAACAGAAAATGTCTGTAATTATTCTAACTGCTAAGAGAGGAAACAGTTAACAATAGGATCATCCTGTGAAACTGATTGGCAGTTTCCTCTCATAAAGTGCAGATCCTCCTCCTCTTCCTCTTCTTCTTCTTCTATCACACTGAGGATTTTTTAATCAAAGAACAACACTTTAATCAATTAACCACACCAATCAATTCATTAACTCTTGCAGCCCTTTTATTTTCACATAGTACTGACAGGATAATGTCAGGATAATGAAAAATAGACAAGTTCAGCCATGGGTGCAGAATGCCAACCCCTATATTAACACTTCCCAAATTAGCACTGCTTTGGCAATGATAATAAAAGCACAGAGAAAGATACTATGCAACTGCTTGACTTCTGTTGTCATTAAGAACAATGCTGTCTGGAGTTGGGTTGTGAGGCGCTCGCTTTCTTCAGAAAACAGAGGAATAGCATGGAAAGCACAATAAATACTAGCTAGCACCAAAAAAGGGGACAATGTTTTCTCTAATGCTTTCTCCATTAAGTACCACTAATAACCGTCAAGTTCACTCTCCCAAGCCCTGCTCAGTTTGAGTGAGTGTTGCAGGTGGAAGTGCTGTCTAGTATACTCACCATTACATACATACGTCATGTTATTTGTATGCAGCCTTTCCATAGGTACAACCAGTCCTTTTTTTCTTGGGGGCAGTGCAGGGATACACATACCCCTAAACATTTTGTGAATCTTTGTACTTTTGTCCATTTACTGTATTTATTTTTCCCAATTTGAACTATAAAATGGTGATTATCTTGAGTCAAAATGAGAGTACCCCTAAACTTTTTTTTTTTTTTAGAAAAAAAGCACTGGGCACAACCATGCACAAGGCGGCTTACAACATGAAAAGATTTGCATTACAAATACAGTGGTACCTTGGGTTACATACGCTTCAGGTTGCATACGCTTCAGGTTACACACTCCACTAACCCAGAAATAGTGCTTCAGATTAAGAACTTTGCTTCAGGATAAGAACAGAAATCGGGCTCCAGTGGCGCGGCAGCAGCAGGAAGCCCCATTAGCTAAAGTGGTGCTTCAGGTTAAGACAGTTTCAGGTTAAGAACGGACCTCCGGAATGAATTAAGTACTTAACCTGAGGTACCACTGTATAATAAAAGTACGGTAGTCATAACAATAAGCACATCAAGAAGCACACAACCAAATTGAACAATTTCCACATAAATAATAAGATCTAAAATAAAGATGCCAAAGATTATTTTAGTAACATCAACAACCCCGTCCCACCCACTCCTCCCCCCAACAATTAAAAAAAAATCTAACCAACACCTCAGCCCAATAGTTTGTTCTGCAGCCTCGTCTTTTGTAGCTGGAGTCAGTCAGGGCCCTCCTCTCCCAGGCCAGGTGGGCAAAAGGCCTGCAGGGCAGGAAGCAGGTCCTCCAGGACTCACAGCCAAGATGGTATTGCCAATTGAACTCAAGGGGTCTTATGTTTATGTAGGCATATCTAGGATTGTGCTGTTAGTAATTTTCACTGTCTACAACACCCATGTAGACAAGGTGGCTATGGCAACAATCTCAATGTTCCTTAGGTCATGCATCGGCAAACTAAGGTCCGCAGGCTGGATCAGGCCCAATTGCCTTCTGGATCCAGCCCGCAGACAGTCAGGGAATCGCCACGTGGATTGCCAGCACGCGCGTTCTTTCCCTCTCCCTCACACGGCGGTGGCGGCTCCTCCCTCCCTCCTCCTGGCTTCTCCCTGCCCTGCCTAAAGGAGGAAGGGGGCTGGGCTTTGTTGGTGCCAGCAGCAGCAGCAGCGCTCGAGCGGCCACCATTTTAAGCAGCCCCTCTCCGGAGCCCTTTCGCCTGCCACTCATCATTCCGCCGCCTCCACCAGCCCCTGCCGCTTGCAAGACACAGGTAAGCAGCCACCGGGGCTCGTGGTGCTCTTGCATCATTTTCCCCAAAAAATATAGTCCAGCCCCCCACAAGGTATGAGGGACAATGGACCAGCCCCCTGCTGAAAAGTTTGCTGACCCCTGCCATAGGGAGTGATCATCTGAAGCTGCTTCCATATGTTTTGTAGACTGCTTTTCAGCTTCCCCTAAAATTTCTTCCAAATTATTTGGAATGGTTGCACTGAAGCCAAAGTGAGAGGAACAGGGGCCTGAATCAGGGCCAAAGGGTGGAATAAGCTTTTATGAAAAGAGCCTTGTGCTATCTGGATTCCCGTCAGAGAGCTGGAGAGAAGATGAGACAGAATTCATACAGAAAAATAAGGCAGGCAAGAGGCCCCCTCAATCCATGTTTCACTGATGGTAGAGGAAATTAAGACCCTCTTTCCCCACCACCACCACATTACACTCACACACATACAGAAGCAGGAGCACTTGTGTCAATCTAGCTGCTTTAATGATATTATGCTGCATTCTTCCCAAAGGAAGTCACTTGGTGCAATCCTAGGCATGGCTGCTCCGAATTAAGTTCCACCAAGTTCAGTGGGATTTACTTCCACGTATATGCGTATGGGGTTGGAGCCTCAGTGGCAGCACCAGAAAAACATATATGGAGGGGTTCACAGACTGGGCAAAGTACAGCTGGAATAAGAGAATATATTTCTTCCACATGTTAGTTTTCTGAAACAGAAATAATACATTTCACATTAATGCTCCCACCCCAACATACCTTCATTATAGTAAGTCCCATTATTGTTTTTTCATGGTGTTATCTTTCAAATTAGCACATTTCAGATTACAACCTTATTTTATTTTTTCACTTTGTGGTTCAGTTATAACTTGCATGTGAAAAGTTTTTGCTGTTGTTATTGTTGTTGTTTTAATTGTACCCCGCCAATCTGACTGGCCACCAAGGGTTCAAGTAATCAAAGGGATGGGGTGGGGGGAGTTAATGTCAGAAAGGTTGGTTGCTCCTCCCTTCACTCTTCTCTAGAACCATTTATTAAGTGACTAGGAAAGCTTGTGACAGACTCAGCCAGTCAACCCCCTAGAAATATGTAAGGTGGCCAATCAAACATTGCCAGGTGTCAGAAGCCTTATGCTGTCATTATTGGGCCTGTGAACATACTGCTGATTTGGTCTGATTCATCATTCTGAAGACATTGCCTTGCATTTAGAAGCGCCAAGTCCTTAAGACTGTGAAGACTGGCTTGAAAGTGTGCGAGCAACTGATGATGAAATCTCAGGAAGGCAGGGGAAGTGGGAAAAGGCAAGCAAGACTAGCAGTAACATTTCCCCCTGCTGCATCCTACCTGCTTCTATTCATTTTTGGTGGCAAAACTGAAACTAGTGATAGGATGAAGTTTCTCAAATCGCTTTTGACTCATTTTTGGGGGGGTGGCGGCGGAGTTTGGGCCCCCAAAGGTAAGGTGGTGGGGAAAGCAAATTTCTTAAAGGATTCATAAAGGGCAGCTTTACCATTGCCAACAACGCAAGGGTGAGTTCTTCCTCTCCCCACTCCACCCCCCCCCAAAAAATCATGCAACACTCTCTAGCACCTTCAGGTTGTAGGGACAGTTGTCTTTCAAAGAAACTTTCCTCCCATTACTGCTCTGCTCAGTGAGCAGATCCTAGTGATCCTCAAGCTTCTGAGGATTCCGCTAGACACTTTTTGAAAGCCAGTGTACCAGATAGTTCCCTTTCCTTCATTCTCTTCCTTTGCTGATGCCTCTCCTTGCTCCGCCTCCCTGGGGAACGCCGGCTTCCCACACTGCGATCATTTCTGAGCACACACCTCTTTGTCATTCATTTCCCTCACTTTAAAGCCGCAGTGTTGCCTCTGCGCTGCCTGACTGACCCTACTAAATGGCAAATTTCACCGCTTGCCATGTATCCAAACGATCTAGGGCGGAAGAGCACGTCTTTGCTTTATGCTACATTTCCAGACATCATGTCTCATTAACATCTGTCTGGTTGAACAAAGCACTTCGCTCCACGGAATTGATGAAAGCCAGGCAGGGGCTCCAGCAACGTCCTGAACCACAAACAGAAGAGGAAGCAGCCATGATGTGACACTGAGCTGAGGGCGCGTCTCTGGCTATTGATCTGCAGTGGCCTCTTTAAACTAAGCACTCCCGGTTCCTGCATACAGATTTATACATGAAGTGGAATCCACCTGTATGATATAATGACTTTGACATCTTGTCAACCCTCTCAGTTACCAAGTGTGCCACAAATGTAAAAATGTTATTTAAAATAAAGGCAGCTGCAGCTACATACCATTTATTTTTTTAGTTGTTTTTATAATAATAATAATTAAAAAAACACCCTACATCTTTCATAGGTGTCAGTACAAAACATATTATATATCTCATCATTTCTCCCTAACAAAATATTCAACCATTTTCCCAGGCCTTTTTTGTAAACTCATGCTGATCTGTTTTATAGAGTTGCTGGTTTTAGTTCTTTTTTTTTAAGTATTCATTACTTAGTTGTGTTTTTAAGTTTATTGCAAGCAGTTCTGATAATGTTTTATTTGAATTATGAAGTAGGAATCTAAATAATAAATAAATAACTGCCAAGATTACATCAAATAGCTTTAAAGTGCTATTTAAAGTGCCCCCTTTTCCAAGGTATATTAACTCAGTTGTTGTTGTTTTTTTAAAAAAATAGTTTAATTTAATCTAGAAATAACAGGGCAATATGACAATCTCTAAAGAGTGACAAAAGTTACAGCTGAGTTGAAACAACTCATCCATGCTTGCATCCAGTCTTACCAAGTGCAACCATTGTAGCAGAGCTCACCATGTGTCCTACTTTACAAAGGGCAGGCCTCCATTTTAGAGGGCTGCGTCAGAGGACAATCCTCTCTTTGTAGGAGTCCTCTGGTTAGGGTTGTCCAGTCCAAGGCCAGTTTAAAGAATCAGAAGAAGGGAGACAAGGGCCTTGAATCTGCCTGTCAACAGACTGAAGACAGAACATGGCACCTAGTCACAGTCTTCTCCACTCAGGGGAGAGGTAATCTACAGCAATCATTTCTAAATGTGCATTTTTATATATAAGTCACCTAATGCAGAACTGGTCCATTTTTATTGGTGGTGGATAAGTAGCCACCCCAATTGTGGCTCCTATTTTGGACACATCTCAAAATGTCCATCTGTTTATGGTGGTGAAATCCAGTGACATTATATGTGTTTACATGATCACACAGAGATCTCAGTATTCTCTGATTGATTGTCTTGGACCACTTGACTTTGTTCACTCCACAACACTGATAGGAACATAGGAAGCTGCTTTATACCGAGTCCTACTATTGGTCCATCTACCTTGGTATTGTCTACAGTAGCTGGTGTTGGCTCCTCCAAGGTTGCAGGGAAGGGACATTCCTAGCCCTGCCCAGAGATGCTGGGAGCTGACTGCCTGCAAATAAGTTGCTCTACCACTGAGGTACGGCCCTTCCCCACGTAACTATGATAGTTGTCATCAGGTCACATCACAACACATTCAGCATGGAGTATTGTTGGCTGCATATCCTCACAGGAAATTGTTTAGAGAAGTCATTGTCAGTCATGGAGTTCAGAGGTGATGGCAGCAGCCGTTCTTTGACACCAATTTGGCATTAGCTCCTCCGTGACCTCATCACCAACCATAGACAGATGCAGCCATGTTTGACAGGAAGGTGGATTTTAAGGGAACACTGGACATTTACCCTCTCCCCCCTTAAAAAGAGTAGAATCATTGATTTGAAAGAGGAGACACAAAAAATACCATAGTACTAATAGAAATACATCATTTATCAAGATTATTCTTCCTGGCATCTCTAGCTGAATATTTCCTCAAGCTAGCACTCTTCTGCATCTGGGGCTTTGAAAGGACAGTTAACTCACCACATGTTGCCTTTTGTATTTTCTTCTTCTCTTCTTCTTTGGAGTTCTTCAAAATGACTCCAGATCTCCTCCTGAATACATGAACCTGAAGTCCCGTTTGTTTGTTTCTTCCCACTGCTTTTCATCCCAAATGAGTTGGTTCAAAGGAAAATATATCTTTGTTTATTCTCCAGGCCTTTTCCTTGCAAAGCAACATTTTTTTCTTCCACGGAATCACTTTAGGAGGAATACACACAAAGGGATGATGTGTCAGGACTCAAAATCCACATGGATTTTTTTTTGGGGGGGGGAGCAGATGCAACTTATCTGAGGAATGTTCCACTTTGCGGGTGACAATGTATCTGAGATCTTATCCTGATGTCTGTTCCTGATATCATGCTCCTTTAGGTTTTAAAAATAGCAAGGCAGGAGTAATATGCTGCCGATCACACCCATTAAAACATTAAAACAATATATACATATAATGTGAGGAGCAATCTTTTTATACATGCCACAAAGGCAACATCCTCCCCACCACTACCTGTAGCCTATTGGTTTCAATAGCCTTTCTCAGACACTTGTCAGGCTGCGTACCCGCCATATATTTAAAGTGCATTGAAAGCACATTTCCTCCCCAAATAATCCTGGGAACTGTAGTTTGCCCCTCACAGAGCTACAATTCCCAGAGTTTTCTGCATGCATATGCAGGCATACTCAGTTCCAGGATACATTCCATTCAGGCAAAACCACTCGAGGGTGCACAGTGGAGCCAGCTAGGGACATGATTTAATGATTTAGGAAGGAGCATGGTTTGAGGAGAAGCCAAAGGCTGGCTAGACAGGCCTGGGCCTGGCTCCTGCCAAAGAACAATGATAGATGTACTGTCTTGTCAGTAAGGAAGCCAAGTTTTAGTCTAGCAAAGTGACAGCATATAATCAGCAACGGGAGAAGAGCAGAAATTAGTCCAGTCACCCGAGGAGCCCATAATGAAGGAAGAATCAAGCCAACTCCAAAGAGGGGCTTCAGGGTTCCTGAAATGTTTATCAGGGAGAAGGCCTGGGCTCAGGATTCTGGGATAAGAAGCAGCAATCTAAGACCGCACATGAGCATGAAATTGTTCCAACAGTTGGCCCTGCCTTCCCACCCATCCACCCGTCTGCCTGCCTATCTGCCTGCCTGTGTTTAAATGCTGGGCTCCATTTTCACTTCTATGATAATTTTTTTGAAGACATTACTTGAGAGCCCTTTTCAGGACAAAGACCAAGACACCAGAATGGTTGTTTTGGGACCCATTAGGAATCCTGTGTTAAACTTTTGGATGTGAATGTGTTATGTCCTCAATATTTTCTGGAGCAACCTTCAAAGTTGTCTGATTCTGTAACTTTGAGGTTGCCTTTCCATTGACAGGCCTTTTGAAACAATGACTGGTACAGCAGGTGAGAGGAAATGATGCATGCTATACTTAGAATAAAAGTATTAATTTTTATACTTTTTAAGAAGTATGGTATTTTACTCTGCCAGGCTTATGCAGAAATTGAGAAAGAATTTTTTGTGATAGTTTGCTATCTATCCTGTTTATTTTTTACATGGTTTCTATTATAAATATGTATAGTTGAAAAATGCTTTGCGTTTTTTAATGAAATTGTGGTATTTTTATAAATGCATAAATATTTGTCCAGAGACCTCAGGATGGGATAAAAACTAGAGCCATGCCTTAAAAAATGAAGCATCGTGGATAATTTTCTCATCTTTAGTTGAAAGTGATGGTAGATAATGAAGACTCAGGGAGTTAAACACTGTGAGTAAAAGCCTGGTGATGTCCTTGTGCTCACAGAAGGGTTTTTGATGGAGCAGAATCTTCCATTAAGTGAGGCAGGGCATGGGCCCTACCTGAAAGAAATTGCTCCAAAAAAATTCAGGGACCCTCTAGGCCACTGTGGATGCAGGAGCAGGGCAAGGGGAAGTAGATGAATCTTATGGTTCAGGGACATCCAACTCCCAAGAGACTGCAATCTGCTCCCAGAATTAAAAAACTGGCAGTGATCTACCCATGGGGGGGGGACCCAAAGTTGTTGAGCATTTTTAGGGGGGAAGGGCAAAGCTGTTGAGCTAATTTTAGGGGGGGTGGCACCAAAGTTCTTGAGCTTCATTGGGGGGGGCATAAATCGCTCACCAAACAATAAACTGGGCAGCAATAGCCCCGTCTTCCATTTTTGCAATCGTGCGCAAATGAAGGACAGAGCGAGGGGGCGGGGCAGATATCACCCGGGATCCACCTGTCAATCATGGTCAAGCGGTTGAACATCCCTGTTATAGCTCAATTCTTTTAGCAAAGGCATCCACTAAAACCATTAGCCTGAGGGCACCAAGTAGATTCTACTTCTTCATTTGGGAATTGCTAAATTAGCATAATGATAAATAAGGTGTTCGGGTTTTTTGTTTTTTAAAGGTCTCAAACGTTTTGCTAGCCATTTTCCAATGGAAAAATATTTGTTGAGTTCTACTAGGGGAGGGGGAGAGAATTGCACTGAAGAGAGAATTTTGAACTGATATCATAATACAGTAATGGAAAAAGGGGAAAGGGATAAGATAAAATTGGCCTGCTAAACTCACTATTATATCATTATTTTCACATACTAATAGATCGTCAGTGCAGCAAATTTAGTGTTGCGTATCTAGCACGACGTTCCTGTCCATCATAGCTATGTGTGCACCGTAGCTTTAACATACAACAGACCTGCTAGGAGCCATGTTGCTTCTGATTTCTCTTTCCTTTCTTCCCCAGGGATGACGTGTCAAGCCCGAAGTTCCTATGTTACCAGTGAGATCCTGTGGGGTTACCGTTTTACACCTGTTCTCACGCTAGAGGACGGATTTTATGAAGTTGATTACAATAGCTTTCATGATACATATGAGACCAATACACCATCTTATAGTGCCAAAGAACTGGCAGAGATGGCCAGCCGTGCAGAATTACCCCTCACTTGGTCTGTGTCCAGCCAATTAGACCAGCGTGCCGAAATGGATACTGAAGAGGAGACCAAGAACCACGAAGAACAAACTGAAAGGAATGGTGATGTGGCCAACTTAGAGAACGAGTCCAAAGTTTAGAACTTAACAGTGGGGACAGACAACCACTAATCTTCCTTTAAAAGAGGAAAGAGGGAGGACCGATTAAGGTGTGACAAGCCTCCCTGCCCGTAAGGCAAGCAAAGATTTGGGTTAAAGCTGCAATATCCCTGCAATGTTGCCATGTAATCTCTTATCCTTGTTCTATTTTTTCAGCTGGAGAGCTCAGTGTTCACACATGCAGGTGTGTGGTTTGGGGCTGGTTTCTAAGATAAAGGGCAGAAGTTTGTTAACCTGGGCCAAAAGCAAAACACAGTGACTGTAAGTGAAGTCTATTCACATCCTGAGCTTTAAGTCCAGTTTTTATATACTGTATTCTAAGACAGTTTTGAATGAGATGCCTGCATTGCAGCTTTTAGACCCAAGGAGGTGAAGAGAAAGGTCTGAAATTCAATGAGATACTGTACATATGCCTTATGTATTTTCTTTCTCTTTCAGTTTAGTAATAAACCCAGCATGTACAAAAGTACTGTAGTAAAGAACCTCTAAATAATGTACATACGTGTGTAATTAATGTAGGTTTAGAGATATAATTTAGAAAATAATGGGATGCAAAAAACAAAACAAAAACCCAACCACCTATCATGAGGAAGGCAGTTCTCTTCTAACACCAGACGTTTATTAGAGTTTGGCACCCATTTATAACTGCCCCATGAATGCATGTCTATTTCCTCATTGTACCAGACTGGCAGCTGTTTAGAGTACCTCACTGTTTTCTTAAGCGATGATTTAGCTGACTCTAAAAAGCCATAGGTCTGGGGTGGGGGGGATAAGGGCAGAAAAATTACAACACGATTCCTGATAAACTGTGAAACTGTTTACAAAACAATCGTTTTCTTTGTAATGTTATATGGTTAAAAAAAAAACCACTTCTGGTTACTTGGGCAGGACAGGTAGAATTTAACTGTGGCAGATTCTTGTCCAAGGCAAGGATTCCTTTTGTATGACATTTGTCTATCAGAGATTTTGTGTCGGGCTATTAACCCTTTAAGTGCAATACTTTGGGAAACTTTGGTTTTCAAAACCATTCAGCTAAAAAAAACAAAAAACACCTGTGTAATTTGCTATATCTATAGCTATCTAACCTATATAAGCCATGAAAAGTTTTGAATGTTATACCATAGTTCAGCAGAGAACATTTCCAGCTGATGTTCTATCTGAAAAAAACAACTGGACTTCAGCTGGATTTCATTATTGTAATAGGTACTTCATATGTCTTGAATACTCCCTGCAAAGATCTGCCAGCATGTCAGCCTTGCACATGTGTCGTTTCTGTGATGTCAATGAGCACAATCTGTAGGCCTCATTCTGCCATCTTTACTTATAATGAGTAGTGCCTTAAGTGCTTTCCAGTGTTACATTCTCCCAGTGGTTGACAACTGCAAATGAGTAGATACAACAGCTATACAGCATCCCTGACCCAACTGCCACCAGTTCATGCATTCAAAGCTGAATTATCTCCTGAGGAAATAGGTTTGGGATTGTTTTGGTCCTCATCACTTACTTACTTACTTACTTACTTACTTACTTACTTACTTACTTACTTGTTTGCTGCCCATCTGACTGGTTTGCCCCAGCCACACTGGGCAATTCCCAACAAAAAAACGAGTAAAAACACCAGTGTAATGCATAGCAAGCAGTATCATACAGTACTGTGTTCATCTTCATGGCTCAGATCAGCATTTTAGCTATGACAAAAACAAAACAACAAAACAGAAGAGGTCTTTATTCTGTTCCCATAGTATTTTCTTGAAGAAGAAAAATTTGCAAAGATTTTCCACCAAAAAGCTTTCAGGCTATCATGTAGGGAATAGACCTAATAAAATGTTTAGCTACTTATCCATGGATTCATGGCTAAGAGAGCAATCCACTGTGGCAAGCCATTAATATACTACCAGATAAGAACATTGTAACATAGACATAGACATTGATTTAATCATTGGGCAGCCCCACCCCCAAAGTTCTTTATTATTGTTTGGTCATTAAGAAAACTTACCAAGTACTAGCTTGGCACCCAAATCCCAATTAAATATGGATAGCCATAGCATCACACACCAACATTATCAGAACGGCATGTTCAGGAAACTACTTCAAACATTTACATGGCAAGCGTGTTACATCAATCCATATGTATGTCAGGTGGAATTAGCCTTTTACATTTATTATTCATTAATGCATTAATACTAATCCTATTCTAACCATTTATGCCTTGCCCTCACCATAAGTAGACCTTGAGTACTGCAGGGTGGCTGAGCATTTTTGCATGGCAACTTAACGGCCAGGTCCACACATCACAGTAAACCATAGTCTGAACCAAACAACGACTTACCATGAATAAGTAGTGTGGCGGTGTGTGCCAAGTAAATCACACCTCTCTGTTCCTCACTTTGCCAAGCCAGGATGAGGCCAACCCTAGCGCTGGCTTAGTACCACATGAGAACCATCACTAGTGGTTTGCTTCACTTCAAACCAATCAAGAAGGCAAAATTTGTTCTTGGCAGTTCTTGGCTCACTACTTGTGATTTGTTTGGAGAGAAACAACGGACCAGTCCTGCTTCAAGTATAATGCTAAACTAGACATATACAGTAGTTCGTTCCCCTCCCAGCTCGGTGGGGTGGGCACAGGATAGCAGCAATGTAAACACACTGCTCATTCACTGTAAGCCATGGTTTGTTTCAGACCATGGTGTATCATGATCTATGAATGGGACTAAAGCAGCATTTGCTAATGGTCATGTCTGCTGGTGGCATAATGGAACATTGACATAACTTGCTGCATGGTACACATTTAGTTGCTAAGACAGTGAGACTAGGATAGATTTTTGTCGAGGATAGATTACAGCTCCCAAAGGAACCCACATTGTGTAATTTGTGCATGTGGACATCTCTCTGTAGAAATAAAGTAGTGCAATTCAAATCAAAACCATTTATCCTGAACTGACTCTGTTGAATTTGGTAGCATCCAGGGTATATTACTGCTCAGTCAGAGTAAGGTTGGCAGAAGGTTGGCAGTGAAAATAGAGGACAATGGTTGTAACTCCGTAGTAAGCCCTTTCAAACAAAACAAACAAACTACAGCCTTGATTTTGTGCTTATGCCTGCCTAATCTGAAAATTTAAAGTACATTGAGAAGAAGTTCAATTATTTTTTGTATGAAAATATATATAATCATGTTTTAAAATACATGACTCAGGAGAAATCTAGTAGGCAGGTAGAAATTTTGCACTGTGATAGATTTTTCACATTTAGTTTGCATCAATGTGCTGATTTTCTCTTAATGCCATTCCAGTTATTTAAGTTTTATGGAGTTAAGACAAATTTGTCATTTGCACTTCCCAGGAGCTGTGTTCACTTCTAGTCGAAGATGTTGTGCCACTGAGCTGGATTGATGAAACCAGCTGCACTTACGCTTATTAGAATTGGAAAAATATTTCCTGGTCACTTGCACAAAAGAAGTGACCTCCGTATGGTTTTCACTGCCCTGGCCATTCCCCAAAAGGTGTGGGTGTGTGGGTGTGTCAGGTTGACAAGTTTCACAAGAAAGATATAGAATTGTTACTTCCTTTCATTTCCACTTTTGGAAGCTAGTTTCATTGTAGATAATGTTAATATGTAGTCATAAGTCCTATGTATGCCGTCACCATGTTGGAATGTGCCAGTTATTTATGTTTATATAGCTCACCCAGATCCCAACACAACTCTAGTAGCACTTTGCTATGTGCAACCTGGAGCCCCAGGTGCAGGTATATATCCCAGGTGATGCATCCATGTTGGGTTCAATGGAATAGATGAACATCCCAATCACAGCCACAGCCACACACCTTGTGGGTCTCCCTGTCTGGATGAAGCACCTGTCTATAATGCTGAGTTTGCATGACAGAAGAAGTTACTGGCTAAGTTCACATAAACTATCTACCTTGGTAGCTCATCCAGTAGAGCATGAGACTCTTAGTCTCAAGGTTGTGGGTTCAAGCCCCATGTTGGGCCAAAGATTCCTGCATTGCAGGGGGTTGGACTAGATGACCCTTCCAACTCTACAATTCTATAATTCTATGAAACCACCCTGTGGACTTTTGATGAAGAATGGTATAGAAATTTAATTATTAGAATAATAATAATAATAATAATAATAATAATAATAATAATAATAGGATTGTTAAAGCCACCGCCATGCCCCCAAACTATGGGGAGAGGGCCCAGAGCACGGGTCACAAACTTTTTCAGCAGGGGGCTGGTCCACTGTTCCTCAGACCAGGTGGGGCGGACTATATTGGGGGGGGATTAACAAATTCCTATGCCCCACAAATAACCCAGAGATGCATTTTAAATAAAAGGATACATTCTACTCATGTAAAAACACGCTGATTCCTGGACTGTCCGCAGGCCAGATTTAGAAGGCGATTGGGCCGGATCCAGCCCCCGGGCCTTAGTTTGCCTACCCATGGCCCAGAGTGTAGAAAAAGAGGACTATTTTTGTTTATCTTAAATATTTTTGACAAGGGTGGCTTGGTTTAGCCCTCTCCTTCCAGTCACAACTCTGAGGACTAAGAGTGACATTTCCATAAATTTTTGTGATGGTGCATTAACATGCATCAGAGTTAGCCTTATAACAGAGAATCTACAGGAGAAAGAACTGTGGAAAGCTCCAACAAGGTTCTACTAAAGATCCAACTTACTCTACTAATGAGAATGCATGAGAAAGAATTTTTTTAAAAAAAAAACACACCAAAAAAGTGAGCTTATTTGGGAAAAGAAGCTTTTTGCTCTTGTGATTTTGGGGGCCTTTCTGAAATCAACTGTGGCAGGTTTAGTAAGGTTTGTTTTGTTTGAAAAAAGATTAAAAGCGTGCCATATGAAAATTTGGTCTGCAGGTCCTCTTAGAGCTTTCTTTGCAAGCTTTAGCACATAAAGTGAAGCTGCATCATACTGACACATGCATGTGTAAGCTGTAATGTTGTGAGTAGGGCACAAAGCTTAAAAGTCTCTCTCAAATTGTCTCTGTTATTATCAATGACGCATCCAATGTAAAGTTTACGGAATCTTGTTTTTGTAATATAAGCTTAAAACTCAAAGCTTCCGATGCTTTCAACGGGGAGGCATCACCAAAATTTTGTACTAAGAATGTCCCACACACTTCTATTTTTCTACAATGACTGATTAAGAAGTTTAACAATGTATTTTGTGTCAATTATTTCCACTGAAATGTTGAAAAGCAGAGAAGAATGGAATGCTGTTAATTAACAATGGATTTTCAAAGCCAATCAACAATGAGTAGTGTTTTTCATTTTTTCAGTACATACATACATACTGATCCAGAAATTTGTCATAATTAATTTACTTTTATGTTCTTTATTTAAGTATTTATATTCTGCCTTTTGGCCCCACATCTTCCCTCACACAAGGGGCTCACAGCATAAATGAAAAGCAATATACAATTCCCCCCCCAAAAAAAACAAGCTAAAAAACAGAAACCAGATATTAAAATCACATAAATGGAGGGGGAGAGAATTAATCCATACCAAAGTGTGGGAGAACAAAAAGTGTTTGGCAGTCTTTGGTTATTAAATAACGGGGTGGATTTTCTGACCAATAACACTTGTGGGATCTTATGTTTAATAGGGATGACAACACCATCTAAGGCAGCAATCCTGTACATCTTTATTGGGAGTAAATCCTATTGAGCACAGTGGGACTTACTTCTAAGTCGACATACACTGCCTTGTACCAATAGACAAATTTTCAGAAGCATATAGACGTGCTTTTCATATGCAGCTGCTAAAATGTATGCCTCAAGTTCCAGCTGAAATTCCTATATGTGTATTTCCTGTATATTTCCGTTTCCCTGCCTCAAATCATCTTCCACAATTTTAGAAGCAAAAGGGCAATTCATGTGCCACAAGGTGCAATTCACTGTGTACCACTACTGTGCCGCTTTCATTTCAATGTTGCTTCGTACAGACCCTTTCTAGAGAAAAGCATCTTCATCACACTTGAATGGAACATGTGCAGGTTTTCATCTTTCTGTGGCCCCTGGTGGAATAAAAACCATCAAGGGAAGCTTGCTGTTGATTTTAATGGAACCAGAATTACATTAATTAACTGCCGTTAATGCCCACCATTAATTTCATGTTCTATGGTTAATTAAGCTCTGGCCATGAGCAAAAAAGTTACATCAGTACTAAAACTAATCCCTAAATGATCTTGATCAATAGTGTTGCAAAGATTTATGCATGTAAATAACTTACCCGCTTAGAGCATGAAAACCACTTGCATAAATCAAGTCACACCTGGGCTTAAATGCATGCAGGTTTAGGATTTTTCTTAATACATACCAATGATCTGGAAGGTTCACTGGTGCCCTCTACAAACAAAAATCAGTACTACAGGAGCCAAATTTCTGGCTTCAATGCATATGTTATTGCTGCTTAGTGAAGTTCTTACTTCAATATGTCATTAATTACTTTTAACATGTAACCAATTGGTCTGACACTCAAAAGAACAGAATCTTAACTTAACTGAAGTTCAGTGAAATTCATTTTTGAATGGTGCAGTTGGCTCTGAGGGTCTCCAATTGTTTCCTTTTGGGAATTGTTATCTTTCCTTTCTTTTATTTTTAAAAAGCCAATTGCTCATACACTTTGGTCACAATCCACCAGGAACGTTCACTTAGAGCCCTGGAATAGCTCCATTTTAGTTTCCAAAGCCCAGGCACTGGAGAATGCCTTCATGGACTGCACCCTATTTGGTTTGGTCCATTTCTAGGAAAGTTTGTGTTGTGGATTTGATGTCATTTCCAACAATTCTCATGACTAAAATTCAGGAATTGTAGATGTCTCACACCATCATTTCATGCATAAATATTCAGGTTGAGAAGCAAGTTCAAGAAAGGGTTTCTGATGTTCAGTTTAAATCATTCTGTTTAATGCCCCTGTTTAATGCCACTTAAATTCCTTCTTAAGAAGATACTTTGTTGTTGTTCCGTCATTTAGTCATGTATGACTCTTCGTGACCCCATGGACCAGAGCATGCCAGGTGCTCCTGTGTTCAGAAGATACTTTAAATCACCCTTATTTTGCAGATCTAGTTTCCTTTTCACTTCACAAGCACAACAGGAGCAAAACAGTACCCTAAACTGCTGCATCCCTGTGGATTTCTGCATACGTTTACTTATTTACAACCTATACTGATATGCAGTTTGCAACAGCCATTCTGATAACTTAGGCTGCATGTCAAACTCCACTTACCTCAATTCAGTATGACACTTCTGAGTGTACATGGCTATGATTATGCTGTTCCTAACTATCTGATGAAGAAGGAAAAAAATACATAAGGAAATAACACATCGTCATGTCATTTCAATACCCCTACTATGGAAGAAAAGTGAAAACACAGATTCAGATATGTATTGTATTATTTTCTCATGACATGGTCAGCATTATTCACCACCAGCCCCCAGCTGCCTGACTTCTTACTTGCACTCAGTCCACAGCATGGCAATGCCTGTCGCCTTCCTCCTCTTTAACCTCACAAGGTTGCCTTTGTAGAACTCATCAGGGTGAAGGATCATTGGTTCTGGCCATAGGTGCCAATTCCCTGGGACCCTGGGTGCCCGAGCACCCACAGAAGGAAAAATTTAAAATCACTCGGTGGAAGAAGATTGGAAGAAATTTAAAGACTACTTACAGAAATATTGCAAAATTAATGAATGTTAGAATGATGTTGGAATGAAGTTAAGTGGTTTTAGCAGTAATGTTACAAAGGAGTATGTAAAAATGGATTGTTAACAGGTGAGAATGTAAAGTTATAATATATTAAGATAAAGGATTAAGGATTAAGATAGAAACAAAGAGGGAAAGGATTTGCTGAATCAACTAACTGAACTGGAATACAAAAAAGGGAGGTGTGAGGAGGTCAGGGAAACAAGTAAATGAAAGACAAGACATGGAAAGATTGATTTGTTTTTAATTGTTTCTGTTTTTCTGTATTTTGTATCTTTTGTTTATTTTTTCGTTCTTTTCTTCTTTTTGTAATCTTCTTTGAAACTTTAATAAATATCTTTTTTTTTAAAAAAAAGAAAAATTTAAAATCACAAAACTTGCAGCAAAGTAAAGTATGGAAATATAGTCCGTTAGATCTTTTAAATATGCACCTGTGAGCTTCTTCCAGAGTTACCCTCTTCCCTTAACATAGAAAAAGACCAGATGTTTAGTAAGTAAGAAATGGTTTACTTACAACCTCTCCAAAGGTCAGATTCATGTGCTTTTCCATATAGCAGTCAGAAAACACAGGCAGAAATATTTGGCTTAGTTACACTAAAGTTCCTAAATTATTGGCATAGGAACTCAGGGGAGGCTGGCTAGAGCCATGCAGTCTGAACTGGGGCAACTAGCTCAGACCTTCTCACATTGAGCTTCTCAGGTAGACTAAGAGGCGAACAATAAGCTTGATTACCTTCCTCCCAAGGTGAGGGGAAATGATCTTCATGCATTAATTAGACTTAAGCATGTTGGTTATATGAAGCTGGTTATCCCACGCAAAGGAGGACAAACCTTTTAAAATAAAATGCAATCTACTATAGTAGAGCAGTTCCCAATTTTTCAAAAAAAAAAACAACCTTTGTCCAATTACCAAGTTTTCAATGGACCAAATAACCATTTTTAAAAAAACTAGATGCGCCTAAGCTAGGGGTCCCTTCCAACTCTACAATTCTATGATTCACATACATTTAGATACTACAGCATCTTGATGAGACTGTTTTTCCGTTATTCTTAAGTGTAAAAAATCTCAGCCTTAAAAAAAATAATGGCCTGCAATTTGTCACAATCCAGCCAAGGTTAGATTACAAATTCTTGTTGAAAGCAATGGAATGGAACGGAACTTAGTCACACTCCCAAGTAAAGATGCAAAGGATAGTATTGTAAGCCAACCCCCCCCAAAAAAAACCAGTTACTCAAGCCCCAATGAACCCAGGGTCAGTTACTCTCTTGCAATGACAATTAGGATTGCAACCCTACTTCAGATTTGTGAAGCAGGCAATCTATTGACACCCTCTGAGTTCAACTGAGTCTTCAAGGAACAGGAACAGGAAGTGCAATGGTCCTGTTCTCCCAGCCAGCTGGTGTTCTTCAATTATGAATTTAAAACACATTAATGTATTAATGCTGGCAGAGCCAAGGGACATATTCAAGCTTGTCTGCAGTAATTTCAGTGCTCAAGTCCCTTTCACAGGGCACTGATGTGGCTAGGAATTTTGTCACATACTCCATATTAAACCTCACCTTTTGGAGCACCAAGAGAAATGCGCAGAGCTCCCCATGCATTTTAGAACCTCGGAAAAATGGGGTTTAAAAACATGCAGGAAACATTCAAAGGTACAGAAGCATCCCCACTTCACACATGGAGAGCACCTCCTAGGATGATAAGGGAGGGTGGAGTTGGCATGCTTGAGCAAACACCACCACTACCCTGAATGATTTCTGTACCTGGTGAAAGGATGCTTCCACAGAGCTAGAATGAGGTGGCTACTTTTGGCAGTGGGTGTTGGCAGGGGCAGAGGAAGGGGTGTGTGCTGGGTGCGGGCCGCCCTGGGTGTCACCACAGAGGGGGGTGACAAAATGCTGGGCGACACTCACCGTGGGGCCTGCAGCGCGCCCGAGTCACGTGTCTCTCCTGGGAGAGACATAGTGGTTTGGACGCATGCAGGCTCCCCACTGCCCAAATGGTCAGCCCGCTGCCTCCTACCCAGCTGTAGGGAGGCTGAGTGGGAGGAGGCAGGCAGACTCTGGAGGCCCTGCGGTGTGCCCATCCCTATGGACGACTCACCCCACCCCCAGGTGCGCTGCCCCAGGCACCCAAGCAGCTTCCTCCACCGCTGGGTGTTGGGACAGCCCTCATATAATATATCAAAGAAACAGGGGGCCCCAAATGCCAGTAAGTGATTATGCTTTAGTGGGGTGTGTGTGCGTGTGTGTGTCTGTCTATCTATCTATCTATCTATCTATCATCTATCTATCTATCTGTTTTGAAATGAACAGGAGAATATGAAGGAAGTGAGCATTTGTACTACAAACAAGTGGATTTTAATAAAACCATTATTGCCTCTTGCTAACCTTCAGATGGCTATGTTGCCTTTTTTTATTTGTTTTGAGCAGAAATATTACATTTTTGTTTATTAAAACTTGTCCCTTGAAATACTTGGAACAAGATTTCTTAATAAAATTGAAGGAGAATTATGGCCAAATATACAGTGCAGATTACTAAAATCCTGTAAAAGGAGTCAAACTCCCATGCATGCTTGTCCATGCAAAGCTAAACAGGAAAATGCATTTCTAATTTGGGAGATGGCAAGAAAACACAAGTCGGTCTTGTTGAACTAAGTAAATTCATTGGAAGTATTAACTGTAGGTGCGTCAATGACAGAGGTTTACTGTGATATCAGGGCAATTCACACACTTTTTCTTTTTTTCTTTTTTGCAGCATCCACGCAACATTGCTCAGTATTTATCCACAGTCACTACTAGAATGGAAGCTCATTCGTGTTTTTTGTTTAGTTTTTTCTGGGTGGTTTGTCATGTTTGTGGTGGCAATTTTCTCTGGGGGGGCCTCTGTCACCACTTATCAATGTTTGATTCTTCCTTACCTGAGCACAACCAAGCTACAGTGGTACCTCGGGTTACATACGCTTCAGGTTACAGACTCCGCTAACCCAGAAATAGTACCTCAGCTTAAGAACTTTGCTAATGCATAAGCACCACTTTAGCTAATGAGGCCTCCTGCTGCCGCCGCGCCATCCTGAAGCAAAGTTCTTAACCTGAAGCACTATTTTTGGGTTAGTGGAGTCTGTAACCTGAAGCGTATGTAACCTGAAGCGTACGTAACCTGAGGTACGACTGTATATGGGTTCCTTGTGAGAAAAAGGTTAGACATGAAGAGAAATGCAGCAGGCTATAGTAGAAAAAGTTATGACAAAAGCTTAAATTTACCTGAGAGGAAGTCCTGTTGGTTTTAGTGAGATGAATTTCCCTGTTAATATGATCAGAGTACAAACCCCATTGAAATCAATGTGACTTAAGGTAAGCCTTTACTTTCTTCCTTAGATTTCCATAAGACTCAGTCACACCTAACCTTTTCTGGCTTCTTTCTATTAAACATGATCTCAAAAATGATATAAACACTAAGATACTAGGAACTAGAACCTGAACATGGAGTTTGATTGCATCTGTAGTCAGTTAAACCACTTGAGGTTTCATCAGAATTAAGCAATTCACAATAATAAATTTTGTGAAATAAAATAAATGGCTTAGCATTACCTCTGAAGGCAGTCTATGTGAACCAGTGCTTGTTGATGGATTGCACAAACTGTAATCTTCAATTCCAAAATTCTGTTCAGGGCCCAACTAGACACGGTGTGGGAGACATATAATATATTCCCCAACATTTTCCTTTAAAAAACATTTATACATCCCCAGGAGATCCCAAATTTAATCAGAGCAGCAGCTAAAGAGCAAGGAGATGTTTAACCCTTTCTCTGTAGGATGTTTGCTCGCTAAAAATCCAGTACATATTGCTAATACCTTACATGTTAAAAAATAATCCCTGCTGCCCCTTTTATTAGATGATGGAAATTTTGTATATTTGCAGATTTGAATATTGGCTTTTGCATTATTATGCAAACCAAGGCAAAGGTACTGCAGTGCTGTAAGTGATTCAGTCCTGTTCTGGAAACAGAAATTGAACATATTTTGACATGTACTCATAATGCTGTCAGTAACTTTTCTAACATCCTTCCTCTTTTATAAGAGAGAACTAGATACATTTATACCACCCGTTATTAGTAAAAGTCTATCATTCTGCCTGCCACTGTGATCAGCACTCACATAAAGCTCTATGCATGCACACACATTGGCTGGATCCTGAGTTGTTCCATTAGCAGAAGGGCTCTCTCTGTTAATGGAAGGGACCCCTGTCCTGTGGAAACATCTGATGGTGAAAGGCAAGATGGAGGCAATCTCCACCATGCCCCCATGTTCTCTCACAGGTCCCAGAGCCAGCTCCCGTGCTGTTCTGTAGGGTAACCCCATAATCTGAAGACATTCAGGGATTGTAGTAGCCTACAGTGGGAAAGAGGTGAAAATTCACTCCCTCTGTTCCACCAGTGGGAACATCCAGAGAATATTGTAGAGAATATTGTAGAGAAGAGCCATAGCTCAGTGACAGAGCTTGTTTCGTCTGCAGGAAGCCCCAGTTTCACTGTGAGGCATCTTCTGGCAAGAATGGGAATATTCCTCATCTGAAACTGTAGAGAGCTGCAGCAAAACTGTTGACAACATTGAGCTAGGAGGACCAATGGCCCTAGTCAGCGTAAGGCATCTTACTATGTTCCAAGCTGTTGTATTTTAGTTCATACAAGGAGTTCTTTGGTAGCCAAGTCAAAATGTCATTCTCTTTGAACAGCTTGGCTCTTTTGCCACATCACAACGTTGTCGTGACATTCCAGACACCATATGGGGGGGGGGCTGCTGTTAAAAAAGAACAAGTATTCTTCTTCTTTGTGATTATTGAATCAGGATTCTCTGGATCCGTGCCTATATAGTAATAGGATAAGATGTGAGAATAAAAACACTTTAGACTAAGAGAGCTGAAACCACCAGAAAAAGGATTACATATCCAGTTTGTCATACAAAAACAATTGGGGGAGGGTTCGGTTCCGTCATAAACTACGTCAAGAGACATAAGGCTTATTTCTTAAGCCTCTGCTTGCTTAAGACTGCCTTTAAGCAGCAGCACTTTTAATTCTTGCAAATATTAAAAGCAAAAAATAAAAAGGGGCTTGGGGCTTGGCCTGGCACAATCTGTTAAATGGAAGCTGCCTTTGGGACTCCATGCTTCTCCATCTCTGGGAAATGTAGTTAGAGGAAGACCTTACTTGTAAGGTGCCTGTGTTAGAAATGGGAAACCTTAACACTCAAGAACATGAAATTCAGATTTAGGAACATAAGAAGCTGCCCTAGACCAGAACAAAGAATTTGCAGTCTTCTCCAGTACTATTCTATTCTGACTCACGGAAGCTCTCCATGGGCTCATGCAATAGGTCTCCCACAGCAAGAGTTGCCACCCCAAATTTATGCTTTTGTGGGGGGGAAGAAGGAGGAGGAGGAGGAGGAGGAGGAGGAGGAGGAGGAGAAATGATGCATTTGTTGTTAGAGCTAGCATGGAGAATTGTCTTACCGAAATAATCAGTTCAGACTGCAATTCAGTATTTTTCAAAACAACAACTAAAGAACTCCTCTTGAGAGTCCCCTTTATTGTTCCTGTTCCTCTAGAAAATTCTAGATTTGAAACATTTTGTGTATTTCACTGTCTCCCTCCAAGTAAGTATAGCTCGAGTCATCTAGCATCCAGCTGATTTCTCAAGACTACATAGCAAAGCAACGAGTGCAGGAGTATAGCCTGCAGAGGTCACAAGCAAAGGTAATCCTTGAGGTCTGCTCCTTTTCCATCTGGACAGTTTGGTCCCATCCCATAGGTCATCAACCACCAACTGCCTTGTGGGAAGGATCCCGATTGGGTTTTGTACTTAAAATATGTATTTTTTCATTGGGTCTTGATTTTACTTGTAAACTGCTTTGGTAGATTTTTAAACCCACCAATTTCAACTCTGGGATGCATTACGAGCAATAGAATTTGCACAATTTAAAACATACATCCTCTCATTTTAGACATATTTTAGGTTCCACTGGGTATTAGAATGATAAGAGATACTATTATTTCCAAATCAGTAAGAGTAATGAAAATGATAATTAAACTTCAGTAACCTCACTAATGCCTACAATCCCTTCATTCCCTTATTCCAGTGCAGGTAAAAAAACCAGGTTTTCTCAAATGCCCCAAAGAATAGCTCAATAAATCTTAAATTTAAAAAAGTATCTCAAGAAATCAACATTAGGGATAGGAATTGTTTTATTTAAAACCTAACAAATCAGACTGTCAGCTCTCCTTGCTTGTAATGCATCACTGATAATCTCTCCTGCCATCCAAAATGCTTATATAGTAATCCTTTAATTTGAAATAATGCCATAATGGCATCTAATGTGTCTCATATCTTAGAATTCATCCAGTGGCTTAGACAACATGTCACAATGACGATAACTGAATAATTTCTTGTGGTGGGGGAGACTGTGCATGTGTGAGAAAGGATGAATTAAACTGCTTCCTTCCAAAAATATTTTGCTAAACATCCTTTCCATGTAACAACAAATAGTCTTTTACCCAGTTTTCCTCACAACATCTCCATAAAATAGGCACCCATCATAGCTACAGGAAGCTGAGGCATAGACTGCAATTGTCTGCCCATTTATCTAGATCCAATCTCTCAAACTAAACTAAATCTAGATCTCTGGTCAGATTTTTTTTTCTATCAATCAAATTTTATTGTTAAAATCATAGGCCACAGTATTAAAAAATTGCAATCCATTCAAAAAGATGACTAAAAACATCATAAATGAACCATAGTTGAAGTATCAGTATCAATTTTGTCTGGTTTGGTGGTGAAAATCACATCACACCGTTTTTATGTACCCTCATGTGCTATGAATCACCCACCTCTAGATGGCAGTAGTGAGGAAGCACAGAATAAATTATCTTAATAGGAAAGTGAATGCTTTAAAAATAGATTTCTGAAAAATTGAAATCCTTCTCTTAAAAAATATTGCTGAGGCTATTTCCATAGTGATTTTTTTAAAAAAATAACTTCAGAATCTAATTCCTTTACATTAGGGGGTAAATATTTCATCAATATTGATAGTCACAATGTAGCTTACGTTTTCTTATTAGAACAGGTGAGAATAACCTGTGGCGCTCCAGATGTAGGCAGAATGGCCAACCGTCAGAGATGGTGGGTTTTGGAAGTCTATAAACTTAGACCCTACGGCCCCCAGCCCTGCAATATTGTTTATGCATTACTCCACCACTTAAGAGTACAAGGGCAAAGTCCCTTTCACCCGGACACTGGAGGCAGAAATGGAAAAGTTGGTTTACCCAAATTAGAAGGCTCCCTATGCTCATTCTGGAACAGCAACAACTTTATCAAGAAAAACCCGCTGCTAAAATTGTTTGTTGACTCCTTTGGTGGATTTGGAAAGCACGTTCATTTTAATTGTGTTTTTAATGTCAGTTGTGATTACACGATTGTATATTTTTTATATTAAAAAATTCTGGTTGTAAACTGCCCTGGGAAATATTTGTATACTGTTACAATAGCATTAAACAATAAAGTAATGTGCATAACACATCATATTTGCATTAATGCCGGTGGTTTTTAAAAGACCAATTCTGCAAATGGAACATATCTGAACATAAACACACTCTGGCTAGTTGTGTATTCAGTCCTCTAAATCAGATCTAATTCTAAGTGAGAATTATTAAGCTATTGTTCTGTATTTCCTTTTGCTGCAGGTAAGCTAGGAGGGATTTTATGTGCTAACACATCAGCACATGCATGGTGAAAAATGAGATTTCTAGTGTTATGTTTTGCGTTATGTTGCCAATTGTCCAATATGCACTTTCTTTTAACAGTAAGAGCTGTGCTGGCCTTTACTTCTGTCTTATTTAAATAAACTGTAATAGAAAAGCTGAGTAACTTTTTAAAAACTTCTGTCCCGTGCTGACCTAAAAAGTCAAAGGAGGCACAAAGTATATGCAAGCTCATTGGCGGGAGACAGTACCTTCAGGCAGTTACAGTATGCCACAATCTGGCTTACTGTGATGTGCGAACCAGACCATTGAGGGTTTACGATACATATTCCTATGTCTGTCTCTAACCCTACGCATACAGTTAGCAGTGTGTGGGATTGTTAATTAACTCAATACTTACTGAGTTTGTGTAGATTATAGCTTTGCAAATTTTGAGGGAGCAATGCAGAGCTTTGGGTGTACTTGCTATTTTTGGGTGCCGCAGTATACTGTTGGGTTTTGTACATTTTTATAATCCCTTGAACTGTAGACATTGAAAAGTCAAAATTGACCCAAATCAGTAAAACGAATGGAACTAATTACTGTACTTTCAGTTGTGACACCAGTTCCCATGTACCATGTTCAAACTTCTGTTGAGTACATAAAAGAATGAGCACTCTAAACATTTATGTAGACTTTACAAAAATTAAGATACTCAACCTAGCAGTGAGGAACTAGGTCTGTGCATATATGCAAAGTGAAGAATTTGGGTTTTTTCAAGCTAGCTTGGATAATCACTAGGACAAGATGTGGGATCATGAAAAAGAAATTCCATCAGGAATGATTGGAAGTATTTGATCTAGAAGCTTGGGTTTCATTTATTTCACTCTGCAACTGTTCCATATTATTCTTTTGTTATTTTACTAGGCTAACTGGTCAAAAGATACAATTTTAGGGGAGAAGCATCTATCCTTTTTTTACTTTGGTCTTCATGGCAAATGCATTGATAATACCTGCTGGGCTGTCAATGGGAAAATGCTAAAAATAAGAAACAATATATGTGGACTTCTCTGATTACTAGTTTCTAGTTACATTTCCAATTGTAATTCATCTGATCACTAATTTTTAGCTGCATTTCCAGTTGCTATTCATTGTGCATAGCATAAATAAAGCAAACTAGCTTTACTAACACTAGATGATCAAGAAATGGTGCAATGACAAGCAAATGATCAAAACTCTTGAAGAAGCTATACATTATACACAAATTATTGAATAGGGCCACATGCTCTATCTGGGGCATGTGATAATGCAATACTATAGCAATTTTGAGATGGAATTAATGCCCAGACCAAAGGGAGGCCAGGCTGGAAAGGAAGTAAAAAAACTGGAAATATTTCATAAAGGGTGGAGTTAGAAAAGGACAATTGCATGAAGAACTGAAAAAGAAGACAAAGATGGCTCAAAGGTATAAGGCACAAAAGCACAATACAGAGCCAGTGCTGGAAGAAAATGCATCAGCTGACTTTGCTTGAAGCAAAAAAACAGCAGTAATTGTGGTGATACAAATGAAACCTGGAACTTCCTATTGTAAACCAGACTGAATAAAAAAATAATGAGAGTTCAGCTGCAGGTATGGGGAGTTGCACTGCTGTGAAAGATGACTGGATATGGACAGTCCTTCCCCCAATCCTTACCGCCTCTCCCCTTTCTGCAACTCATTGAAGGGCTGTGCCATGCCTTCTGCATGCTAGAATCTACTCAGCTACCAAGATCAAAACCTGTCCTTCTAACACAATCTAGCCCTAATACAGGCATAGCTGCATGGAAGGACCAGCAACACTCTCAGTACAGCTTGTTTGAGTGAACTCTCCAAGGCAAACACACATGCCACTATGGGAATAAGATTCATACAGTCTCTACCTGTATCCCCATCTTGCATGTGTCTCCTAATTCTTGGTAATGGCACTAGCATGAGACTACAAGCTTGAGGGTTCACAGAGCTCCATCAAGCCCTTTGCTAATTCCTCCAAGTAGGCTGAACATTTATGGGGATGGTCTGTGCCCTTAGACTAGTCTAGCCCCAGCTTCAGATCTGGAGTACTGAGTACATATATAACCTGCTTTATGAACTAAGTTAGACAAAAGGAAATAGTGGATGCAAAACTGTATACAATTTGCAAACTAAAAATAATACTGCCTTTCAATATGAAGGTGTGAGCATTTCATTAGTACCTTGCTATTTCAATTAAAAACTCAAAATAATGTATTCTGCCTCCAACTTTTAATTCTATAATCCTTAAAATTCTGTGTCAAATGTATCTATGATGACATGTTGATTATAATCATACCTAGCAGACCAGGCCTTAAAGTAGGTTAATTGCATAGGAAGATTTTACTATGTTTACATTTTTTTTCTTAAATTATTTTTTAAAGCACAGTAAAGAGTCTGAGGACAAATTATTCAACTGTTTATCATACATAAGACTGCATGACTATAATACAAAGGGCTTGTCTTTTCATTTAACGTTACAATATACACAGCAAGTCCGGACTAGATCTTACAATCTGAACACAGGTATTTAACCTTTTCCATGCTGTTTATGTTTACAATGCACAGAAGTCCTGTAACCAAACTGTGTAGTAAAGCACACAAAACTGGACTGTAACATAACACAGTATGCAGAAGCATTGGAGTTTATGATTTTTGATTATGTAGGTTTAAAAACAGTATTAGTTTTTGGTGCTTGCTAAGGTGTGGCAACCAGCACAGAAAAAAAAAGTTACCCATATTTGATACCCTTATATTCCTGGACAGCAGTAAGTACTGGATTCCTTTTTGCATTGCTAAGCTCAGTGTTCCATTTCTAAGGTGACAGCCTTTCACTCACCAAACATCTTTGAACTACAAAAGTTCAAAAATACTTTAACTCACATGCTTGACATTTCAGTACAAAAGAAATATGGATCCCTTGATAAAAAAATTGATTTACAAAAATGGTTTAATTCCCAAAGCATTCTTTCACACTTGCACTGTATTCAGCCTCTCTGCTGCCATTGTGAGGACTGGTTTTTGTTTTTGTTTTTTTAGTTTTCTAGTTTTTAAAAAAACACCTTTTGTTCAGAAGACCTGACCTAGTTGGTCATGTGAAACTGACCAGTATGAAGTACATGGTTTTCTGCTGAATGACCTTTTTAAAACTAGTTTACTGGCAGAGGTAGATTACTGCTTTTGTTAACACATAAAGGGCAAACAGTGTTAAGGAAAGATAATCACTTAATTACCCCAATCCCTCAATTTTATTCACTGTGTTTTTATCCATAATTTTAATATTTTATGTGGGTCCACAAATTTAGCAACTGCCAAGCTGACTGTGTTATATTAAGGCAGCAGAACCCAAAAAATTAGGCACCTGTTAAGTACAGCCTGCTAACCTCAGGTCTCACGAGCTTTTTGCTTTACTCATACTAATGTTTTGGACCTGTTCATGCAATCAAGGTCTTGCCTTCAAGTTTACATTTATGCTAATAAGGAATACAAGAATCAACTGCTGGTTTCATAGCTTCTGGATCTAGTGTCCCTTTTACTTTCAGAAGCCTGAACACACTTATAATGTAACAGATGCTGTTATAGTCTTGAATTAGATGTCAAATCTATCATGTTCAGTACACAGTTTGCTGTAAATGTATTGGCTATGAATTCAACAACAGTTCCAGTTTTGTTTAAGCAATAGTACAGCCATAATTTTCAACTGACATTTAAAAATGGTCTAGTTACACCTTGTGTCAAAGTGCAGAACTGCTACATTATTGGTTACAGACATCTATGTGCTATAAAAACAGCTTTGGTACAATAAATTATCAAAAAAGAAAATAATTTTTTGTAAAATTCACAGCATAATTGTGAGGCAAAAAAGCAGTCACATAAAATTCTGCAT
This sequence comes from Podarcis raffonei, assembly GCF_027172205.1. Taxonomy (NCBI): domain Eukaryota; kingdom Metazoa; phylum Chordata; class Lepidosauria; order Squamata; family Lacertidae; genus Podarcis; species Podarcis raffonei. The sequence goes on along the minus strand of NC_070605.1, from coordinate 55,418,355 downwards.
TTTTAAAAATGTTCAAGATGAACAGAAGACATCTTTGTGCAGAAGTAATGGTGGAGAAACCACGTGCCCAGAAAAAGCAAAACAAAACAAAAAAAGTAAAAAGCAGGGAGGGACACAGTTGTAGCTATTTCCATCAAAAGCAAACCACTACTCCTGTGACCTTCAACCAATAAGGAAGTCAACTTTATGACACACGCAAAGTGACCTTGCAATACCTTACAATAAGTGGGTCACAAAAGTCTATTTTAAAAGAAAGGCCTCTTGAATTACCCATTCTGTGTTTTCAGCATTAAGGACTGTCTGCAAAAGCATGTCCAAAAGTGATTGCATCTGAAATGGTAGGCTCCTCTAACTTAAGAGTCCAAATCCATAAGGCCAAAGGTTATCCCAAAGACCACCACTTAGACTTCCCCCTGGACTGGCCAAGACCAACCTGTTGATTGCTTCTCAGTGCACCTTAGTTACAAGACCAGCCATATTTCAATACTAGCTGATTGTGGTCTCAAAATATGAGACACACAGAATCCCATTATAATTGCTGCTTTGATTCTCAGTAGGTTCAGATAAGGAGAATCCTGATCACCGCCACTTAGCATGCTCATTGTGCCTCATGAACACCATTACAACCGTCCCTTTTTTTTTAACAGCTGAAGACTATATTTTGTAATCTGAAGGTCCCTCTTCCTTACAGTACTGCCTTTTCGTGCTCATGTGTGTTCAGGAAATTAAAATTCATGAGACTCTCTCCCACCCTCTCTTATTTTTTTATTTTTTAAAAAAACACTCCCCTAAAGCCCATTTATATGATCCTGGGCAGTGCCTTTAAAAAGCTGTTTGCAACTAAGACCAACATTTGAACTTTTACTCCTGTTGAATGGGTGGGGGGAAGGAATCTATGACTTGGTTCTGGTAATTAAAATAGGGGCAGCAAGGTGAGACATCACCTCAAAGCTATCTAGGATACGTATCATGGCTCTAAAAACTTTACTGTCCCTTTGCAATCTGTTCAAGTTTAAAAAAATAATCAGCTTTGCCCTTCTGTAGCGGTTCAGTTAGTCTATCTCCTTCTGATTCAAGCAGCTTTGCACTTTTTTTGGAAAAACACCACTTCTATAAAAACACACAAGAAACAAATTTGTTTCAGTTTAGTCACGAGCTAGCCACAGGACTTTGCTGAACACAAACTCCTGTCATGGGAGACTCTTCTCTATCAATTCCCTGCCTCATTGCAAGGTGTCCTTCAGTCATGTAATGAGCAGGACCTGTATTAGCAGAAAATTGGTATGTTGGATGTCCTGCTATGCCAGTTTCTTGGCGTGGATTAGAGTAGACTGTTAAATTGACGTCCATAGCTCCATTTTGTCCAAAGTCCAATGAATTAGCAGCCACTGGGCGGTTCTGATAGGCTTGATTGCCTTGATTACCAGTTGAGGAGGAAGATGTGGAGGAAGAAGTAGTTGAGGAAGACAGGGATGTCATGGAGTGGTGAGTATGAACCACCTCCATAGAATCCTGGGTAGAGGAGCTGTTTGTTGGAGAATTGTAGACCCTTGGCCTGGTCCGGCTACCCAAGGCCTGCTGTCCATGGTGGTGGTGGTGGTGGTGATGGTGGTGATGGTGGGAGGTGTTTCCATGGTGATGGTGTAATGCATTCTGTTGCTGAGGGGTTACGTGGAAGGAGGTTTCTTGAACTGGATGGGTTTCAACAGTGACTTGTGTAGGAGCTTCAGTGCCTGTCCAACCCAGAGGAGGAGGAAACTGCTGACGAACCTGTTATTAAAAATAAATAAATTAAATCCTTCTATTTTATGTCATACCCTTCAAGCTAAATATTAAAAACTACTTTTTAAACATAACATGTTGACCCTTATTTGATATCTTGCTAGTTTTTTTCAAAGAAAAAATATAAAAGCAAACTTTAGTATGAACATTCAAAAGTGAAACACTGTTGCAATCATAACAGGAGGGAAACAATGTCAGCTGGCATTAATAATAAAACTATTGCATCAATCCTAAGTTAAACATATACATTAATATAGACAGACCATACTTCCAAACAGGTATCTAAACAAGTTTGGCATTTGTATACCATACATTCAAACACAAAAGGGGCAGTAAAATTTCAGATCACAGAGTAAAAAATTAGAAGTGATACACTTTGTTGCACTGATCAGTAGTTTCCTTGTTCTGCAGTACACTCAGGTTCTAGTTCAGACTAGCAGATCTGCATTTTAAAATGCATACAATGAACATTCACATAGTCCTAGGTGTCACAGGGTGGCTTAAATGGTAGTAGTTTAACAAGTTATTGACCTAGAAAGAATTATTATTTATCCTGGCAATAATTTAGGTGTCAAAGTACATAGATAATGAAACAAGCTGCAGATGTGAACAAAGTCATTGCTGTATATTAAGCAAATACTAATCTAAGGCCTTGATAACTGATTTGACATTTGCAAAGCCTCATGTGGAAGTTTACTGTGCAATAATCTGGATAGCTCACTTCAGGAATAATGTTGCCAAATTAAGGATTAGAAAAGAGATGCAATTTATTAGTATGATAACATATAAATTGAACTGGATTTGAATGTAGGAGGCCCTCATTTAAATCTCCATACTGCCACTAGCTCACAGAGAGAGGAATTCAATATTGCGCAAAGGCAATCCTTCTGTCAGGGCAAACATTTTCACTTGCCAGACAGAACAAGCACTGTTCTGGGAGTTCCTCCTAAAGCCCTCCCCCCCCCCAACTCCACCTGCCAGAAACAATTTCAGAGGGCATGGGTCCTTGCATGGGGCTTCTGCTGGTGGGATTCATTAGCTGAATTACACTCAAAGTGGCAAGGGTACGTCACCATTTTTCACTGCCTAACCTATCAGAACAAGTAAAGGAATTCAGAACAAGAAAAGAGGTAGGAGAGAACAGGCCAGCCTGAGGTATAGCCCAACAAACTCTTATGTGTCTGAAATGACCATTTGGTCAGTTCAATTCTTTGAAATCAGAAGAGTCTGAAAGAGAGAGAGACTTCCTTTCAAGAGTCTTACCTGTGGACTATGTGTTTCACAATCCATAGCTTGTACAGCAGCAGTGAAGTGTCCACCACTATGTCGATGCTGATGTGTAGGATCTGACCGTGCCCTTCCACTGTTGCTTGTCCCAGAAGAGCCACCTTTTAAATTTAAGCAGAACCAATGTATGGAAAATGCTATTAACATGATAATCAAGACGTCCATAATGAGTCAAGAAAGCAAGGCTCCATCTAAAAATGAGTTTCTGATATACAGTCCGCTAAGAGTTTGCTGTTGCCATTCAAAGGAAACTAAAGCAATGTCTAAAATCTTTTGGGAGGTTTAAGATTAGAGAAAATAATGCCATTTCATTCAGACAGCAAATATTCTGACAAAAGCTTAGGGTGGTATCTAACTAAGTTACTTAAGTCAATTTATTTCAGTGGGTCTATAGTGAGCATGATTGACATTGGATATTTTTAGCTTTCCCCCCCTAAATGTGATAATCAGAATGTACCTGAGCTTGAAGATGTGCTAGAAGTGGTTCCTGAAGACTGTGACTGCTCCATAGCTGGACTTGTTGACACACTGTTGCTTGTGTTTGTACCTTCATCTGCTGTTTTCTTAAAGAAACTGTGCTGCAGGGCATAATAAGGTTGAATTCGAGTTTTCGGATCATAGTCAAGCATCCTTAAGATGAGGTCTTTGAACTTCAAGTAGTCAGCCACAGTATGACCCGATTCCCCAGCACGACGTCCCCCTGGGCCTCCTGTTTCAACTCCAAGTATATTGTGAAGTTTACGGGTTCCAGGTGGTTTATACTCCTGTTAAGAAATTAGAAATTCCTCAAGCTATCAGTTCTCAAAATATTGTTGACAATATTCTAATATTAAGTACTTTAATTTTACTTTCATTGAACTTAAAAGTCTCTTTGTAAAATGAATATAAGCACCACATATTTTATGATACAATAGTGTGATTTACACAGAATGCTATACCGTGGTTTGTTTAGCTGGTGTGATTTGTTTGAACTTCTGAACCCAACCCTGGCTTGTCTTCTGGCCACCAGCCACAATGTAAAGTCATGGTTTGTTGTTAGCTTACAAACAATTGTTGGTTTTAACTATGACTGTGTGTTACTTCTGAACCCTACCATATTGCTTAACCACTGGTTGTTTAGCCACCTCACCCCAGATGTTTGGCAGGCTCCAAAAGCATGAGGCAAAACCAGCTGGAAAGCACACTAAGCTGCTGACTTGTTTCCTTACTAATGAGATGACGTGGTTTGTTGAACAAAGATAACTGAAAGAAACTATGGCTGAGAATTGGTAGCAGACCAATATCAAAAGCCAAATTTGCTGGATCAGGATGGAAGACATTCTTCTGATAGGGATAGTTTCCCACTGGTGTTTACAAGCATAGTCCTGAATAGTCGTCTGCTTCTTCTCCAGCAGACATCCCACTCACCACAATGACCCTGCTTACAGTTGGTGGTAGTTAGGTCACACTTGCTCTCTCTAGGTTTCTTGTCCTGGCATTTTTATTCTATAAAGTTGAGCCTCAAATTTGAGTGTGTGGCCCTATATCATGCTTGTGTTTCTTTCCATTCCATTCAGCTTCTTTTATTCCTGAATGGTGTGAGTTTTGGGGAAGTTTTTCTCCTGAGTGTTGTGAGATTTCCTCCATTTTTTTTCCCTTTGGCGTTTCCCCTCACCATCTTAGCCAGTTGGTCTGGTGGGTGCAATGGCCCCTACCCCTGGGGAGGAGGTAGAAGGCTGTTTAGGACCTGCCTGCCATCTCCAGCAGAAGGCATCGCCCCTTCAGAGGAATGTCCACCATCCATGAACAGAAATATATGGTAAGACAAATTTCCATTGTCTCTTCCTTAGAAATAGTTATCTTTAAATCAATGGGAGCTATAAACAAGTTAGTATAAGACTGAGATTCAAATCAGCAACCTACCCTTTTCCCATCTTTGGTCTTCTTTAAGTTCCAAGTTCCATCTGGCAACTTCTCAAAGAACTTTCTTGCTTTTGGTGCTTGGTCAAGAATGTGAGCGGGTGCAATACCTAAAACTTCCACTATTTTATTCATCTGATCCACCTGTTTAGGAAGCAGAAGAAACCAGTTAGGAAAGGGGGGAAATCTATGATGATAAAATACTAAGAAACACCATGTAACATCAGTGCATGTGGAGGTTAGCTCATACCCTGCATTCTAGACTGCATTCCAAGACACCAAATAAGGAATTAATTCACACAATCATTTATACTGTCTGTTCCAGATGAAGAAGAAGAAGAAGAAGAAGAAGAGTTTGGATTTGATATCCCGCCTTTCACTCCCTTTAAGGAGTCTCAAAGCGGCTAACATTCTCCTTTCCCTTCCTCCCCCACAACAAACACTCTGTGAGGTGAGTGGGGCTGAGAGACTTCAGAGAAGTGTGACTAGCCCAAGGTCACCCAGCAGCTGCATGTGGAGGAGCGGAGACGCGAACCCGGTTCCCCAGATGACGAGACTACCGCTCTTAACCACTAGCCTTTGCTTTACACAACATAAAAAAGTTCCATAAGATTATCCCCACCTTTTTGGAATTACATACCTCATTTGCACCACTGAAGAGGGGTTCTCCAGTGTGCATTTCTACTAAGATACAACCAAGGGACCACATGTCAATTGCAAGATCATAAGGCATTCCCAATAGCACCTCTGGTGATCGATAAAAGCGACTCTGGATATACTGGTATATCTGTATTGTAAAAACAATGTTATTAGATAAGCTTAAGTCCATTCTTAGTTTGGGTATTAAACCATTTACAGCCAAGCATTGTTATCTGAAGTACAAGATATGGGGGAAACAATAAAAACTATTTGCAAAAAAGCTTGGCGGTTATTTAAAAACTACAGAGAAATCTCAAGGTGACCAATGTGATAGGTATTAAGAGTAAACATTACAAAATATTTTGTTTTAGTAAACATTGTAAGATCATTTTGCTATTACATTTGAAAACTGAAAATCCTATTTTATGTTAAAATTACAACTTTAGAAAAGGTAGTTCTGATCAACTTTTCAAAAACCAAATACTTCATATATTAAACTGCTGCAGCTTCTCTTTCTTCCCTACAAAAAATGGAAGTACTTTGACATGTGTACCACACATTCAAGATTTATTGAATGCCATGTTAACACATCGACTAATCTTTTTAGAAAAGCGAAGTAATTACATACTGGTCATGATAAAAGCAGTGAATCATTTTAAATTCTTAGGATTTGTTGGGGGGGGGGAATGCAGAAGCTCTGGCACTCCTTTTTTATCTGCTGAAGAACTTATTTAAATCCTTTCCCCATACAGATTATGGATCTAAAATCTGTTTTGTTTATATAGATTTTTATAAACAAAACAGATTTATTGAAATATCCTGAAATTTATACTGCTTTTCAAGCTGCCCTGTATCAAATGTTAACACACTTTATAAATACTCACCCTCTGCCCAAGTTGGCAAGAACTGCCAAAATCAACTATCTTGATAGCGCTTCGTTTGGGGTTACAGAGCAAGATATTCTCGGGTTTTAGGTCACAGTGAATGATGCTAAGTTCAGGAGTTGCAAGAAAAAGCAGTGCAGTGCACATCTGTTGTGCAAACTTTCGTGTCAAGTTCAGTGAAACCCCTCTGAAGTTCGTATTCCGCAACAGGTCATAAAGATTGTAGGAGAGCATTTCAAAAACTAGACAAAGATGGTTTCGGAACATAAAATGACGCTTCAAATGCACTAAAAGAAGAAAACAATGTAATTACAAATGTATTCTCATAAGTGAAAATCATAAATACAAAATTGTCAGTTGCTAAGGTAATATATTTCCATAATTTCCATGCTTTAAAGCTTTATTTGAGCATCCTACATCATGTATGTCAAGATAGATACATATTATTCAATGATCCAGATGATAACAGTATTGATGACAAGTTAACAGAGCACAAAATTTCCTAAAGTGTCCACAAATGTCTGCCCCAACCTGTTTTACGTTTCCCTGTTATGGAAGATTTACCAATTTGGCCAAAGGATCATGCTTCACACCTGCTGATAAATTAAAACTACTTGCATCAATGTGATCTAAGGAAAGTGTTAGAAACCCACTTTTCACAAGGAGGTATAAGAAGATATGATTTGTTGTAAGTGAAGACAGGAGGTGATTATTTGGGGAAGGTGGGATCAGTAACTGACATGTTCAACAAATACACTGGAAAGAGGGTGGTTGTTGTTGTTGTTTTAAAAAAGAATAAACCGACTGGAAGTTCCCCAGACCATTAGTTCTACCCTAAAAACCCAAATTTTACTACTGGAAAGGAGGTGGATTGACCCAACAGCTCACTCATAAATATTGTGTTTACTGAGCCACCATTAGCAACTGGTCATTTAGGACATAAGTTGCTGAGAAAGCTCTATGCAAAAGGTGATTTGAAATTGTTTCCAGGTACCCAAGAAACATTGTCCTTTTTGGATTTGACTAGTGAGGAGTTTTAACTGCCAGCCAGCTGAGTTAGCAAAGTAGCAATGTAAATGTGTCTGAATTTGGGCAAAGTCAAGCTTTGGCTACTAATATCAAGCTGCTGCCAAAATATAATTACTATTAGAACAACCTAAAATGAGCAATCAACACATATGGACAGTTGTTTAAATAGCTACAGATTATATAGCTGTCAAAAGTTCCACACCTGGAGCAATAATGAGGAACAATTTGGCAACAACTTTGGATACCTTTTGCAATCTGTTTGCAATTAATTGAGGTAATGCTGTGAACAAGACAACTGCAGTCATCTGAAATGTGCATCTTTGAATGGATTTCTCTTACTATAGGTAATTAGAACTATTCAGAACTTATAGATCAACCATCCCCATCCTAATGCCCTCCACATATTTTGGACTGCGTTGATGGGGATAGGTGTCAGTCAGCAGTTCAAAACATCTGGAGGGTACCACAACAGGGAAGGATGTTATAGATTGGCCTTCCACACATCTGGACAATGATAAAGAGGGAAGGAAGCAAGAGACCAAGAAATTACAAGAAAGATTAAGTAAGAGATCTTCATATAGTTTGTTTCCCAAAATTAGGTACAAAGTGCATATTGGCAAAGATGAACTGATTTCTTCCTATTGAAAAATTTGACCGAACTACTTAAAAAAGAAAAAGAAAATGCAATGCTTCATCATTGTGATAAAGATGCAGGTATAAAGTTCTCAAATAATACCTATATAATATTTCATTTCCGTGTCATGTTTGTTCATAAGCTCAAGAAGTCGCACTTCAATCTGGGCTTGATTTAGGAAAGCCTTTTTGTTCTTTATAATTTTAATAGCCACAAACTCTTGTTCCACACGGTCATATGCCTTTACAACCTGTAAAATAAAAATACATATCATCTCATATATATATATATATATATATATATATATATATATATATATATATATAGATCTCTAGCACAAAAATCATTATCTATATAAAATATTTCTTCAAAGCAATAGAATCTCTCAAAGATGCAGTTTGAACAAAGAACCAATGATCCCTCATAGCTTTACTTTGGACAGGGCCTATCAAATGCTGAGTCAACCTGTGGGTGGATATTGGACTTTTTGTCAGACTGCCCCCAGAGGGTTCGGTTGGGCCCTTATACCTCTAATATGCTTAAGACTAACACAGGAACACCACAGGGATGTGTACTCAGTCCGCTCCTTTATATTCTCTACACGTACGATTGTGTCGCTGCTCACCCTAGTAATAGGGTTGTCAAATTTGCAGATGACACAACCGTGATTGGGCTCATCCCTGAAAGGGAGGGTGAAACGGATTATAGAGATGAGGTGGAGCGGTTGACAGAGTGGTGCAGAGCTAACAACTTGCTCATAAATACAAGGAAGACAAAGGAGCTTGTGGTGGACTTCAGGAGACAGAAGAGCAATGTCCAGCCACTTTTGATTGATGGGGTCTGTGTGGAGAGGGTAACAACATTCAGATTTTTGGGCACTGAATTACAAGAGGATCTGTCCTGGAGTGTCAACACAAGGGGGCTTGTGAAGAAGGCGCAGCAGAGACTGTACTTTTTGAGAATTCTAAGGAAAAACCATCTTCCGCAGAAACTGCTGCTTGCCTTCTATCACTGTGCCATTGAGAGCGTGCTCACTTATGGCTTATGTGTGTGGTACGGAAGCTGTACTACCCAGGACAGGATGGGGTTGTGCAGAGTTGTTAAGGCAGCAGAGAGCATTGTTGGCTGCCCACTCTCCACCTTAGAGCAGATTTATGCCACAAGGTGCCATAGGAAGGCACTGGACATAGTAAAAAATCCATCGCATCCTGGTCACTGTCTCTTCGAGCTCCTGCCGTCGGGACGGAGATACAGGACGATGAAGACAAGAACGAGCCGTCTTAAGAACAGCTTCTTCTCCAGAGCGATCTCGGCCCTGAATGGGAAGCCTGGACTTTGAAAGTCATCTAATCTTCCTTGCTGTACTATACTGTATTGTTTTAATTAGTGTTTTTATGGAGCAGTCAAGTAATTTTGTTGTCCCCGAGAGGGGGCATTGACAATAAAGATATTATTATTATTATTATTATTATTATTATTATTATTATTATTAAACTAATAATGGGTGGGATTCACCTAATGAGCCCCATTGGTGTAAGCCGTGTGCAAGGACTTCTGCTTGCACAACAGAGCTTTCCCCCGTCATGCAGGGAAAGGAGAGGTGGGATCATTCCATCTGGGAAGCATCAATGCTTGTGCAGACAGAACATTCATCAAAGTGCAGTGCTGAATGCCACCCATATTTTTCCCATTGGTAGCCTGGATTATATATAAATGGTGAAGCAGCTTGTGCACACAGTGGCTACAACCTGCCACATCCGAACAACGAGGTACTTAGGTTGCTTACCTGTCCAAATGAACCTTTGCCTATTAAAGAGTCAATTTCATAGCGATCCATCCACTTTTCCCCATTTTTCACAATGTAGTCATAGTTATCATCATCATATCCATCGTTGTAAACCTTTCGCTCCTTTTTGTGACTCGAATCATCACCTTGGCCCTGTTGGTGTCGCCGTTTCTTTTTTGCATAGTAAACCTGAAGTTACAAAACACAATTACAGGAACCAATCACCAGACAATGTTTTGTTGTTTTAAAACACTACTGTATTTTCCCCAAAAAACCCTCAATTCAGGGAAATTGTATTAATGGAGCACAACTTATGGCTTCTAGTGGCCCCATGCCAATCACTCTGAAAGCAAAACAAGGCCACCAAAATGACTACTGGAAATAAAAGATTACCTTTTGCTGGTAATCTTTAATGCCAACAGGAACCCACCACCTTATTAGAGTAAGACTATACAACTCAATTAGCATCTTAGTATCAGGAAATGCATCATGTACAGAAAACACAAAACCTGTTAAGATGCTACTTATAATAAACAAAACCATTTGTGTGCAAATAAAAGGCAGCTGGGTGAATTATGAAAATTTACCTCATTAATATGTTTGTAAGTTTTGATCAAATCCACAGATAGTTTTCTCAGAGGAGCAGTTGCTGGATCACGGAAGGTTTGGGGCATCCGCCTCTGTAAAATGGCAATATCAAATATTACCTTAAGCAAATTGGAATAGACTAACACAGTATCTAAAATGAATGAATGGATTAACTTATTCTATCCTCCTCAAAAGAAGAGTACAGTGGTACCTTAGGTTACAAACGCTTCGGGTTACAAACTCCGCTAACCTGGAAGTAGTATCTCGGGTTAAGAACTTTGCCCCAGGATGAGAACAGAAATCGCGCAGTGGCAGGAGGCCCTAATAGCGAAAGCTCACCTCAGGTTAAGAACAGTTTCGGGTTAAGAACAGACCTCCGGAAAGAATTAAGTTCATAACCCAAGGTACGACTGTAGCTTTAAAAAAATCCAAAATCTGTACACTATTACAGTGTAAATACTAGTATCACATTTCCTTCAAAGATGAAATCACCACAATTAGATAGCTGGATCACTCCCAATAGGATTTGAAGGGGTTTTAAAGGCTATAGTAATAGTGGCTGCAATCACACATCACACTACTAAACCACGTTTCAGTACAAGGTATAGCCACAGCGGTCCTTTGGTTTGACATTCTCCCATCAGCCGCATGACTGGGAGGAGGAGTTCAGGAGCTCTGGCTTTTACTTTCTGAGAACTGTGGTTTGTTGTGTTGTCTGGTTTTGTAAGCCGTGGGCAACACTATCAATCCAACTTCAAATTGTGGTTTTTGAAATTGTCATGTTGAAACTGTTTCAAAAAGGAGAGAGGGGCATGCAAAGGTTTGGAAAAGGCTAAACCTTGGTCAGTATGTTTTGTTTTTCACATGTTACTTAAATTAAAAGACAGGGTTTGTTCTTTATTAAAGGCTGTGTAGCACACAACTAAGATGTCCTGAAAATATTAGCCAGTTTATCCATTCAGGAGATCCAAAGGTAAACCATTTCCTGGGTTGCACCACTTCCGATGAGAGAAAGCATTCTGAATACTCCAACCACCCAACAATTTAAACAAACATCTTAAAAATCTGACATTAAGACATTAAGATAGTGGTTTTCAACCAGTGTGCCATGGCCCCCTGGGGTGCCTTGAATGGTGGTCAGGGGTGCCACAGGCAACACTGGCCCCTGTCCCTCTTTCTGTCTTTCCTTTTCTGATGCCTTCTCACGTCTCTGCCTCCCAAAGGCTTGCACAGCTGTTTGTTGCAGCAGCCCTGACTACAGCTCCTTAGGCAAATTCTGCCTCTGGGGCTGGCTAGGGGGTGCTGGTTGCCAGGAGCTGCCTCAGAGTAAGCAAGCAAGTAGGTGGTGGAGCCCAGCCAGTATGCCAGCCCTTGCTGTTGGTAATGGACAGACAAGTGGGAGGCCGGGCAGGCAGGCAGGCACTGCACTGGCCTTTCCTATGCTTGCTGTGTGTGAGGCCTGCCTAGGAGCCGAGAAGCCTTTTCGCCATGCTGGCCCGGCAACGCCCAGTGCTGCCACTGCTACCTCCCAAGGTAAGGTACTGGCCTCACGTTTACCTTTGGCCAGTCTCCGTTGGGCCACTAAGGCTGGGGGCATCCTCTTCCGAGGCCCCTGTAGGGCAGTATGACAAAGCACCTCTCTTGGGGCAATGGGCACAGCTCAGAGACTAGGGGTGACAGCAGTGACTGCCCAGTCCCAAGGAGAGAGGAGAGGAGCCTGAGGGAACTCTCCACAAGGGAGGGTGTTCGAAAAAGTGTGAGAAGCTGCCAGCTCTGAAAGCTAGCCGTGGCATAACTGGGCTCCTGAGCCCCACAGGGGTGCCACAGAAAAAATGTAGTTGGTCAAGGGAGCCGTGGGCTCCAAAAGGTTGTAGACCTCTGCACTAAGAGAATAAGGTTCGATTTTCCTGACATTTTTGTCCCTGCGGTTTTTCTTTGTGCAATGTTGTGATGATAGGGTGGGGGCGGGTGCATTCAAACATTTAATGTTCAGAAATGTTGCGTTGAAACAATACCACAAGTATTATTATTATTATTATTATTATTATTATTATTATTAATATTATTAAAAAAATAATTCTCCAATATACTTCTTAACCAATTAAGCACATCACATTTTGGATCTTGCAGCAAACATATAACTCTTTCTTTACTAGACAGACTGACAGACTTCAACATGAGGTCGATCCGGTTTTTTCCTCTCTAATGATGATTGGCTACTCAGGTTATCAAGAACTACATTGTATTACTTCCCAAGCTTCTATTTTAGTTATGCCTATCTAACTTCACTGAGGACCTGGCTTGGATGTTAATAACTACCCACTACACTATTACCTTACCCAAAAAAGGTAAAAATATTGCTTGGGTCCTCTTACTGACTTTTCACTGGATTTTCTAGTCTGAGTTTAACAACTGAATTTAACTATTTTACTTGAAACTTAAAGAGACTTTGTGAAGTCATATTACAGAGCATATATATTTCTGTATTCTGGTATTTTGAAAAATTCAAAGTATGTTTAGGCGGCTTGGGTTTGTTTTTTCCTTTGAAGGTTTGTGAACATGGATTGACCAGGTATCTGAAGGAGTGTTGAGCCATTCCAAAAAGATGTACATGGATACCCATCACAAACAAAATACAAAATAGCAGTTGTCATCTGCTCGGGCTATTGCTCATGTTATCACTCGTCCCAAATATATCAGACATATGCACCTGTCCACATACCTTGCATAAATGCAAGATTTTTCAATATACTGAATTCAAAATGCTTTGGAATTTCAGAGGTTCATTTTTTTCCAGCTCACATTTTAAGAGTTCTATATTTATAGATGCCGATATAAACTGACGTGAGATAGGCAGAAAGATAGATAGATAAATGGGAAAAAAACTGGTTGCTGTCCACCTTTTTCTGTATCCCAGCCACTTATTGAGCTGTTGTGATGCTATGGGATATTCACAAGTGTTAAAGCTACTTAGGATAAAAGAAGTGGAAATAAAGTTTTGGACATAGAACACAGGCAAACAGGAAAGTGAAAACCTTCTGGCGGGAAAGTGAAAACTTAATTTGATTGAGTAAAATTAGAGGCAAATGGTTGTGGCAGAAACAAGGGATGTTGGGTTGAGAGATTTTGGGAAGTGAATCTTCCCAAGTTTTTAAATCCCCTATAACAGCAAAATAAATATAATTACTAGCAGTAGCTGTGAACCTGATCTATGTGTTACAATTTTCTCTGGCCAGCAGATGGAGCCTAAAGTCTGTAAAACAAGTTGTCAAATGGTTTTAACATATTCCTTGTGAGTGATAACACAGTTTTCCAACAAGAAATGAAAAAGGGAGAAATTTTCATAGTCTAGCTCACTAAGATACCTTAAAACCAAATGACTCCTGAAGAATCATCCTACAAGCTTTTCAGTTGTAATCATATTTGCAGCATCCACATAGGACTGGAATATAAGAGGAGTGCAACTCCTTTTAAAACAAAAGGCAACAATGCTGACAGAACTGTGATTGATGGTCTAGTGGATGTTGGACAACTAGATAATACAAAGATTGAAAGGATTATTGAAAGAAGATGGGGAGACTGAAGAGTTCAATGCATTCATTGTGTATTATTTTTAACAGCAAAAAATACTGGTCAGAAGATATCCATGCTTGAAGTGATGTGTTTTTGGTTTTTTTAGCACTGTAGAAGACAAATCAAAGTGATGAAAGGTGAAGTTCCAGAGAAAATGAACTGAACATTAACAGGCCAGCAGATCCAGATGGTATATTGATTTCCTTACACAAATCTGCAATTTGTCACTAGAATTGGCTTCTGTACTCGAAGTTTGACTACCCATTAATGTAACAACAGTGTTGTTGTTGTTGTTTTTAAGGGAGGGGTATTGGAGGGGAGCCAGGAAGTTGCAGGCCACTTAGTCTGAATTAGTTGGGAATATTACGCACTATAGTCTCATACCTGGTGCTGCTCAGGAATTCTAATAAGCCAAAAAAATCAGTGCAGTTTTGAAAGGTTCAGTCCAATATATTGATTCAAAATGGTGCTTAATTGTATCCAAACACAATTAAGAACCTGGTCCTTGATCTCAGGAACCATCATGCAAAAGATGGTTGTGGTATCTTAAGAGGTATCAAAATGCACAGCAAACAGGCTCACTTTCCAAAATATATAATGAATACAGAAGAACTAGCCACATTGAAGAAGAATCATGATTTTTTCTGTGAAGGGAAGTTGTGCATCACCAAACGTTTCACATTATTTAAGAGAACTAATGTGTGGATGTAGCTGACATTCTACATATGGATTTCAAAAAAGTTTTTGACAAAGTTCACAACCAACATCTCCTGCACAATCTTAGCAATCAGTGACGGTTAAAAAACAGGAGCAGAACATAGAAGTAAACATAGTTTTTTACAATAGGAAGGTAAGCAATAGGGATAGGTTCTATTTAATTTATTCAAAAATGACATGAAATTGGGGTAAGAAGTTGGCTAAACTTTTGATGCCTTCAAATTACAGGTGGTGACCATTTTAAGTGCATCCAACTGATGTGTGATTGCCAGCATACAGGTCCTTATTGACTCAGAAGGGGGTGGGGCTCCACCAACATGGGGGGGAGGGAGGGAACAGAAGCCCCGTGTGAAATGGTCATCATCTGTATTCAGAATAGCAGAAGCTCAAGAAGACAATGAAGAGCAAACCAAAATAACTTTTCTAAATAGCAGATTAAGTTTGGTGCAAGGATGCACTTGGGAACAAAACATCCTAAAATCACATATGCAATGATGGGGGCCTGAAATGGTAGTGAATACCTAGGAAAGACATCTTACAGACACTGCAGGCAGCTCAAGGAAAATGTCACCTCAGTGAGAAGCAACAATATAAAAGGCAAACTCACTGCTGGGAGTTATTAGGGAAGAGACTAAAGTAAAAAGAAAACTAAAATAATGCCCTTGTGGAAATATACAGTCTGGCTTCACCTGAAATACTATGTAATTTGGACAATCCCATCACAAAGAGATAATCATTGAGTTGGATTTGGTGCAGAAAAGGTCAACAAAATTATTAAAGGGTAGACGGATAAAGAAAAGTGTTTGGAGTAATTTAACTTAGAAAAAAGACAATTGAGGAAGGGCATGATGTAGAACAAGATGGAAATTCTTCTCCCTTTCTAATACAACTAAAATTCTGGGACACCAACAAAACTGATCAGCAATTTTTACGGCTGCAGCAGTATGAAGCAATTGCCATGTGCCAAGAAAGCTTTAAAATGAGACTGAACAGATCCACAGAGAACATGTTTGTCAATGGGTTAGACATTACAGCCAAAAGAAACCTCCAGTTTCAGAGATTGTGTTCCTGAGACAACCTGTCGGGGGGTGGAAGGAAACAGTTGAAGAAGGTTAATGCCTTCCTGTGTGCTTGCAGCCATGCAAAGCATACCAGAAGCATTCAATTCTAGATGGACACTTGGTCTGAATTAGGAGGACTTTCAATGGGGTTTTAGGTAAACTGTATGCTATGGATAAGATTAATTTAAATCCCATGGCAAGGAATTTAGAATTTTATAATGAAGATTTAAAACAGGAGACAAGTGACTAAAAGAATATAAAGAAAAGCCCCACTAAATCAGATTGAGATTTTAGCTAGTCTACAATCTCATTCCAACAGAGGCCAGCCAAATGTTCTAGGAAAACTATGAACAGGATGTGAAGGCCTCAAGAATGAAGACTATAGAAATGATGATAGAAATACTGGGTGAGATCTAACATTGTATGAATAGATGTCTAGTAGCACAATGGGTTTTCTTGGTCTCCCCTTCTATTTCCACCCCTCCCCACACACCTCAAATATTCTCCAGAGGGTTGGGAAAACCCACATAGCAGATCTAGGGATGGGTGGATTGGAGGAAAGAAAGTACAAATTCTGTTTCACTACTGGAGTTCCTCTTGCACAAGTGAGAAGACATAACTGCATCTCATCCACTGAGACTATATGTTGGAAATCTTATGCAGCAAAGATGTCTAACAAATTATTACCATTTGAAGAGAATTTGTTTCTGAAGTAGTAACTTCAGAACTATGTATTTTAGGCTTGATTTTAAACAGTTAAACAATAAAATGTCAACTAGCATAGAATTAGGATGCATCCTAAATGCACTCTTACCAGTAGAGGCCAGTAGTAGGCTGCAAGACTGCACAATTTACTAGTTGGTGGACTTTGTTCCTGGTTCCTTTGCTTGAATACACCAATTATCAAATATTTTAAACTGCTTAATTCCATACCGTAAATGGGTTGAAAATATCTTCTACTTTCTACTTTCAAGTATCATCTAGGTGGTGAAGAAAGTGTAATTTGGAGTTATAGATAGGCTAGTTTAACAAACACTTGGCTTTGGGTACCCAAATGAAGACTGAAGATGCAAGAACACCTTGTGGAATAGAGAGATGGAACCACAAAGGAACAGGCAAGATAACTTTTGGGGTAGACTTGAGTTGATGAAGTAGCTCCTCGGGAATAATATCATTTTACAGACTACGCTGCACTTTTAAAAAACACCATGCTACTACTATAATCACAGTGGAGTAATGATTGTGGGAAGAAGAATCTGGTATTAGTTACGTAGAAAATCAGTGAATGCAAAGTCGGGCCTGGAGTTTCCATCCCATGTAAAATTTTAAAACTCTAATTATTGTAAATCTGAACGCAGAATGCAATACATATATCCAGTGGTTTTTTTTTAATTATTAAAAAAAAGTTTGGGGGTACTCTAATTTTCCTACTCAATTTGAAATACTGCCCCTCAATGAGGCCAAACTTGGATTCACAAAATGTTTAGGGCTATGCATACCCCTGCTTCCCCCCAGAAAAAAGCACTGCATATATTGCTTACTATTAGCATCTTTCTCCCTCTCGATCCATCCCTATCTATATTACGGGTCTATCTATATAAGTTATAGATTATTATAATTATCTCTCTATTGCACATACATGTGGCTTGTCTAAGGCCACTCAGGTTTAGTACAAATGTAGTATTTGCTACATGACCATGGTTAAGAAATCAAGAGAGAGATGGAATCTTCCTTCCCCGCTCGCATACCTCCACCCTCCAAACCCCACAATCCTTCCTGTAGTATGACTTGCTACAACCAGTCTAAGCCATGAGTTATTGTCAGCAACACGTTACATGATTAAAGCTAACCCAGCTCCTTGCCTTAACCAAGAACTAAACAAAGTTCCAAGCACAATTAACAGAAATAGTTAAGCTATCAGCAACATTATGCATACTTTTAGTGAATTAATGGCTGAGGTGAGATATGAAAAAAGGCATTTCCCCCGCTCATATTTTTATACTAGAATCATGTGTTACCATCAAATGGCCAGCTGCCACTCTGCAGTGAAGAAGCGGAGTCAGGTGGGAGTGACGTGAACTATTAGCAGGAGGGTCTGGAACTCCAGACTGATGTCCATGAGCACTATCTCAGCTTAAATATTTATTTCCTAAATGTCGCATACCTGGTTGGTGAGAGGCTGTTGAATCTGGTCAGCATATGATAAGGCAGAAACTTGTTGGTCATTTAAGTTTTGCTGCCGACGATCGCTGTACTGCTGATGCGAATGGGACATCTGTCCAGCCATCTGAAGGCCAGCAGCATGGAATGAAAATGACGGTGCAAGCCGAACAGATGAAGGTTTGCATGCTGAAGTTTCTCCTCCTAGAAAGGACAGCACAAGAATTTAGTACAGCTTTCTTAATTCCATTGAGCTTTACCTTCATGTCAAACATACAAAAAAGGGGAGGAATTTTTCAGTATGCATCATTTTCATTTAGGGTTTTTTTAAACACACACACACACACCCCTCTGGATGTGGGTGAGTCAAAAAGTTTTTCATTTCTAAAAACTGTTGATGAACCTTGTTGAGGAAATTGCATATGTCTGTATAATATTTTCTTGTGTGTGTGCATGTGTGTGCATTGACTGATTTTATTATATGGATACAGATATATAATTTACAGATACACCTTTCTGCTTACTAGATTTTACATCAACATTTCCTTTCTTCAGCCTTTTCAATAACCGATATGGCCAGTCCAACCAACAGAGCAGAGTCTACATGTGGGGAGTTTCCATGGGGCTCAATAGGGGCCCATTTTCCCTTCCTACCCTGGTCATGTTCAAAAGCTTGTGGGCCATAACAAGGAAAGGATGACCTGGGGTATCTTGCACCTCCACCCTGGCTCCTGTAGTTACCAGCCCTTGTTGCCTGAAAGTTAGTGTACTTTGCCAGTGCCCTTTTTATATGTAAAAACTCTGAAATAAAAACTGTTTGTTTGTTATATGTGGTTGACTTCTAATAAGCATTCCAATGTGGTGAGCAGAGAATGCACTATCATATATGCAATTTCCTAAAATAAAATAAATGTTAGTTTAACAGTGCAATACTAACTACAACCACTCCAAGGATGAGACTTTCTCCCTGACTGTGTTCAGAGAGTATATAGCTGTAAATATTCATTAAACAATGAATATGTATGTTTGTTTAAGAATTGTGTGAAGTATAAAAGGGAAACTTGATTTAAATTATTTATTAAATATCCTTTCCCACAAAACAAGCAGGGGATGAGGCAGACACCTTTAATGAACACTTAAAAATATATTTATTTTATGACAATATTTTATGGCTTTGCTTCTGGTTGTTTATATATAGCATAGTTATAGGCTGTTTTTAACTGCTTTTAACAGTTTTTAATTGTTTTTTAGTAACTGCTTTATGGAGTGTTGTTATCAGTTTTGACAATACAAAAATTATATAAAGCGCCATGAATTTTCAATGCCCTACTATGATGTGTACCAAAAAGACACTAAGATTAAATCTTTCTCACCTCGGAGTAAGTCTCCTGAACTCAATGATATATATTTGTGAGCAGACATACATAGGATTGCACCTTAATTGTTAACATAACTTTGAAACTCTTAGACAATAAAAGTTATTTGAAATGGTTCTACTTCTGTTTTATTTAGAAAGATGTTATCATAGTGTAGATGAGGTCTAAACACTTCTAGAACAAGTCTTATTTAGATACTAATGTCCATTCCCAGACCAGTGAGATATTGCTATCTGACTGTAGCTCACTTGACACTAAGTATATATACATATGAAAAACATCCTTGTTACAATTTTTCAACAACAACATTATACTGCCACTATGGGAATGAAGATGCAAAATACCAGTACTGTAATCTCATGACCACCATTAAAACTGGAGATGTTTCTACATATGTAAAACTATATAATACAGAATGTTTCTATCTATCTATCTATCTATCTATCTATCTATCTATCTATCTATCTATCTATTGTTGCATGAAAATGGTTTTGGTATCTGATGTAATTCCTAAACCAATTTCTTTTTTAGATAATAAATGTCCATACTGCAGCAGGCACCATCTTTTTGTAAGGAAGGTTTGTTTGTTTGTTTTACAGATTTATAAATCACTTTGACAACATTATTTTGTTTGTTTCTGGTAAGTAACTTACTGTTTTCCATCAAGCAAAAGTTTGTATCTTACTAGAAGCAAGCTTAGTTGTTTTGCTTGATGGAAAATAGCAATGTAGTATACCCACCTTTACAAAACTCTACAAAATTTCATCTAGGAAACTGCTCTGTAAAATTAATGCACACACTGGAGTTCATTAAAATATTTAGAGAAAACTTACATGACTCATATATTAACACAAGTAGAAAAGCTAACATGCACATGGGAAAACAGATTTCTCTAGAAGCAGCATGTGGATTGGTACATGTTAACATATATGCTAAAGCAGTATTTCTATTTGAAAAGATATCAAGAACTCAAAACTACCAATTGCAGTTTGAGTAACTACAATTGAGGGTGCAGCCAGTAGTAACACACAACTCTTCTTAAAAATTCTTGATCATTCCTCGGCTGGAAAGATTTGGTGCTAAACTCTCCATTCAAGCCTGGATTCTCCAAGACCCTTTTATAGTAAAACTGGCAGGCACTGTCCAGTTCAGGTATTTGGAACAGCAAAAGATTGTTGGCAAAATGACTCCTATTATAACCCTTGCAGTATAAACCTATACATGCAGGAAAAAAGCTCTTCTGAGTCCAGTAAGACTTATTCCCAAGTATGCATGCATAGAAATACAGTGCCTTGCTATTTTAATGTTCTCTCAATTCATAACTATAATTCCAGGAAAGGGGGTATTCCAGTCCCAATGCATTTTTCCAACTGGGTTGAGATCGAGAAAAAACCTAACACTGATGCAGGCTGGGATGGACACAGTGACTCCAAGAATAGGACCAGAACTCTGAATTAACCATGCTAAATCTCTTATAGGTAATCAATGAGTGATAGATTAAATGCAGAACTATTACATCAAAACCCTCAGGAGATAGTCACTAAATCGGAATCAGAACAAAAATGTGCCCCTTAAGAAATGATTACCCAGGGATGGGGGCTTCTTCAAAGAAGAATCACATGTGAGTGACAACCAATGAAAGCTCCATGCAGGTATCTTAGGTGCACCCAAGCAGCAGCACCATCACCATCTGCTACTTCTTTCAGCATGCTGCTCCTAGTAAAACACTGAATGCCACTTTAACCACTCAATTTGGGAGTTCTTGGACCAAGGGGGTTAAGAGGCAGCAACTATTCTCTGTGCCTGCTCCTGCAAAACCAGAGGGTAGACATAGAACAGAGCCTTGATTGGTGTTGAACAGGAACAAGTGGCAGGGCACATGTTCCTTTCCAACCTGAGGCAGTAATGTTCAGACAACAGTGCTGATCTGCATGGAGGCTTAGGAGGAAGAGTAAGCGAGCAGCAGCTGCCTACTCTTATGTTTCCAGCTTAGCCTACACGAACTCCTCCCTTCTTAACTGCATGAGGGTCCCAAAGCTAACATTTGTTTCAGGACCACAGTAGTAACTACCCAACAAAGGAAAAAATTATTTTTCCCATTAAAAGTGATCCATAATTACTCAAGTTGCTTCTCTCCATATCCTGCAATCAAAAATAGGTGCATTTCCCAAAGTAATCATACCAAATGAAGAATTCTAAAACTTGTGTATCCTACAGGCCTGTTTTTATCAGCACTCTAACCCACACTTCTGGGAGAAAAACTGAAAGTAATACTAAATTCAGTGCCAACACTTAAGTTGCAAAATTAAATGGGGTTTGACTTTTATGGGTATTATGTTTCCTAGATGAAAGAAGTAAACAGTCACTCATCAACACTCTAGAAAATTTAGCTTCTACTTAGAGGCAATGTGCTACTTAAAAGGAGTGTACTAGCATTCTGCAGAAGGATGGGAAATTATGAGTAATGGAAAATTTCCCGCTACAGGTCAGTCATATCTTACACAGGAGTTACGTTCCAGGGATAGCGTGTAAAGCCGAAATTGCATATAGTCAAAACAATCCATTGGAACTGACCCTATGTGAGCAATCTTACCTTCTGAAGCTGACACACTGAACAGATTTTACCCCACCCAAGCAAGGCACAGATCTTTGAAGCTCTTGCTTACCAGGCTCTGGGAGGCTCTCGCAAGATTTCACAGGGCCATCTAAGATCTTGCAAAAGCCTCCCAGAGCCCAGTAAGCCAACCTAGGAGCTTCAAAGCACCTTCTGCACTGGGAAAACTCTCTGCCTTCCATGTATCTTATTTCAACCAGCCAGCTTTCAACAGTGTAAAGTTGAATTTTAACATGTTAAACACATATTAAATTGAGAATCAAGTGTACTATATTTTCCCACAGAACAACTTCCATTTCTAAAACGGAATTATTTCATAAAATTAAAACATAATGAACATCACTAATAACAAATGAAATTGCCAAGTTTCAAAGTTGCAGTTAACTTTCTTTCAGCATCTCTAAGAAGTCTATATAAGAGAGACAGTCTGAGTGCAAGACAGAGACCCCAAGACTAATCAGGTCTAATTGTAAAGGTGGCAAGAAATTCACAATCCACATGTGCTAAACCAGATCCTATTCTAACTTAGTGTAAAAAAAATCCTCCAAAATTTATGAGAAGACATACATGACTGGATTCTGTAAGGATTCCAACTACATGCATACTGAATATTCTTTATCTCTTTGAATGAATGTATAGGTAATAACCATAATTGCAGAATCAGAAAAAATCACCACCACCTCGTCATGCCCCCATGGGCACACAAACAACACAGCACATTGTCCATTACTTGAAATGCTAGGACTTCCTGCTCCTAGTAATCACCAGTATGCTGTGATGCATGTGCAACAGGGAATATGGAGAAAGGACAGCAGGCTCCATAAGGCCCCATGAGAAGAGCTCTCTATAAGCATATGTGGGGAGAGACTGTACTCAAAATTCGCCCCATTATTTTTAGGCATACTTTACTTTTAATATTTGGGATGAATATGAAAGAGCTATTAAGTCCTAGAATCCCCCTCTACAATAGGGAAGAGACTTCAGAGAACAGCTCTCTGAGAAACATTTTAAATAAAAATTGTACAAGTGTAAACTATTACATACCATGCCAAAATCCAACTTTATTTTATTATTTTTGAGTTGTCACAGCACATTGGTGGTAGCAAATCTATCACAATCTCTCATTCAAATTCTATATCCAAAGGGGTGTGTATAGGTTCCCCCCCAAAAGAAGTCTTGCTCTAGAGCAGGGGCAGAGAACCTGTGACCCTCCAGGAGATGCTGGACGGTAACCCTCATCATCCCTGAACATTTGCTACGCTAGTTTGTGATGCTGGGAGTTGGGAGTCCACTAACAACTAGCGCAGTGGTTCTTGAAGGGTGTGGCATGCCACACTGATGTGACTGGAGAAGATAGCAAGTGTGGCTGGAAGATTCAAGAACAATCAAAGAAACTTGTTTATAATTATATTTTGGGAATTGTTAATGTTCTTATGTAGGTGCATTGTTTTATGCTATCTAGATGTCCCATGATCATATTATAAAGTAATTGTGTTCTATGTTATAAATCAAGTACTTCTAGGATTTGTTTATTTTTGTTTTCCAATGTATTTCTTATCAATAAGACAAGACACAAGTAAATTTTTATTCTGAAAGTGTGGCCCAGGAAAAAATGTATAAGAACTACTGATCTAGACAGTTACCAGTTCACTCCCCTTACTCCATAGGTAGTAATGATTTAACACAATTCATTAATTAGATTGGAATACAATACAGATTGACCTAGATAAAGGTAAAGGTAAAGGTAAAGGGACCCCTGACCATTAGGTCCAGTCGTGACCGACTCTGGGGTTGCGGCGCTCATCTCACTTTATTGGCTGAGGGAGCCAGCGTACAGCTTCCGGGTCATGTGGCCAGCATGACTAAGCCGCTTCTGGCGAACCAGAGCAGCAGACGGAAACGCCGTTTACCTTCCCGCCAGAGCGGTACCTATTTATCTACTTGCATTTTGACATGCTTTCGAACTGCTAGGTTGGCAGGAGCAGGGACCAAGCAACGGGAGCTCACCCCGTCGTGGGGATTCGAACCACTGACCTTCTGATCGGCAAGTCCTAGGCTCTGTGGTTTAACCCACAGCGCCACCCGAATCCCTTAGATAAAGGTTAGGAAAGAAAAAAATGATTTTTAAAAATTCCTACATGTATGTAACTTAAACAAAATTCAAGCATCTGCCAAAGAAACTCAGCCATGTATTACTTGTTGTAGCTGGAATTGGAGATTTAAAAAATGTGGCATCAGTAATGCATTCCTTTTTTGATATGACTGTACAAACTAAAACCAAATTGCAAGGGTGGGGAACAAAATCCAACCAACTAGCTGGATCCTTAGTTCCCCTAACCCCATGGGCCAAATTCAACAAGCGGCCAGGGTCAGTCACTTGTCACGCACCTGGTATCAGCTTGACATTATGTGACCCATTTTTGTTTGCCTGCACAGCCTGACATCAAATTCTGCAGGCGGAGAAACAACTGATTGGCAGTGCTTACAAACGCTACTTTCAGAGTAAACCATTATCCTACACCTGGGGCCATACATTGGATAAAGTGGACTTGCAGGTCACATGGAGAGGCCTGGTGGACCTAATTATTTTATTCTATTTTTTATTAAATTTATATCTTGTCCCAACTCTCAAAAGAGCTTAGGGTGCTAAATAGGCCTGTGGGGAAGCAGTTCCCCACTGCAAGCATGTTGAAATTATCTGTAACTATTTCCTCTAAAGATATCATATGTTGCTTTATACGAAACAGTATCATCTGCATGTATATTCTAGTTTCCTTTCTAATCTGTTATTTGAGTTTTTCATCAGAAAGAAACAATAGAAAAAATGAATAGTTCTGACTAGTACTTCTATTCCAGTTTATAACATGTTTGCCTTACAAAACACCTTGATTCCATTCTCAAAATTAGGACTTGTATTATATCTTTCCGTAACTGAAAAATACCATCACCCCATCTGTTGAAAGCTTTTTTTTCAAAAGCTAGTAGCTTAAAATTTAAAATGCACAATTATGCAAAAACTATATAAAGCAATGCACATCAGCTTTTTTTATATAAAGAAAACATAACTAATTTACTCATTTTTTACCAATTAATTTTGCAAGCAACACTACATTTAAAGGAAGAGAGCATGGGTAATCACCTGACTTTCTATAATTCCTGAACAATCAAAAATTAGGGGGCCAAGTTTGCTGTTGACATTAAACTGTTCAGGGTTGTTTTTGTTTTTTGTTGTTTTTTTAAAGGGAGATTGTGAAGAGCTCCAAAAGGACTTCTCCGGATTGACTGGATGAGTAGCAAAAATGGCAAACGGAATTCAACATAAATAAAAGAAAAGTGATGCATGTTGGAGTAAAATAATGCTTCATATGTAAGCTCATGGAGTCTGAACTGGATGTGATTGACCAAGAATGAAACCTTGGGGTCATAATACAAAGCTTAATGAAAATACCAACCTAGTGCATGGCAGCTGAGAAAAATCTAACTTCCAAACTATAGGTCATTAGGAAAAGTACTGAAAGCAAAACTGCTGGTGTGATAATGCCACTATGCAAATCTATGGTGCAACCACACTTGGAATACTATATACAGTTCTGGTAACCTCACCTCAAAAATGGTAGAGTTGGAAAAGGTTCAGAAAAGGACAACCAAAATTATCAAGGGAATGGAGAAACTCCCCTACAAAGAAAGATTGCAGTGTTTGGTGCTTTATAGTTTAGATAAAATGAAAGTAAGAGGTGACATGACAGAAGTTCATAAAATTATGCATAGAGTTCTAGTTCTCACAACACTAGAACTTGTGGACATCCAGCGAAACTGACTGCTGGAAAGATACAGGACACTTATTCACACAGTGCATAGTTAAACTATGGAGTTTGCTCCCACAAGAGACAGTGATGGCTACTGACTTGGATGGCTTTAAAAGAGAACTGGACAAATTCAAGGAGGAAAAGGCTACCAATGGCTACTAGCTATGATGGTTATGTTCTGCCTCCACAGTTGGAGGCAGTAATGCTCCTGAATATCAGTTGCTGGGAAGTGCAGGAGGGGAGAGAGATATTGTGCTCAGGTTTTTCATGCAGAAGGTTTCCTACCTGCATCTAGTTGCCCACTTTGAGAACAGGATGATGGACTAGATGAGCCATTGGCTGGACAGCAGGCTCTTCTTATGTATTTATCTTATTAAGAATTGTCCAAAAAGAAATGTGCAAAATAGTAATGCAAACTTCAGAAGACTGCACATGACTATAAGACACAGCAGATAGCTGAAGTCTGTTTTCTAGACACATAATTTGGTTTGCTTCTATATGAAGGAGATCAGGATATGTATGCTGACTAGTATACATACAGGATATGTATGCTGACTCTTTGACACTGTGCACAGAGTACCATGCTATTCAGTGACCATTACTTATATATTCTGTTGGTATTTTTATGTTGCCATGTGATCTTCAGATGAAGGGTGTTAATCCAAATTTAATAAATAATTATAACAAAAAGAACTGCCTTGGGTACAAACTTTATTTTACCATAATTTATTATCAGTGACATATAATTTTCAGTATTTCCGGCTGTAAAATACAGGGGAAATGATTATGCACAGTACAAACACAGGCAATGGTGCCCTTGAAGACATCCCCTGGTGCCCATGAAGCTTCTGCATATATACACCATGGCTCACTGTCTCATTCTTCTTGAGGTGGTTAGCTTTGTTTCCAATGTTAAATGTTCATAGAGCTTAAGAAGGAAGCTGAAGGAAGATGATGTTCTTTCCGGCTTCCTCTTTCAGCTCTATTTGCTTTCTACAGCTGAACAAAAGCAGTTTGACTGGGGTGGGAGAGAAAAACAGAGTGGACAGGAGAGAGGAAGTAGGGTTCCACAGGAGTCAGGAGACAGAATGTGCATGTTCACATAAGCTGAATCCAGTAAAAAGGGTTCCTCTTGAAATTGTTTCCTTTTTGTTTCTCACCACCACCACCACCCAAAAACTGATATCAAATCACAGATTTGCCATGGATTTTGCATTTAATCAATGCTACCACGATTTTTTAAAAGGATGTCTTCAGAACTATCATCAAATCATAGGTGTTCTCTGTGTCCATAGACGTGATATGTTGGTGGGCTTTCTGATCATCCTATCTAAAGGGGGGGGATCCATGAGAATCAGTGCCTTCAGTCAATATTTTTGTGGTGCTGGAAACATTAGATTTGTGGATTTTACTGTGTGGTCTACTCTAAGTTTTAATTTGCAGGTGCTCTTAGAGGACCACATGTAGAATTATGTGAACTCAAGAGGTTATGTTTAAATTATACTGGATCCAACTAGCATCTATATACCTTGGAAAAGAGGTCTGTGTGTGTCAACACATTCTCTCTGCCTGTTTGAGAGGGGAAGGGGAAGAATGACGAGGGAAAACAAGCAACCAGAGGGAATTATTGCACTTTCAAAAGTCTAATGCTCTCACAGGACCAAAATGGTTGGCAACCCATGGTTTAGAACTTGGGATAAAACTTGATGGTACCAAGTACAGTTCACATTGATGTAGACATGCTGTTTACCACTCAATAGGTCTGCAACAATTACTAGCACACCTGCCCACATCCACCTATGTGTCAGACATTTGTGGCATATTTTGCCAGTCCAAAAGAAAAGAGCTGTTCTCTTCCAACTGACAAAGTCTCCTTCAATGGCTGCCTGGAAGCAATTCATACTCACCATAGGCAACCACCAAGTTATCCTTCCAAGTGAGGATTATTGCATAAAGTATACATCTGTCAGAGGGCAATATATATTATCTCTTTATGAATGTTCTTGAACCAATGGAATTATTATTATTATTATTATTATTATTATTATTATTATTATAAAATCAAGTCATGAATTAACTTTTTTGTTGGCCTTCTTCCATTAAACACTATATTGTACAAGTGTGCTAAAAATAAATGCGTGATTCTACTCTACTATTTTACTGTGTTCAAACACAATCAAACTTTAATTCCTTTCCTTCTACTGATATATCCAAATTATTTTTGTAGTGCATCTCTAAATCAATGCAACTCCAATACTACTAATAAGGGTAGAGATGCATAGTCATATTCTGCTTCTTAAATTGTGTGTATGTGTAGAAAATCATTGACACACATTATAGACTGCTCTGTCCTATCTAATCAAAAAACTGCAAGCTCATTATGACACAAAGGTAATAAATTTAACATTCTTAGCACAAATTAAGAGCAATATAAGATAACCACATGATTATTAGTATCATGCAAAAAAGATGACAGTCATTGATCACCAGATGAGAAAAAAAGGCAGGACAAGTAAAATTTGATAGATGGCTGGATAGTACATATAAGTGGAGATGACAGGAAAGAGCAGAGCTTAGGACTTGCATGGGGAAACAACCCACATTTTTCTTAAAGCACAGAACTATGTACAATATATTATGAACCCCTTTAAGAATATCCATGAAATCATTTTTTTAAAAGAGCCATTTCCCCCAAACATAACCGTCCGTACACAAATATATAACAAATCACATCTATATCAAACAGAATCCTTAAGCACTTGTTTCTGTCTTTTAAGTATCCCAGGTTTTAATACTGCATTAGAATTCTCAAATACAGCAATGTCCTTAATCTCATATCCATAAATAGTAGCAAAGATAAAACTGCAATACTCTTCTCCCTGGAAAGCACCAAACACTGTACTTCTAAACACAAAATCCTATAAAATGCACATTTAATGGTAAATATTTTGTCTGCATAAAAATCTTAGCATAAAGATTTTAAATATCTGTGTTTTTCAATGTAGGTAGGTAAGAGAAATTAAATCCTTATTTCTACTTCTGTTCTAAAATCTGTGTCTGCCTGCAGTGAGTGGAAACTGCTGCAGATCATTAAATACTCATTTATCAATGTCTCTCACCAGGCAACACAATGCAGCAGAACAGCACACAGAAACCACCCTGAACCCCAGCAACAGCAGCTAATTAGCATAGCCTACCACTAAAACGACACCGTATGATTGGAAGAGTTAGTCAGAGAGCTGGCCAATCAAAGCAGGTTATGCAAATAGCAAGCTTTAGTTGCCAGGGTAGAGCTGCTTCCCATTGTCCAATAGGAAAACAAGCAATAAACAAGAAATGAAATTGAGCTTTGTCACATTTTCAAGTTGTTGTTAACACTTTCAAGTTTACAGCAAAATTAGCCACAACCGCACAGGATTAGAATAGCGTTCTAAATTTCACCACCCCAAAGAAAGGGCAGTGCAATGCAATAATGCTACACAAGAATTTGAGCTAATTACTGCATTAGGAGTTAGATTTCTCTTTTCACAATACAGCTGTATCACAGCAGGTTTGCTGGATATTTTAGAGCATTTAATTAGTCTTAGAGGTGTCAAAATATTTCTCAATAATTATTAAGATAAATAAAACACTTAAGTCTAAGGAGAACAGAGGAGAAATAGAGACCATAGCTTGTTCTTGTGAAGAAAAAGAGCAATTAAAAACTCAGAAAATATACAAGACATTATGCTGCTGGCAATCCACTACATTAAGTTGTCTCTCTTCAATTTATATGCAATCCAGAATTACTAAGAAACAATAATATTGGGAATACTCATACATCAACTTCATATAAAAGGAAAACATTCAACATGATTAGGTTTTTATTATGAGGTAGCAAGCACAAATGCATTGCATTTCAAAGCGCAAATGGACAATAAAACATGAGTAAGTATAAATATAGGTGTGATACATATAGATGCACAATATGCATAAAACAAAAAAATATTGTGACCATCAGTATTTCTTATGGGAATTATGAAATATTGATATGTTTCCTAACAGAGTGCCCCAAAAGTCTTATCACAAGACACAAATACTAATTTCTACTTTCAAAGCATAACCTCTTACAAGAACAAGTGCAATGCAGCTGCAGAGCTCCACATCAGGCTGAAAACTAAAGTGATATTCAGGTATTTTAATGTATTTAAAAGGAGGGAGGATCTGAGAGCAGTCAAACGTATTATTAAATCATTACAAGCAAACTCAACTCACTTCATCTGTGTTTGTTGTTTCATTACTCCCTCACCTAAATACCTGTGAAAAGCATCAGATAAGTCATAGAAAATGTTTAGAATGTTTGGCTATTTTATTTATGTATTTGAAATGTTGTTTGTTTGCTGCCCTTGGTTCCTTCAGGAGAAAGGGTGGGATATAAATTTGATTCAAACTATCCAAATGGATATAAACAAATGCTGCTGAATTGTAAGAGAAAGGTACAAATAATAGCTTTAAAGCCTTGATGAAACACCCTATCCACCTCAGAGGTTTGCACATGCTTACAGAAATATTGCTCCATTTCCCACAGAATCATAGAGTTGGAAGGGACCCTGAGGATCATCTGGTCCAACCCCCTGCAATACAGAAATATGCAGCACCACACTCTAACCAACCGAGAAGCATTTAATTCTGTAAGTGAGATGAGTAGGATCTGTACTATGTTACAACCCCAAACTCCTAAATTATGAAATTTGGGAGTATGTTAACTATCAACTACATATATTTATTTCCCAATTTCCTCCTAGGAACTTTGAAATAGTAACAAATTGAGTGGATTAGTGTCAAGAGCAACATAATTAGAACTGATAGCTTGTCACATATATATAAAAAACCCCTCCCAGAATTTAACAACATGTAACAGCTGGCACAGAATCCAAAGACATCCAGCTTTAGTTTTAAAACAAGTTTCTAGCCCTCGCTATTGGAAAGACAGTGTTTGAAATAATGCAGGCAGTACCTGCAAACAATGCAGCGATAACATCTAGAACATCTGTGATCTATGTGGAAAGTTCTATAAAGTATCTTACTATTCAGAACTGGCAAGAAGCTTGAGTATCTGCAACAACTCATTTGTAAATCAACAAACTGTACCAGGGAAAGAGACACCATTCTTGTCTCAGCCTCACCACATTTCTGCTACATGCAAAGCACAGCATCTACCAGCTAGCAATAACAGAATGCCCATAGGAGGCTGCAAGTACAGAAGGGTTTGGGGGAAATGGAATGTAGCTGGAATGGTAGCTTCTGCCCTGGTCTATGGGTTCTATCTTCTCTGGTGGTGCTGCATTGTCCTACCCCACACTCTATGAACAGGAGAGTGTTCCTATTGTGTGGAAATTAACACCGGGACAACAAAAATGGATTCTACGTGCCCTAATGGTGGCCAAGAGACTGATACTGATGGAAGAATAAATATATGATACACTTTAATCAATGTACCGACAATATGATAACACTTGCAACTTATGGACAGACTGCTTACAGATGTAGACTTTGTTTGGATAAATATGACAACATTTGGAATGAGTTTATACAGAATATAGAAGGCTATTATCAAAATATGTATTAGGATAATAACACTATATCAATTTATATAAGAATGTATGGGAGTATGTTGCCATGCATTTTTGTATATTGCTTTTCCCCCTCTTTCTTATACACATCTTTGTACTTTCCCTCCTCACTTTCCCCGTTTTTCCTTTGTTAAAAAAAGGAGTGTGAGAGCAGAAGAATGCAAATGGTGCTCCTTTCCATAACATGTTTCCCCTCATATTCGTAATTCTGTACATCAATGTGAGCACACAAAATTTACACACAAACTATCTAAATGATATAGAAAATCTAGCAGCAAGTTCATTTTAAAAAAAGTTTTTTGGGGGTGCAGAAATAGTTGCAATGAGGAGAAAGAGATTGGGGGGCGGGAATCATACCATGATTTTCCTTAATTTTGGTGCAGATATGCTTTTAACTCACCACCTCTTCCCAAAATATAACCTGAAGCATGCCAAGAAAAGCCTTATTCAAGTCAGAAAAATGCAAATTGTACAGTTTATCATTTAATTGGGAATGTGCACATATGGTCTCAAATGGTATGTTCTAGGGGCAGAGGCAGGGTAGGAAACTATCATTTCATTAGCTGACTCGCCTTATCTCAGGATCTAAGTTCATAACTTTTTTGTTGTTGAAAATATAAGCTTATAAACTCTAGAGTTCTGTATAACTGTGGAATTAACATTAAACAACATCCTGATTTATTTTGTTTGGTTGGGTTTAAAGCAGCTCTGCACTTAGGTTTCCATGGGATGGTGACTAGCACATTACCCTTCTCTCCTTGCCACTACAGGACAGCAGCACTAAGTTTCCTTGTACAGGCAGGATAAAAAACACAAAAGATTTTCAACTGCCACTGCACAGTGCTTTATTTTCCCAAGTTGGAGAAAGAGTTACAGTTGCTCATTACAGAGTGAATACTCACCTCCCTCTCTGGCCTAAACAGTGTGGATTGGGGAGCAGGCAGGAGACTAGCCATAGTGTTCTTATACTTCACTCACAGCAAAGCACTAAGGCAGCTGTTCCTAGGACTCTTTTGTCATATTGTTTTTTAAAAGTTGAAGGCCAGAGCATACCACACCTACTGGCATTATAGTGTTGTGCTTCAGTTCACTGTTACATACAGTCATGGGAAAAAGAAAGTGCACCCTCTTTGAATTCTGTGGTTTTACATATGAAGTCATAATAACAATCATTTGTTCCTTAGGTGGTCTTAAAATTAGGTAAATGCAACCTCAGATAAACAACAACACATGACATATTACACCATGTCATGATTTATTTAACAGAAATAAAGCCAAAATGGAAAAGCCATGTGTGAAAAACTGTACATAGCACAGCACTATAATACCTGTGGCTGTGGTATGCTCTGGCCTTCACAGTGAACTGAAGCACAGCACTATGGCTGCCACAGGAGGGCAAGTATGTGAAATGTATGACCCAGTCACTTGTTTTGGACAACATCTTCCCACCTTAGGTAAATATCAGTGGCACATTCCCAATTAAAAGATAAGCAAATAGCTAAATGAGAATAGTATTATGTACCATATTATTTATTGCTCAGGATTTGGGATTTCTTTTATAAAACATTCAAACTAGAGACGTGCAGTGGAAAAATTTCCAATGCTTAATATTTCTGTGTAGTAGTGGTGGTGGTGATAATCCTATTGTTTGTTTGGTTGTTTGTCGCCCATGTGCATATTGTTTGCCACTCTGGGCTACTCTGGGAGGATGGGAAGGTTATAATTTTCAAGACAAATGCAGTAAAACAAATCAGATCCACTAGATTTCCATTACATAAGTTCATAAGTAGAAGTGAATGGATGCCAATACAATATTAGACCAGTCCTGCAGTTTCAAAGTGTTTAGCTTTGTTTACTAAATACATGGAAAAATAAACATTGTAAATCAGATCATTCTCTAGGGATCTGATGCAAACTGGAAGATAGGTAAATCTACAGAAAAAAATTCATTGCAAAAATTTAAGTCCCTAGTTCTAATCAGAACCTACTCTGCCAGTTGTCCATACTTGTAGAAACAGAATGTGCAGATTACTCGTGCATTTTCCACTCATTTAACATGCATCTCAATTGGTCCATAAGCTTAAAAAAGTTTGGGAACCATTTTTTTAATATAATATAGCCACAATTCAGAATTCTCAGCAATACTTTTTATTGAAATAGCCTTTATTTATATTGCTTATTTAACTTACAGAAAACTGTCAGTACAAATCCTATGCATGCTATTCAGAAGTAAACGCCACTGAGTTCAATAAAACCTACCGTATTTTTCGCCTCATAGGGCGCACCGGCCCATAGGGTGCACCTAGATTTGGGGGGGGGGGGGAATAAAGAAAAAAAATTTTCCCCCAGGCGCGGGGCTGGGGCGGGGGAAGCCCGAGCTTCCCCCAACCCCAGCCCCAGAACAGGCTGCTATCCACAAGCCTAGGGAGCCCGGCAGGAAGTCGCACAGCTCTCCCCAGGCTTGCGGATATCTGCCCGAAGTCGCGCAGCTCTCCCACAGCTTGTGGGAGAGCCTTGGGAGACCTGCGCGAAGCCCGAAGCCTGCAGGCAGCTCTCCGCAAGCCGTGAGAGAGCTGCGCGACTTCGCGCCGGGCTCCCACAGCTTGCGGATAGCTTCCTGAAGCCTGGAGAGCGAGAGGGGTCGGTGCGCACCGACCCCTCTCGCTCTCCAGGCTTCAGCGAAAGCCTGCATTCGCCCCATAGGACGCACACACATTTCCCCTTCATTTTTGGAGGGGAAAAGGTGTGTCCTATAGGGCGAAAAATACGGTATTTCCAGGTGGGTATGCAATTTCTGCTTATGTTTCTTTATTTTATTTTATTCATTTTTAATACCTTTTATTATTAAGACTTTAAAAAGACAGCACTAGTAAATTGTAACACAATAATGCTAAAGTGGGGGAAACCAAGTCACCAGTCTGTCACAGTTATGTTTCTTTATTGAAGCATGAACTCCAGAAAAACAGCCCTATTGTTTTAATAGTGAACAAGAAGCAAGTTAATAAATCTCCACTTTTCCAGAATTCTCAACTAGATGTTTTATTTAATATATTTATCTCAACATCTTTTTAAAAAGTTGTCAAGGCATCTTACAAATAAAAACCTAAACCAATGAATGATTAAACAAGACTATAAACAGCTTGGCAGTAATTAAACAGTCTAGTTAAAAACAATAAATCAAAAAACAATGGCAATAAAACAATGATAAACCAAATTTAAATACCCAAATAAAACCACATTGTGCCTAGCATTACAATTTCGTAAGAATAAGCATGAAGTACAGAGAACTAGGGAGGCTATTCCACACGTTGGGTGCCACTACAAAAAAGACTTGTCTACCAAGTCTGCTAACGTTAGTGACCAGGGGAAAGCCTCAGATTATTTTAAAGGAATGCTGAAGTTCATTACATCACAGGTTCAGAGCACAAATTTATCTAGGTTGTTACATTTGTATGTGTCAGTGCCGCCCGAGGTCCCGGCTCACCAAGGACCAACGCTGCTTCGTTGTTTAGTATAAAAGTCTTTATTGAAGTTCAGTTTCACTTCCACAGCCGCAGCGTGCAGCACTACGTCTCAAACTCTAGACCGCTGAAGCTCCATCTGAATCTCCTCCCCCCTGACACCAGTTTAAGATTCTAGCCTTGCTCCACCTTCCTCCTTTGTTCTTTCCTCCTCTGGGTCCGCCTGCCCGTCGGGGTCTCTCCCTTCCTAGACTCCTCTGACGCTGAGTCCCCTGACTCTTCCCCCTCCCTCCGTCGGGCTTTAGGACCTGGCTCCCAATCCGGGTTTCCTGCTGTCCCGCGCGCCTGTACATTTGAACTTGGCGCGCGCGCCCAGCCTCCCACTTTCCTTCTGACCGTTACACTGCTGTCACTACTCCCTCCTTCGGGGAGGCTAGCTGGAACTGACCTCCCCTCCGTTTCCCCACTTTCCGATGGGGGCGTGGTCAGCCCTGACTCATCTTCTCTCCCTGCTGGAGGAGAGGCTGGCCCTGACACATGTGACTCTTCCCCCCCACTGCGCTCTGGTGGGGGAGCTGGTCTTGATCCCCCGCTGCTGCCTTGGGAGTCCCCGCTGGCCCCCTGCTTCTGGTGCGTCCCCCCTGGGACCCCCCCTTGCCCTCACCATCGGCGCCCCCTTCTGGGAATCTTCTGATTCGCTGGAGAAGCTCATGGAATCTCTCGGGTCACTGTCATACTCTCCTACGCTCCCCTCGGATTCCTCCC
The DNA here is from genome assembly GCF_027172205.1 of Podarcis raffonei. Classification (NCBI taxonomy): domain Eukaryota; kingdom Metazoa; phylum Chordata; class Lepidosauria; order Squamata; family Lacertidae; genus Podarcis; species Podarcis raffonei. The sequence goes on along the minus strand of NC_070605.1, from coordinate 55,382,682 downwards.
CTTCGCTCTCCATTTCCTCTCTCCCCTGTGCTTCTGCTCCTGAGCCCCTGACAGTATGTATTACAAATCAAGCATAATTCAATTATTCCTGCACCACCCCAAGTTCTTCTGCAGCTTAGAATATAAAAAGAAAGCCTGCACATATATGGTCCATGTTCAGCTTAACCAAGCTACTTCGCAGGCGTTAGCCATACTCTGAAGTGAAACTTCTGCTGTGAACTTTGTAACCAGACCACCCAACGAAGCAGCCTTTTATGTAGTAAGGTTGATCAATTTTCTTGAATATTTTCTTGCTAATGTTTTACATGGCTATGGTTCTGCCCCCAAGTCCAAAACCCTCTTGATCTTAGATATATTTGCTTGGAGGGAGGGCGCAGGGAGGCTCCAGAATTCCCAGGAATCTTCCTATCATAGTTGATGCTATGAGTTGTACGCAGAGTACAGTGGTACCTCGCGTTACAGACGCTTCAGGTTACAGACTCAGTTAACCCAGAAATAGTACCTCGGGTTAAGAACTTTGCTTCAGGATGAGAACAGAAATTGTGTGGCGGCAGCGGGAGGCCACATTAGCTAAAGTGGTACCTCAGGTTAACAACAGTTTCAGGCTAAGAATGGACCTCCAGAACGAATTAAGTTCTTAACCCAAGGTACCACTGTATGTGACATTGACCTACAATCTCTAGGGAACAATATGGTAGTCTGCATAAATATGGCACCATTTACACAAATGCAAAAATACTCAAGTGATGTGGTGATATACCTAAATGTGTACCTTAAATCAGTCATGCACTGGATTAGGGGTCAGTAACCTTTTGAAGCCATGGGCCAGTCCACCGTCCCTCAGACCATGTGGTGGGCCAGACTATGTTTTTTTTGGGGGGGGGAGGAATGAACGAATTCCTATGCCCCACAAATAACCCAGAGATGCATTTTAAATAAAAGGAAACATTCTACTCATGTAAAAACACGCTGATTCCCAGACCGTCCACAGGCCAAATTAAGAAGGGTGATTGGGCTGCATCTGGCCCCTGGGTCTTAGGTTGCCTACCCCTGCACTGGATGAAAAAACTCAAGCTCAATCCACAAAAAATGTGGGGCTCGAACCCACAAACCTGAGATTTTTAGAGTCTCATGCAGTACCAACTGAGACATCTCAGTCCATTATCATATACTGTGCATTCTGACATCTATGTTCTCTGCCATTCATTATTGGGATTCTGTGTTTTTAAGGTAGTGGTCTGGAACTATAAAGCCTTAAAAGGCCTTAGTGCTGATAATCTCAGGAAATGTTTCCATCTGCATAACCCTGGCACTTTTTCTCTGATAAGACTGCTTCTAACTTTCAGAGAGGATACATTTGCCTCTATGAGACACAGAGGTCTTCTCATTGGCAGCCCTGACACTGTGGTGTTCTCTCATGAAAGAGGAATGTATAGCCTCCTCCTTGCTGTCTTTTTTAAAGGCAGACTAAGCATTATCTAATTCAAAAATCCTTTTTTTGCTGACCGGCTGTTTCTGTGCTTGCTTTTTCATTATTATTCTCATAGTTTTGAAGAAACATTTTCTTTTGCTTTAGTATTGTTATTTAACATTTTTATTAAACTTTCTGTAAGCCACTGTGAAGTTTTATTAGTAGCATATTATTTTATTATTTTTAAATACACACATAAGCAAACTTGATAAACCAAAAGAAAACATAGTAGCTTTTTCAAATAATTTCCCAACAAACATTTTAAATACCAAACTGACTCCAAAGCAAGTTGAGGGGAGTTCACCAATCACTAATTTGAAACCATTAAAACTTACAGTTTACCCCTTAAAGCGGGGTGGTTCAAAGTGTGGCCCTTGAGGCCTTTTTGGCAGCCCTCAGCAACATTTGACACTCCCACCCCGGCAGTGTTAGAAACTGGGATAGAAAAGCTAGTAACCAAATGACTTCTTGGACATGGGTTGTGGGCACCAAAACAGAATGTGTAGGCCCGACTGCGGGGGGGGAGAGAGTCAGCAACACTTTTTATTTATTATTTTGATAAGCATGAACTAATACGCAATTCATATAAGTGAAACATTGTTAATATAACGTTTTAGCTGAAATTGTTATTACATGTTTAATTTGGTGTCTACAATAAAAATATTGGTACCATACTTCAGTTTTCAAAATACTCTCCCTCTTTAGTTAAACTCCTTAACATATTGTCTATCCTTAACATTTCAAAGCACACACATTTCAGTAATAAGTGAGTGTCAGCCAGGCGCAAAAAAAATAGCACCCAGACTATCTGAGGTGCTCACAAATGGAGAATCTTTAGGTACAAAATGCACCCTAATTTTGAACCCTGCCCCCAAGCCCTCGCACTGCCTTCCCAAAGCTTAGTAAGCAAGGGACTGGGTTTGGGGAGGAGGTGTGAGGGCTCCAGGACCCTGCCAGAGTCTTGTGCATTTTCGCAAAGCCCAGCGCCTTGCTTACACATCTTTAGGAAGGCAGTGTGAGGGCTGGGGGAGAAGTCAAATTTTGACTTTGTGCTCCCCATGCAACAATGCAGTGTGTGGCCGCAGGTTCCATGTCAAAGTACTCTTTTGGCCCACTTGGTATGTGCAAGTGCAAGGATACTTTGGTCATGCACAAATATTTGCATGAACAAATTCTTATTAGGTGCAACACCATTTTACACAAGCTAAACTGTGCAATATAGTGTTTCTTTCATGCTGACCAAGGACAGGAGTAGCAGTGAGTGAGTATGCATCAAATCCAAAATTAAGATCCTCAGTATCAACATGCTAATGCATTTGTACTGAACTGTTCAAATAGCTCTTCTGGACAGTGTTTTTATTCTAAAAAAATCAGCAATAAATTAAAATTGTTCTGAATATTTAGTGTAAAATTATTACATTTCATCATACAGTATTGTTTCAGTATGTGTGTTTGTATTTACCATCCTAAGCATTTATGTGCTGGCTCAGTAAGTCTTAGGATATGGCTACTAGCAGCTTTAATTCTGCTGCAATATTTTATCTAGTGAAGATATGACTCATTTTTAATTAGAAAGGGAGTAGGCATATGAGTGTCTCAGGGGTAAAAGTTCCTGAATTAATGCTTTATCCCTGTATTAACCATATATACAATAAAAAGGACAGGATTGGGGACACTTTGTTCACTCCTAGCCACCTTGAATTTAGGTGTAAGTTTTGAACTTAGGTTTAAAAATGAAATGAATAATGCACACCATCTCAAGTTTGCAAGGTAAATATTGCATTACAATATACTTTTATTTTCTCTGCACCACCACTGAAAAAAGGTATGATGGCCAAGAAGATGTTTAACATCAACTGGAAAAGAAAAGAAAAGAAAAGAAAAGAAAAGAAAAGAAAAGAAAAGAAAAGAAAAGAAAAGAAAAGAAAAATAATAATAATAATGCAAATACTGTAATCAGCAGGATCATACCAACTGCCTATCTAGCATGGCATCCTGTTTCCCACAGTGGCCAACCAGATGCCTCAGAGAAGCCCACAAGCACAAAATGAAGGCAATAACAACTTTTAAGGTAGCACTGGGTCCTGTTACAGGTATTCAGAACCATGGTGTCTCTGGTCCTAGACGGTCATTATGACCAACAGGAATCAATAGCTATCTTATCCATGAATCTGTTATCTACTTTTATAAAGTCATGTAAGCTAGTTGCCATCACCACATTTTGAGGCAAATTTTAACTGTCGCAAGAAGTATGGGATACACCACATTTCATAATGAACTCTCAAACTTAAAATTAGTTATTATATTAAGATGTGTTCTACATCTTTCCTACCTGCTTTCAAAATTGTTGCACTAGCTGACCTGGGGTTCATCCTCGAAATACAAAGACTTTTCACGCCTTATTTCATCCTGATGCCTCACTCTTCATAGCCAATATTGCATTCTGCTACATCTTACATTTTCCTCTCCATTTTGAACAGGAGATGCAGGGATGGTTACACTGATATTCAACCATGAAACACAGAATTGTATTTTAGATGTTTGTACCAAATTTCTTTATGATATTTCAACATTCAGGGAGGAATTCAATGTCACACTCTTCATTTCTGCTTGCCAGACAAACTTACCCCCACTCTCCTCCCCCACATGCTGTGCTAGGTATTCTCCTGACCATCTACAATGGATTTGGGGTTGGCATGAGGAGAAGAGGAGAAGCCCTGAAGCACTATCAGAAGCTGTGTCAGAGATACCGGTAATAGCAGTACAAACAGATTGACAAATAAACCTATAAATGGAACATCAAATGTGCATGTAAAACCAAAAACCTCACACTGTGCAGCAAATTAATATATTAGTTTGTTTTCTTTAGATACAAGTCCTTTTACTTGACCTAGGAAAGATTGAAAGGATGATGTTTGGTAACCCAGTCGATCTAGAAGAGGTAGCACTGCATGTCTTTCCGCTCTCTAAAAGAGCAGGGCTGCAGCCTGGGCATGCTCCTGGATTTCAGTTTGCTCTGAGGGGATCATTTTGTGGCAGTGGCCAGGAGTGCTTTTTCCAGTTTCATCTGGAATGTCAACCAAGTCCCTCTCCCCAGGAATAAGTATTTTTCAACAGGAAAGAGTACAGTAGTACCTCGTTTTGCGACCGGGATCTGTTCCAGAGCCCCGGTTGCTGGCCAAAAAGGACGCCGAACAAAGAGCCGCATGTGCACGCACGTGGAGCAGTTTGTGCTTCTGTGCATGCGCAAAGCGCGATTTAGTGATTCTGCGTATGAGCAAGTGGCGAACCCAGAAGTAACTTCTAGGTTTGCAGAGGACGTTCGACAGAATGGCCACTCGACAAGGCGGACGCTAGACGTGGTACCACTGTACTAATTCCCTTTTAAGGACTGTCCTAGGAGACTGTTCAGAAGTTTCATGTGATACAAAGCACAGAAGTATGCCTCTTTTCAGGGGTTCAAAGCAAGCAGTCCCTGTGTTTGTTGCTACTGTGTTTCCAAGCTTGATTCACTGTGTTGTCAATGACCTAGAAAAGTCTGCACAGACTAGGCTCAGCATTCTTGAGACATTTTTCTCCCTCATAAATCCACACCTCCATGCTTTGGGAACGACTTCTAACTGCCCTGACTCACAAGAGGCGGGCAGATGATAGCCCTATCAACTGTCCTCTACCCTCCTCTTGCAAGTTGAATTGGGCCTCAGAAGAGAGCATTCTCTGGGATAGAATTTCCTACAAAAAAGAGACCTATCTTTCTCATGTTCATTTTCTTATTAAGGATTTACATACTGCCCTTCAATCAAAATTATACCCTACAAAACTCCAAAACATAAGAAAACAATTTAAAAACATGCAAAAAAATACTAAAGGGGGCAAAATATATAAGATCAGTATACAAAACAGCCAAGATAAAGAGTGACTAAAAGATCTGAGAAATTTAAAAGGTCTTTGCCTGGCACCAAAATGATATTAAGGTAGAAACTTGGCAAACATACCCAAGGAGAATATTGCACAATCAGAAAGTCATCACTGAGAAGACCTTCTCCCAAGAAACCCCTTAACGTATCTCAGATGGCAGTTGCCCCCAAATAATGGCCTCTGCTGAAAAAATGGAAACTGGTACTTAATTTCTGTTTACTGGTTGAGTTGGAAGATGTTCAATGAATAAGATGACACTTTCCTCTGAACACAATAAGCATTGTCTTAAAAAAAAAAAATGCCTCCTCTTCCAGAGAGAGAAGTTGAACTACCTTCCGGATCCAACCAGAAGAGCAGAAATGACTTCTGAACCCCCAACTAATCAAACTCTCTAGAACTCTGACAACTCCATAAGTTAGCTCATAAAAAGGGGAAACTACAAGACCAAAAAAAAAAAAAAAAGCAGACTTCAAGTAACTCACAACACTGATAAAAAGCTGACTTTTCTCCCTAAGGAACAAAAGACCTGACCTAAATCTCCTGAAGAAGGTAAGATCTGCAGGGTAGGATGATTCCTTCCATGGAAGAGGAGGCAAATTTTTTAAAAAAATAATCTTGCCCATAATGTTCAGAGGGAGGTGTCACCTTATTCACAGAATGTCCTCCAATTCAACCAGGTAAATTTTGGTTTACAGACAAGCACAAGTGAAGACAGACAGGTCCAGGCTTAAAAGACTTCAAAGGGTTAAGCTGTGGCTCTGAATTGGGCCGAGAATGAGCAGAGTGTCAGCTAAGTTAGTGAAGCACCAATGCAGTATCATTACACCCAGTCCCAATTAGCCCAGAATGCAACTGATAGTTTGCTGACTGCAGTTTCCAAACTGTCTCTGAAAGGCAGCTCCAAACAGGAGCAGCCAGCAGGCCTGGTTGGCACTGCCAAGCTGAGCCACAAACAGTGGCATTGCTGCTGCTTATGGAGATGGTGTAGGGGCAAAAGGTCAGGGTGACTGAATGAACCTGCTCCTTCAGTGTGAGTACAGTCCTATCCAAAACAGAGTAAATACAATACTTTTTATTAATGTGATAAAAACGTACTGTTTTGTTTTTAAGTTAATTTGATGGTGCAGGTGTTTTTTTCTGCTTTAAGTACATTTAAGCCAGTTTAATGTTTTGTATGCAGCAATGGCCAGTTCCGGCAGTTGGTCCGGGCTTCATCACCTAATATTTCCTAAAAGCTGGGAAAGGGCATTGGGGCTGAATGCTCCTTCCCTTGTACACTCCATTGGCACTTTACTATATTTCTGACTTGTATTAATCCATAATTTCCCTGGCTTTCCATTCTGGCTTCCTAACTGGGATTTTACCAGAGTTCTCCAGTTCTGCTACAGCCAAGAACTCTCGCTTAATACAAGCCAGAAACAAAACACCAAAGCAGCTCATGACAAGGTAGGGGGGAGAGTGAGAGTTTGGCTCCAGTGCACATTCCCAGCCTCACAAACCATGGCTCATGAAGTCTAAGATTGTTGTGCAATCAGGTTACTAAGGCAAATCTAAAAGGCAGGGTATAAATTGGAAATTGCTGAATTTAAATTCAAACATAAATATATACCCTTTTGTGGGCAATAAATAGTGCTTTTTAGTTTGCATATTGCAACTTTAATTAAAAGCATTTGAACTTTCTAATCAAAAGGTTTCTTAGTCCTCAATACAAATTAGATTTTTTTACCTATGTGTGTAAATTCTCAACAAAAGTCAACAACTTAAATCAAGCATTTCTCACTTGTACATGCAAAGACATAAGATATATCTGAACAGTTGGTAGAGAAAAATGGCAAGCATCTACCCTATCAATGTACAGCAAGCATGCCAAACCATTACAGCAAGAGCTAAACAAGGGATGAATACATCATATGCAATACCCACATTACATAAATCATTTAATACTCTCTTCCATAAAACAGTCCAGAGACTGGGGGAAATCCGTAAGTGAGTATAGAAAAATTGTGATAAGCAAGCGATATGTTATATTGCATTCTTGTTTGAAATTTGCTTTCTAAAATTTGAGTGTATTGAAACTATGTCATCCTTCAAATTGTTTCCATTTAAATGAATTCTCTTAATATCATTCTGTTGTTCCTTTCAATTTTTCTTGGCTACATTTGCATAATGCTCAACCATACTTTTATCATACCCCTCACCTCCTCTGGTATGGCAGTGAGAAGACAGAAACTTTGGCTTCTGTTTTCCACTAACAGCCATCTCTTGCCATGTCTCTTATGTCCCTTATTTTTTGTTTCTTTTAAAATTGTCATAGCTACTCACCATCTTGATCAATTTCAGGGCAGTACACTACAATATAATAAAAACATCATTCGCAGGGCCAATCCTACCATTAGGCAGAGTGAAGTGAGTGCCTCAGGCAGCATATGCTGGGAGGCAGTGGTGACCTTCAGCTCTTCCTCCCTAACTTCATGACCATACCTTGGAGAAGAGAGCTATGTGACATGCACCTAGCCCTCCACCTTTATAGCTACCCCGCTGATCACCCTCAGAGGCAGTGTGATGCCCCTTTGCTAGTATTAAAGTAGAATTTGCTACTATATGTGGAATAAGTGCATGTGTGTGCCATTTTGGCCTTTGCCTCAGGCAGAGAAATGTCTTGGGCAGGCCTTGATCCTTCAAATAACACTAAAAACTGAGCGGCAATACATTCTAAAACATATCACATACAGAAAGTATTCACCAAATTTCCAAATTTCCAATAAATCATTCTTTTTCTATTTATAAAATAATTGAATAATAAAATAATTGCATAGTTATTTACTACTCCATCAATCCTCCTGTGAACAAATGTGTCCCCAACAACATTTCCCCCCACAGATAAATGAAGGCACTGAAGCAACATTAACAAGGTCTGAGTGTTTGTACAGTTCAGTCTCATATTTCATTTGGAACCCAAGAACAACTAATTCTCAGGATCTATCACTTTATAACATACAGTATTAGTTTGTAAAGTAAACATTAGAGTAAAAATAAGTTTTACCTAGTAATCTAAATGTAGTGAAACACCAATAAAGAAACACCATCCACATGCATTTTCTGGAGCTAGGAAAGATGCCACTGGGGGGGATCATTCTAAAATATGATCCTAGTGAATAGAAACCAAACTGGATAAACTAAACCTAAATTGGTATCATTCACTGGTGGGCATTAGAAAGATCACTTGATAGTGGTAAACATAAAAATCTTTGAAGCTTCTCTTGATGGGCATATGTTGGGAAATTCCATTCCACCTTTAGTTGCAGACATGGAACTGTTGAATGTCACATGTCTGTTTACATACCAGCACAGCTTGCTGGGAACTTCCGTTGTGCGTATAGCTTTTGCTTTTCACTCTCGAACTGAGGAGACGAAAGAGAGACGACATGTTTTCTTTGTCCTGATTTATGCTTAATAAATCTGTAGTTATTAGTACGCTTCCACAAGCCTCACACCACTTCTGTTTGCGCAGTATGCTCTGCTAATATAGTATGCTCAGGCTTTGAAGTTGCTGATTTACGTCGCACCAGAGATCGGGGGATCGTCACAGCTGGAAGGGCATGATCCAGCTGGGGGGTAGCCAGCTGGCATCTCGACCCCTGAAGGATGCCAACAGTGAATACAGGTTACAAAACAACACAAAACTCCTTGTACAAGATTGTACTAAGATCAAAGAAATGGTCCTGTAAGCTTTATTCTCACTTGTGGAATAAAATTTGGGAATTTTAAATGAATATATCTAGGCTTCATAGTAACTTGTTAGTCCACAAAGAGTAGAAATTCACTTACTGTAAAATCTATACTTCAGTAAGACTAGAGTACCACCTTTGTAAAGTGGAAGAATCTACTTTCAACACCACTCCTGAATCCAATGCAAAAGAGAAATGGGGAAGTATTCAACTAAGTAACTGCATTAGCACAAGGAATAGCACTAGCACAATGGGCTTTCCCTTTCTCCTCCTCCGACAAGCAACCTGTATCATCCCCAATCTCCTCCTGAGGGTTGAAGGGAAACCCAGAACAGATGGGGGCATAGGAAAAGAGAGGGGGAGATTGCTCAATTGTGCAGGGTGATATCTTTATGCTGACACAACAATCTGCTTAATGCTACTCTGAATGCAACCCATAGTGTTGAGTGCATATTGATGATGCCCAAGAGTGAAAGATTCAGGAGAAATTGTAGGGTTGCAGTTCCAAAGGAGCCAGGCCTAAAACATATTGAAACAGATCCAGATAATCAGCTTCATCCAAGACTATAAGATAGGTGGTAATTATCTTCAACATAATTATGTGTCCCTACTTTAATCCAAACTGTGCTGGAAGAAACTGGACCTGCCCCAATTTACTGGACATGAATATTTTTGTGGGGAGGGGGGATACTCTATTCCTCAACAAAGCGTTTATGCTCCAAGTTAGAAGAGATCTGACATACAGAAAATTTTAAGGTTGTTTTTTTAATCTCAAAAGCTCTTTTTAGAGCTACCATGTTTTTCACCACCACAAATAAAAAATCTCATTCATGTACTCTATCGTTAATAAATCTGAAACAAACAGCGATTCACGTTCTCAGTTCCTTCATGAGCATGTTAGACATTACCAGTCCTTAAAAATATTGACTATAAGTATCATAATGTGGCTAAAGATTGTTAAGTTATGGATATCCATTAATTGTTTGAAATATGAGCGCTTAATCGCACCTCTCCTGGATTTCACTTATGATTAATAGTCATCATGTATACATGATTTTTTTAAATCACTCCAGGTAATAGAATATGAAATATGCCTGTGACTGGATGAAACCCCATGTAGCAATCATGCTGACAAATCCATTATTTTCAAATTCAGGACAGCTTCCATGGAATTTCCTGACGCAATATAAATTCCACTGGAACTGAATGGCATACCAATGTCCCTAGGCTCTTTGATTAGCTGGGCTTCACTAGGCCTTGAAGAGGCTTCTAGGCAGCAGTGTGCACTGACTATATACAAACTGAAACTTCAGAGGCCTTGAACGCTCCAGTGCATGAGCAGTGATGGGCAATGGGAATAGCTCTCATGAATCTATGCTACCTTGAATTCACTTAACAACTACAGAAGGCCTTTATGGCTTCTGATCAACTATGGTAATCTTCTGGGTCACCTGTTGGAATCAGCCTTAGGAGACATTGTTATACAACAGTTCCATTCCTTCCAGGATGATAAAACTTGGAAGGTGACACTATGGGCATTTTGCTCTGCCTCAGAGCCTATGGCTTACAGAGTCCCTCAGGTCTCTAATTTGTCCTTCATGCTTCTCAACATCTACATGAAACCACTGGGGTAAGTAAGCTGAAGCTCATCAGTATGTTAAGACTCAGCTTTACCTTCATCTTCCTTTTCAGGTTCCAGGGAGGCTGTTGAAATCCTGAACTAGTGCCTGAAGTGAGTTTTAGAGTGGATGTGAACAAACTAGTTGAAGCAGAATCTGAGCAATACAGAGGTGCTGTGCATAGCCTCAGCTCCAGAAGGCAGTTTACAAGCTGGGCTGGTACTTCCCCCAAAAGTCTTAAATATGCAGTTAGGAATGCCCCTGGATCCAGTGAAGACATCAGTAGCAAGGTATTGTATTGTCTTGTCTTGCCTTGTCATCTTATCTTATCTTATCAGTTTGGGCTATTATGCCAATTGGGACCCTATCTGGAGAGGGTTGATCTTGACTCAGTGATCTATGCTCTGGTCATGTCAAGAACAGACTATTGCAATGAGCTCTACATGGGGTTGCCTTTAAAGAAATTTCAGCTAGTCCAGTATGTGGCTGGACAATCAGCATCTGTAACATTTTTTATATATCGGCTGCACAGCATTTCCAGGCCAAAACATTATATTGGACAGTCTGCACCTTCCTGCCCACAGGTTAAGATCTGCTTCAGAGCCTCTCTTGGGGTGTTTAACCCTATGTTGGCAAAGTAGGTGACCACAAGGAAGAGGTCCTCCTCTATAGTGGCCCTACAAATTTGGAGTTCCTTTCCATCAGACTGATGCCAATTTTGACATTGCTGAGTTTCTGGAAAGCACTGAAGACCTTTCTTTTTCTATTGGTCTCCTGCGTGTGATGTCTTACAGGCTGTGGTTTGGCTTGGTTGAGTTGTTTTTTATGGCTCTTAATATTTTCATGCCGAGCTTTACTGAGTCACTGTTTTTAAGCTAATGTATTATTGTTTGCCTCTTCTCTTATTGTTTTATGTTTATAAGCCACTTTGGATGGGTATTACCTAAAAAGTAGCCTTAAAGTATTTATATATAAATAAAACAGAGGCCTAGTACTGTCTCTAAAATCTGGAATGCATCACTCAGAACCAGGTACAGCTGTGACATATTTTGGTAAACCCCTTCCTTTGCCACCCCACATTTAATCACACCTTCTACCCAGGTAAAGCTCCAATACACTACAACATTAAGTTTTAGGAGAACACTTGAGCAATATTTTTTACATTCTTTATTCATCTGTGTTACCGGGTTGGTAAACAATGGGGACATGGGGACATAAGACCTTTTCAGGGGTGATCCTGCTCCATAGGAACTTCCTTCCTAGGGAAATATGTATGTCATTGTTGGTCTTCAAGAGAACTTCAAATGATATTTTGTTCCAGTCTGTGTTTTGTTAATTATAATGTGATGTGCTTTTAAATTTGTGTTGTTGTTACTTACAAATTATTAAGTTGATGGAATATTTCATTTTATGATGGGATTTAAACTCTCACAAACTGCCTTGTGAGGGCAGTGTACCTGTAAGTCAAGTTTAAAAGTTTATGAATAAGTAATTTATTTACTCATATTGCCATTGTCTTGACCAAAGTGGCTAAGCAGATGTTATACTACAAAATAAGCCTGATCCAGAAAAAAGACTGTAGATCAAATCAATGGAAAGCATTTAGACATTTCTTAGTAATTATTAATTTTTTATGACAGCAATGCCTTCTCACAACTCCTAAGTACCGTATTTTTTGCACCATAACACTCACTTTTTTCCTCCTAAAAAGTAAGGGGAAATGTCTGTGCGTGTTATGGAGGGAATGCCTACGGGTGGCATGCCTACGGATTTTCCTCCTCTAAAAACTACATGCGTGTTATGGTCGGGTGCGTGTTATAGAGCGAAAAATACGGTAGTTAAAATCAACTTAAAGAGAGCCAGAGATTTAGTGCACAGTACACACAGACTTCAGTATTTTCACACGTCACATACTCCGTACAATATTGTGGCACCATGCAACAACTTCGTAACATATTGATGTAGCACCCTCCTCAATTGTGCACCAATGGCATCAGTTGCAACAGACAAAAAGATGTGAAAGGAAGTTGACAAGCTACAAGGAAATAATCAGGAACAATTAACAACACATAGTTGGAAAGAAATTTCAAATTCCTAGGTATCATTAAGCTATGAGAAGTTTGATGTGGCGGGCATCTGGCATGACTCAGCCACAATAGGGGCCAAAGCTAGTCCAATGAACAAAGTCCAAATAAGACCCACATAAACTGGCATTCTCAAATGCATCCCATGCCTTCTGCTCAGTATCCACTGATATCACAGCATTGGCAGGCAAATAGCCTTGGCTTTTATCATCAATTTTCCCCACTGCTTTGCTTTCTATATTCAATCTGTCACCAAATCCTGCTGCTTCTCCCTATAGAGCATTGTCTTATAATACCATTTATGCTCCGATTCATGCTCTATTCTTGTTACCACTTACATTTTCCTTTCTGAGCTTCCATTGTCACACCCGTCTTCTCAAAGCTTATGCAGCCTCAGATTGTTTTAGTGGCTCTCTGTCTTCCACATCCAATGCAAACTCCTTGTCCTGATCTTTTAAGGACTCAATCTACTTGTCCACTTCTATCTTTCTGCTTTTGGTTTTTGATACAAATCTGCTCAAAACCTTCACTCTTCCAGACTGTCAACCATCCAAAGGTCTCTAGCTCTTCTATAAAGCTTTGCTTGTTCTCTCTTGCTGCCTGCTTAAACTTTAAATGATTTGAATTCCCTCTCAGAACAACATACTTCCACCTCCCTCTTCCTTCAAGTCCCTCCTAAAATGCACCTTTTCCATAAAGCCTCTTTTGCAGTTCTCATCTACAAACAAAATAAAGTCTACCTATGTATAGATACATTTGATCTCATTCATCGCTCATTAAGTATTGCCTCTATCTCGGCTACAGTATTCAGAACAAGTAAAAGAAAGTACTTCTTCATGCAACACATAGTTAAACTATGGAACTCGCTTCCACAGGAAGCAATGATGGCCAAAACTTGGATGACTTTAAAAGAGGACTGGACAAATTCATAGAGGGCAAGGCTATCAACGGCTACTAGCCACAAAAAATATTTTCTGCCTCCACTGTCAGAGCCATATGCCTCTGAATACCAGTTGCCGGGAACTGTAGGTGGGCAGAGTGCTGTTGTGCTCCTGTCAAGTTTGCAGTCTTCCCATGGGCATTTGGCTTGCCACTGTGAGAACAGGATGCTGTTTTCATAGCAAAGGTACCTCAGGTTAAGAAGAGTTTCAGGTTAAGCATGGACCTCCAAAACGAATTAAGTTCTTAACCCAAGGTACCACTGTACGTGTCTGTTTAATCTCTAATTGTCAACTGCTTTCAGTATTAAATACCGTATTGGCCTGAATATAAGCTGCAGTTTTTTTCCAAATTCCGACCATGTTAAAGTGTGGCTTAAATGTGTGACCTTACACAAATCGGCTTTTACGATATCTCTGCTGAAACAGACATACGGTAAAATGGAACAAAAAATGTTTTATTGCCGATTTGCGAGCTTGAGACTGTTGTGCAATTAATTCTAATGTCATTCATCACTTTCACTTGCAGGTCCTCTCTAGTACCCGTAGGATTTTCTTCTACATTTGCCATTTATAGGTATGAGCGCGTGCGGAATTTTAAGGGAGCAACTTATATTCAAGTATTGTCTTTTTCTCTCCCCCCCCCCATTAATTTTAAAAGTGTGACTTATTTGCGGGTGCAGCTTATATTCAGGCCAATAAGGTAATGACTATCCTGTGCTGAGTTGGCAGAAGGTGCTTGGCTGTCATTCCCTATCTTTCACCCTTCTTTTCTCACAGTGTTAGACCGATTAGTGTAGGATTTTGTAGTGAGATCTTGAATTAGAAACTTTCAGCAGACATCCTACTACCCTGTTTAAAGATATGCACTTATTAAGTCCATAGGAGTCCACCCACCAATAGAGTAAGTATACAAAGATACTGATTCTTGCATGTACTGATCTCTTAGTTTGCCTGCACAGGAGACCCCCAACTTTGCCTCAAGTGTTCCAATCTAGATCATCTGGGCCCTGATATACTCACACGTTTCCTTTCTTTTTCTATCTCATACCAGCTGCTCTTTTCATCACTTTCACTTTCTCAATTCAAATTCAGAAGAGCCTTTTATAACTGGCTCCCTATATTTTGTCTTCCCCTGGTGACAACTTCTTGCCCTGATGTTGCTTTTTCCCAGACAAGAACCCAGTGCATCATGCATTCCCAGTTCCTCCCAATACCTATACAATTGCCAGACTGTTATGCTAAAAACCTGTGTTCATCAATTCTTTATTTTTACACTATAACCTAAGCATATTCACTTATAAATACCGTATTTTTTGCACCATAACACTCACTTTTTTCCGCCTAGAAAGTAAGGGGAAATGTCTGTGCGTGTTATGGAGCGAATGCCTGCGGGCGGCAGGGGGGATCTGCTGCAGTCGTGAGCAGAGGATCCATGGTTCCGCTTCCTTCCCTCCTCTGTGGTTACAAAGCATGGATCCACATGGATCCTCAGGATTTTTGCACTGGGCTACTCCAAACTCACTGTCAGATCACATGTCTGTGGCCACAGATTGAACCACAAAAATAATATATCCACTATTTCATTTAGAATATTTTTTTCTTGTTTTCCTCCTCTAAAAACTACGTGCGTGTTATGGTCTGGTGCGTGTTATAGAGCGAAAAATACGGTATATGCCAAGCATCTTTTCTGCTAATTTTGTGGCTTTTAAAAGGCTTTTAGTTATGATTTTGTGAAAACCCTCATATTACCTTCTGTCTAAGTATACTTACTCTAAACATTATTTATCAGTCACATATTATATGAATATGCACATGTTATTCTAGTCCTCAGGATATAGTGGTGAAGGAATCCGTCTGGCTTCAGCCTCAGAAAGGGGCTTGTGTGTGCTTAGGGCACAGCTGGGATTTACACATGTAAAGGAAATTAAGGGATAGCTGGATGATTCCATAATATTTTACATTTGGACAAGCATAACAGATTTTGTAGAAGTAAGCAAATGGAATGCAAGATCTGTCTTAAAGCCAATAAAAATTAAAATCAAAAGTATATGTAACTGTGGTTTGTCTGTAGTTTTCTAAAAAGGTAATTTGTGCTACACAAAGAACATAAGTTTTAACACCTCAGATATAAATGGAAGATGCTCCTCAATTATCTGACCACGAGCAAAGAGTCTTCTTCAAATATCTACTTCAGTAAGTTGGTGCACCTCAATTAAACCTAGAGATCTCCAACTAAATATAGCTTCCCATTTTGCCTGAATTAGGAAGCAGTGGTTACCAGTTTTACAAAAGCCAAATCTTAAACCACAGCTTGAAGTTAAAGATCCTAGTTTCTTCCAAATGTTGTAACCATAGATTCCTGATTTGGAGGGAAACAGGAAATTATGGTTAGTTGCCATCTTGTAGGTTTAACATTTTAACTAAGTAACAGAAGGGGTGGAAATGACCGACGTTGGATGTTAACACTAAACCATAATTTGTTTTAACATTCTTTGCTAAACAAGCCAGAACCAGGCTCATTCAAACAAGCCATGTTTTGTTTTGCTTAATGTTGGCTTGTTTTACTACCATTTCCCATGATCACCTAGTTGCTATACTGATGACCTTTGCAAAGTCAAGCTATCACCGTATCATCAGTTCTATCACATTAACTAGCCACAGAAATGGGGTGGGAAACACAACACTCTCCTTCCAAGAGATTATCAACCACTATTGGCATGCCCCTAAGCAACATGCCATCCTAAGGGTTTCTCCCACTACTAAATACTCCTCACAAAGGCTTGATAGCTCCCTTTGTGAACCCTTTTCTCCAAAACCCCTTGCCCAGAAAACAAATGTATTTCTCACTGAGGTCAATCTTGCAATAAGGACCCTGTTACTTTTCAGTTCTGTACTAAATTTCACTCATAAGTTGCAAAAAAAAGGGGCGTTAGGAATAACTTGGGTCCTTAAGATATGCATGTGGGTGGGTGGATTGTTAACAAAGACAGAGTATAACAGGAATAGAGTATGGCTGGTGGACACTTTTACAAAACTGTGCAACTGCATTTCCTAAGAACGTAAGAAGAACCTGCTGGATTCCCTTCCGGGTTCTTTTCTCTGCCCCATTGGATGACCCTCTGCCTCTACAGTAGTACCTTGGGTTACAGATGCTTCAGGTTACAGACTCAGCTAACCCAGAAACAGTACCTCGGGTTAAGAACCTTTCTTCAGGATGAGAACAGAAATCACACTGCAGTGGCATGGCGGCAGCGGGAGGCCCCATTAGCAAAGTGGTACCTCAGGTTAAGAACAGTTTCAGGTTAAGAACGGAATGAACCTACAGAATGAATTAATTTCTTAACACAAGGTACTACTGTAGTCTCCCCCTCTCTAGCTCTATAATAGTAACTAGGTATATGAGCCAGGTAGCAGATGTATGGGGCAAATGTATGGTGCATTATTAGCTCTTTCTAGTCTGTATGCTTCTCTATTTATTATATTTCTTGACTGTCCTTTACCATAAGGTCCCAGGATAGGTTATAAAAATGAAAGACACAATTATAAAACGTTTACAAGCATAGAACAAGAAAATTGTAAATACAAACAAATCCATATATACAGTGGTACCTCAGGTTAAGTACTTAATTCCTTCCGGAGGTCCGTACTTAACCTGAAACTGTTCTTAACCTGAAGCACCACTTCAGCTAAAGGGGCCTCCTCCTGTTGCCGCGCCGCCGGAATCCGATTTCTGTTCTCATCCTGAAGCAAAGTTCTTAACCTGAAGCACTATTTCTGGGTTAGCGGAGTCTTTAACCTGAAGCGTATGTAACCTGAAGCGCATGTAACCTGAGGTAACACTGTAAAACAATTAAATACAATTCTATACATAAAAGCAATTTAAAGAGATCCAATACAGATGCAGACTAGGATAAAGATATCCACATAAAAGACTTACTGAGCGTGGAAGTTATTTCATAGGCACCAAGAAGGCAACAGAAATGGTACCTGTCTAATATGTGGTGGTGGTGTTGTTGTTGTTGTTGTTGTTGTTGTTGTTGTTGTTGTTGTTGTTGTTGTTTAGTCGTGTCCAACTCTTCATGAGGCAATTCCAAAGGGCAAGTGCCACTTAAGTCCCAATTCCTATAAAATGGTATCCTCTCAGGCAGAATGCAGTGAACAATTGGGTATGTAAGGGGTGAGATGATCTTCTGGTTATATTGTCCCAAGCTGTACTGGGCTTTTACCAAAGTACTAGCACCTTGAAATTAGCTTGGTAGCTAACTGGCAGCCAGTGCAATCCTTTCAACAGCAGCATAATATGTCAAAGATAACCTGACCCAGTGTAGTCAAGACATCACATTTCACACTGCGTGCAGCTTCTGGGCCAACCTCAACAGCAGCCCCACATAAGAGTGCATTGCAATAAACCAATCAGAGCATAGAATACAGTGGACAGGCTCTCCAGGTCTTGAAACAGCCATAGATAACTCTCTTACCAGCCAAAGTTGGTAAAATTCACTCATAGCCACAGAGGTCACCTGGGCCTCTAACAACAGATGGATTCAAGAGCACCCCCAGATTATGAACCTGCTCTTTCAGGAAGAGTACAACCCCATTCAAAACAGGCAATTGACCAAATATCCAGACTTGTAAACCACCCATTCACAAGGGCTGCCATCTTGCCCAGATTCAGACTCTGGTTGTAGGCCCTCATCCAGTCCACTACCAAATCCAGGCACTGGTTGGCCAGCATGTGCATGGCCTCTACTAATTCAGATATTACAAAGAAATATGCTAATGACACTATGACCCAAAACTGCTAAAGACCACTCCCATGGCTGTCATACAGATGTTAAATAGCACTGGAAACAAAATGCTATCCTGTGGCACTCCTCAGCACAACAGCCAGGGGACCAAAATACAATCACTCAATTGCATTACCAAAACAGTTCCTGGAAATAGTGAGATTATTATCTTAGGGTGGTTGGAAAACTAAGTCAGCTCAGGAGGATGTCACGGTCAAGGGTATCAAAAGCCATCAAGAGATAAAGTAAGAATAATAGTCACACTTCTGTCATCCTTCTCCCAATAAAGGTCAGAGTGACCCAGGAAAATTCAGTTTCATATGTAGGCCTGAATTCAAACTGGAATGGCTCAAAGTAATCTGTTTCACCCAAGAGTATTTGCAGTTGTTGCACTACAACCCTCTTTACCACCTTACCCCGCAAAAGTGGTACAGTAAGTCTGCAACTTATGCAGGGGTTACGTTCCAGGGATTGCACCTAAAGTCAAAATCGCATAAAGTCAAAACACATTGGGATTGCCAATGACTTTTTTCCTGGATGCCTGTCCCCTTTCAGTCCTTTTTTATTTATTTTTTTAAATTAAAATGCCAAGCATGTAAAGCTGAACATCTCTTTCAAGGCAGTTGGGATCCCTCACTTCTGTAAAGACACATTGACCACACCCTGGATCCACATAGCCTTACCAACTGGCAAGAGACGATGGCCTGCTTGTTTGGGCAGTTGTAGGAAGTAGAAAGAGAAAAGAAAGAGTGGGAGAACAACCCAAATGACAGCCAGAGTAACAAAGGAGAGACAAGACCAACCATACACCCACACGGGAGGTGCGGAAGGAGGCCATACCAGACCCCATTCACATACACAGACAGATTAGAGGGGGGCGGATGGAAAAACAAGCCTTAATAGAGGAAAAGCTTGAGAGAAAACAGCAAATCAAGCAGGAAAGACAGACCTGCCTATGTCAAAGCAAGAACATGACAGACTGAAGTGACATGGTGCATCCTGGGAGTCACCTGCTTCCTAAGACATTGTGCCTGCCTTCAATCATTTGGTAGGGCCCTAAAGCCCAACCCGACTGGCTCCCTCCCACTACATACTAGCTTTTCTGTGAGCACATGTGCATGCATATGTGCCTACAGAAACACTAGCAGACCTGGAATCAGTAGTTAGTTAGCCTGGTTGGGTTCAGATGTCTAAACAATCCAGTGTTGAGCTAAACTAGGTCTTCAACTTTTGGTTCAGAACTCTTTTTCAGGTCCCAGCCTGTTTCAAGACCAAGCAGCATTACCATCACTGCAAATATATAGTGAAAAATTAAGAAATTGGTACCCAACTGGTTGTTCGGATAAAAATTGGGCCCTGGATCTGAAACGGTTGGAGACTATTGAGCTAACAAAGCATGGCTTGGTATTACATCTGAATGTGGGCAAGTGAAGTAGCTTGGTTGGTTTTCATGGAACAGGCACTTCAATGAAAGGCATTTTAGCAAATAAAACATGTCTTGGTACTGTAGAATGCCCAGCACATTTTAATATACTGTTAGAAATAATGGCTGCTATAGCTTCTCTTTCTCATGTTGGCAATAATACTTTGGTCAACAATTTCAAAATAACAAACTATTATTATGCTGTCTGAGTTTTAAAATAGAAATAACTTTAAAAAGTCACACAGCTGCTCAGAAATTTCCAATCTCAACATTCCAGACATCTATCATTCCACAGTTTGTCATCTCCAGCTATAATCAAAATATTGTCACGCACATTGAATGAAAGGCAATTTTTAAATACTCATATACTTTGATTTCTTTGTTAGCCACATGCATCTCAGAAAGGAAAACTTCACTCCTGGAAGTACCCTAATGGAAACAAGTATCACCTCAGTCCCACCTACACCTTCCACAAGAGCTAGCATAGTTTTTATTACTTGTTTTCCAATAGCTTTTTCACTTTCAGTAAAGCATACTTATACATAGGACCTCAACATTTACTTTCAGTATTTAAATAAAAATATTTTGAAGCTCATAATCCACCTTGGGCACCTAGAGCTATTTTATTTATTACATTTTGAGACTGCTTTTATATATACATGGCCCTCAAATGTTTTACAAGGGGGGGGAAATGAAACAAAAAAGCTTGAAGTATAAAAAACAATCTATTACACAATTCAGTTAACATAGCTTTCAACCCACAGTTTTTTATCATAATTATTATAACTTGTTAAACACAGTAGAAAGTAAATAGAATTGGACAATAAGGAGAAATATTTATCCATCCAAACCCTAAAAAACAATATAGGTTTAACTAGTTTTCTGAACAAAATAAGTGAGTGGGATGGCAAGCAACCCTAGAAAGCAAACACTATTTTTAAAATCCTTACTTCTACTAGGCTAGCCTCTATGGAATACAGTTGTACCTCGGGTTAAGTACTTAATTCGTTCCGGAGGTCCGTACTTAACCTGAAACTGTTCTTAACCTGAAGCACCACTTTAGCTACAATGGGGCCTCCTGCTGCTGCCACACCGCTGGAGCCCTATTTCTGTTCTCATCCTGAAGCAAAGTTCTTAACCTGAAGCATTATTTCTGGGTTAGTGGAGTCTGTAACCTGAAGCATATGTAACCTGAAGCACATGTAACCCGAGGTACCACTGTATCTAATTAGAGGCATCAGATTGTTAGTAGTTCAGATATGAAATGTCCAAGCTATATGGTATGTGCTTGCTACACGGAATACCATGATGTGCAGTGGTTCCTGCATTTTGGTTGGTCTTTGCAACCAAATTTATGGTCTTTGGGATATCCCTGTAAGAACATAAGAAGACCCTGCTGGATCAGGCCAATGGCCCATCTCCTCCAACATCCTGGTTTCACAGTGGCCAAACAGATGCCTGTGGGAAACCTGCAAATAGGATTCGAGCACAAGAGCACTCTCTCTTCCTGTGGTTTCCAATAACTGTATTCAGAAGCACTGCTGTCTCCAACTATGGAAGCAGAGTACAGCTAATAGCCATTAATAATCTATAATCCTCTTTTAAAGCCATCTAGGTTGGTGGCCATCACTGACTCCCGTGGGAGCGAGTGCCATAGTTTAACTATGCACTACATGAAGAAGTGATTTCTTTTATCTGTCGTGAATCTTCCAACATTCAGCTTCATTGGATATCCACGGGTTCTTTTCTCTAAACTAAAAAGTCCCAAATACTGTTATCTTTTCCCATCCCCTTGATCATTCTGGTTGTCCTTTTCTACAACCTTTTCCTCCTCTATCTACAAAACCATTTTTGAGATGAGACGACCAAAACTATACACAGTATTCTGAATGTGGTTGCACCATAGATTTGTATAACAACAATATATCAGCAGTTTGATTTCACTGGTTGGTGCTGGGAAATAAGCTCTTAATGATGATTAACTCTTAATGATGAAGAGGAATTTTCTGCTGGCATTATATAGATGCCAAAATATTTCAACCATCTCTAAAGGTCTGCAACTAGCCTTCTGTAGAAACAGGAAGCTTGGCTAGCTAGAGACTTGTCTCACACAACAAGGCTTTGTTTTATTATCTAATATGTATAGATATTACCATTATTATTTGCAATACTTATTATCAGCATGTGGAAAGAGACAGTATTTTTCTTCTACATTTTCAGCTAGGTATTTTGAATTTGAGCTTTTACCAAATAAAGGATAAAGCATGATGCTTTAACAGTACCCTATTCTCTAATTGCTGCAAGCATGGCCCTATATTCTATGGGAGTGCACTGATTTACAATAACCAATGAAAAATTCAGTCCTGAAAATGAAGCCTAAATAATAGTTCTGCCAATAAGTTAAGTGGCTAAGGGCTGCAATCCTATATATGTGTACCCATTAGGCCTTACTCTAAGGTTAAGTAGGTACAGGTTTACAGCCTAAATCATAATCTAGAGATAAATTTACATTTTATAATTTAGATCAGGAATTGTCTAACTTATATGTTTCTCAAACAGTCAAAATAAAACAAAAAGTATGTACTGGGGAGAAAAATAATAATTTCTTGTGTTGCTTGTTTCATTTAAATATAACCTGTAAAGCTGTTTCTGCATTAAGGACTTGTGCAACCAAGAATTGTCAATCAGGAGATCATTGGCATGCATGCATAAATCCCTCTATCTTCCTCTTTCCCTCAATTAAATATGCATAGGTTTTAAACAGAAGCAAACAAATCTGAAGACCTGCCACGGGATGTGAGACACTGGTATTTACAGCTTTGACAGATTCATATTCTTCTGAATTTCATATTATATTTAAGTAAAGCCTTAATATAAAGTATCAAAATGAATTATATTAAGATAAAGCTTACTGTCAGTACAATCTGTCATAACTGAAGTCATAAATGCTCAGATTTAGAATTTTATATATTAAGTTTATTAGGTAACCAATGTCTTATTGTGCATTAGTCAAGACTTACACTTAATAAACTGTTAGTTTTCTTAACTCTCAATGAGCACAAATCCCAAACACCTCACAGTAGGAAGTTTCCTCTCCATTAAAGACAGCAAATGTATGAAGCCAAAACAATCAAGTACAGTCATTACTTTTGATACTTGACTTAAAGTACTACTGCCACTATTGCCAGCTGCTGAGTTTCTCTCACCAACAACACTTGGAAATAAATAAACTGAATAAAACAATATTTCTGAAGTGTCTAACAGCCAAAGCATTCTTATTTTTTTGAATTAAATTCAGAAGTATATTTCAGTCTAACCTGCTCTCTCCAAAGGAGTAATGATTACCCTTTCTCTAAGAGTCCACCCACTAGGTAAATGAACCTCTGGTCTTGGCAAGTCTCCTTACAGAAAAGAAGCAAACACAGAACATGCAGCCATATCTTTAGATGAGTAGTTTTGGTTTATAGGAGCCTCTATTTTCATTAATTTCTTTCTTGGGACACACTAAGTTCTCCAAGGACACAGTGTTTGGAGCTGACTGCCCCAAATCTTAAACAGCAAAAGCAAGCTCTATACCTTTTTTTTAATCACAAAATGCTTCACCTACCTGAGGATTATAAACACAGCAACAGACCTATAGCCTGTAGCCCAAAAATATGTAGTGGAAAAATGGAACAAGGAAATTAGGTCTCCTGTGGAAGTAGTAGGGCTGCAAGCACTAATTAATGTATGATCAGCTAATTAAAGCATTAAACAAAGACTATTTTTCTATGTAAAAGGAAAAATGGTAGGAAATATCTGGCTTTTGAGGACGAGTATTTATAAATGTAAAATATGGATACACACACAAAATATGAAGGCAGAGATATGTAAAATATGAATAAAATATGTAGTGTTTATAGTTATCATACTGGCTTTCTACTGGACCCAGTCAATAAATCCCAAACTTTCTGTCCTGTATCTCATTAGGATTATCCAACAAATTCACCTGAGCAATTCTCTATTATCTGCCCTCTACTTGGGTTCTTAAAATAAGTTCAGTTTGAAAGTTCTGGCCAATCTTACACCTAACTCCATCCATGACTGACTTGAAAATATGCACTACTGAGTTAAATGGTTCATGTTTCCAAGTAAATGCACATAGGATTACAGCACTAGACTTCAAATGAGTGATCTTGCTTAGTGCCCTTGCAAGTATACAGAAAAGCGAAACAGAAATCCATGAATTTCATGATTGCCCTCACTTAGATACAATTCTGAAATCATGTGGAAAAGGGTGATAGACTGAGTGATAAAATATTTTCAATTATCAATCTAGTTAGAGCCTTTATTCCATTTATTTGAAAACCAATTTCAAAACGGGAAACATGATTTCTCTCTCTCTTAATGATAGCCTTTTAAAATTAAAATTACTTTAAAATTCATTCACCCTGTTTGCAAGGTACTCAAATTCTTCATTGCTGGTCTTCCTTTTTAGTGAGGTCTTTCCTTCCACCTTGAAAAATATCCAGCAAGCAAGCCTCTGTTATGACTAGTAGTTCTAGCCGACAGATCCAAAGGCAAGAAGGATCTCCCCAAGAATCAGATATAGTTTCAACAAGAGGTTAGACCAGGTGTGCCTAACAGGTGGCTGATAGGCCACATCTGCCCCCCCAGAGCTTTTTTGTGGCCAACAGCTCAATGAATTTGTCATTTTAAAAAATTAAAGTAAATACTTTTTTTAAAAAAACTGTTGATTGCTCCACCATAATGATGCCAATAGGCTTTGTGCCGCCGCTCAAAAAATGTGTGTCTGTGTATACATATGCACATACCACTCTATTTTAGATAAATACAAAAGAAAAAGCATTATAAAGAGAATATATTTACAATCAATCTGTGAAAGAGCTAAAAAGATACAATGTGACACGTTCTTCTGGAACTTTAGGATTCAGCACATGAAAAAGGATACCCATCTTTCAAAAAAATTATCTGATTGTAAACCAAAGTCCTTCTATAGCAAATTAGCTGTGTCATGCGGGAAGGGGGTGGGGCAAGCTGCTGTGCTAAATTCTCCCAACACTGGAGGAAAAAAGGTATCCATCAGGGTTGGTGGCCACTGTTAGCCTGTAATCCTTTTTTAAAACCATTCAAGTTGCTGGCCATCACTGCCTTGTGTGTTCAAGTTCACTTTTGTCCATCTGATGCTTCAAGAAGTGTGAACACTTTTTAACACACTTTTAAGCAAAAGAAAAAGGTGGAGAAGAGGTAAGTGGAAAAGATGTGGGAAAAACCATCTTGCTAATTTAAAAAATATATATCCAATATTCCAGGTGATGGTTAAAGGTAAATCTCAGGACAGCAAAGACAGAAGACTCCACTGTAAACTACATATACAAAAACACAAGATAATCAATGAACCACAAACTTTTCCAGTTCTGCACTATTCCCCAAAAACACACATCATTTGTCTTCTCATTATGAATTGTTTTATAAAATAGAACTTTAGCCAAAGAAAAAAAAGCTTTATCATATTCAGAACTCTTAGGGGGAGACTGTGATGGTTGAAACTATTTTTTGTACAATATATAGTTTATACATAAACAGTAGAGGTAGGTAACCTTTTGCCTTCCACATGCAGTTGATCTACAGCTGCCATCATCCCTGACCAATGGCCATGCTGGTTGCAGTTGATGGGAATGCCCTTTACTTTCAGTATAAAAATGCAATACAAAACTATCTGAAAAGTAATAATCTTTGCCAACATTATTCTATAAGCCATGTTACTGGGGATAAAACTATTGTGGTTCACAAGCTGATTAAACTCTGAATAACTTGAAACCATTTTTCCATTCTTTTACGAGATGCCAAACTTGCTATTTTAATACTTTTTTATCTAAGTTATGCCTCTCAAGCAAGAGTTTCTGATTTCCCTGCCCACAACATGCAGCAGAATGAAATGGTAGCACAAAGATACAATATAACAGAACATACCACTTCAGTCCAGATAATCAATCAATCAATCAATCCCCTAATTAAAAATGTTTTATGTAAATGGAACATAACAGCAAATGGTTGAGCTAGAACTTTTCAACCTCATGTGCTAGTTTACTGAAACATGTTTCCTGTCATGGCTTCCATGGTGGGTGAAATATAAAGCTAACTGAATACATAAAAATATTCTACCACCTCATAATGCTTCGTGTACAACCAGCTGATGTTAACCGACAAGCTTTTTTGTTTGGTGATTAATATAAATCAGGAAACTTATAGGTACTTTGAAACTTAAAGAATTACCTGTATGCATCGTCTTCTTTCAAATATCATACCATCCTGTGGGGTGGGGGGTGGGGACGTGGGGAGAGGCCAGCAGCAAACACTGTGAACACAAAAAACATTAGTTACCTATGTGGATTCAGACACAATCTAATAGGGTAAGAACACAGGAACCTGCCTTATCCCAGGTCAGAGTATCTAGACCAGTAATGATTAGAGCTGTTCAAAACCTTCAATTGCCTTTCTTTTAACAATTTGAGAAGGGGAGGACACAGAACATGCTTTCAAAAAGGGTAGAGTGGGAGCAAAGTTCAAAGAAATTTATTCCTGTTTTCAAAGGAAGGGGCTGTGCTTACCTCATTTTACTGTTTTTTCTTCAAGCATTGTGTAAAGTAAAAGCAGAATGAAGCTCTTATGCCAGCTACATTGCATAGTCATGTGGGAAACTAAGGAAGTGCTGCCACACTGGAAGCCCTGCATGACTGAGTGTGTGCATGATGATTTTAAAAAGCTTTAAGAGAACCTTAAGAGCTTAGCAGCACTTCCTGGGACACCCACATGACTACACAACGTCATGCTGTCACCCCAAGAAGTGTTGCCAAACTGAAAGGCCAGAATGAGAGTTTCATGCTGCCAGAATGGGCAAAGTGGTTTTACTTACACAACATTTAAAAAAAGACTTCCTAGGCCACATTGTACAGTAAAATAAGTTGTGTATGCATCTCTAAAAATGTTATGAGAAATTTGCATTGCACCTATGAAAGGTGCAAAAATAGCTCCCAAATTCTCCAGGAGTAAATGGCCATGTGAAATTGGGGAACAAGTTTTGGCCTAGCACTAGTGAAGGCTACTCTGACTGGTAATAGTTGTCCAGGATCTTTAACAAAAGTCTTTGACAATGCCTGGAATCACACCCTTACATCCCTATATAGGGGTTATATATGGCAGGTATACAGTGGGTAGGAGGCAAAACAGGATGACAAACTCCTCCTCATATTCTTAGGCAATGACAAAGAAAATTCAAAAGAGAGAGGAGGGGCAGGTTTTAAGCCTTCCTGACAAGACTGGAGTAGCCCTAGGAAACTAAACATCACCTGCTCTCTGATCCTATTTAATATGAGATGCCAGGGATTGAAGCGGGTGTCTTTGGCAGGCAAAGAATGTGCTCTACAACTGAAACATGGTCCCTACTTTAGAAATGTTCATCCAGACTGTGTCTGGGCTAACCATCCTTCCAGAATGGCCATTCTCTATTACAGTCAGCTGACTTAGTACAGTGTGGCCAATGACCAGCACATTGATATAGCTGGAAACAATTCTGTGTGCAATGGTTCCAAATCCTGGTCAGAGCATTTGAAATCCACACATCAAGAAAAGTGTCTAAATCATATAGAGAGTTTCAATGCCAGCAACATGCATTCTTCTCCACAATAAGCGCAATACACATAGTGAGAGTGGCTTTCAGAAATTATGGTTTTCACATGGAGCTGCTGTCATATTGAAATACTTCACCCATCTCCAAGTGGTAACAACGTTATAGTCGCTCTATGCAGGATTCTTTCTATTATCAACATCTATATAATTTCCTGAATCAACTTACGTACCTTAATCCATAGTTTCAGAAGGGTCATTTATGTTGCTCTGTACAATGTAACTTATTTTTCCACACTCTGCTTCTTTGTCTACTTCCTATGTCTGCTTACCAGACTGTAGACCAAGCACATTCCTTTGTCATGAGTAGGGCTGGGCAATATTTGGTTTTCAACATCATGATATATCACCAGCTAAATATCATTATATACCAATATATCACGGTGTCTGAAATAAGGATGGAGTTATGTAGAGGCTCTGGCTGGCTTCCCACATTGTGATTTTTGCATAGTGCACACACACACACACACACACACACACACACACACACACACACACCATGATTCGCAATATCTTGCCACATCAAAAATTATGATACTGATATCACCATATGGATTTCAAACAGGTTTTGGATGATATATCAATATATCACCCAGCCCTAGTCATGAGAAAGACCAAAATCCTGGCTGAACTCTACCATCTTATGAATTCAAGCTCACCTTGATCACACTTCATTTAATAAAGTCACTAGCTTACAAACTAGAAGAATGGGGCAAAAATATAAAGGCACAACACAATGAAGCCAATTCTTCATTAGAAATGGACTAACAAATATCTATTATATTATACTCACTTTCTCCTGAAAGTGTTTGTCATACACTGAGATCTCAGTCACAGGGACTTTAAAAATAAATAAATTCAAGTATATATAGTGCCTACTAAAATGAAATCCTCATTGATCTGCTACAACTCTTATAGACTACTATCATGGTACTTAGGTATTTAGCAAGAACTTAGGTAACTGCTTAGTTAAGCAATTGAAGCTTCCTTCTTATTTATGGCATCTCTAAGAAAATTACACTTTATCACTCTCCTGTATCGGTCTCTACACTCACAGCACGCACCATAACCTTCCAACAGTTTGACTTCACCCCCCAAGGTGCATTCCTCCATTGTCTCCCAAGACAGACAGATGCCAACAACATTTTATCACACATGCATGCTAATATACTCTACTAAACTCTAGGGTTTGAATCTGATTTTCCTCTTAAGTTATAATTTATTGTCTAGAACTGTCACTTTTACTAGAATGAGGCTTGGGGACCTGTGGCCCTCCAGATTTTGTTCAGCTCCCATAAGCTCCACAATGGCATGTGGAGTTGTATGAGTTGCTTAAACACACTACAAAGCACTCCCGGTAAACACCAAAATATTAGTTATCACTATGAATAGGAAAATGAATTGAGAAAAATGTGGATGCTAGATAAACAAACCAAATTAAGCTTATCTCATAGTCAGTTAATTACTCATTAGACCTATTTTGCACAGAAAGGGATGATATCCAACTAACTTGTTCCATCAGTGCAAGAATCTACACTTGTGCAACAGAACTTCCCCCTCTCCTCTCTTCATACATGTCTTGTGTCCTCCCCACATCTGTTGCAGAGGGCTGGGGAGGGGGGAGCCCAGGACAGATTTAGGAGGCACACAGGGGGATAAGAGAAGGAAGATCCATTGTGCAAGTGTAAACCTTTCCACTGATTAGACAAGCTAACTGGATACTGACCAAAATGCTTTAAGTCATTTCACACAGTCTACAGAAGACACCTTTTCTGTTGGATAAAATATTTAAAATAAATTACAAACCTACAAACATGATGGTACTGAGCAACAAAGGATATGTAGCATCTTATCACTATATTATAACAACAGTAGATTGGTGGTAGAAGAAGCTGAAGAGCTGAACATATCCAGTGTATTTTTTTTTAACCTTTGGATGGCAAACCCTATGGCATGTAGTGAACTGTGTGTGTGTGTGTGTGTGTGTGTGTGTGTGTATTAAAAACCCTTCAATTCTGAAATACATTCACAGTGTGGAATACAGGAGGGGAAGGTGGGGGCTGCTGTTCAAGAAAAACCCTCTGGCACATGGAACTAGTTGTATACTTCTTTGGATTCAGGGCAGTCTGGTCCCAGTCCTTCCTAACAAACTTACTTTTAGTAAGAAGTCCGTGCAGCATGCTACAAACAACAGCATGCTTAGTTCTTTTGACATTAAAAGCCAAGGTGTTTATAATTGCAAGTTTTATTTTACTGGCATTTTCAGTAGAGTATGTTTTGCCAGAAAACAGCCTTTATATTATGATAAACTTTTCTAAGAGCTATAGATGAAAGATAATAGCATTATTCAAAATATGTAACATCAGTGAAATAGTACTACAACTTCTAAAAAGCTTTACCTACAAGCCAAGACAAAGAAATTTAGAAAAAGTTGAGAAACCTAGTGAATTTTTAAACACATCCAATTCAAAGATACAGTCCATAACACTAAACCTTTTACACCAGGAATGGGGAGCCTTTGGGACTCCAGATGTTGCTGAACTACAGCTGCCATCAGCCCCACTAAATATGGCCAATGGCAAAAGATTATGGGAGCTGTAATTCAGCATTATCTGTAGCGCCAAAGGTTCCTCACAACTGTTTTACACTGTTGAAAACAATTATAAAAACAAACTCACAAATATGATATTGCCCAGAAAAAATACTTGCCCATCTTCCCACTCATACCTATCAATTTTTTTACTCAAAATGGAGAACTGAACAACTTGTACAAAGTTTCACTTCCTGGATACATGGAAAGCATTCTTACCACAGGTGATCAGATAGATTGTTATTTAAATGTTTGTACAAAATAAGATATTAAACAGTTTTCTGCTCTTACTATACATTAAATCCTTGATTAAAAAGTGATTGAAAAGCAACACCAGCATTGTAATGAAGGATGTTTCCTTTAAGGCAAGTGAAAATACTTCAACCAACCACAGCTGATCACAAGCCAGAAGGGTATCATGAATGCAGAATTAAATTCCCATGACAGAAAGATCACACATTCACAGAAACTAAAGTGGGAGAAAGTACTCAATAATAGTAACAAAAATGAGGAAATAAAAATTTAAAATAATGGTTGAAACCAAACACCAAGGCTACTACAACATAGACTTTCTTCAATATTAAACACAATTTAACTATGCATGGGATTAAGGTTTCTTTCAAAATGTCTAATCCAAGTAAGGCTATTTGCACACTTACACAGAGGAAGTAGCAATTACTGAAACACAATGGATGTTGTTCTTCTGTCACTTTTTAAATTGTACAATGCAAGCACATGCAAGCGTAATAGCACCAATGCTATTTTTAGATTTTCAGCGCTATTGAGCTTGTATACACTGCTGTTTCAGCCCTCAAGTGCTGTGAGAATACTGTTCACAACTGTAAAAGTGTGTTGTTTCCACTCTGAGGCTCCTTAATTTAAGCAGCCAAGTTCCATGCAACCTGAAAGCCTCTTTGCGCTGCTCTCAACTTAAACAGGAAAACGGTGATAAGCAACAAGACCACAAAATGCCCCAAGTAAAGATCAGTAGATAAGATAAACCAATGCTCCACTATTGTGGTCATGATCTGTACACATTCACTTCCCTCATGCCACTGGGAAATATATCTGGCAAAAGGACAGCATACATGCACTAACCCAGAAGGGGTTGGGGACTTGTGAGGGTTGAGAAAATTTGATTTCTATTATGCCACCACAAAGAGTCATCAGGATATTTTGTATTATCCCATCTACCAATTTCATGAAAAAGGGTTGACAGGAAGGAAAAGTGGGCTACTTCTAAACCCAAACTTCTCTCCTTCAGCACCAAAGGACAGCAGAGGCCACCTTCACTACTGTAAAAATCAGAGGGTTTTGTGTCTGAGGACATATGCTACAGGGCTTCTCCAATCAAAGCATAACACACCCGTGCTCACTACCCAGATCCTTTGCAAAGGTAGCAAAGGCTGTCTCTCCTCACTGTATATTTGAACAGGGGGTAATTTGCCTCTCAGCCTCCACCCCAGTCCTGCCCAACAATGCTTTTAGGAGCAAGTGTGATATGAGGCCCTCTTCACTATCAGAGGGGTCATTGTGAGGTGGGAGAAAGCTGAAATCTAAATCTGATTTACTCCTCAGGTATGCCTGATCACCAAGTGTGATTCATGGGTCACAGAACATCCATGTGCAAATCCAAAGGGCACAAACCATGCAAAAGTAAATGCTGTGAAAGTGAAAAATCCATATACAAAACCTAATGTTTCTGTGCTTGAGTTCATGGCACTTCAGATTTTTTTGTCACTGCTGAGTAAGTTTATCAAACTTATTAAATACTGAAGGACCAAACAACTAGTAAAGTCAAAGGTGCAGTCTGGCATCATATTTAAAATCATATGTAGCATCCATTGCACTCCTCACCAGGATTGTGGCAGTGGGAAGAGTAATTCTTTCTACCCACACCATTGTCCCAAAATCCCCTATCCTGAGATTGCTATTTGACACAAGAGGAAAGTTACTAGGGCACAGATAAGTGTGATTAGACTACCCTGTCCAGGAGCAGATGCAGTAAGTGAACCAGCCATAGCTGGTGAAAGACACTCCATGGGGCAGAAATAACTGAGGATCTAGGGTAGCCCATGAATCTCAAACCTGCTCATTTAGGAGGAAAGCAACTAACTGAAAGTGGGATCCACCTGCTCACAGCAACTTAATTTTGTCATTATTCAGGTTTTGTTTACTGATGAGAACAACCAAAAATATCCCTGATCAAGTAACACAGAGACCTAGTTCAGAAACCATTGTTTCCTGTTCTGAGAATGGGCCTTGGCTCACATTCTACCCTCCTTCATACAGGAGGGGAGGATATTTGTAACACTTCCTTTTGCAGCTTGGAATAACCCAGTTTCCCACTGCTTTCAAAACAGGAAAGGGATTTGTTCAAACCACAGTTAGCTAGAAAGAATAATATTCAGATGGAGTCCATGGGGAGAATCAGCGGAGAACAAAAGTTCAGCAAGGAAACAGTACCACGGACAGCTCTGAGTGAAGCTGGGAGTGATTCAAGGTGGAGACTATTCAGCTACAGGCAGAATCTACAAACCTGTATTTGCAAAGAAGGGCAAGAGTTCAGGCAGGGAAGCAGAGTCACAGATAGCTCCAAGTGAGACTGGGCAAAGCTCAACCTGGATGCAAAGCATCCCAAAGCAACCATCTGGAAGTACAGTGGTACCTCGGGTTAAGAACTTAATTTGTTCTGGAGGTCCGCTCTTAACCTGAAATTGTTCTTAACCTGAGGTAGCACTTTAGCTAATGGGGCCTCCTGCTGCCGCCACCGCACAATTTCTGTTCTCATCCTGAAGCAAAGTTCTTAACCCGAGGTACTATTTCTGGGTTAGCAGAGTCTGTAACCTGAAGCGTCTGTAACCCGAGGTAGCACTGTATTACTCAAGCAGAGATCTGGAATCAACTGAGCTTAGGCACCCTGTAAGGCTTGTTGCCCCTAACTCCACCATCCTCTGAGAAAATGGCTGGTGTTTAAAGGATGCACTCCTCAAATGCTAACTTCAGCTGGACTAGAAATAATCTCTGTCAAAGATCTGGAAGCAAAATACTGATAATCAAAATGGAGGCAGGACCGGCTCCTCGGGCTCTTCTCACATAGGACTGTCTGGCATAGTAATTTCTTCTGAGGCCTGTTGTGAAGATACATTGGCACTTAGCCTCTGCCCTCCTCAGTCCCTTTAATTCAGGGGTCTCCAAACTTTTTGAGCCTGGGGCACATCTGAAAATCTAAAAAGCTGCTGTGGACACAACAAAATACCCATTTCACAGAAGAAAAACTGTTGCAAAACATCTACACCCCACCCCGAAATAAGCAGGCAACATCTCTCCTACAAGCACGTGTCGCACTCATCAAATAAAAGCAAAAGGCAGGAAGCAAAAAATACCTCAATTTCTAAAAAACGGAGAAGGAAACGTGACAAGGACCAAGTGGGATGTCTGAGAGCTTTGTGTTGTCGATGGGCATCATGTTACTCACTTAGGAACCTCAGAGGCCACCTTGGCATAATGGTCTTAACGCTGCCTATCCTTATGGACAAACATACTTCTTTGATTTAACATAATCATGGATATTGAAAAGTTACAAAATTCTTGAAGGTTAACTTTATAATCAAGATTATTCAACATTGGGTTTTTTTGTTTTTTGTTTATAAACTCCAAAGAGACTTGAACAGTGGTCGCTCAGGTTACAGATGCTTTGGGTTATGCATTTTCAGGTTGCGGACTGCGGGAAACCCGAAAGTACCGGAAAGGGTTACTTCCAGGTTTTGCCGCTTGCGCATGCACAGAAGCGCCATATCGCGTTACGTGCATGCACAGAAGCGGTGCTGCAGGTTACGAACGTTGCGGACATGCCTCCGTCACGGATTATGTTCGCAACCTGAGGTTCCACTGTACTAGGCAAAAGTAAAGACCCATCTAACTAATATTGTTGTATGCCCCCAGGTGAAATACAATAAATAAATTCAGTACATTTAATTTTTTATCATTGATACTGTTAAACTGCCAGAATCTGGAAGTGACAAGCTGCCACTTAGGGACAACCACAGCCAAATATCTGTCCTGGTCACTGCACTAAATTATTTCTGCAACTACCGTCTATGTGTCTAAATTAAACTTCTCAAACTGTCCACAAAAAGAACTATTTGGGTGGTCTGCAGAAAGATTGCAAAACAGTCAATATCTGTACTTGGCTGTGGATTTGGTTCATTTTTTTCTGACAATAGAAACGAAGAGGCCACATTTATCTTGGTTTATCAAGCAAGCTAAGAAGGCCTTGGTGTAGGGCTCACAATTTTCATAGCATGGAGCTAGAGCAGTCTGCTTAATTTTCCACTAAAGGTTTACAAAGTAAAGGTACCCTTCTCAGCAGCCTGACTAGGGCCCACAATTTTCATAATGTGGTGTTGGCTTTGATAATGCAAGTGCTAAATGAAAAAAAGTAAATTTTAATACACACAACATACAAAACATGTATGAATTATGAGAAATACATAATATAACAGATAAGAATTTTGCTTAATAAAATGATATCATCAATGAGTACTACCCATTTAACCGTGTGTGGGAGGGAGGGAGGGAGGGAGGGAGGGAGGGAGGGAAAGACAGACAGACAGGGAGAGAGAGAATGACTGATTAATCTGATACTAATATGATCTAGTTGCTAGGGTAAGAAAAATGCTCTATACTGACTTTAAGATCCAGATTGTATTGCTATTTAATATAATAAATAGTTCATTTATTTTGTCTAACTTCTTGGAAATGATTAAGTGTTAACTTAATCACTGAGGTTATATACCATTCCTTTAAAGCTGAAGTGTTATATAGTCTCTATTTGGAAGCTCTAACTAATTTTGCCGCTGTTAAAAGGCTACTATTAACTCCAAATGTTTCCATTACGACACCTAGTAGTTTTGTTTAGCTGAGTTATAACCTTTTCCCGGAAACTTTTGGGGTTTGTTATTTGTTTACAAGTCCATCATGGGTGAGTGAAATTGAGATCATTTTGTCAACATTTCCAACAAATATTGCTAACTACAAGGTATATAGTTGCTATTTTTGTGGTGCCATGTATATACAATATAAAATATTTGGGGGAAATTCTTTTAGATTAATACAAACGGAGTTGCTGGGTCCATTACAAAAAAATCTATTTCCACTGATCACATGAAAACGTTTATATAGCTCCCAAGGTCTCCAGCAATTTTCAACTGGTGTACACCAGAAGTTTTCAACCTTTTTGAGTCCACAACTCCCTTGATCAATTGCCTTCTTTCTGTGGCACCCCTGTGGGGCTCAGGAGCTCAGTTATGTCACCCCTTGCATGCAGAGCTGGCTGCCTCTCACTCTTTTTTGAACATCCTCCCTTGCAGAGTGTTCCCCCAGCCTCCTCTCCTTTCCTCTCCTCCCACCTTGGGAGTCCTCTGGGCAGCAGCTGCTGCTGCCTCTGGTCTCTGAGCTGCCCCAAAGAGAGGTGCTTTGTCACACTGCCCCACAGGGGCTTGGGAAGAGGATGCCCCTAACCTTAGTGGCCCAACTGAGACTGGCCAAAGGTGAACGTAAGGTCAGAACCTTAACTTGGGAGGCAGCAGCAGGCGCTGCCAGGCCTGCATAACAGAAAGGCTCCCCTTTGGCACCAGGCACTCAGCTCCCAGGCAGGCCTTGCACAGAGCAAGCACAAGAAAGGCCAGAGCGGCACTTGCCTGCCTGCCCGGCCTCCCACTTGTCCATCCAGTCCCACATCAAGCACTGGTGGACTGGCTGGCTGGGCTCCCTTGCCCACTTGCTTGCTTACTCTGAGGCCGCTTCAGCTCCTGGCAACCAGCATCCATTGGCCAGCCCCTGAGGCAGCATTTGCTTGGGGAGCTTGTAGCCAGGGCTACTGCAACAAACAGCTGTGCAAGCCTTTGGGAAGCAGAGAGGGGATGAGAGGAGGGAGGAAAGGAAAGAGGTATGGAGGCCAGTGTTGCCCGCAGCATGCCTGACCATTATTCAATGCACCCCAGGGTGCCATGGCACACTGATTGAAAACCACTGGTGTGCGCGCACACACTGATTTAGATCACTTTCTTACATTGAAAGCACCCCTACATCAGAGAAGTTAGTTAAAACAGTTACTGTACTGTACTGCATAGAGGGTGAGGCACTTGTATTAAAAGACTACAGCCAGCAACCCACAATGATTCAGTCATCGTTTCCAGCAAATGAAAATTTTGCACCTTCCTCTTACTAGCTTACAACTGAGTTAGAAGAATAATTATTTATAGTTCTAATTTTAAATAGGGAAATATATAATTCACCAATTGTTAAGCAATATATTTACACAGCTCCAAAATAAAAACTGCTTAGCAGTCATTTTAGATTTTAGGGATTTTAATGTTCTATTGTTCTCTTCCAAATAATATTTTCCAATCTCCCAATTATTTTATTATTGTCCTTCTCCATACTTTAAAATGTACTTTATGAAGAAGCATGATTGATTTTTATAGCTGCATTATATTTCTTTTGCCCACTTCCTAATCATGTGTAATGTCTTCCTTACTTTGTACAGAGTCTGCAATAAAGTTTCTAGGGAGCTGTCCACAACAGTCTCTTGCCCAAGTTAGTAGAAGCAAAATGATAGAGAACAGCAAGCTTCTTTATGCCAGGTAAGATAATCATTGGTCCATCTAGCTCCATATCTACAAATGTGGCAACTCCACAGATTGTTAGACAGGGGTCTTCACAGGCCTGCTTAGCGATCACAGCAACTTTATGATGCAGCTTTCTCCATGCAACGATTGCAACATGCAACAACCAATCAACACATGAATTGCCTGCATTGCACTGACAGTCCCTTCATGGCACTACGAACACTGTCACACAGATGTGAAGTGTACACACACCCAGCAGAATCTGTCTCCTACCTAGCAGGTCTTCATCTTTCCCTTCATCCCATGTTTCCATTCTTTTCATTTGAGTAAATAAAACAACAGAAATTGAGAACCTCCAGCCAGCAGGGGTGTTGATTTGACCTTCAGGGAAGTTTTCCCCAAGCCATGCCTACATCACATATGATGTCAGGTGTGGAACAGATAAAAACACAGCTGAAAAAGAAAAATTGGGAGCCTTGACATGAGCTCCTGATTGTTCCTTTGCAAGTGAGGCTTTCATCTGGCACCTTTGAAACTTGATGCTAAATGCAAGTCACACTGGGATTGGTTCCGCTTGGGAGTTCTAATTGGAAGCTCCAAAGTTGAACTGATCCCTGCCGAAAGTGAGGTTTGCAGTCAGCGCTATCAGCTGATCTGAGTGCATCCGATCTCAGCAGGGTTTGCAGTGAGAGCTGATTAGCACTGACTGCAAACCCCTTTTGGCACAGATCTTCCTTTGCAACTCAGCTGGAGTTCAAGTCAGGCTGCAAAGATTCAGAAGCACACTTAGACTGCCCTTCCAATTCCAAAACCATACAAGATACAACCACATCCCAAACACAACCTCATTCTATATTGTTTAGGCTGTATGTTCTGTTATGTTCCATCATATTATTGTTGTTTATTGTTTGTAAACCACTTTGGGATTCATTTGAATGAAAATGGCATAGAAATATAATAAATCAAATCAAATTCTTTCATTTAAAGTTGGGCCACAGTGATGTGAGGTGATTGACAGGTGGATATCCCCACCCACCTGTCAAAGTGATCCATTCAGGGTGGTGGAGTTAAGAGTGGTGATTTTTAATCTAGAAGCGTTTCAAGTGGTAGTGGTCAAAAGTTAACAAGCATACAGCATGCAAACCATAAATGTTGAGATTAATAGTGTAGTTTCCTATCAGGGATGGGAAACTGTCGGCAATCAATTCAGATCTGGCCTGTGGAACCTCTCAATCCACACTACAGCCTCCCCTCCATCAGCCCCACCCCCTGCTCAGCCCCTGCCACAATTTGATCAGATTCATCAGATTCACCAATGTTCTGGTGCCCATCAGAGGTTCCTTTTCATTGTTCTAACTCCACTCTCCTTTTTCATCATCGGAGCTACATAATCCTTCCTTCACTGGCACTGCAATGACTACCATGGCACAATCAGTACAATGCTAAAGAATGATAAACAGGAGTCTCCCTTTCCACATTCCCCTGTCTTTCACCCTGGTTCATATTCTTCAGAGGAAGAAGGGCTTCAGTTTCTCTCCAAAGCTGGTTAAAAAGCTTCCTCTCCTAGATTACGAGTCTCCTTCCTCCCTTGCCTGTGGTTGCATTTCTCACACTGTCTTTCCATTTCTGCTTCTCCAGAGACTGTCCTCTGGAGTTGAGCTCTCAGATACCTTCCTTTCTAGAAACTGGGCTCACAACATATATGAGAGAAAGTTGATGCCAGCTACATAGTGAGCCCCTATCATTTTTCAAAAACTGCTTTGCACTGTGCCAGAAAAAGAGAAAGCCATTTGCACTGAGTCATGGGGGGGAGCTGAGAAAGGAAGTGAAGGGTGGATAAAGTAGAGTCAACTGAAGCAGAAGGAAGGGAAAGCAGAGAAAGCAGCCCAAAGTGGACAGATAGAAGGCTAGTTAAATCAGAGGAAGCAAACACTATGAACAGCTTACTTTAGTTTCAATATCTCTGTATGAAGCAGGGATTCACCAGCCATTATTCCCATCCTCCCTTTCCACCAAATGTCTCTCTTTCTGCTCCTTCTCCTGAGCTCGACTTGGCACTGAATGTGGAGTCCCTATTTCACCCACAAATTGTACAAAAGGAGTCAGCTCAGCTTTCTACTGTTGATTCTCAGGCTCTGTAGCCACAATGAAAGTGAGTCTGTTGGTTTGGAGATTCTCTGGGTATGATATTGATTTGGAGAATTGTAACCAAAAGGAGTACGAAATATGGTCTAAGACGTGGGAAAGGAAGTAGTCCAGAAGAATGGGATGAAGTCCAGGAGGAGGAGTTTGAGAAGAGTGGGAAATGGGCAGAGAAGCATTGCACATTACCAAGAAGCTACACAGGTAGAGAAGATAATTTATTTGAAATTGTTAGCCAAATCTTATGCTGCAGGTGTTTCTCTGAAATGCCTAATATTCCATACAATGGGAAAATACAGCAGTCAATAGACACCAGAAACTTGAACTTGAAAACAGCCTAAGGAAAAAGACATTCCCTGAGGGAGGAAAAACTGGGCATCATCAGAGGCCCCTTTGAATAGCACTATCAGATAAACTGATGTTACAGATTCTTGTAGATTTTGTTTGTCCTCATCTAATTCTTTGGCTCAAATTAAATTATACCCTGTAAAACAGCAGAGGCAATGAACTCAATATGAAGGCTGAACACAATACAATGCCTTCGTCCAGTCAGAGAAGTATGGTGAAATGATGTGAAAGGAGCACCTACCAGGAAAAAGTCATGAGAAGAACTAAAAACAAATGGAACTTTTACGGAAAAGGTAAGGTACCTCCACTACCTAGGAAATTAAGAGTGCTTATTCTGAGGAAAGCTGAAAAATAAGTTGCTCTCAAAAATTATTTCACAGCAACCCAACTTCATTCCTTTTCACCCAAGCTCCTGCTTACCTATGCTATATGACCTGCTGTTTTCCTTAACTGTTAATGAGCTCCCTTTCCCTGCTTTATATTTCTGCTATTGATACTAATAAGAAAATGGACACAATGATACAGCAGCAGAGTCAGTTGCGATGGTCAATGTAACAAAAGCCAGCTGTGCACAGGAATTAAAGACAGAAAGAACTCCAGCTGGAAATTATGCCATTCCAAAAAAAGGAAGAAAAGGCTTCCAGTTCTGTAGCTTTCAGACACCCAAGATCAAAATTAATATTCTATATAGAAATAAATCTAGTTTAAACTATATATGACTTAAAGCTTGCTTTCATGTGGAAATATAGACAAATATACAGAGGAATCCTAGAGCAGAGTTCTTCAAAACCACTGGCTATGAAGCATCCCAAATAAGGAACAATTTCATTTAGAATATTTATATTCTACCTTTTGAATATAAGATCCCTCAAGGCAGCTAGTCATGACAACATTCAGAATACAATCCTATGCACATTTACATGGAAGCAGTTTCCACTAAAAGCTTCTCTTCTGACTACGTACTATTTGATATTGCTAGTAGGTAGGGATCTCAGAATGTGAACGAGTGCATGATGGAAAGGAAGTCAACGTAATAAAATACACAAGATTTTCTTAGTTTGCACATTTTATTTGCCATGATATGAATTTGCAGGGCTTTTCTAGGTATAGAACTTTGCATTTTCACTTGTAAAAGCACATGTACTACTGTCTGCAAGATTGAATGATTAAATTGCCATTACAAACTATCCCAGTACCAGCAGGGAAGTATCATATCAGAGCTAATGCAGCCTTTAACTGCTTTGACCATTTTTATCAATAACTGGAGTCCCACAATTAACCATTCCTTATAGTGCTACAGTAATTTACACTGCATACTCTGTTCCACTACTATTTTTACAAGCACAGTATTTTACTAATTAGTTTTTAGTAAGTTGTAAATTACAAAACACATATTCTTCAGAGTGGATAAAAGTTGGGGCTATTTACAAAATAAAAATTGGATTAAAACAAAGTTTAAATCAGAGTTTTAATAGTTCTTAAATAACCATCTGTTGGCAGGTGAGGTGGATGACCATCTGTCATGTATAATCTAGTTGAGATCCCTGCATTGCAGGGGGTTGGACTTCCAACTCTAGAATTCTAGGATTCTATGAGGTCAAATGCAATCTGAGAGCAATGGGACAAATAATAAAACTTTTGTGCCAGTCCTCTACCATTCAGTCCTCCAAGTGTTCCTCAACCATCACAAGGTGCAAATTTCCATATAAAATTTTCATAAATCTAGTTAAAAATTGATGTTTTTACTCTTTTAACTGGCGCTGTGGGTTAAACCACAGAGCCTAGGACTTGCCAATCGGAAGGTAGGCGGTTCGAATCCCCGCGACGGGGTGAGCTCCCGTCGTTTGGTCCCAGCGCCTGCCAACCTAGCAGTTCGAAAGCACCCGCAGGTGCAAGTAGATAAATAGGGACCGCTTACCAGTATCATAACTTGCCAAAACACCTCTCCAAAATGAATTTTGGGATACCAAGGGTTTAAAAGAATAGTTCTTATTTACATATAACAATAAGAATAATTTTGCTAACAATCAGCCCCACTGGGCAATTTAAAAAACTGATCTAATGAAGCAGATTTAAGCGCCTGTAAAGGCACATGTACTGCCACAACTCTGCACTGTGCTCATGAGCCCCTTAACTAATTAATAACCAAAATTCCAAGAAATTAAAATGTCAATATGTTTCCAAGATTAGGACTTGAAAAACTACCAATAACTTCCAAGCCATAGTTCCAGGTTCTTATATAACAAATACTATTGCTTAATTGATTATGTCAGCATAATTTTTGAGGTTACTAGCTGGGATTATTTATTATTTTTAAGCCCCACATTGGACAAAAGATTTCTGCATTGCAGGGAGTTGGACTATATGACCCACATGATCCCTTCCAACTCAAAATTCTATTAAAAATACACTTTACACACTTATTTAGGCATCCACAAATCTATTCACCAGCTCTCCAAGGATGAGTGCTCCTTGCCCTCTAGTGTGGACACTCAGAAGCCCCTAACAGACTAAAATTTATGCTACAGTTTGGGAAAAGCTAAGACTCGTGCTGTTTCTTAGCTGTTTATAATCTAACACAAGAAAGAAATATGCTTGATTTTCTCTAAGGCCATCTGCACATGCCAGAGGACTTTGCATGTTAAGAGGGGAGATTAAGTAATGAGGACTGAAAGAGCCTGGCTAGTAATTGAAGCAAATATTTCTGGAACACAGAACCTGTTGTTAGGACATCAAACCTGGACCGTATGAATCTGCCATTTGCATTGCACAAAAGTGAAATCCTATATATGTCTACTGAGAAGTAAGGTACCCCTGCCCATACGGGCCAGTCGTGACCGACTCTAGGGTTGCGCGCTCATCTCG
This sequence comes from Podarcis raffonei, assembly GCF_027172205.1. Taxonomy (NCBI): domain Eukaryota; kingdom Metazoa; phylum Chordata; class Lepidosauria; order Squamata; family Lacertidae; genus Podarcis; species Podarcis raffonei. The sequence continues at coordinate 55,340,448 of NC_070605.1, read as the reverse complement.
CTCAAGAAGCCGGGAGCCGGCGCCGTCCAAAGACACTTCCGGGTCACGTGGCCAGCATGACGAAGCTGCAACTGGCGAGCCAGCACCAGCGCTGCACACGGAAACGCCGTTTACCTTCCCGCTATAAAGCGGTACCTATTTATCTACTTGCACTTAGGGGTGCTTTCGAACTGCTAGGTGGGCAGGAGCTGGGACCGAACGACGGGAGCTCACCCCGCCGCGGGGATTCGAACCGCCGACCTTACGATCAGCAAGAATTAGGGACTGAGGTTTTACCCACAGCGCCACCCACGTCCCTACTGAGAAGTAGATACCATTAAGTTCAATATGGTATGCGACTGTAGTCTTAAAGATTAATTCATTAATTTTAAAACTAACTTAATTACCACTGAATTTAACTTGGGATTTCAATTTTACTATTAGAATATAATAAAGAGGGGTGATCAGTGTATCAGTTATTTTGCAGTGCTTATCAGCAGGTTTCACAAACTGTTTTTGTGGGAGAGCAGGTATCAGAGAAGGAGGAGCAAGGATTATCTAGTACGTGTTTCTTTACCAAGACCTCTGTCAATCCCAAACTACTTTTTAAGCTTTGCACATGTTTAAGTATGAACTGACTTGGACCCTACAATCATCATCTGAGACCCTTCTTCATGTGTCTTCTTCATGTGTCTTTCTACAGTGGCTCCCTGCTTATGTGATGCTCTCCCCAGGAGGCTCACCTGGCGCCTTCATTACATACCTTTAGGCACCAAACAAAAACATTCCTCTTCTACCAAGCCTCTGGCTAATTAAACAATCTTATAGTCTTTTAAACTGTGTGTGGGGTGTTTTTGTTTCTGTTATTATTTTTATATTGTAAACCACCCTGTGATCTTCAGATGAAGAGTGGTATAGAAATTTAATGAACAATAATAATAAGCAGTAGGAGTAGCTGGTTTTTTGTGATCTACAAATATAAAAGGAAAACCACTAAATTAGGTAAGCAGTACCACACAAGTACTTTGATATTCTGCACATAGTCATTAACATACAATTAGAATATATATTTTGAAAAGATAGTGTAATAGAGATCATCTACTTATTCACTGGACTACTTTTTCTAATGAACACCAATTAAAAATAACTGCTCCTTATATTTTAAAAGTCCAAATGTCTACTTTTGTTTACATTTATGTGTTTATTTAATCTTAGAAAATTAAAGCTGGCTAACACTGTCAAACTAACAGCAATAAATTTTCCTAAGGGTACTGAGCAGGCGTTCTTCAGAAGCGAAATCATTTTTGCAGTTTTCTGAAACCAATCCACCCTTATCACTTCCACTGTTCTGGTCAAACACATTCTTTCACTTTCTCTTTCTCTAGCACATATTGCGAAGACATTTAACAAGTTTTTTTAGTGTTGCAATCACCATTGAACCTGACCCTTTTAGTTTATGCTAGACTTCCAATGCCTGTTGTCTTTGTCCATGGAGTTTTCTTGGCAGGCATACTGGAGTGGCTTGCCGGTTCCTGCTCCAGGTGGATCACGTTTGGTCAAAACTCTCCACTATGACCTGTCCATCTTGGGTGGCCCTGCATGGCATAGCTCATAGCTTCTCTGAGTTATTCAAGCCCCTTCGCCACGGCAAGGCAGTGATCCATGAAGGAGACAGGAGTGCCTGGCGTGCTCTGGTCCATGGGGTCATGTAGAGTCGGACATGACTAAACGACTAAACAGCAAACAGAGTTCCAATGGTATCTCTAAGCACTACACTGGCACCAGAATTTAAATGGTACCAAGAACTCCTTTCAGGAGCCAAAATTACTTCTATGCCCCAACTAATTTCTCATTCTCCAGTGCTGCAATCTGCACACGTACTCAGTACATGCAGAAAGAAAGTGAAGTCAGTAAGAAGAGGAATCATTACAAGACACAGAAGCAAAGTAAAAAAAACACCTCATGAATCGAATCAGATGTCACTTCAAGGGAAAAACATGTGAATTCAATCATGACTAGAGTGAAGAATACAGCAGCAAAAAAGGAGGAACTTAACTATTCACATCATGAAAATCTAATATCAGAAATGAAGACAATTCATCAAAGGCTGCAATCCTACACACTTACTTGGAAGTAATCCCCCACGAAAATGGGACACTCCAAGTAAACCTATATCATATCAGGCTTCAACACATGGTCGGCCGATAAGTGAAAGACAGTAGAACTAGCCTTTTTGAAGCAGATTTTAATTTTTAAAAAATTCACCACTGAGGTACTTTTAAGCAATACATTCTCTTAGCCAGCACACTTCTGGATAGCATAATATACAGATCAGCCTTACTAGCTAGGCAAATAAGAGATTGCTTTTTGCTTGGCATGCACACTATGCAAAATATGTTATTTCATTATTTCACTGGAATGTGAAGAGAAATTATAACAATGAAGCAGTTTTCCACCATTATTAGTTTTTGGTTTTTTATGAGCAAAATATATATTATACTGTGCTGTTGCGACATGTTATCTTTAAAAGTGAATGCATGAGTTTGGACAGATACAAAAAGAAAATTTGCTCCTTCCTCTCTAAGCACTGACTTGACCTAAGTGGTGAGGTTATTGTGGAAAACTACTTCAGTGTTTTATAAAACAATTTTAAAATGCAGTATAATGGTACTTGGAATGTAGGAACAACTGAATATCATGATATTGATAGCAGTGCTATAACTCTACTCCTCTTGTGTAGAAAGCTGAAAGGGGCAGTAAAAAAAAGAACAGCCTTCTGAAGGCTGGCGGTGGGAAGAAAAGCCCTTGTCCCGTCCCCCCAGCCTTCAGAAGAGGTCGGGGGACAGACTGTCCCCAGACCTGGTCTGAAGGCGGTTTCCATAGGAACGCACTGATTGATTTTCAATGCATTCCTATGGGAAACCGTGCTTCGCAAGACAAAAAACTCGCAAGAAGAAAAAACTCGCGGAACAAATTAATTTCGTCTTGCGAGGTACCACTGTAGTATGTAACAACTGTGGCTGTTTGCTAACTGTTTCAGTTATATAGTCAGAATACCCTACCCTGCTTTCCTTGTAAGATGTTGCAATCCTGTTTAAAACAAAACTATAATAAAACTCCTTGTGCAAACCGGAATCATGCCAAATCCATTTGGTGAATCAATGTACTTCCCTGCACAACAGCGCACAACACTAGAGTCTGTCAAGACTGGCCCGTACGGGCAGGGGTACCTTTACCTTTACCGTTACTATGCCCCATCAAGTCCAGAGGGACATTTTTACCCTCAAGAAAGTGTGCCTAGCAGCTTGTCCGGCAGCACAGAAGCAAAGTTTGCTGCCCGCACAGCAATACAAAAGCACAAGACGTGTGTCTTTTGCTGCACGCGAGTCTCCTGGCTCATGTGGGAGCCTCACCCAGCCAGATTGAGATGTCAGTCACCAACCTGGCATCCAGAAATCTCCACTTTGTCGCAATTGGACCCATGCCAGTCACAAAACACGCCTGGGGAATTCTGAACACTTGTCTGAGCCAGACCATATATTGGTATCAGCAGCCATAGAAAGATTCCCACAAAGAGCTTAACTCTTGCTCGTTCCATGGGAAACTATAGGCCTATAGAAACTATAGAAACTATAGAGTTGGAAGGGACCCAAGGGTCATCTAGTCCAACCCCCTGCAATGCAGGAATCTCAGCTAAAGCATCCATGACAGATGGTCATCCAACCTCTGCTTAAAAACCTAAAAGGAAAGAGAGTCCACCACCTCTCATGGGAGTCTGTTGCAATGCCAAACAGCTCTTATTGTCAGAAAGTTTTTTCACATGATTAGTCAGAATATCCCTTCTTGCAACTTGAAGCTATTGCCTTGAGTCCTACCCTCAAGAGCAGAAGATAATAAGCATGCTCCCTCTTCCATGTGACAGTCCTTAAGATATTTGAACATGGCTATCATATCTCCTCTCAATCTCCTCTTTTCCAGGCTATACATACCCAGCTCCTTCAATCGTTCCTCATAAAGCTTTGTTTCCAGACCCTTGATCATCTTGGTTGCCTTCCTCTGCACATTTTCCAGCTTGTCAAGATCCTTCTTAAATTGTGGTGTCCAGAATTGGACACATTATTCCAGGCGTCCTTATGCCAAAGTAGTTTTACTGGCTCTGCATCTTACTCCTATCCACTGTGCGTGACCGTGGACCAATATAAACTTTCTCCTCTGGTTAACAGACTCTGGCCTAATTCTCACCTAGGGAGTGTCCAGGGGTCAGCAAACTTTTTCAGCAGGGGGCCGGTCCACTGTCCCTCAGACCTTGTGGGGGGCTGGACTATATTTTTTGGGGGAAATTGAACAAATTCCTATGCCCCACAAATAACACAGCATTTTAAATAAAAGCACACATTCTACTCATGTAAAAACTCCAGGCAAGCCCCACAAATAACCAGAGAGGCATTCTAAATAAAAGGGCACTTTCTATTTATGTAAAAACACACTGATTCCCAGACCGCCCGCGGGCCAGATTTAGAAGGCAATTGGGCTGGATCCGGCCCCCGGGCCTTAGTTTGCCTACCCATGATCTAGGCCATACTACTTCACATAACGGAATGCTCCTCAATACTAAAGATTCCTTTCGCAGAAAAACTGAACTCTCAACACGTTAGTCATGTGAAGGGCTCTCATGTATCAATGGAGGAGCAGGGTCATGTTGGTAGCTGCACCCTTAATATTTCATGATCAATATCTCTCCACCCCAAGCAGTGTTAGAAATCAGTCAGGCACCAGACAAGTTTTGCGGCTGGCACAGGTCCAATTGTGACCACGTAAAAATCTCTGGGTGACAGGCTGGCAACTAGGGAAAGCAAAATGTCACTTAGAGAAGGATCTGAAATATTTTCCTTGAAGCCTGGGCTTGTTTTATTCTACACTGTTTGATATTTTAATGTGTTGTAAACTGCTTTGAGATTTGTTCTTCAAAATATAAATCAGTGTAGAAATGAAATTAATAATACTATAATGACAATAACAACACCCCACTGGAAAAAATGGTGCCTAGATATTCTATTGTGGTGACCATAACCCAGGTTTAAGGTGCCATTTAGCAATCAGATTATATATCTGAATGTCTAACACTGACCCCAAGTGTCCATGCACTGAAAACTTAAAGAGCAATACCTACACATGTGCTCACACTTAAAGATAAACAGATGCCACACATGGATGCTGGGAGGCAGAACTAGTTCAGCTGCAAAACAGCTACACTTTTCTAGTTCACAAGAGAATTATCCATACCAGTAATTGTGAACAAGAATTATGCACCAGAGCAGAAGACTCTACTAGTCTTTTCTTGCATCTATATTCTGCAGTGTATAGTCCAGATACAGGTTCTATCTCAGAAAGAAAAAGCACTGTGTGCCACCTACAACCACCTACTGCAGACAGCTCATATATTTTCCAACTCATTCTACTCAGGCCCTTTCCTGCTTTGGTTCTTGACTCTGCAAACATTTTCCCAGTACAATACCTACTCCTCCCCCCTCATGAGTTGGAACTGCCTTTTGAAAAGTGATTTCAGCTTTTCTCTATAGCCAGCAACTTTGTCCCATAGATCAACCACTTCACCCCAATCAGCTAACTAAAACAGACGCAACTTTCAGAAGTTCCAGATCCTCCTCCCCTCATGAACCTACAGGTAGTGCATGAAATCCCTGCATGCATGACCCTGTATATTTTTTTTGTTCACTAAAGCAGTCAGTTCTAAATTTGAATATTCAATAATAAGCAAGAAAAGTCGCACAAGTCAAAGAGCAGTCAAGTTCATAAATAGAATTTAAAAACATTTTAGGAGCTATTTCTGTTCATAATGAAGTTGTAAATATATTTTCACAAAAATTATCAGTTACTGTTACTTTTGTCAAAATAAATTAAAACAATTCTTTAAAAAGATAGTTAAAAAGACTCTTAAAAAACTAAAAACTCCCTTAAAAGAATCAAGTCTTCAAAAAAGTTATATGAGCCAAGAAAGTCTTTAAAAGAATCCTTCCAAAAGAATTTAAAAATTATAAGGTAGCACCTTAGAGACCAACTGAGTAGTTTTAGGTATAAGCTTTTGTGTGCATGCACACTTCTTCAGATACTTTTGTTACTTTTGTGTAGCTTACATAATACATAAAGCATGGTTGATCATAACTACATTCTATGTTTAGACAGAGCAACTACGGAAGTATTTAATTCTTGCATTTGCCTGCCAGGGAACAAAGTTTCATTCATACTAAAGGGATGGACTGTCCTATGTCACTGGCCTTTCTCCAATTAACTACAACTTGACATTCCCCCTTTTTCATGTTGTCCCCAGGCAAAATGGGACTGAGAACTGGGATGGGGAGTGAGAAAAATAGCAACACAGTTTGCAAATATGGAAGATAGGGGGTCCCTGATGGTTAGAGTGAAGGAGAGAAAGAGAAGTGGAGCTGATGCAGGGATAGAAAAATTAATAATTGTGAAGGGACAGAAACCAGGTAAAGGGATTTTGAATGATTAGCGAGCATTTGTGTAAAGGAAAAGGAAAAGATAGACCACAAGTTGACTGGCAGGGTTTTAAAATGAACTGTTCTCTTCTAAAAATTAAAGTTTCAGTTTAATTCACTCATACTCAGATTTTAAACTTAATTCAAAGACAATTCCTTTTAAAAAACTGCTTACAGCCTGATCATAAGAGCAGTACTGCTAAATCAGATCAACAGTCCATATAAGACAGCATTCCTTTTCCACAGTGATCAGTCACATGCTTCCAGTAAGCTCATCAGCATCGAACAACTTGGAGGTTCCATTTTACTATCATGGCCAATTGCTACTGATAGTGTTTTGAATCTTCTTTTTAAACCAGCTAAGGCAGTGGCCATAACTTAATACAGAATCATAGAATTGTAGAGTTGGGAGGGACCAAATGGTCATCTAGTTCACCCCAGCAATGCAGAAATCACAGCTATATACAGAATCACATCCAAAAACACAATTCCAATTAAGTACACTTGGACCTTGGTTCTCGAACAGAATGCGTTCCAGGAGTCCGTTTGACTCTCAGAACTGTTCAAAAACCAAGACACGGCTTCCGATATGCTGCAGGAGCATCCTGCAGCCAATCGGAAACTGCAGAAGCCACACCAGATGTTCGGCTTCTGAAATTTTTTTCAAAACCAGAACACTCCCAGTTTTCAATAGTTCAGGAGCCGAAACATACGAGTTCCAAGGCATTCAGCAACCAAGGTACAACTATATACTTAAGGTCTTTAAGGCCTATCATATATATATCCAATCCTCTTTTCCAACCAGTGCATTTTACTGAAGTTCTACAATGGCTAAGTTCACATGTCATGTTCAACAACAATGCAAAACAAAACATGGTTTAAAGTGAACACACAGCATGCTAGTAGTGCACGTTGCTCAAGAGTTTTTTCATTCTGCTGCTGTTCCACTCTTGCTACTCTGCACTGTTGAGAACAAGCCAGAGTGTGGCTTTGTGATTATGTCTGAACTCAGGCTTTCGGTTTCTCCCCAAACAAGCCACAAGCAATAATCAAGGTTTATTCCTGACTTACTGCTCACTGTTCATTTAGAGAGAGAAACTGAAAGCCTGGGTTCAGACATCACATATTTGTTTTCCAATGATGCAGTGTGAGTGGGATAGGAGCAGAGCAAGAGCTTTATTGGAGCATATGCAAGTACGCTGGCCGTTAACTACACCATGGTTTGTTGTTAGCTACAGATTAATATGCCATGCAGACTGGACCACTGTATATTAACAAAAAATACTCGTAAATAACTTGTGAACCTAACTTGAACTCTACCATCTGAGATTACAGGTCCACATAGCCCAGCCTCCCATGTCCCACAGTGCATTGAGATGCCTCTTGGAATTCCAGAGCCAGGCTTGAAGGCAACAGCACTATCCCATTGATGCTCCTCAGCAACAAATACTTAAACACATACTACCACTAATACTGGAAATTCCATATAGCCATCAATGACTAGTGGCCATTGACAGGCTTATACTCCATGAATTTGTCTAATCCCCTTTTATAGCTATGTAAGATAGTGGCCAACCACATCTTGTGACAGCAAATTCTATAAATTAATTGTGCATTTTATGAAGTACTCTCATTCGTCTATCTTGAATCTTTTGCAAACCCCTAGAATTAGGAGGGGAGAGAAGATTTCTCTCTATCCAGTACTCCAAAATATGCATGCTTTTATATAGATCCCTCTTGCCGCCCCTTCGCCACCTTTTTTTCCTCAACTGAGAAGTCTGAAACATTGTAGCCTTTTCTCATAGTCAGTTTTAGAAATTCAGATATGTAAGCAAATTGCCAAATGGCACCTTCAACCTGGGTTATGATCGCCACAACCGAATGTCTAGACACCATCCCCCCTAGTGACATTTATTATTAATAACATAATTATTCATTTTATTTATATATTGCTTTATATTTTAAAGAAAAATGTCAAAGTGGTAAAGGGACCCCCGACCATTAGGTCCAGTCGTGACCGACTCTGGGGTTATGATGCTCATCTCGCTTTAATGCCCGAGGGAGCCGGCGTACAGCTTCCAAGTCATGTGGCCAGCATGACTAAGCCACTTCTGGCGAACCACAGCAGCGCACGGAAATGCGGTTTACCTTCCCGCCGGAGCGGTACCTATTTATCTACTTGCACTTTGACCTGCTTTCAAACTGCTAGGTTGGCAGGAGCAGGTACCGAGCAACAGCAGCTCACCCCATTGCGGGTATTTGAACCGCCGACCTTCTGATCAGCAAGTCCTAGGCTCTGTGGTTTAACCCACAGCGCCACCCGCGTCAAAGTGGTTTACAACACATTAAAACATCAAATATAACAATCCAGAATAAAACAAAAACGAACTTCCAAAAAAAAATTCAGATCCTTCTCTAATTGACATTTTGCTTTCCCCATGTTTATTTACCTACTTGATTTATATAGCTGCCCCATAACAGAAGTACCCTAGGAAGCCAGTGTGGTGTAGTGGTTAGAGTGTCAGATTAGGATCTTGGAGATCAGGATTCAAATCCCCACTCAGTCATGAAGCTCACTGAGCGACCTTGGAGTCAATCACAGCCTCTTAACACAGGGTCACTGTAGGGATTAACTGAGGAGCAGGATGAACCATGTACTCCATGGAGGAAAAAGGTGGAATATAAATGTAATAAATAAGCTATTCTGCTTACCTGCTTAAGCAAGCTGGAGAGGCCAGCCAGGTGGAGATGTCTCTATGTGGTCGCAATTGGACCTGCACCAGTTGCAAAACATACCTGGCACCTGGCTAATTTCTAACACTGCTCATAGTAAATGAGTTCCAGCCCTCTGATCATTCTGGATGGCCTTTTTTGTACCTTTTCCAGCTTTACAGTATGGGTTTTGAAATGTGGTGGCCAGAACTGTACACAGTAATCCAAGTTTGGCCATAGCATACATAGTATAACTGCATTACAATAGTAGTTATCTTATTTTCAATCCCTTTCCTAACAACGAATAGCATGTAATTCACCCTTTTCATAGCTGCCGCACACTGGGTTGACATTTTCATTGAGCTATCTACCAGGACCCCACATTCCCTTTCCTGTTTAGTCACTACTACCAGTTTGAACATCCATCAGCATACAACTGAGAGATAGCCAATTAAATCATAATCAGAGCAGACCCACTGAAAACAATGGAGTCAAGTAATTTTTCCACTGTATGTCTAACTTTGATTATCACTCATAATGTGAAGATTTTATGTGCTAACATGCATCATTTTACACTTAACTGAAAACTTTAGTTTGCTTCAAAATAGGGAAGGGTTGGGGCTCAGCGATAGAGCACCTGATTTCACACAGAAGGTCCTACTTTCAATCCCCGGGTGTCTCCAGATAGGGTTGGGAGAGAACCCTGCTTAAAACCCTGGAGAGCCACTGCCAGTCAGAGTACATAATACTGAGCTAGATGACCAATGGCCAGACTTTGCCTTCCTTTGTATAATCCTATTAAACGTCCGTCTGCAGTGCAAGTAAGACTTTACGACCACTGACTTTAAAGACCAACGATAAATTCCAGAATTCTGACTACTTAAGTTTAGCATTAATAAGGTTGTTAAGCTCTTCTGAACTCCTAGCTGACAGCTAGAACTAGACCATGCTTCAAGAAACTTTGGTTCACTTTCCTAAACTACTGAACATAGCTCCTATTGAGACACATGTCTATGTGTTCCAGATTTAATAATAACAGACTTGACTTTTAAACCTCCATGAGCAATGTTTGTTCCCAAAGATCTGCAGGTAAATTTTTCCTGAAGCCAACATACACTGTCTTCAAAAGAAAATACTATTAGTTGTATACACTGAGGCTACAATACTATACTAACCCTACCAAGGAGTAAGTACTATCAAATGCAATGTCTTCTAAGTAGACATGTACAGGACTGAGTTCAGTAGAACTCACTGATTTCAACAGAATTCAACTTTATCTAACTTGTCAGTGAATACCGTATTTTTTTCCGTCTATAAGACACCCCCATGTATAAGACGCCCCCTATTTTTGGGGAGCTGGGTTTAAGAAAATGGGGGGCAAATGGCCCCATGTATAAGATGCCCCCTAATTTTTGACATTATTTTTTAGGAATAAACCTAGTCTTATACATGGAAAAATACAGTATACTGTGCACCTTCTACATAATTAGTAAGAGAAATATTATTAATTTTATTTATTACTCACCCTTTACCCTAAGGCCCCAGGGTGGGTCAAAACATTTTAAAATGCAACATGAAAAAGTTTACAACCATTCAAAACTTTATAGCCACAGAAGTATGGTGATTCCTAAATATATACATTTCAGATATCAAATGTCAAAAAAGTAAAAAGGTGTTTTCAGCATTGTCTGAAAACTGTATAGCAAAGGTACCAGACATACCTCTGTGGGACAGGAGTTCTACAACTTAGGGGCTTCCACAGAGAATGCCCTCTCTTATATCACCTCCTGCCCCCTCCCCCAAGCTTCCGAGGGCAACCAAACTACCAAGATGGTCCCCACTGCTGAGCTTAACACCCAAGAAGGTCTGTAGGGAAGGAAATCATCTCTCAGATACTTACTTTCATTAAGTTTTTAGAAAACAAAAAACAGTAAGGCAAAATAAAACTGTTCAAAATTATTGTATAAAACTAAGATACCTGTACAATTAATCAATTTCATTCAATATCATATATCTCTTTTGTGTCACTATTACAAAAGTTAAAACTCATTTTCCAAAGTTTCAATACCAAAATTACCACTACATAGCACTATGTATTACAAATATCTACTAAGGATTAAGGCAAGGAAATTCCCAGTCATTAGAAAAACCATAGCCAGATTAAACCTGACAAAATCTCTTTAAAAGTAAACTAAGGACAAGAGTAGCAGCCAGTTATAAGAAATTTCAAACTTTACCTTGTGCAACTGTTCTTAAAAAGGATATTGAGGCTGCAATCCTAAACATGCTTACCAGGGAGTAAGCCCCTCTGATCTCAGTGGGACTTATTTCTGAATAAACATGCACAGCATAGGACTGTAAATATAACTTTTTTTTATTCCATATTTTTATCAATTTCATAATACTTTGAATTTTTGAACAGAACTTACTTTGAAATAACTTAGTTTGAATACTACCACTCATGCAATGAAACTATCCCTTCCTCTCCTTCCTCCATAATAAACCCTCCCCCAATCTTCTCTGTGGGTTCCAGAGAATTGCACTGAAAATGTATTTTAGAAGATGGGAGGTCTAAATTACTGTATGGCATCACAATGCCAATCTACTTTCTAACTTTCTTCTAACTGTCCTGTTCTGTGCAGTGAAACAACAACCATGACAATTTAACTCAGACTTAGAAGAGTTGTCTAAACAGACATGTTAACTTTGGTTCAAAAGTTTACACACAGTAAAACTGGGTTATACCATACATTTTACTATGACATGCATTAGTTTTATAATTCTTGAAACAATACTATAGTCTGGCAAGTAGAATGGTATTCCTACCAAGACTCCAAAAGAAGACAGCTCCAAGTTAGGGTGCTATCCAACTAAGTTACACTCAGAGTCAACCCACTGAAATCAATGAAGTTCATTTACTTCAATGGGGCTACTTTGAATATGACTAACTGGAACTTTCACGTGCAATTTTAAACATATTTACTGGGAAATAAACCAATGAAACTAATGAAAACAGCTAAACTTGCTTCTGAGTAAATATGAACAAGAATGCACTGTAATTCATTGATTTTAGACTCCAGTTACTGAAGCATCTAAGGCTTGCAACCATGCTTTCACAAAATAAAAAAATTAAATGGAAATGAAAGAATTCAACTATAATTTAATATATAAATATATAAATTGAATGAGTTTATATGAACAGTCTATGTGCTGTTCTTTATCTACTCAGAAGCAAGTCTTTACTCCCAGTAAGCATGGTTAGAATTGAAGCTTTAGTACTTTATCTGGAATTTAAGGCTATGCAAAGTGAACTATTCTCCTAACTGATGGTACTGATACAGTACTGAAGGCTGTAGTTTTCAATACAGCTTCCTGGGTAAGAGTACACCCTTGACAACACAGTAAACATTCAAATTCAAAATCTGCAATGCATTGTGTTTTGTAGAATAAATTCTTCTCTATTTAAATACAAAAATGAAACATTTCTCTATCAGAATAGTTCAGAACAATTTCTTGACATGTATAGACTTCCTTACCTGTGAAAACCACCTAACATATTTTTTAAACATGCAAATCAGACAGTGCACCCCATCTGAAAAGTTGCTTTGCCAGCAAAGATTACAGGATGGGGTAAACTGAGTGCTCACAGCAACATATTTCATGTCCTTAGGTCAACACAACAAGCAAATGTACTAGAGCAAGTATTTAGGCTTAAGGTGCCAACCTTTCTGGCAAAGAATGAGCTCTCTCTCTCTCTTAATAGTTTCAGGCAAGTTCTATGAAGAATCAGGTTCATATTAAACTAATTTTCCCCAGTGAGGACATTATCATCATAACATCTGTATGTCAGCAATACAATCCTATGCATATTTACTCAGAAGTTCCATTCAATTTAATGGGAGGTGTCCCACTTAATTCAATGGGACTTCCACTTTTGCATCCTGAGAGTTCAACTTCTTGTCTATGTGAAATCCAGAAATATTCACTCAAAAATTGCTTTAGTACATGTACATACATAAGATTAAGATAACAAATGAACTATATTAGTTAATCTGTTGGTTAACTTAATAGATTGTTTTTTGATAACTGAACAGTGACCAGACAGCTAATCAAAGAGTCTTGATGGGAAAACCCTTTACCCATTTAGTTGAGTATAGACTCAACTAAAATGTGCAGCATACTCATTTGGAAGCAAGTCCCTTTGCAATAAAATCTACTTCCTAGTGAAAGCAGTTTGGGATTGGCATAAAATGCAATTAAAGAATGAGAAACGAATCATTTGGGAGATGCTTATTCTAGTTGGGATAACTGATTTCACCCCACCACATGACAGAAGCATCCAATTCAGATGAATTATTTTTGCTTCTGGCGTCTTTGGCAAGGGAATGAAACCCTCCCTGAGTGACAGAGTACATGGGTACAAGTGACCCTGGCGTGACGGGAAACACCAGATTTCCCATGGCCAAACCCGACTTCCAGACCAGTCAACCAGATACCTACTGAGGAGCACCTAAAAATCACCCGTATCCCTACAACAGGTGCTATATGAGAGCTGCTGACTTTCCGCCACTTGCCCAGGGGGTTACGAAGGAAACTTCTTCCTTCCTCCCCTCTGCCATCCTGGCCCAGGTACGGGCGACGCCGGGCTCTCAGGACCAATCCCATAGTCAGGTGGGAAGGGTCTCCCAGGCCTCAGCCGTCACCTTCACGATTTAGAGCACGGACGGAGCTTGCCCTCGCCTTTCCAGGCCTAGCCGGAGAGTAACGGCGGGTGGAGGGACAGCCGGCACCTGCCTTTCCTCCCGCTGGGTCGGCCACCTCCTTCTCCTCCCCACCGGGGCGGCCAAGATTCCCTCTTCAAAATGGCAGCGGCCCCTCTCCCTGTGCCGTTGAGCCGGCGGCCCCGCTGCCAGAGGCCCTGCCGCTTACCCGTGTGTGGGGCGGTGGCCGCCTCTAGTCCGCGTCCGGGGGCCGCAGTCGTCCTGCTCCTGGCCGAGGCCTCCTTTCCCGGGATGCAAGGAGGGAGGGGTGGCCGGGGGCGGCGGCGGCAGCAAGCAGGAGCGGCGGGTGGTGGTGGTGGGTTCACTTCATTCCCCGCCTCAGCCAGCGGCCCAGCCCAGCCAACGTCTCCGCAGTCCTCCTCCTCCTCCTCAGCCGGCTTGCCTCGCTTAGTCCGCCACGCTCGGGCCCTGTGCAGAAAGGGAGCAGAGCAGGGCCTCGGCCCCGGAGCGGAGCCCACAACCCACCTCCCTCTTGCGGGAGGAGGGCAGCCCGGCCCGGCGGGCGGATCCGCGGCGTTTCCTGGCCGGGCAGATTTTCTATCGCTCACAAAATGGCGCGCGTTCCAAACCTGCGCAGCGATCGGCAGCGGGGCCCGGACACGGCGCGGCGGCACCTCAGCTCCGGCTGCTGCCTGAGCCCAGGCCAAGCAGAGCGGAGAGCGCAAGAGCGGCGCGGGCGAGAAGGGGAGCGCAGCGCTGAACCGAGCCCCCGGGAACTCCTCGCTCTCCCTCTCTCTCTCGCTTGCTCGCTCCCTCTCCCTCGCGCCCCCTCCCTGCCTGCCAGCCAGTCAGTCAGTCAGCCCCCCGCTCTCCTCCCCCTCCCGAGCGCTGCTGCTGCCGCTGCTGCTGATGCCGCCGAGCCGGCTTCTCTGGAACTGCGCTTCGGAGCACTCCTGTCTACACGCACGCTCACCCCGCTTCGCCTCGCTACCGCGGACCAAAGCGGGGTAATTCTTCCGTTTCCTCCGCGAAAAAATCCGAAGGGAGATGAACCAATGTAAAGTTATAATTCGGGCGGGAAGGATTTTTTTTTTCAAAAAAAAAAAAAGTCCAACTGACAAAATGGCGACGAGAAGAGCCTGTTACTATGGCAACTGTCAATCACGCCGAAAGAGCCCCGCCCCTCCCAGGCGGGAATCCGCGCTGATGGAGAGGAGAGGAACGGCCGAAGGCGGGGCTTGGTCGCCTTGGCGACTGCTGCTTCATTCCCTTCCCCGCCGTCCGGTGATATTATAAATTCCGAGGCACGCACCGCTCTTGCTGTCATTAGCGCCTTCTCGGAGAGGGCTCTGGCTCGCTGCGGTT
Organism: Podarcis raffonei; assembly: GCF_027172205.1. Classification (NCBI taxonomy): domain Eukaryota; kingdom Metazoa; phylum Chordata; class Lepidosauria; order Squamata; family Lacertidae; genus Podarcis; species Podarcis raffonei. Next base: position 55,325,153 of record NC_070605.1, on the reverse strand, counting down.
TTTCTGGGGGAGTCCGTTCGGGAAAGGAGCCGGGGAACGGCCCGATGCATTCTCAGAGACTGCTCCAAGGTTACAGGGAGGTCCGCGGGCCTCAGCGCTACCAAATCTGTGTTGCGAGGACCCAATACGGTTTCTGTTCGTCTGCTTTCGCATTTGGACCTGGCTCGGTGGGAAGCGGCCTCGGGAAGAAGACACAGAACCACAAGGCAGGAGGGTGCAGCGCATTCGGGATGTACGAGTCAATTGGCGAAGCGACCTACAAGCTGGAGAGGAGGATGCCTAATTTCTATACACATAGGACGCTCGGCTTAAACAGATCTGCATTGCTGTTCTCAGCCAAATTAATGTCTAGTATAAGTTTCCGTGAGTTTCCAGACCTAATACAGAAGCTAATCTGAGCCTAGTGAAATATTTTTGAGTGGCCTACCTATGGATTGGTAAAACAGGAATGCCATACCTTCTCACACATACACCTGCATTGTCAGATGTTAAGAACAACCCGAAAGCATGTGGCCAACTAATTTAACTTTTGTTCAGTCTTCTTTCTTCAAGTCCAAAAGACTCCCTCCAATTTCTTAGATATGATTTTTTATTTTTACAGAATGGCATTCATGGTATAAATCATTTCAACGATTCAGTCTTTGACTTTCTGCTCATAGGCCAATCTGCAATGCCTTCCTCCAATTAACTATTTTTTTATTTGCTTGCCAATTTTTTGGTGTGTAAATATGAACACAGGCCATCAAATAAGTGCATGATGCATTAGACATCAGTTTCGCTCACTCAACCTGCAGCCAACCCATTTTAGCCTGGATGTGAAGAATTACTTATGAACTTTAACTACAGTGAAGCAGAGCAACATATTGCTTCATGGTCTTTTAGAATCACTACCCCTAAAAACTTAATAATTTAGTTGGTTAGTCTTAGCTAGATCTGCTATAACTAAGGTAATGTTTAAAGAAGAGAATGATAGTGCAAGTTGAAGAATACATCTATTTAGGACAAAAAGTATATATATTGGGGAGATAAAATTAAACAGTGGAAATGAAGAGAGGAGTAAAACAATCATGGGCAGCCTTTGAAAAACTCAGCTTCATAATGAAACAAAAATATCTCCTTAGATTTTAAGGAGTTAAATACAGTCATACCTCGGGTTAAATTTGCTTCAAGTTGAGCGCGTTCGAGTTGCGCTCTGCGGCAACCCGGAAGTAACGGAGTGCGTTACTTCCGGGTTTCGCTGCTTGCGCACGCACAGACACTCAAAATGACGTCATGCGCAGAAGCGGCGAAAAGCGATGGGCGCATGCGCAGACGTGCCGTCACTAGATACATTTACCTCTACTCCAGATGCGAACGGGGCTCCAGAACGGATCCCGTTCGTATTTAGAGGTACCACTGTATGGGCATATTACCTGTAATGTTACAGTGTGGAGAACTGAACCGTGACACAAAGAAACATGAACAGCTTAAGAATAACACCTAAGTCAAAAGATAATATATATAAGTAGAGTAGATAAGGCAGGAATGGGGAATCGGAGGTATTTCAAATACTGCCGTGCAACTCCCACCTGGTATGACTAATTGTCAAGGATGATTAATATTTTGGTCCCTCAATGTCTAGTGGCCTGTAGAGTTCCCAGCCCATTTAAAGGTTTTTGGTCAGAACCCAACAGGACTCTACTTCTTAAATGCACAAGAATATGTTTGTCAAATATTTTAGTGGAATTCATACTTCTGGGAGAGCTTGGACTAGATGACCCACAAATCTCCTTTGAGTTCTCTGGCTTTCCTTTTCCTTCCTTTTCATTTGCACACATGGCACAAATATTGCCTTATAAATGGACTACCAATATGTTCATCTGCTAAAGTTCTGAAGTATATTAAACCCTATTAAAATATATTATCAGATTAATCTGCTGCTAGTGCTAAGCAAGCCTACTGGTGTATTCAAAATCTTTTGAAGACTCAAGTGCCATTAACAACACAGTATACCACTTTATACCCACCATGAAATTTATGAAAAGAACATTCCATATGTAAAATAAACTGCAGGGGTACTCTTCCAAGTGTTCCAGTTCTTCAAGACTGGTACTCGAAATACTTAATGCTTCCTTTGGAAGAGTTGAATGGTATAACTTAAATGGATAAAAACCATATAAATTGTGCTTTGCTACTATTTAGCAAAGAAATTAGTAATGGTAGAACAAATAACTTGTTGTTTCATAAAGTTAATGGGGTTGAAGTGTAACAGAAGTCTCCGATAAGTATTTTTAAAGTTAACATGTTAACTTTCAAGTGCATGCTTATTGGAAACAAGTCCCATTGGATTCAGTGGGACTTTTCCAAATCTGATTAAGATCTGACTGCTATTCTTACATCAGGACAATGCTCCAACCCAAAGATTTATAACACCAAAAGTTAAGTACCTACAACAAAGTTTACCAACAATGTGCAAAATCACTATTCTGGTATTGCTGCATTGTATGATTCAGATCAAACTTGTATTTACTCAGAAGTAAGTCCATTTGAATTTAATAAGGTTGCTAAATCATGTTTATGTTTAGTTAGATGTAAGTATCATTGAGTTTAATGATTTAACATAGATTGCAGCTTAACTCCAAAGTAGATGTCCATAGGACTGCAGCAATGCACTCAATCCTATTGATGTGTAGAAATATTCCACTAAGGTTCAAATTTACCCCTTATTCTAAATTACTAGGGTTCTAGGTTAAATGTAATAATGATCAGCAGTGAGAAATAGTGTAGGAATTTAATGTTACAGGGTTAACTTCAACATAGTTTGTAACATTTTCATTTTTTTTCTTAATTCTTAGATTAACATTGATACAACTTGTATCAGGTGCAAAATGCTTTATTGCAATTGCTATCAAGCACACTCCACTGATTTGTAATAATGAGATTCATAATACTATAAAATGCTTTTAGCAACCTTATGTTAAATTATTGTGCCCAACGTTCAAAGGATTCATTATTAAACAGCACTGGATTATTTTTTTTAAAGATTCAAACATGAAACAACCAATCGTCTGCCATTTGAAAAATACTAAATATGGAAATTTATGAGTCTTCAACAGCTGTTATTTCAAAACCTACGGGAATCCAAGTAGTTTTGCAGCAGATATGGCACTCCAGTAATATGCCTGTTAAATGAAAGTGATTCCCATTTTAAAACATGGATTTGTCCCAAGCAAACCATTTGGTTTTCAAATACAATTAATAATTCCTTCAATTTTGTTTGTGAAAGTATACAAATAATTTCATGGCCTTAGTCCCATAATAGCTCACCTGAGTCAAGTCACTAGGATGACAAAATGTTCCAAGAGAAGAATGCTTCTTTCAGGGTGCAATCTGGCCATGCCCTCTTCCAGAATATTCCATTTCATCCTTCTTCACTGATTCTCCACCCCTCAACAAATACTCAGCATTCTGTGGCCACTGAATATGCTCAGTCCTCATTGGGATGGCTTATTTTAGTCTCTGCCCCTTCAAATCTAGTTCTTTAGAACCTTATGAGTTTCCCTTACGCCTGCTGAATCCTCAATTACAGGCATCTCCCCACTTACACAGGGGTTATGATCTGGGGCCCCACACGCATAAACAAAAATTGCATAAGTGAGGAGCACCCTATAAACACCCCTTAAATGCCCTCTCTGCTGCTCTCGCCCCAATCCAGACCAAAAATATTATATCCAAAAATATCCACAACTAGAATTGAAGTGCTGGGGCCAGCTGGAGACGCACAGAAAAGAGGCTGCTGTGCTACTGTGTGCACCAGCTATTAGGCTGGGAAGCTGAGCAGTCTAAACAAAGCCTCCCTGTGCCTGTGGTCACATCAGGGCTTCCTCCGCCCTCACTTATGGGGAGGGTCTACTTATGGCCCTCCAGCTCTCTCCCACTGTTTGCAGGTTTGAATTATTTATTTATTTCCTAGCACTGCGCATAGGTGGAGTCATGTCCATACTCCATGTGTTTGCCAAACAACATATCAGATAAGTGATATGAAAAAAGGAGGTTCTTAAAAGTTTCATTTATGAACACATTTTTCTCCTTTTACAATACAGTGGTACCTCAGGTTAAGTACTTAATTCGTTCCGGAGGTCTGTTCTTAACCTGAAACTGTTCTTAACCTGAAGCACTACTTTAGCTAATGGGGCCTCCTGCTGCTGCCGCGCCGCCTGAGGACGATTTCTGTTCTCATCCTGAAGCAAATTGCAACTAATTTGTTCAACTGCTTTCAATGGGATAAAGTCATTGTTACCTTTTTAGCAAGAGAAAGGAGCCAGTAGCTTTAGATCTGCAGTAGCTTATTAGTTCCCATGAGTGATATTTTGGTGGAGCGGTGTGCATTCCATATTTTGATATTCAACAGGAAAATAGCTGCCACAATGTTTCCAGTCCAAAGCACTGAACAACTTGGTGCATAAAGGTGATTCCGACTAAATATCTAGAAGAACTTTCTGACAGTATGAGCTGTTAGACAGCGGAATGGACTCCCTCAGAAAGTGATGGACTCTCCTTCCTTGGGGGTTTTTAAGCAGAGGTTGGATGGCCATTTGTCATGGATGCTTTTTTTAAGATTCCTGCATTGCAGGGGATTGGACTAGATGACCCTTGGGGTCTCTGCCAATTCTACAATTCTATTATTCTAAATACTTCAAGAACGCTTCTTTCTGTAGAGTCCTGCCCCGGAGTTAAGACTGCTGGAAAGGCTCTCCCTAGCATCCATTCAATAGGTGTTATACATCAGAAGACTACATGCCTTCTCCATTGCAGCACCCTGGCTTTGTAATCCTTGAAACTTGAAATTCATTCAACATTCACATTGTTAATATTTAGACATGACTATTGATGTAGGTATTTTGAGGTTCCCACTGATGTTCAATGGAACTTGGTTTGATATTTTCACTAAGTTTTTGTTATTTGATTATATTAACATTGTTATTTTATTGTTACCTGTCTCAAGATCTTTGGATTCAATGCAGGATAAAAAGGTAAAGGGACCCCTGACCATTAGGTCCAGTCGTGACCGACTCTGGGGTTGCGGTGCTCATCTCGCTTTATTGGCCGAGGGAGCCGGCGTACAGCTTCCGGGTCATGTGGTCAGCATGACTAAGCCGCTTCTGGCGAACCAGAGCAGTGCACGGAAACGCTGTTTACCTTCCCACTGGAGCGGTACCTATTTATCTACTTGCACTTTGACGTGCTTTCGAACTGCTAGGTTGGCAGGAGCAGGGACCAAGCAACGGGAGCTCACCCCGTCATGGGGATTCGAACCGCTGTCATGGGGATTCGAATCTTCTGATTGGCAAGTCCTAGGCTCTGTTTAACCCACAGCGCCACCCACGTCCGACGTCAATGCAGGATACAATGCAGAATACATCACCCACGTCAATGCAGGATACAAAGCATCAAATAAATAAATAAAATGTATGCAAACTTGCTAAATAAATAAGAGATAAAAATGTCAACCTTGGCCAGCAAATAAATAAATAAAATTCACCAGTATGGCAGTGAATAACCAGGAAGGAGATTTTGGGGTTGTGGTGAATAAATTCAGTGTGCCATCATGGGTGTGAAAAAGTAAAATTACATATTAGGAATGCCAGCCCAGCCCATACTTTATATTTATTTATTTTAAAAAATACTTAAATACTGCAATTTCATTAAAAAGATCAAAACAACATACAGCAAATACACACACATATACATATACAATAAAACCTACATAAAAACTACAGCACAGTTCACCAGTGGACTAAAACAGAAAAAAAACCTTTAATTTTCAGTATAAGCCTGATGTCATAGAAAGGTTTTTAACAGATGTTTAAAAGTTAATCCTGAAGATGCTTGTTGTTTTACTATTATAAATAACCCAATATACATTTGCACTCACTGCTTTTATGGAAGATTATCATCGTGTTCTATATGTAGCTTACTACATGTATAAGGAAATTTTGGTCCATTTATTTATTTAGAGCATCTGTGTACCCCCCTCTTCAGCCAAAAAGGGTCCCAAAGTGACTTACGTACAACCAAAACAAGTCCCCACCCGCAGGCTTACAATCGAAACACACACACACAAACACACTGTCAAAGGGGAAAGGGACAGAGAGCAAACCTAGCTATTGTGCCTCTGGTGCTTCCAAACAATACACGTATTCCTATTTCCACCAACTGCCATATGCCAGGGGCACGTATGAATATCAACAACCTGGTTAGAAGGAACTGTTCTCTCAATATTTTCATACAGTGCACATAGGGGTTACCTTGGAGAGCATACTAACAGTACATACATCAGGCAATAATAATAATTAATAATACAGAAGTATTGCACAATAACTCTTTATCATGCTTCTGCGAGTCTTAGGTAAATGTAACTCTTCTACAAGACCTTAATATTATTTTTTATTTAAAAAACACAAATTGATTCCAAAGATACAAGCCCCGCTTTCACACATTGTGAAATATAGTTACTAAGGTTAGTAACATTTCCTCTCGCATAGATCTCAAGTATGGGACAGCAGAGTGTTTCTTATTATCTTTACTTATTAACTATCCCCTACAGGCCAAATTCTAACTTTATATTGTGCGTGTGATTGCTATTCCCTTATACTATGTAGTATATATACTATATAGTATATTCCCTCCCTGCAATCTTTTCTAAGGACTATTCATGTTGACACAACCAAAATAAACTTGATGGGAAATGAGACAATGGCATCTATCTGGCTGAAGGTAACTCACCCAAATTCAAAAGTGGGAATAGAAAGAGCAACAAGGAGAACAGCAAATTGTTCTTTGTTTTTCAAAGCATGGTTAAATTTTCTCTTCTTCGACTAACACCGTTTCACACCAAATGTTGTCTTAAATACTGAATACAACTATTAACGTTTTTCAAAAATAACATTCACAACACTTTTATCACTACTAGATCTAGCTGGGAACTCAAGTCTTACATTTGCTGAAGCAGCAAGAAAGTAACAATCTAATACATTAACCATCTCTAAAATATACACTATAATTAATCACTCTAGGAATGAAAGCATTAATTTTGATGCAACTGTATCGGTCAAGAATGGTCTCAACACCTCCCCTCTGTTTTTAAATGTAACCATTCCAGCCTTAAGTTGTTTGAGTTATTCAAATATTCATGTATCAATATATCTTTTTCTGGTGGTAGCTTACCTACCCGCTTCCATATTTGGATAACAAACTAAGTCAGAAAGTTATTTGAGGGGGTCAAGTTGTTTAGTTTTATTTTTGTCTATCACTAATAACGCTAAAAAAATGTGGTTGCTATTACTTCCATCTCTATAACCAGCCAATCAGAAAAGGAGGACTGTAAATAACTGGTCGGTCACATACCTTGAATTACAGAGACATTTATGTATGCTTAAACATAGCAGAACAGCACAACTGTGAATGAAGCCATACAGCAAAATGTTAAAGCTGTTAAAATAATGATATATTATCGTCAACACTCATTTATTTCCCTGGATTATTATTTTTTGCCTATCACATTTGGACAAATTCCTTGTGCATTTTATTTCAATTTTACTGTCATATTTGAGATTCTTCTGTTGCTATCCACAAATCATGCTATTTATAGAGAATCAGTTTAAGACAAACATATAACAGAATAATCACTGAACGATTTATGCAGACTTTCAATGCAATGTTCCATAACATTTTGAGAATGTTTATGCAATGCTTAAGTCAGAAAGAACAACTGAAATTATAGAGTAAATTGGTATACTGCTCTCTTACATGTAAATAATAACTAATAAATAGTATTAGTCTATAATACTAAATACTAATTTAGTATGTAAATGGTAATAATATTCTGTGCTGGGACCTTCAGCAAAAGTCTAGAAAAAGCCATGATATTATTTAAAGATATACCTGATGATATCCAATGTTAGAGTAAATCCATGGAAATAACTGAGCTGATATCACCCATTATTTCCCAGTTTTACAACACAAAGTAGGCATATATGAGCATATCACGGCCTAGGACCCTTCTACCTATGGGACCACCTCTCCTGGTATGCCCCACGGAGGACCTTAAGGTCAATAAATAGCAACACCCTAGAGGTCCCAGGCCCTAAGGAAGTTAGATTAACCTCAACCAGAGCCAGGGCCTTTTCAACACTGGCTCCGGCCTGGAACACTCTGTCTCATGAGACCAGGGCTCTGCAGGATCTGATTTCTTTCCGCAGGGCCTGTAAGACAGAGTTGTTATGCTGGCCTTTGGCTTAGAATCAGTTTGATTCCCTCCCCCTCTTTCTTTTTCCTTTCTCCTCCTGTGAAGAGGCTGCATCCTAATGTGTTAATGTTGTATTTTAATCCTGTTTTTTAAATTGTATTTTAATCAACTTGTTTTATTATTGGTTGTTAGTTGCCCTGAGCCCGGTCTTGGCTGGGGAGGGCGGGGGTATAAATAAAATTAATTATTTATTATTATTATTATTATTATTATTATTATTATTATTATTATTATATGCTTTGAAATCTCTTGACCTCAGAATCACAAGGTTGGATCCAGAGATACTTGAGGTATAGGGGAGTTCCCACGAGGCAAGACACAGTGATAACAGCAAGAACCTTTATTGAACTACATAACTGGGAAACGGACAAAGCAACTGCTTACATACATTCCTGAAAGCCAGGGCCAATCCAACGTGATTGGTGGTTGGCTGTCTAAACTTCCAAGCTGCGAAACACGACTCAGAGTTCAAGGGCCAATGGCAGAGGCCCAAATCCTGAAATGTTCTGTGATTGGACATCATGTATTGAATCAGAACACAGGAGCTCAGAATCCTTTGTCCACACTCAAGCTCAGGCAAACACAGACCACTGAATACAAAACAATAATGCAATGGGATGCGGGTGGCACTGTGAGTTAAACCACAGAGCCTAGGGCTTGCCAATCAGAAGGTCGGCGGTTCAAATCCCCACGACGGGGTGAGCTCCCATTGCTTGGTCCCTGCTCCTGCCAACCTAGCAGTTCAAAAGCACATCAAAGTGCAAGTAGATAAATAGGTACCGCTCTGGGCCGTTTCCGTGCACTGCTCTGGTTCACCAGAAGCAGCTTAGTCATGCTGGCCACATGCTGTAATCCGGCTTCCTCGGCCCATAGAGCGAGATGAGCGCCACAACCCCAGAGTCGTCTGCGACTGGACCTAATGGTCAGGGGTCCCTTTACCTTTACTCATGCAACAGGTCTTTCCTGGCTCCTCCCACACTAGTCACCTGCATCCCAGTCAAAGCCACTCCTCAGGGTCAAGGACCCTCTGAAACTGTGTGGATGGGGCATGAGGGACTGTAGTGAGACAGAAAACTGGGAGAATTTGGTGGGACTGCCTTGCATAAGTGCATCCCTTTGTGGAAGGCATCTCTGGATCCAAGCCATACAGTCAGATCCTAGGCAATGCTACACAAAATAGATAAGGTGCTAAGCTCCCAGCTCCAAGACAAGGAAATGCTATTTAAACTTTAACCTAATGTGGTTTCTAAGAGTCAGAAGCCACATTATGTTAAAGAGAATGGTGAGGTTGACAGTAGTATTTTACACCACATTGTAAGGGTTGGTAGAGTAATCACATCCCTCTAACACTATTACAGTGATGAGATGCTGATGGTGAGGAAATATTGGATACACAGTGTTAGAAAGCTGTCTGTGGACAAACAGCTCTCTTGGTCTGAAAAGGGAGATAAGCACTGCAACCCATAGTTGAGTTTGACTGGACTTAACTGTCTAGGGATCCTTTACCTTTTTATAATGCAAGAATTCAACTGCCTTCATCTTGCCCACTTAAACCTGAGGAAAAGTAGAATAAATTGTAATGGACTCACATTGCTTACATGGCTGGCAACAATATGTAATCTTTCCCTTCATCACTATCTGTTTCCTGGTAGTGTGTAAGTCCACCTCTTCTTGTTACCTACCCACCCCTCCACCAATATTTATTCTACAATTACTTATTATATAAGCCCCCAAATCTGCCCATTTGTTGCATGCACTCTGCTTTGCGCATGCAGTGTTGGAGAGGTAAATTTTCCTTCCTGCCACAGAACATCAGCAGAAACAATGGCAACAGAAACTTTTATGTGGAACATGATGGAGGGATGAGTTCTCCCAGTAATGTAGATACAAGCTTTTCTATATGGAAAGAGGATGGAATTTTTCCAAAACAGAAAGGAATAATTATTATTATTATTATTATTATTATTAATGAAACACATACTGTGTATTCTTGAAATTTATATTCCATGCAGTATACTTCTGAAACAGAAAATTCTCTTTTACTAAAGCAGTAACAGAACTTGATGGGGAAGGGGGTGGGCAGGTGAGCAGCAGCAGCAACAGCAGCAACAACCATTGAAAGAGGACTAAATAGTGAATAACTGGCACTGAATAGAGTTAGCACTAGAATAGTGTTCACATGAAACTCTTTGTTGTATAGAATAATACCTGGTTAATTTTTCCTAGTCATTTGATGGCACTTGACACAATAGGAAATTAGATTCTTCTGGATTAGCAGTAAGAATTGGCAACACTAGTTTGCAGCAGTTCTCCTGACAGGTTTGGGAAGGTGATGTTCATGGGACTATTACCCCATTCTACCCCATGGGAATTCTCCTGTGGAGTGCCACTAGGGAGAATGTAGGTGTCACTCAATAAATCATCCAGAGCTTTGGGGTGAAGTGTGATGATTGATAGCCAGCTCTATCTTTCAATGTAAAGAAGTGTAAAGTGATGCATGTTGCCAAGTCAGCCAGGCACCTCCATGACAGTAGAAAGAGGAGAGCGACTGAGGAGCATTTGTGGGGTCGTCAACCTTGATAGACATTAAGAGGGCAGTTCGCAGCATTGGAAACTTTAACAATAGATTTAGGAGCTGAGGATTTAGCCTGCATCCTACATTCACATTGACATTTACACTTAGACAGTGCTTTTTCTATTAAAAAAAAGTTTGGGGTAATCTCATTTTGACTCAAGAAAATCACCATTTTATAGTTCAAATCCGGGAAAATAAATACAGTCAATGGACAAAAGTACAAAATGTTTAGGGGTATATGTACCCCTGTGTTTCCCCAGAACAAAGCACTGCACTTATCAAAAGAAATGGGTCTGAACTAGCAGTGACTGAATGAGGACTTTGGGTCTTATATTCTTACCTTTAATAGTTGTGTAAAAGAAGGCATTTCAGCAAGGACAGTTTGGAAGATGGTTCAGAGGGGAGAGGAAATCATTCTCTTCTCTTCTTCCAGCAGGAGCCTCTGCTGGTTCTCTCCTTTCTGCAAACAGAGAATAGCCATTATGGCTAGTAACCACAGATAGCCCTCTCCTCTATGAATTTGTTTAATCCTCTACTATACAGTCCTCTACTAAGCCCTCTACTATACAGCTGAGGCAGTGGAAGACAGGAGTGCCTGGCTTGCTCTGGTCCATGGAGTCATGAAGAGTCGGACACCACTGAACAACTAAACAACAACTATATAGCTGCAAATAAAATGTTTAAAGTGTGTTTTAAGTGAAATATGCAGTATGACACTAGGTGGGCCTTATGGAAAATTCAATGTATTTTTAAAAACACTTTAAAAAAAAAACATTTTCAGAACGTTTTTTTATAAGTGTGTAGAGTCCACCTAGGTTGGTGGATATCACTGCCTCCTGAGCTAATTCCATAGTTTAACAATTTGCTGTGTGAGAAGTACTTTCTTATATCTGTCCTGTATCCTCCAACATCTTAATTGGATGTCCCCAAGTTCTAGTTTTAGGAGAGGATAAAAACTTTTCTCTATCCTCTTTTTCCATGACATGCATACTATCTATCATGTCTCTTTTTTTTCCTTCTTTTTTTTTTTTTTTTTTTTGCTTCTTCTCTGAACTAAAAAGCCTCAAATACTGTGATCTATAAGGGAGTAACCATTTCATCTGGCTCCAGTGTGCTTTCTTTTCAATCTGTGTACACATGACACTACCCACAATGCAGACTTTTCTGTAGTCTCTTGAGAAATACTCCTGTTAAACCAGCTTCAATCCGAAAGGGAAACATTCACATTGTAATTGAGGTGTGCACAAGACACCAATAGTGCATGTGCAGATGACAACACATGCACAGATGACAGCTTCACAAATAAGGTTGGAAGGGATTGGATGGGCAGGGAAACCATAGACCAGGGGTGCCCAAACTTTTTTTCAAAGTGGGCCAGATTTGCTGGAGTGAACATGCGTGACGTGAGGGCTGTCGAGCTTTTTTTAGGATTGAAGTTGTCGAGCTTTTTTTACAATTTTACCTCAAAGTTGCTGAGCTTTTTAAAGGATTTTACCCTAGGACATATACTGCCACGGGAGCCGGATTAGGCTCCGAAACGGACTTTGGACATGCCTGCCATAGACTATGCACATTGGGTGACTACATCGCCGAAGACCAATCTCTAGTTCAGGAATGTGCAGATGGAACTTGGAACACAGCTTCAGAAAAAAGACATCACTGCATTTTAAGCCGCTAATGTGTACATAGCCTTAATAAAAAGCCCCATGAAGTCATCAATTTCTACATATTTTTGCACAGACGGCAATGAAAGAGATTTTCCTCATCTGATTTTTGCCTAGCGCCCTCTAAATAGCACTTTTTAAAACGGGGCTTCTTCCCGGGTCAAGGTGCATATGGTTGAAGCCCCTATCATATAATCCTTACTGGGGCTTAATGGCGTTGCAAGGCCGGAGGAAAAGCCCTGATACATTCCCACTTTTCTTTTTTTCTTTTTTAAACATCTCCCGGCATACAGTGAGGCATGGACGTCACTTAGACGTCTTGCGTGATATAACGATATTTAATCTCTCTGGAACTGCAGCCTGGGAAATGTAGTTCGTTTCCAAAGCTGGCTTTCGGTGCCCAATTTCTTTCCCGTTTTCACCCTGCCTGATCTTTCGCCCGCAATTCCCCGGTTTTTAGTTACGCTGAAATAGAAATAGGAACGGAGACGCACAGCGTCCCCCCCCCTTCCCGCCTTGCACTGTTGCTAGGCAGCAGACGAGGAAAGAAAGGGCGGGGACTCGGAAGAGCGGCCATTAGAATGACGTAAGCGGCGCGTCCAGTTTTAAAAATAAACGGCGCCTTAAGGTGTAACGTTACTGGGCCGGATATGACCGTTACAGCCCCCCCCCCAGCGAAAGAGGGAGGGGCGGAAGTGGGAGCGAATCGAAAAGCGGAAATGAGGACTCAACTCTTCCCTCCTCCCGCCCAGAAAAAGAACGGGGGCGGAGTCACGTGGTCAGAGTCGCAGCTCAGGGAGGCGGAGTCACGTGATTCGGGGACCTGGGAGGGGTCGCCATGGGCACCGCGCTGGATATCAAGATCAAGCGGGCGAACAAGCTGTACCATTGTGGGGTGAGTAGCCTTTGGCAGCGGCGTTGGAGCGGAAGGAGACGGCAGGGTCTGCGTTGCTCGTCCCCCGCCCCCATTAATATGTTTTTGTTTTCCTGGGAGAGAGGAAGGCTGCAGTTCTGTGCCCCCTTCCTTGCGGGTAACTCCCATTGGACTTGAATGGGCTTCCTCTTAGGGATCCCGCTGCACGCCGGGCTTCCTTCAGCCGGGCTTGTTTCCGCCCTTAGCCTTCGTAGGATTGCAAGGGTGCCAGCTGGGATGAGTATTTGGCGAGCCTGGCTTCGTTCCCCAGGCAGCAGAAGAAGGGGGCCAGCCATTCTAGCCCTTGCTGCTCCATTGAGGGCATAATAATAATAATAATAATAATAGTAGTAATAATAGTAATGGCTTATTATTTATACCCCGCCAGCCACTTTGGGCGGCTTCCAACAAAGATTAAAAATACATTAAAACCTCAGTCATTAAAAAAACTTCCCTAAACAGGGCTACCTTCAGATGTCTTATAAACGTCAGATAGTTGTTTATCTCTTTGACATATGATGGGAGGGCGGGCCCTCTGCCTGGTTCCCACAAGTGGTGGAGAGGAGAGGAGAGGAGGGTCCTCTCCGCACCAGCAGAGGAGAGAACATGGAGCCCTGCACTTGCGCCGCTGAACTCCCAACAGCCCCAGATGGCAGGCCAGGGCTCAGGAGTTATCTACAGGGAATAAAGATCCTGTGGCTGCCGCTTAGTGTACTGTAGGCAGTACTCACTGGGCATAAGATAATATTCCTGTATGTGCTTTCTCCGTAACCCAGCCTGTGTTGAGATGTGGTGGCATGAAGATCAAAATAAAGCAATTCCCCATTCACAAAGAAATGGAGATTATTGTAAAATTTAAGGCCAGAGATCAGGCATAGAGATGTTGGACTATCAACTCCAACTGGCATGGCCAGTAGTTGTTGGTGATGCCCCTTAGAGAGGGTCACAGGTTATGCATCCCTGCTCTACAGTTAGAATGCTAGCATGTCTGGAGGAAGGGAAATCTGCTATAAAATCAGTGCTTTTTATCAGGGGTACTCAAGGGTACACAGTACTGACACATTTTCAAAGCACTGTATAGAATACCAATCTGTTGAGAACATAGCATGTCTGTTGTCCTGTCCCCAACCTCCGACTCCTGTGTATTATTATTATTTTAGCTATAGTGTTGGTAGGGGTGTTTATTTTTTCATGTGACCCAAACCTACAGTTTGAATATAACCATCTGGGCATGGTTTAAGTTTTCCTTTGCTATGGGTGTAGTCATTGGATAGGGCCTATTCAACCTAGAGTGTCCCAAATAAAAAATTGAATTGATTATAAGAAATGGGTTGCTGTACTGTACATGCAACAAAACAGAGGACAAGTCTGCATGGCTGAATAGAGACAATTGCGTATTATAAGAGCATTTGAACTGGTGGTGCAGTTGGTGAAAACAAGTGAAAGAGCAGGCTTTTTCAATATTTTTACATTTTCTCTATCCCTATCTATTAGGGAAACAAACCGTTAATCATCATAATGGAGTGATAGCAATGTGCTTAGAGTGGCAAGGTATGTGCGGAAATTCTAGAGGTTGAGACTTGTTTGGTCCAAAAGTGGAATTGAAGAGACTTAAGTACATGGGATCCAATTATTATAATAGTTAAATTAATAGAGTCCAAAGATTGTGCTTCAGAGCATGGTTTATCTCCTCCAGGATTTTGTTTCTGACAGAGGCCTCTGGAAATGTATTCGGTGCATAAAGGGCCTTCTCTTCTTCTTTGGTTTCTGATATTCAGAGGTTTAGTGCCTGTGCTCAGAAAGTCCCCATTTAGCTGTTGCGACTTGCACTTCCTCAAGCACTGTGAAGTTTCTGTGCCCAGAGCTCAGAAACTGCTCACGGTAATGAAATTCCCCATCACAAAATGCACCTAGAACAATGGGAGTTTTGAACACTGTGCTTAAGATTTCAGATTTAAACTGCAGAGTGGAAGGAAAGGAGGACCTTTTTCTGCCACCCCATTTCCAACTACTCTCTGAAGACTGGAGAAGTGACCCTCTTAAGAATATCAGGGCTGTGGGCAGGGGAAGGACTAGACCATGTGAAAAATGAACATAATATTTTAGCTACAGTTCATTCATTTTCAGCTTTGAATTCTTGTTATAAAGAAGCACACCTGGACATTCCGTTGTTGCGCCCATAACCTAGGTTTAAGGTGCCTTTTAGCTCCTAGCTTTCATATCTGTTTCTAACACTGCACACACAGTCAGTAAGTGATCCTAGGATGAGATGCAACACACTTCCTAGAGAAGTTATGTTTTAGAGCTACTTTTAGATGAGCAATCTGGGAACGGAATGTCAAAAATAACTGTTTTGTTTACTCGGTGCCATTGTCAAAATGCTTTATAATTTTTTTTCTGGGAATCCCTAAGCTCAGCTAAAGATGTTACAAACTCATCTCTTTAATTATGAATCATAATCTCACTAATACATGGGCTTGCCTTCCTTAGGAAGTCATCTGCCACTACTGTGACACAAACCAGAGCTACTCATGTTTCATTTATAACCTCTTTCATTTTGGAGAATTCCAAAGCGTGTTGCAACAAAGTGGCACACAGGAAAAAGCTCCTGAATGGAGTGGAGCTGCATTTGTCAATGACTCTGTTAATGGTATAGCAGTGATGTGAGTTTTCCATTTCATATGCTCATTAGTAACAACGAATGGGTATCAACTGCAAACACCACATTAGGCAAACTCGACAGTTTCAAAGTTTTTGGTTCTGTTTACTAAATACAAGTAAATTAAATAGGCTAAGTTAAATCACTCTAGAACAGGGGTTGTCAACCTGGTTCTGCAGCACAAGCTGAATCCTCCTTTCATCGAGCACTGATGGGCGGTAAGGAAATTTTACCATCAAGAAAGATGCATTAGTGGGCGGTAGGTATAAAAAGGTTGGCTACCCCTGCTCTAGAGCATCAGAAAACTTTCCAGTGCAAATTGCTCCAAGTTGCAGAAGAAAATTTTCAGAAAATCTTCTAGTTAAATTTTTCTTCTTCTTGAAAATCCAAATCACTGCTATTTAGCAGTGTCACATAATAGTTGGAGTTGGACAGAAGAGTTCCAGACAAATTATGTACTCTTCCCCCATGTCACCCCCTTCCGTAAATCATGCTTTTTGATAATGACAGCACATTGCCATTGAAATATAAAAAAGATAACGAGCAGTGGATGGGTGGTTCTTGATTTTTCTCTCTCCTCCCCATTTCCACCCACTTAGGAAGTTCTCACTGGAGTGGTGGTCATAACAAGTAAGGATGCAGTCCAGCACCAGGGTATCTCCTTAACAATGGAGGGATCTGTCAACCTGCAGCTGAGTGCCAAAAGTGTTGGTGTGTTTGAAGCCTTCTGCAATTCTGTTAAGGTACAAATATGGTTATGGAAAGTTTTTCTAAAACTCTTCTTTATTTTTGTGAAGCTGGAGTATCAGAGGTCATGGCTGGATCATTACCAAAATATGGAGTGTTAAAATACCCCAAAACTTAGCTTGGCTTTCATAGAGTCACCGTATGTGCAGAGAGATAAGCAACTTATTCAGTTTCTAATAGTGAATTTTGAGCTTAGAGCTCTCTGCAAAGAAAGCTTGCATTCAATAAGCAATATCATTGTTCTATCTATATGCCTGCAGTAGTCATGCATTTTGAGGTATTCTGAGGGGCTGATACCTGCATTGGAACTGGTGAAGGGCTAAACTACTCAGCAATATATGGCTTTTTATCTTTCCTTTTTCTGTAAATAAGATTTGTTTTATACATTTTGAAAATCAACAGTTAAAGAATAAAACTGATGATGGGCCACTTAAATTCTTAACCACACTTTCCATGTTTCATTTTCTTTATTTCCCCCCCTTTTGCAGCCTATTCAGCTTATTAACAGTACTGTAGAAATGGTAAAACCTGGAAAACTGCCCAGTGGTAAAACAGAAATTCCTTTTGAGTTTCCACTGCAAGTGAAGGGGAACAAAGTTCTCTATGAAACCTACCATGGAGTTTTTGTCAACATCCAGGTAAGAGAGGCTTTCAGTTTGGCAGACATAAGTTACTTGTGGGGAACGTGCAACCATAGCTATTAATATTTATTATTTGCATTTGTATTTTTCTGCTAAGCCAATTTAAAATACTGAAACACACAAGGATTATGATACATATGTTAAAAAGAATTGTCTTAATTTTGGCTCCTCGGGAACAGATGGCATGAGCTCCTTGGCCAAAGTTTCTCCTCTGCTACATATTGCAAAGCAGACTCCATAAATCTAATTTGTTTTCCTGATAGTTTAATCTGCTTCTTTTCAGATAAAAAAAATGCCTGTAGTAGAGACAGCACAATAGAGAGTACCTAGTACAAAATTGTTAGAGTACTCTTCTGTAGATTCACCTTTTCATTTCCACTTAAATCACATGGATGATGCTTCTATACATCTGCACGATGTTTCCAAACTTCTCTCTTCGTGCCAGCCGTCTTTCTTATTTAATGAATTTCCTCTTACCTAGTTTTGGCTCAGGCTTCTTCCAGATAGAACATCTGCTGTGAGCAACAACATGACAGAAGCTGTGCCAGTGCATATGCTGGGTTACTTCATACAAAGTTTTAACTGAGAACTGATACAGTCACTGATGCTTAAGCCATTTTTATTAAACTGGAGCAAAGGGAGCAATTTCACTGAGGTCAGTGAGAGCTTTGATGGAGGCCTCCGTAGCGCTACTCACTCTTTTTCCTTGTGTAGGGTGGCCAATAAGATATCTAGCTTGTGAAAATGTTTTTTGTTCCTCACTCTTGCAGAACATTTTATTTGTTATTTTGAATAAATTAGCTTTATCATTACTGCATAGGTATGTGAGTTCATGTAGCTTGGTTCAATGATACAAGAAAATATAGTTTAACAGTTGTTAAGATAGTTTTTATTTTTTAAATTTTAGTCTGTCACTTGTAAAAAACAAAAATGACATTTAGATGTGTTTCCAGTTGATCTTTAATTGAACACCCCCCACACAAATACATAAAATGCTTAAAAAGCACCAAGTTAAGCACTTAATAAGTCGTACTTTATGAGTTTAACTCCCAATAAAATTAATGATATATATATAGGTGTCTAGATTTGGAACACTTTCCCTGTTATAGTTGTTAAAAATGAAGCAAACTAAACAGCAAGGGCCCTGTGATAAAAAAAAAAATTATCATTGTTAATCAAGAGTGCTCTTTGCAGAAATGCTTTCCCTCAAACTACAAGCAGTTCAGATATTTATTCTTAGAACTTGCCTTATTCCTTTACTGTAGGGTTTTGATGATGTAAATGAACTTGCTCACCATGGAATTCTTTTTGAGATGAACCATAGAGTCACAGAATTGTAGAGTTGGTAGGCACCACAACGAGAGCTGCATTGTAGTACAGTGGTACCTTGGTTTTCAAGAGTCACAGAAGCCAAATGTTTCGGTTTTCAAATGCCAAAAACCCAGAAGTAATTGCTTCCATTTCTGAACGCGCCTCGGAAGTCAAACAGCTTCCGCTGCGTGTTTTTCCATTTTTCTAATTGAACTTGCAGCCACAGTTTTCCAACGTTTCGGAAGTTGAACGGTCTTCCGGAACGGATTACGTTCAAGAACTGAGGTACCACTGTAAGTGGGTATTGCAGCACTTCCTGTGACAAGATAATTTTGCAGAAGATATAAACTGTTTTCAATACAGGTTGTGCATAAAAGTCTAATGGTGAGTTGGAACAAATGTGAAGTCCATTTTTCAGATATGGGGGGGGTGTTAAAAGAGGTATTAATTTGTTTTATATAAACCTAGATTAATCATCAGAAAGACGTGGCTCTCAAATTACTAATAAACAAAATAACTCGTTAGTAGGCTGCATTCTTTTTCCTGTTCCAAGATGGAATAAATGGCTGCTTTTCCTTTGCATAGTATACCCTTCGATGTGACATGCGGCGCTCTCTCCTGGCTAAGGATTTGACTAAGACTTGTGAATTTATTGTCCATTCGCCAGTAAGTACTTGCCAAAACATGCACTGGTGAATTGGCAGTTATGTAAGGAATCAATCGGGATTTATAGCAGGAAGAATGTGGACCTGAAGTTGGGGGAAATGACAGAAGACGTCGTGCGAATTCTCTCTGATTCCGAGAAGGCAGGGGTTTTGGTCTGTTACAGAACAGTTAGATCATGACTTGGTTCACACATCACAGTGAGCCAAACTATGGCTTATTGGAGTCACATGACCATCCTGGCTCCTGGAGAGGAACTTGCACCTGCTTTGCTCTTCCTGGTATTTTTAGTGCAGTCTGAGTGTTGTCCAAACCTAGGATCATGGTTTAGGTTTTTCCTCCTTAGCCATAATCAGTAGCAAAGGTTTGGCTTACCATGTGCACACCATGTCATTATCATTTATGTTCCACTCTCCTTTTAATTCTGTACTGAAAATGCATCTTGTTGCTATGCCTGAGGGGAACGCTATCTTAGACTGCCCCGTTACTATAATGAGACTTTTCTTCATAGCCACTAGAGATTATGGGAAGGAGACCTCTTCCCTCTAGGCTGATGAGAGCATGTATCAAAGGACTGCCCCACAGATGGCCAGTTGGGATTGCTGGCACATCTTCCACCAAGCAAGAACGACCTTTCCTATAGTCATCCATTCTTGTTCTTGTAATATGTGACTTGAAAATACCTTGGTTCTCAAACAGCTTAGTTGTCAAACAAATTGGCTGCCAAACGCCGCAAACCTGGAAGTAAGTGTTCCGGTTTGCGATTGTTTTTCAGAAGCCGAAAGTCCAACGCTGCTTCTGCTTGAGTGCAGGAAGCTCCTGCAGCCAATTGGAAGCCGCGCCTTGGTTTTCGAAAGGTTTCGGGAGTTGAAAGGTCTCCCGGAACGGATTAAGTTCGAGAACTGAGGTACCACTGTAAATATAATGCCCCAGGCGTCATAAACTGACAAACAGTAGACTTACCACTTTGACTCTTCTTTTCATTCTGTTGCAGCCTCAGAAAGGTAAACCAACCCCAAGCCCAGTGGACTTTACTATTACTCCTGAAACTCTACAGAACGTGAAAGAAGTAAGACCCTTATTCCTGTAAGGGATACAGTACTAGTGTGCTTACTGAAAAATTGGTTGTTTAGATGCTGTGTCGAAACCATGCATTAGGTACCAAGGAGCCCTGTTTGTGTGTGTTCCTGTCCACCCACCACCCCCATATGTACGCTCTGGTTTTTTCCTTCTCACTTCCAATCTAGTGGCAGTCCATAGCTGGCCATCACACCTGGCCTGGGTAAACCATAGCGCAACAGTCTGTGCAAACCAGCATTGCAATCCCAGTTCTTACCGTGGTTTATCATCTAATGACCATTTGCCCAGTTGAGATGTAATGGCCTGTGGCGAAATCGCCATTTAAAATGTGTTTTTCCAGTGTATTTATATGTGGAGTTATGATTGAGACCATATGCTTGGCGGCTACATAATGCAGTTCCTGTCCTTCACAACAAAGCAAATTTGATCGGTCAAGGATTTTAGAATGTTCACTGGTTCTGTGCTTTTCCATAAAATACCTTTCTTTCTGCACAACTACTCCAGTCCCATCTTCTGCCATCATGCTTTCCCCTTTTTTAGATAAGAGCTTAAACTACAACATATAATGGGTTTTCAGTTTAGATGGCAACAATCTTGTAGAGCAGTTATTAATGGCAGTCCCTTTATCAAGGGTCCTTTTAATTTCTTGGTTGCTTGTATTTATTTTTATTTATTAGGTTTATATTCTGCCCTTCATCAAAAGATATCAGGGTAGTTCACAAGATAAAAAAGGCAATATAAAAGCACAAATAAATAGTTACAACAGAGGCAACAAAACAATAATTGTATGGAATGAAAACACTAGCTTTAATAAGCTTAAGTTTCAATGGAAACAGATTTTTTTCTTTCAGTATTGTCTGTGTTTGATGGAAACTGGTTACAGAAAAAGCAGTATTGTGTGGTGTGATTTAGGATTTTAATCCTTGTTTTGCTAAATTAGGAGACTTCTAGTATGAACTTGGATTAAAAGGCAATCATACAGATTTGGCTGGGCAAATCTACCTTCCTTTGTAACAGACTTAGAGTGACCTAGAGAATATTTCCATGTTATTTCTTATTTGTATTGTACCTAAAGTGTTGTACTGAGTTTTTGGAAACTGACACAGATCCTGCTTGCAGGCTTAGTTTAATACAAAGGGGAAATCACAGAACAGAACGGGGAAAATGGCAATTCTTGATTAGATTACCTACCTTCTCCTTTAACTTCACTTTGCATTTAGAGGGCACTGCTCCCAAAGTTTCTCATAAGAGGCCATCTCAACTCTACAAACTGCATCATAACACAGCCCCTCACAGGGGAGCTTGTGGTGGTCAACTCAGATGCTGCGGTTAAGAGTATTGAACTCCAGTTGGTACGAGTGGAAACCTGTGGTACGTCTTTATACGTCTGTCTATAAATGTTCCAGAGAGTTTGGTTTTATATTTCTAAAGCATGCCAAAGTGTTTTCAACTTAGCCATTAAATTGAAATGGCCCTAGAATAACTGAAAGCTTTGCCAGTAAGCAAGATGAAATACCAGCCATAGTAAAGGTCACACCACATGTTGGAAAATTCCCAAAGTACTTGTCTTGCACATCTGCATAGGTCATAACATGGGTGTGCATACAACAATTTACATGTGTATTCAAATCTTCAAATTTGTAGGACATTGGTTCTTAATTGGAAACACCCCATCCCTGGCCAACTGTAGGAATGTGCTAGTACTTGAAGCAGCAAGCATGGTAATATGTTATTTAGCAAAGTTTGGTTTCCTTTTAATGCCACTTTTGCCCCACTTTTGCCAAGGCTGTGCTGAAGGTTATGCTAGAGATGCCACTGAGATTCAGAATATTCAGATTGCTGACGGAGATGTCTGCAGAAATCTTCCTATTCCAATCTACATGGTATTCCCCAGACTCTTCACCTGCCCCACCTTGGAAACCACAAACTTCAAAGTTGGTAAGGAATAGTTTGACTTATTCCTATTATTCTTTATTTATTGGTTGCGTTATATAGATATAGGTCTATCAGCAACTTACAAAAATTAATTTTAGAAGCTAGTAGTCCCAGTGGTTTTAGTGTAGGTCTATTCTGAGTGACTAAGGTTGGATATCACCATAAAAAATTACCTGGAATTGACACATATTATATTGGTAATTATCAGCTTATTTTCTGAGGCCCAGAATCTAGCAAGGCAACTTGCCGCCAGCATATTTCTTCCCTAGTTAAGTTGAAGCAATAGTTTGACTTGATTTTCAGTGCTGGCTGTCTGGAACTCCCTGGAAAATGTTGTTTTGATTAAGATAGAGACATACGCAGCACCTAGAAATGCTTGAATATTTTTATGCTGCCTTTCAAGGAACCCAGTTGGAGCTGAATTTATGAGGTATTACTTGGCACCCATGGATGTACTGATCTACTTGTCTCTAATGAGATGCTAATCCAGTCTCTACCTAATCATTATTTCAAACCATTTTGCAAGCTACAAATGTACTACTAAGATTACAGGGACCTGGGCGACAATGCTAATTTCAAGATTGTGTCGTTTGTTCCTCTAGAATTTGAAGTTAATGTCGTCGTCCTCTTGCATGATGATCACCTCATCACGGAGAACTTTCCACTGAAGCTCTGCAGGCTCTGATTAATTAGAACAGTTTCAGGAATACCATTGGGACCAGAAGCCTCCTATCAGTTGGGAATCCAGTGTGTTGGCACTGCGAAAACCAAGCAATGTGATTGCTGCCGTGTATTCTCAAATCCTATGGCGATAGAAGAATGAAATTTAGGTGTTCTGTACACTTGCAGCTATAAAAGTGCTCTCTCAAGGTTGTTGCCCAACATCAACCAGCTGAATTTTGCCCCGGTTCTACTGTGGAGTCGTGTTTATCAGATGTTGAAGAGTTGCCTCTGCTTATGGTGAAACTGTATCACATACAAGACCACTCTCTAGCTGAACTACCCCTTCATCTGCTTGATCCTTGTTTGTATTGGTTCTGCTAGCAGGAGATCATAACACGAAGGAGTTTTGTTTGCCAATATGTCATTCCAGTTGAAGCCATTTCCTATCCATGTCAGCATATGCTCACTGTGCTTACATGTAGTAATGCTATACAAATTTTGAAGAAAATCTACTGTAATCTTCGAAAGAGCTGTGTGGTAGGAATTATATTTACCTAAGCAGCAGACCTGAATTTTTCAAAACTGAATTTTTCAAAAACTGCTATATAGAAATTCCTGTTTTCGCCATCGGCATTTTAAATAAAAACTTTGAGTGAATGCTCCTGGCCATCAACTGCCCGTGGGGGGTATTTTGGCTTGGGTGCAATGGTTTAACATAAATAGCATAGGATTCCTCAGTATTGGAGCACCAACTATAATGATTAGCTCTCATTTGCCTGCAAGCAGAATGGTATTACACTGCCATCTTCGGACAAGTTTGCCTTTAGAATGAGACGAAATCCACTTGAGTTGAACTAAGGGAAAATTGGGACATAGAAGAGGAGATGGTAGAATAAATATCGTACTACCTATCCTTGAAAGTTGTCAGCCTACAAGCTTACTAAAGGAATGGAACCACCTGGTGATGTTCATTTTTGCCTAGACCTGATCCCATGTCCTTGCTGCATTGCCTTACCAGGTTCTAAATGTTGTACACCAACCAAATACAGCCCATTCCTGAGTTGTGGCTACTTGCATAAAGTAATGGAATATGTAGTTCATTATCCCAAAGTGCCTGTTTAGTGACGGGAGCTTTGATTTCTTCCTCCAAATATGTCTGTTGCTAAAATGAATGAAGTCCTCTCACATATGCAATGTATGTTAGAAAGCAAACTAAAATTCTGTGGCTTGCTCACAGTGTGTTGTGTTATGTAACAACCTGCGTCTCTACCCAAGTTAGGCGTGCACTGGTCTTCCTGGGAAGTGGTTTCTAGAACCTTATTTTGGAATCTACAGGGAAAACATGCTACGAGGTGCTGATATGTGCCCATTTACTTTTACATACAATTAGCCTACATTTTACATACATTTTTTACAGGGGACGCGGGTGGCGCTGTGGGTAAAACCTCAGCGCCTAGGACTTGCCGATCGTCAGGTCGGCGGTTCGAATCCTCGCGGCAGTGTGCACTCCCGTTGCTCGGTCCCAGCACCTGCCAACCTAGCAGTTCGAAAGCACCCCCGGGTGCAAGTAGATAAATAGGGACCGCTTACTAGCGGGAAGGTAAACGGCGTTTCCGCATGCTGCGCTGGTGCTGGCTCGCCAGAGCAGCTTCGTCACGCTGGCCACGTGACCCGGAAGTGTCTTCGGACAGCGCTGGCCCCCGGCCTCTTAAGCGAGATGGGCGCGCAACCCTAGAGTCGGACACGACTGGCCCGTACGGGCAGGGGTACCTTTACCTTTTACCTTTACATACATACATTGCATGCAGATCATGTTAGCTCAGCCTTTACAGGAGGTGATATTATGGTCAGCTCTCTCAACTTTTTTTTGTCTTTGAGCCTAATAAAAGTGGCAGTGGTGCTCTGTTTACAGTTGTACCGCTAGCAGCACACCTGCCAGAAGTGGTGATGATAGCCCTGCTCAGTCATTTTGCCCATTACTGCAGCTATTAGGCAGAGTAGGTGGAAATGAGCAATACATGGAAAAATAGGAAGGGCAAAAAACTGATATGGGCAACAATAAAAGGGCCTGCCTTTTTTAAAAAAAAGAACTGTAGAAAGGGACAGTAATGCTGTGTAGAGAATAGGGCAACTTAAACAGGGCCATGTACATACCAAGGAAAAGACTACTTTGAAACCAACAGCTAAGCTATGTGATAGAACTCTGTCCAAGGGCAAAAAAGGTAGTCAAACTGCAGGCAGGGTAACAGAGCTGAGCATGAGACACAGGCCAAGTGTGTGACCCAGTTCCTCATAAATGAAGGCAGGAACGAACCCAGGCTTCAGAAGTGGCAAGCAGGAGCTGTTGGTCTTACCTGAAATGCATTTCTGAGAGATGTTTCAATGGACTCAGGTGGGCTTAGCTCCCCCTAGCGCTCAAAGACAGGAATGCAGACACCACGCAAGAAAAGTTTCAACTCTCATTTCCTTGAAGCTGCCTCAAGTTATTGGATAAGGAGCAAAGAAATGCAGGCCACACACAAAAACAGAACAATTATATGCAATGCAGACAACAAATAGCTGCACATCTGAATGCAGCAAGGGACCACTAGCCTATGCATGTGAAACGAAGTGTAGGATTACAAAACAAGGTGACAAAACTAATTATGAGTTATGAAAATCCATTTTCTTAAAAGAGGTTTGTCAGACAACTACACAGTTGATATTGTTCATTTTTATTGGTTCAGAGGCTGTGATAAATGTGATTACAAAGTTTTGCTTTGAAAGTATGCAGCTATTTCAGTACTGTATTCTGAATGCAGGTAAAATGAGCAAATACTCAGCATCTAGACAACATATAGAAGGTCTCCAATTATGAATCAAACATTTAAATGCAACATTTTGAATTGGAAGGAGTGACAAAAAAGAGATCCATGGTTTAGGGTTGGAATTCCCAAACAGCCTTTTTGTTAAATTACAGGGCATTTTCAGCAATCAACTTACAAGCATCTTGTCAGTACAAATGCCTCTTAATATTTGATTATCAGTAAAGGCAGCCCATTATTCATCTAAATAACCCAAAACTGTGGCCAAGGGCTTGCATTCCTTGACGAGAGTTGCTTTTCTGCAACAATTTGGCATTTATTTGCCAAGAGAGGGGAGAGGAAAATGGTGAATTCCTGCTTCATGAGGAGCTTTCTCCGCGGTTGAGTAGAGCAAAGTCATTGTTTTATATTTTGTACCCAGACATTTAATTTGGAAATGTGGGAAGACAGTTCCTGATGTAATTTAAAATAGTTAATACGCAACCTTAATTTTAAAAGCTTTGGTATTCACATGGATTTATTTGTGGCTAATTAAGAACAGTGAGGCTATACCGATATAAAATAAGTGTGGCTATTTTTTTAAAAAAATCTAAAGCTAATTCCTTACAACAACCAAACAAGCTAGTTTATTTGCTCACTTTGAAGGAAACTATTATGGACTTTATATGCAAATTTTAAGGAAACCTACTCACAGGTGGTTTGCAAATGCTAGAATGTAATATGAGAAAATAAACTAAATTCAGAGCTGATCTTTCTTTTTCACAAGCAGGAAGATGAGGACTGTTACAGGGTCAGCCTCTCTCACAAAGTGTTACACAAGTTTGTCTGCTTTCTCTTCCACAAGCATGTCTAGGCATCTTTCAAACATGGTTCTTTGGATTCAGTATTCCAAATTTTAGTTTATCTTTGAAGCCAAATATTAGCCAAGAATTATTTTTGAAGGGCAGATTACTAACTTGTTTTTGAAAGCGCTGAATACTAAAAAAAACAAGGTGCTTATGAGTCTACACCTGGAATTTTCAGGCTGTTCTCTCATCTGGAAATTAAAAAAACCTCTCTTAGAACCAGTACCAAGCTTTTAATTCGCTGAACAGTACTGCCCACTCTTAACCAGCCTCCTGAATTCACAAGTGTCACAACATTTGGATCCACAGAAGCTAGAAACAGAAACAGATACCTCCTCCTTAAATATATATATATTCATGTGTTAAGGGGATAAACCTTTGTTAGGCAAATTTTGAAGGCTGCTAACTTTGTTTTGCTGCAATGCAACCAAGGTATTCATTGCTCATGTCTATGAACTAGATTACTACTGCCAATACAATAGAAACAATTGAATAAAATAGCAGAATTTCTAACTGCATCGTTGCTTAAAAGTATTTCAGAGGAATTGTTTATTGTATGTAACATACGATACTCTATAAACTGATGACTCCACACACCTTTATCATCATGATTCTGTATGATGTGAATCACATATTCTTGCTAATCTGTATGTAGCATCTAAGTGGCTCTGTTTCGGCCAGGAAGCTCAGGATAATCTTCAGGTAACAAAACATGACGGCGACAGGTCGGGCATGTGCTGTGCTCCTTAATCCATGGACCAATACACTGTATGAAAAAAAGCAAGAATTCAGAAACCTTTCATTTAAAAAGTAGGGCTATGGGAGGTGGGCAACATTTTTAAAAAATGACATTTTTCTACAGTTCTGAGCACTCTTGATTCATGCTATGAAAGGAAGACAAGTGGTAAGCATAACTTTGAAACATTATGGTGCATATAAAAAAGACCTGACTTCAGTTAAAACCAAACTTCTGCAACTAGGCTTTGAATTCAAACATTTTCCAATAATCACTAGTGAACGACCTATGCTAAAAGGCTGACAATTTAATTAGAAGGGCTGCCAACTAATTAAAGAATTCAATACTGATCACTGGCTTTTCGGCAGATTACATCAATGTATGACATTTACACATTAGTCTTTCTGGAAATGTTGGAAGCGGAAGGCAACTCGGAATTCTAATGAAAGCTTCCACTTATTGTCAGACAATATTAAAGACGGCTCTCTTAAAGTTTTCTACTACAGGTATACACCAAAGCCCACCAACTGCAACAGCAAATAAAAAAAAATCGGAACATGCAATTTCAACTAAAATGTTTACCTTCTCTATTGCTGATATTTAAGAATGTTGCAATCAAACCACTCAAAGTGCTTTCAAATCAGCATAGCAATTGCTATTAATACTAGTAATAATGTTACTAGTAGTTGTAGACAGTCTTAATGTACTGAATAGGCAACCTGGGCAATTCTTAATTTCTAAAGCATTTTGTCCTAAGCCATATTGTGGCGCTTCACGGAAATGTTCACGTGATTGTAACTGGCTGTTGAGATACAGATACATAAAGTACCAAAAAGTTACATGAGCGGCCCATTTCAGTCCCCTGAAAGTATGGTGTTTTGAACACATGCCACTACAACCACAAGTGTATGTTATAGAGGTATTGCTTCTCTAGCATATCCAGGACTGAGGATGGCTTGAGATTCACTGCCTCAATGTGAACTTGGTATTCCTATTTACATGCTCTAGGATTGGGATTTTCAGTCACTGAAAAGTAAATTCCAAAGTAAAACCTTATCTTTCTGTTTAGCCTTTTTGTTTTCTGAAATGTAATCCCAGAATTTTGGCCAACTAAGAGCCAATGTCCATAATACAATCCTTCCAATAGCAAGCAGCAGCCATAAAGGTAAAGGTAAAGGGACCCCTGACCATTAGGTCCAGTCGTGGCCGACTCTGGGGCTGCGGCTCTCATCTCGCTTTATTGGCCGAGGGAGCCGGCGTACAGCTTCCGGGTCATGTGGCCAGCATGACTAAGCCGCTTCTGGTGAAACCAGAGCAATGGCAATGCCGTTTACTTTCCCGCCAGAGCGGTACCTATTTATCTACTTGCACTTTGACGTGCTTTCGAACTGCTAGGTGGGCAGGAGCTGGGACTGAGGAACAGGAGCTCACCCCGTCGCAAGGGAATCGAACCGCCGACCTTCTGATCGGCAAGCCCTAGGCTCAGTGGTTTACACCACAGCGAACACACTTATTTAGACAAAATGTCCCTGTGTGTGCAGCCTTTGGAGGGCAATCTACAAATTTACAAAGACACGAGCAACAGAACTAATACAAGTTACCTTGCTGGATTTATGGTTCCACTTACCACTTTGTGAAATCTGTGTCCACAGTCTAGCACATGCAACATTTCGGTAGTTAGTTCATCGTGACATATTACACAGGGATCATTATCCTATAGAAACAAATGCATTTATAATAATTTCAAAACTAGTTACAAAGCTACTGTTTTCCTACTGCACAGAGAATGACTAATTCCCATAGCTGGAATATGTGCCTTGCAAGTCCCAAGGATCTCCTCTTAAAGGTGGAAGAATGAAGGTTTCTGTCCCAGACCCCAAAGAGCTGCTGTCAGAAAGAGCACCAAGTACTGGGGAGTAGATAGAACAATTATTTGACTCGGCATAGGATAGGTCCCAAACTGTCCAGTTTAGCAGCTTCCATAATGTTACATTTACTATTCAGATATAATCATTTTGAACCAATTTACAGACACAGGCTATCTCCAACCTTAATTTGGGAAGAGAACACAAAAATCCAGCCTGTTTTAGAGTCGAGAAGTTGGATGTATAACTAGATCCCAAGTTCTGTGAGCAAATTCCTATTTAGCAACAGGGTGCACTTGACTCCCCAGCAACTACCTGAAAATCTACTCCAGAGTTAGAAATTCTCTGGTGGCATGAAAACAGTATCTGAAAATCGTCTCCTTAACCTCACTTCCATTCACAGAAGCTTCTACTGGATCCAAGCACCTTTCAAGAAAAAAAATTATCCTTTTGTTCACAGAAGGGCACCTTTGGATCCAATTCATGGGTAGGCAAACTAAGGCCCGGGGCCCGGATCCGGCCCAATTGCCTTCTAAATCCGGCCTGCGGATGGTCCGGGAATCAGCATGTTTTTACACAAGTAGAATGTGTCCTTTTATTTAAAATGCATCTCTGGGTTATTTGTGGGGCACAGGAATTTGTGCCCCCCCCAAAAAAAAATATAGTCCGGCCCCCCCACAAGGTCTGAGGGACAGTGGACCGGCCCCCTGCTGAAAAAGTTTGCTGACCCCTGACAATTCATTGCTGACATTTTAAAATTGACTTCATTTGTGAAGCAAGTCATTTGGGATAATGATAATCTTTGAGGGTTGATTCCAATGCTGTGTCAGTGGACTTAAGCTGGCACAATGAAACTTCCATTTCCTCTCCCTGAGTGCCCCCCCCACAAAAAAATCTGCTCTTGTGGGTCCTCCCAACCCTCCAGAGCTGATTCTGAGGGCATGCAGGGTAAAGTCCCTTACACCAGCAGAACTGCAGCGTTGGATTCAGCCGCCAAACAGGAAGTTTACAAAATATTTTAAGATTGACGAGGAGCTAACATGCCAAAAGGTTTTCCCCGAGAGCTCAGGACATGAGAAGATTTCTATGTACTTTTTGAGGAAGGTTTAATTTCAGTATTTTAAAAGCCAAGGGTACCATATTTGGGAGAGAAGAAAAGTTTTTGGATTTTCAAGAAAATAGATCTTTTTACCAACTCTCTCTGGCACTTCTCAAGTGTCTTTTACAAAGTTAAAGGCTAAATGCTTGCTTTTAAACATATGCTATGCTAGAGATGGGGGGACGGGACGGGATCAGAGGGTTCTATTCAATGCTACACGAACAGAGTTCCATTCCAGGCAGCAGAACTTCCCCTTCATCTCCTCTCCCATCTTGCTCCCAAAAACTGAATCCCCCAGATTTTGAAGATCTGTAGGTGGAAAGGAGAACATTCTGTTGCACAAGAAGAAGTCTGCTGCACAAGGAGAACAGCAGCAATGGATACAACCTAGTTAAAAGCAAATGTTGCCTAACTATGCACATAAAATTATTCATTGTTTTTACGGTTAACATTGACAATGATACAAAGACCTAC
This sequence comes from Podarcis raffonei, assembly GCF_027172205.1. NCBI lineage: Eukaryota > Metazoa > Chordata > Lepidosauria > Squamata > Lacertidae > Podarcis > Podarcis raffonei. The sequence goes on along the minus strand of NC_070605.1, from coordinate 55,294,192 downwards.
AGCAGCATCACTTGATTTCTTCCACTTTGATTTTGATGTTTCTCCAACAGTTTTCCAAGGCGTGTGACTTGATGGAGGTGGGAGAGTCGTCTTCTTTGATTTTTCATTAGCAAGTTTTGACTTGGAGAGGTTAGACACGCTTCGTCCTGGTGCCTTCAGCAATTTTTGAGTCTGATTTCTGCTCCCTCCAGAAGTGGTGGAAGATGCTGCTTCTATTTTCCCCGAAGAAGGGAGAACCTAAAGAGAGATAATGAAATCTGATAATATCTTAAGAAAATACCAGGGTTGTAGCTCAGTGATCGAGCTCATGCTTCACATGCAAAAAGTCCCAGCATCTCCAGGTAGTTGGTGGAGAGGCCTTGGATGAAATCCTAGGCAGCAGCTGCCAATCAGTGTTTTCAATACTGAGCTAGACTGAGCAACTGTATAAGGCAGCTTCCTATAGCCCTATACTCAGTTCTCCCATCCTAGCAGACCATTTGCAACTCACACCCCTGGTCTCCACCCTCGAACTGCTACTGATCCAATGTCTGGCTATGGTCGCTTTGGCCAAAACTGGTTCTCCAATCTGACCTAGCTGTGGATCAGTCCAAGGCAAGGACTTCCATAGATGCAGCTCCTCTATTTCGTAACCTAGACAAAGAGCAGGAACCTGATCTTCCTTGTACCACAGAGACCCCATGCCCTGACACACACATTATATATATATTTTACCATAATTTGTGTTTTCAGCATTTCAAACATTTCTGGCAACTTACCTTTTTCTTGCTTGGACGATCCAAAATAGATTCTGTTACCCTGTTTAGGAGTTCAGCTGTGCTCCATTTGTTTCTATTCTTGACTTGGACTTCTTCGATGAAATTTCCAATGTCTGATCTGCAGCAGGAGGAAGAAAAGTTATACATTTGTTAGCAGTGTGAATACACAGCGATGTCACAAACAGCCTTTCCCCCCCGATATCTATATTGGTCAGCTAACAACATAGATCTCTGGATGGCTTGCAGAAAGCTTAGGTGCATGTTAGCCCCCTGGAATATCTGACTCGAATATCTGACTCTCTAACAACATATTCTTTTACAAATATGGAGCCAATATCCAGCTATCAATTCATCTCTATCCAAAAGCAACCTGGCAATTTTGCTTCCGACAGTGTTTAGGAAATAGACGGTCAGGGTTCCACTACAAGTTCAAAAGGTTACTATACAGTCAAATGGCATTTTGGAAGAACACTTAATTTCCTTAAAACTGCTTCAGGAAAATGTATGCAGGCAAAACACTCAACACAACAAATGGTCAGCATCAAGCCCTATAGGACTGAAAATATTTGAGCAATAGGGTCATTGAGAAACTGAATCTTATCAGTATCCTGAAGCAAGACTCTGCTCAACTTACACCAACCAGTGGAAAGCAAAGTAAAAATAACTGGGGACTACTCTTCTGTTGATGCCAATGCATAGCTGTATGGATGATAAGGCACTGCTGCCAAGTCTGGAGTTTGCCTGTATCAAGACAAAGACCATGAAGAAGGACCACAAAGAACAGGTGTGTCTGCTGTTGTCAGATAGTGCTCATGCTAATGGCAAGAAGGGCAGCTGCCATTTTTCTACAAGCTCTTGTTTAACCTAGAAAAAGTGCAGTCAGAAGCAAGCAAATGTGCATTGCTCTGCCACGTTATCTTTTTAGATGGTTATGTGCCAGGATTGCAACATTGAAAAGCAGGGACAAGGTAGCAGCTTGAACTAGGAAGGGAAAAAACATACACCAAGAGGTAGTCTCCAGCAGAACTGTGAGGAATCGGTTTAACCAATGGGAAATACCTTGTAAGGTGAGGAAATATAATTATGAGTTGATCAATGACGTCTTCATATAGTTGTGGCAGCGCTGGCCTACTTATAGCATTAGCATGGTCCAGCCCTGCAGCTGCTGCTGCTGGTTCTTCTTGGCTGCTGTGTTGCAGCTGGGTGTCCTGGATAGATCTTCTAGAGATTCCTGGTGACTGGGGTAGGCATATGTAATCAGAAAGTGCCATATCTCTGCAGTCAGGAGGCACTTCTTCCAAGCCTTTATTTGCAAGAGAGTACTTAGAATCTTTCTTGGATATTTTATTTCCCATATGCTTGTTAACTATGGAGTGCAGAGGATTATCATCGTCAGAACTTGAAAAGGTAGCAAACAAATTAGAGGGCAGGTGTGGAGCTGCAGCTGAATACATTACAATGGCTGGATCATTAATAGGAGGCCTCTCATGTGTTACCTGAGGAAAAAAAGAACAGCCCAAATAAGGCGAGGAATATTTTCAAGCATTCTAAAGAATTCAAGCTTCTGCTACTTTATTATTATTATTACAGTGGTACCTCGGTTTTCGAATTACAGAATTACAGAAGACCATTCCGACTTCCAAAACGTTCGAAAACCGAGGCACAAAGGGCAGTCTGCAAATTGAATTGAGAAAATTGAGACACTCAGCGGAAGCCGTTTGACTTCAGAGGTGCATTCGAAAATGGAAGCATTCACCTCCCAGGTTTTTGGCGTTCGAAAACCAAAACGTTCGACTTCCGAGACGTTCAAAAACCAAGGTACCACTGTATTATTATTGCCCCAACCATTCTGGGCAGCTTCCAACAGATATAAAAACATAATAAAACATCAAACATTAAAAACTTCCCTATAAAGTCTTCACAATCAAATTGCCCATTAAAAATTAAGACAAAAAGATACAGTTTCAGCTTCATCTGCTTTACCCAGGTGGGCACTGCAACATCACTGGGTTTTTGGAAAAGTAAGATTCTAAAGGTGCGACCTGCTCTTCTCACATTATCCCATAGATGCCAAAATTTTAAGCAGAACACTGCCTTGAGATTTTCTGTGAGAGTGCCTTTCACTCCCTTCAGAATGAATCACCACCATAACCCTTTTCCTACTTAAACATCCCCGGGCTCTTCAATGAAGGTGCTGCTGAACTGTGGCAGGTGGGCTGAAGATCTGAAAGCAAGAAGATGGGAAGGGGGATCTCGAGCCTCTTCACCACCCTCTGCTCTTCCAAATAGTGTTGGGGTCTCAAGAAACCGGCTTTTTGAGGCTGCACCTCACCCCAGGAAATGCAACTTTGGGAAGCCACTGGGATGTGGCACTGTGTCTCCTCCACCCCTTGCCACATGAATTGTTTTGGTACACATCAATGCACTGGAAAGCTCGCATGAGCAAGATGGAGGTGCTACAACATATTTTTCAATATGTGAGCTAGATATAATGTTACTTCATGTTTTAGATGCATCCAATCTATAATGAGAATTTCACGGTGCACTGGCTTTCGACACAAAACAGTTAACAAAGACTTACGGATGAGAGGACACTTGGAGGTTGAAGTTCTGCAATTTCCACTTTGGAGATACTATCTAGAAAGGTACCATTTTTCACCATGTAAATTCTCTCGTCAAACTGCCTCTGCAAAAAGAACAGAGGGGAGACATTAGAAGTGAGCAGTAATGTTTCCCTAGCTAGGCAACTCTTCTTACGGCTCAGCTAAACTTCAGATAGGCTTTAGATAGGATTCTACAGAAACACTACTTTGACCTCTTCTATATTCTTATGTAAATAGGACACATCTTTAAAAAGGAAAAGAAGTTATAAAGTCCTTCCTAGGGAGAAATTGATACATATTAGTCCACATACAGAAATCTGCAAAAGAAGTTAATTCACTTCTGTCGAAAAGAGAAAGCTATTAAAACCTGTATCTTACAATAATTAACGTAATAGACATACCTCTGCTTTCATAATTTCGTCTTTGGTATTAGAAATAAAGGACTCCCAAGAATTAATTTGTAACTTCAACTGGGGTACTGAAGAGTGGCTGGGAGGGCGGGGAGAGAGAGACACACACAAAATTTTAGTTAGTTCTATGCCATGGTGATAGTTTGAGATTAAGAAGGACTTCCAAGAAAAATAATGCTACCCCAAAATGATATTCCAGTATTTTAATCCATAGAAAAGATTTGATTTTTACTGTCTAGCCAGGACAGCAGTAGTTGATATTCCAGATATATATTCCAGCACCTGGAGTGAACACTGTAACCCAGACTCATCTGAAGTACTAGAGTTTGTAACATTTTAAAGTATGTTTCCTCCAGTTTTTCTCCAGTCTTTTAACCAGAGGCTTCAAAGAATGGCTTTCTCTAGACAATAGCAAAACACAGAGGGGGTCTCCAAATATAAGTACTGAAAGACAAAGTCACAGGGTCCCAAGTGGGAATGAAATTATTATTATTTAAACATTAACTGTACATAAAATTGTATAGTGTACAATACACAACGTGAATTCTTCAAGTTGTAACTACTGTATATATATTCTTTTAAAAAGAATCCAATTTGATTCTGAAGAAGCACAAAGCAATATATAATCCTGGAGATCATGTCAATTATTTTATCTTTACTGTTTGGAGAACTTCATTATTTTTATTCAGTGGCTGGTGCTTGGAGAATTTATGTTTTCTAATTTGTTTTTTTCCAAAAATACATAAGCTTACATGTATAGCCTGTATTTAAAGAATCCTTATTTTTATATCATTTCCTTGTAACTTGGGTTACTGCAACTTTGTTTTTCTTCTCCAGACAATCCCATTATCATATGTAGAATTGAGTGAACTAATATAAAATGTACCAATATAGTGGATCAAAGTCAAATATGGTCCCAACGTACAACCCAAAAAGTTCAATACATGTTACTTTTTTACGTAATACAGTGGTAACTTGGGTTACAGACACTTCAGGTTATGCGATTTCGGGTTGCGCACTGCGACGAACCCAGAAGTACCGCAATGGGTTACTTCTAGGTTTTGGTGCTCTTGCATGCACAAAACCGCTAAATTGTGCTTTGCGCATGGACAGAAGCGCTGAATTGCGACCCGCGCATGCGCAGACGTAGCACTGCGGGTTGCGAACTCTGCGGGTTGCGAACGTGCCTCCCACGGATCACGTTCGCAACCCGAGGTTCCATTGTACACGTTTTAGTGAGAGAAAAGATGAAGTACTGATGGTACTTCTGAGAGAACTTCAAGCAATCTTATTTAAATGCTTCGTTTGTGGCATACTCATATTCAAAGCCATACCTTGTCATAAACTTCAGATACTTAAGATAAGTTTCCGCATCTGTTGCTATTTTGCCTAATTTATATAATTCGGTGTCCTTCCAGTTTTCAAGCACAGAAACCTAAAAAATAAAATTAACTGAGTTTAGATTTTAAAAATCTAACGGGACGTTACTTCTGTATGGTATTAACCAATTCTAAACATTTCCATTCATTCACCTGCCTGAAATGCTGTCATGTTTAATGGGGTAGCTTCACTGTCCCAGCTACTGGCTGTGTCCTTCCTACTAGGTTATTGTTTTGTTCCTCAACATTAAAAACAATCTTATGCTCTGAGTTTAAAATTCATTTATTTGACCGCAAAGGCACCCTATTCATTTGGCAGCCTAATACGACTAGCAATGATACGAATGAATCCAGATAATATTGAGGTTATGCAATTCATTGTGGCAAGTCAATAAAACAGCAAAAGGAGGAAATTAAAAATCATAAAAGGACATGAAATTTTATCGTTATCCTTAAAAAAACAACCAGTCACTTCTAGGTATGTGGCAGAAACACTACAGTGGGGAATACAAAACACTATTGTCCACGTGCAAAATTCTGAGCACAACTGGTTATACAGCAAAACTGGAGTCTTTCAGAACAGTCACAGTATTACCGTACTTTTACATCTATAAGACGCCTCCATGTATAAGACCCCCCTATTTTGGGGGGCTGAATTTTAAGAAAATGAGGAGAGATGGCCCAAAGTTGTTGAGCCTCCCCCCCCCCCATGCAGCTGCGGCCAAGAAACACTCCCTAGATCGTTTCCTGTGCACAGAGGCATCGGGGGAAATTGTGCTCCCACAGCCAGCCAGTTGGCGGGAGGGCAACTTCCCCCAATGCCGCTGCACGCAGGAAACGATCCAGGGAGTGTTTCCCTTGCGCAGCAGCATCGGGATAAGCTGCACTCCCGCCAACCACCAATGCCACTATCCGTGTATTGGACGTCCCCAGGTTTTTTACATGATATTTTAGTAAAAAAAAACCTCGTCCAATACACGGGGAAATACGGTAGTTCTTTAAGTGGGAAATTTCTAGGCAACGATGAAGCGTTACAGCAATCTTCTAATGGTAATCAAAAGTGGGCAGGAATTTGGGGGAAGTACAAGAAAGCAAGGTTGCAACCCAGCACGTTTTTACCTCAGCTGCGATAGCTCGTGCAACACACTCCTGGTGGTTCTCCCGTCTTTTCTTTATAAGCTCCTCCCTTTTTACTTTTTCATTTTCAAATTTATTACTAGGGAGTAAATTCAGAAGGTTACTTATTTATTTTTAAACAGAGATTTCAATTAAACACAATGGGCTATATTCAACTAACTTTTAACTCCAAGTAGACTCACTGAACGGAAGTTAGTCATATGGCAGGTCCACTGAAATTGATGGACTTAAGTCTATCGATTTCAGTGGGTTGACTGATGGGTTAGTCGGACATCACCCATAAACCAGAAAACAAGGGCAATAAAAATTACAGCCATTATCAATCTGAAAACTACATAGCAGCACCTACAAAACTCCAAAGCTCAATATACACTTTAACCAAATGATTGGGTAAATAACAGAGTTTTAAGCTGGCACCAAAACAAAAAGAGAGTCAACACCTGCCATGCCTCAGAGAGGAGGGTGTTCCACAACCAGAGTGACACTATGGTGAAGGTTGTTAATACAGGCTTAAATTTCAGTTCAACCAAGCAAGCACATTTTCTTTAAAAATATTACTGCTACTATTTCAATGGTTTTTCTAAGTCCTAAAACTTCATTTTTCAATCCTCTAAGGCAGCCTTTCTCAACCTGTGGGTCCTCAGATGCTGTTGAACTGCAACTCCCATCACCCCTGTTACGAAAAAGGAGCAATGCAGAAGCAAGCACCAGGTGGCTGGAATGGTAAACAGGATGTGGATGCTATTGGATTGTACCGTGGGAACAAGAGACAGTGTACTGAGCACCGGATATTAGCTCAGAGTGACACATGACCCTGTACTGGAAGTACATGGGTGGAGTTTATTCTCTCTCTGCAGTGGGGAAGCAGAGTGTACAGACATGTTTCTCTGTACTGCTGAAAGACAGAAATAAAGACATGTAGATATATTTCTGTCTGTCTCATTCCCCCTCCCTGGGGGAGGAGTGGTGTGTTCTCCTTCACGTTGAGGAGGATCGCCGAAGAGACCTCCCTTGATCTTGCCGGCAGTCGCTGGCAGGGGAGGTAAACAAGGATTCAAGCCGGGCACCTGGAGGGTGGCCAAATTCCTAAGAGCTAAGCTGGAGGCTCTGACTTTTGGCTTGAATTCCGACAACTGGTAGCAGACCGATGGTTATCTGATCTATGGGAATCTGCGTGAGAGGTGAGAGGTCGATGAATCGTTGCCATCCTCTGCACCTAAGGAGATAAAGAAAAGCGTCTGCCTGCAGCCAGAAAGCTGAAACAGACAGCTGGACACCGAGAGGAGTGTATTCCAAGGCAACGGAGCCAGAAAAGGTATGCTGCATTTTGGGAGAGAGAGAATGAACGCAGAAAGATTAATTTCTGGTTCACAATAGCTGCATTTGAAAAACAAGCTCTGAGGGCAAGCTTGCATACCAGGAATTCCTGTGGTGAGATAAGGAGTTCCGTCCTGAGCAGGTTGCTAGGCAACGTCTGCCAGTTACTGAGTGGCCTAAAAAGAGCCTGGGAAATCGAAAGTGTATCTGCGCAGCTGTGCAAGGGTTTTGAAAAAACAGCCCAAAAGTTTTGCCTGCCAGTGAAGCAGTAAACAGAGACTTTTGGAGTTTTTACTGGCTTGAAAGCGAAAGCTGGCTTGAGATTGACTGTAAAGCTGACCCTTGGATTCAGCATGGATTCCAAGAAGGCGGGAGGTTTGCCCTATCCCCCTCCCCTCACTAATGACAATTATTCATCTTGGTCTATAAAGATGAAGGCCCTGCTGCAGAATCAGAGGGTCTTTGACGTGATTGAGAACCCCATCCCAGCAGCACCAACCCGAGGTTGGGAGTCACAGAATCTGAAAGCCAGAACGGCTATAATTCTGCGTGTGTCAGATGACCAATTGGTGCATATTCAGGGTTTGGAATATGCACGGGAAAATTTGGGAGATGCTACGAAGAACACATCAGAGGGATGCTGGTTCTTCAGCGTTGCTGTATTTTGAGAAGCTGACCAATCTGAGGCTTGCACCTGATGGAGATGTTCAAGCGCACCTGACGGAGATGAAATATCTGCGCCAGCAGATGGTGGAACGCAATTTCCGTCTGCAGGAGGAAGTGTTTTGCTTCATGATGATCAACAGCTTAAATCGGACTTACAAAACGGTTGCCAGTCAGCTTGGTTCCCTCCCGGCACAAGATTTGACCGCGGAGAGGGTGTGTGCCGTAGTTCTGAATGAACAGGACAGACTTGCTGCACTGGAAGTAAAGGACAGGGGGAGGGAGGAACGGAGTTCTAATTCCCCCGCAGATGAAGCTACTGGAGAAAAAGCTCTAGCTTTGAACGCTGTCCGATGTTACAATTGCGGACAGGCTGGGCATCTTCAGTGGAACTGCAAGAAGCCACGTCAGCCTAAAGGAGCGAAGGGCCGCTCAGCAAAGCCTGAGGCGTCAGGCAAAGGTCACACCAAGACTTCGGTGAAACCTGGAAAAGCTTTGATGGCGAAAGGAACCACGCCAGACGTTGGGAACTCGTTTGTTATTGACACGGGCGCGACAGTTCATATGTCTCCACACAAAGAACTCTTTTCATCGTTTAAGAAGCAAAGCTTCGCTGTGAAACAGGCCAACGGTCAGGAGCTAGAAGCGGCCGGCGTGGGGACTGTCTATCTTAAGAGTCTGGACTTGACAATAAACAATGTTTACTTGGTTCCTGAATTGAAGTTCAATCTGCTGAGTGTTTCGCAGATTGCAAAGAAAGGACTGAAACTGTCCTACGATGCTGAGAGCTGCAAGATCTACAAAGATGGAGAGTTATTTCTTTCAGCCAGGGAGAAGGATGGACTTTATTTGTTGACTTTTGCACAAAGTGATTACATGGAATGTAATTCATCTGTGTCTAACCTAGTTTCTCTTGCAGGTGTGAGCAAGAAGGTGACCGGAGTCAACAGAGCATTTCAGCGGGTGTATGCTGATGTGATTGGTCCTCTAGAACCATCTAGAGGCAATGCAAGATATTATCTTGTGTGTGTGGATCATTTCTCTAACTATGTCTGGGTTTATGTGTTGAGAAAGCCAAAGGAAGCCTTGGAGAGGTTTCAGGAGTTTTGTGACAAAGTTAAGAGTATGCATGATGCTAACATTGATTGTCTATTCACAGATGAGAAGCAGATTTTTCTTTTACAGGATTTCCAAAGGTTCCTGCAGAAGAAGGGAATAAGACACAAGGTTTCTGTTTCAGCGGAAGCGTGGAACAGGGGTGTCTGTGTACGGGTGAACAGAGAATTGCAAAAGGGAATGGAAGCGCAATTGCTAAGTTCACATCTGCCACATGAGTACTGGGCCGAGTCTCTAATGTCGTTCTGTTATACGAAAGTGAGAAAGGTTTCAAAAGAGTTGGGAAGTTCTCCTTTTGAGAAACTGTTCCACAGAAAACCTTCTGTTGCCCATTTCAAGGTTTTTGGGTCTCATGTGAGAACAAAAGCTCCAGGTGGAGTAAAGAATGCCAGAGGCATTTTTGTGGGGTATGAAAAGGGTCTCTACAGAGTAATTTTGTCTGAATCTGGTCAGGTGATTCTCACAAAATTTCTAGAGAGTGCTCCTGAACAGGAGAGAGTGATAGTACACACATTTCCCACTGATGACGATTCAGATGATGATGATTTCACTGATTTCAGCTGTACAGAAAGTGATGACACTGATAGCTCGGAGAGCTCAGTTGTCACAGTCATTGAGAGGAAGTCTCACACAATAGATAGGCCTTTACAACTGAAGGATGAACAACTGTTTACCATTGGAACTAGTTCTCCAAAGAGTCCTGAGACTGGACCAGTGAGCAGAGAGGATCAGCACCTCATACGTAGGTCTGAGAGAGTTACAAAGGGTCAACCACCCAAGAGGTACTCAAAAGAGTTTGCTAACTTAGCTGTTGCATGTGTTGCTGTTGTAAACAACCGAGGACAGGTTGGAGCTGTGTCTAAGTCAGAGACAAAGACACAACAGAGAGTTGCTAGCCAAGGTAATGCAGATGCACTCATTCCTTGGAAACAAGACAACCAGAGAGGTACACTGGGGAAACCAGTGGCGGAAAGTTCCAAGGGTGGAACTGAAACAACAGGGGAGTGTTATGTGTATAACAACTGTTTGTTTTCTTCTCTGGATCATGCAATGCTTGCTGCAACACGCATTGATTCTTTTGGGGGAGGATGTTACGAAAAAGGAGCAATGCAGAAGCAAGCACCAGGTGGCTGGAATGGTAAACAGGATGTGGATGCTATTGGATTGTACCGTGGGAACAAGAGACAGTGTACTGAGCACCGGATATTAGCTCAGAGTGACACATGACCCTGTACTGGAAGTACATGGGTGGAGTTTATTCTCTCTCTGCAGTGGGGAAGCAGAGTGTACAGACATGTTTCTCTGTACTGCTGAAAGACAGAAATAAAGACATGTAGATATATTTCTGTCTGTCTCATTCCCCCTCCCTGGGGGAGGAGTGGTGTGTTCTCCTTCACGTTGAGGAGGATCGCCGAAGAGACCTCCCTTGATCTTGCCGGCAGTCGCTGGCAGGGGAGGTAAACAAGGATTCAAGCCGGGCACCTGGAGGGTGGCCAAATTCCTAAGAGCTAAGCTGGAGGCTCTGACTTTTGGCTTGAATTCCGACAGCTAGCAAGGCCAGAGCTCAGGGATGATGGGAGTTGTAGTCCAACATCTGGGGACCCACAGGTTGAGAACCACTGCTCTAAGGTAATGCTAACATCAAAATGTCACAAGTGGGGGCTTAGGGATAGCAAAGTGCCTATTACCCAATAAACTTGTGGTTGAGTTGGACATCCAATTCTTCAGTCTATGCCCTTAACCACTCTGTCGTACCACCTTCATCCTCTCTCAAAATAAGTACATATAAGCATATTCGTAGCTATCTAAGAATCTATGCTGTATATTAGAACAGCAGAGCTTTCACCATTTACCTGGACAGTTTATTCTCCTTTATTAATCCCCTTAATATTTGGGTTAACTAAATCGAAATATCATTTGCAAAGAGAAGAAACCATGAACTACCAGACATTAACCTCTTGTTCCCACATATCTTTCTGGACTGAATTAATACTGAAAAATATTTCAGCATATAGTTCATTAATACTAATGTGGCAATACATAAAGGAATTTTAATTGTGACTAATCAAACATAATAGCTTAATATGATTCTTATGCTTTATTATTTCCTTGTGCAATATTCAACAGGAACACACCTTGGCCCACAGTCGTCCCACTCAGCATGCCTTGAATGAATTCTGAGCATTCGGACAGAGCGACATACCCCTAACCCTACCACAGCAGTTTGAGAGAACTTATAGTGTCCAATTAAAAACTGCTTAGCAAAGCAAATTTAAGCTTACCTGATCTCAATGAATTCATCCAAATGTAGTTTGTACTGCTTATCCTTCTCCTCAATGTTTCTCATGTACCTGTTTCGTTATACAGGCAGATTTTAGGAAAAAGAAGGCTCACGTCAAAATAAGTAAATAAATACACTCATTCAAAACAAAATTAGCTAACTACATTAACCGTACTCAAACCTTCATTTTGTTAGAAGCCCGTTTTCCTTTTCACCCCAAACTACTATTTAAAAGATGGAATATGGTTGCATCCAATGCTGTGCAAACAAACTTTCCCTCACACAGAAATACTTTTCTTTCCTCCACTGTCTCTGCAGCTGGCTGTGCACTCCCAAAAAACTACTCTGAAGTGTAGTAGTACTTCAATCCTTTTGGAGCTGGTTTTGATGGCATGCAGGAGGGAGGAGAGGAACTGAAAGTCGCACTGTGCACGTGGAAGTCTGTTTTGCTCCTGCAATGGCAGAACTGGATACAACCCAATGTTTTCTGCATCAAGAGCTGTAATATGAATCATATAATAGAAGGGAAGACAGAGACCAGGGCAGAGTCTCAAAGAGAAAGCAATTCATGGGTAAGCAGCCTGAATCACTGCTATGCTTTGCCAAGACAAGTCATAATATAAGGAGCAGGCCTTAAAATGTTCTGACTAGAAAATGACTTAAAAGCAAGCACTCTAGAACTACAGTATGAAAACCCTCACTCAGCTTTCCAAATAATGGCACTGAAATTAGCCAAATTAATCAATGTCTAATTAAACTTCAGATACTGATACAAAATACACCAATAGATGAATAGCAGAAAGACCAGACTGATGTAATGTCATGAATCAACAAGCAGCAAGTTTGAGTATTGTGGAGATAGCAGGGTTACACCACATCTTCACAAAGTATCCATATAGTCCCATGATGTTCCAACATCAGTATTCACATGCCTCACTAAACAAGGGTTTGCTGAAGAATACACTAGGTTTCTGTGCTTCCTCATTCTACTCATGCCAGAGAGAAGGCACTAGGAAGCATTTGCTTCTGCTTTTAGTTACCCACAGCTTCCAGTCTCATCTGAACCTGGATAAACTGTGGTTAACCTTCGTTTAAATCAAGGCAGCTCCAGAAACAAGTTTGAGACTGGTCTGTTTTAAAATTGCCACAGCCAATGTTGGCCACAATTTGTCAGTCAAGCCATAGTTAGTCAAAGGCAGAAGGAAAAGCTTCCAAACTCCTTTGCTTGGCCATGCAAGAATAGAGTTAGGAGTGTGCAAACCGGAAGCTCATTGCAGCTCACTCCTGCTTGCGTATGTTATGGTAAACTGTGGTTTAACACAACATGCAAATGTGGTCAGTTAAGTGCAAGCATTGTAATAAGCAGAATTAAGTGTGAGTAGTATTACCGATACAAGTTTAGATGTGCAAAAATGTAATGACTTGCATAACCTCTTCCCTTCATGATCCTCTCCCGCAAACCAGCTTTCACTTTCAGGATAAACTTACCCTTCATTGGTTTCTGTCAGCTTCCTTATTTTATTCTTTCCAACTTTTAATCCTTCTTGATTTTCCTTCTTCTCCTGTTGCCATCTTTTCATTTCTGTTTCTGCATCCTGGTGCAACCAATCCAGCTCTTTTCTAGTGAGCTATAAAATATGGGAGGTGGGAGTCAAAGACAGAAACTTAGCTCCCAAGTCCAACAATATATTTCTTTTGTCGTCTGGTTGTACCATTGCTCCGTCTCTCTGATTAGTGCATTTTTATTATTGTTTCTGTTATGTGAAACTTGTTTAAATGTTAAAAAAAACACAAACATATTTTATAGTGAATATATCCAAAGGGAGAGAAGGATGTGGTTGGGAAGTCTAGCCATTATCCTGAACACAAAGGACTGAAGACCCCTCTCTTAAGTGTAGTAAGCATTTTGTGTACCTGCACCTTTGACTTTTCCTTCCAAAGCAAGTTATTCATTCTGTGTAGCAGAAAGCATTTAGTCACTCCATTTCACATACAGGGGGAGATTCTACTTGCGGGGGGCGGGGGGGAGCAAATGCCACTAAGCATATGAACACAGTATACTGAGCAAGCCACGGGACTGTACAAACCACAGCCATAACAGGGACAAATATCCCCTTGTTTTTAGTGAAAGGCACTTCCATGTGATACTTTTGATCCAAAGATAGGTAAGTGGAAGGAAAATAGCCACCAGCACTGTTCTGCAAATGTTTTTATGCAGCTACCATAAGCTGTTTCCGTTGAAATCTTATACTTGTGGATGTGGTCCAGTATACCTGAAGGAGCATCTCCACCTCCATCGTTCTGCCCGGACACTGAGGTCCAGCTCTGAGGACCTTCTGGCGGTTCCCTCACTGTGAGAAGTGAGGTTACAGGGAACCAGGCAGAGGGCCTTCTCGGTAGTGGCACCCGCCCTGTGGAATGCCCTCCCACCAGATGTCAAAGGAAAAAACAACTACCAGACTTTTAGAAGACATCTGAAGGCAGCCCTGTTTAGGGAAGCTTTTAATATCTGAAGGACTGTTTCTATTGTATTTTAAGATTTTGTTGGAACCCACCTAGAGTGGCTGGGGAAACCCAGCCAGATGGGCGGGGTATAAATAATAAATTATTATAATATTATTATTAAGTGGGTCATCATCTGCATTTGTTCAGTGCAGTCGTATATGTCTATTCAGAAGTACATTCCCTTAAACGCAATGGGATTTACTCCCAGGTACACAAGTATAAGATTTGCAGCTTTGCTGCTAGCTGTCCCCAAAATCCTTTAGGGCAGACCTTACATTCACAGAAGGATGTCTTTGGAGCCAACTCACTATGTTTAGGAGTTTAAGTTTCTGATGGCCATTTTGCTTTGATACTATATTCATGAAGATTTATTACCTTGTTTTCTTGAACAAGTTGTAAAATCTCAGCTTCTAATACATTGATTTCTTCAGAGCTTCGATATTTAAGCTGCTCATATTTTTCACCTGCTTCTTTAAGCTGCTCTTGTAGAACCTGGTGTTCTTTTTCCATACGTAACATATCTCCCTGAAAAAAGAAGTATGCAGATCAAATTTTAAATGCTACAACAGTGAAGTTATAGTCCATATATATAAGGCACAGTATAATCACTGTTCTTGTCACCAAAAAATGTTATTGCCTACAAAGTTCTTCAATTTTTCAAAATGTGTGATATGAGAAAAATCATGCCAAGGGAATATGAAATTCCCAACAGAGCTAGCACAGTTTCTTGAGTTATTTCTACAAAGAAGTGCAGGTACATAACAGCCGCTAAACCAACAGAGATAAAAGTATTTCATGTAATCTTAGCCACGTTGCAGAAGTTAATACTTAGCCAAATTGGAAAATCAACTAAAAGAAACAATAAACTAAGTAAGTAAAAAGAGAGAGAAAGAGATGGTACTATCTGTGAGCAAGGCTCATGGGTATTTCAGCTTAGAGGTTTACATAACAGCATTTTTCATTTGTTAAAAGATACTCTGAAGTATGCTTTTGCTTCCTCACTGGGCCATCTGTGGACATCCACTCATGCACTTACTTGTTGGGTTTCATATGGATGAAAAGGCAAAGTATTGATTCCCTCGTCTGCTTGTTCTTGATCTACCTAAAATGCAAAGAGCCAGAAACTGTTTCAATAGAGGTTAGTTATATCCCAGACAATGTGTTTCCCATAGATCGTTCCTTTGCCCGGTAAATATGTACGTAGTTGTGTTTCCTCAACACCACCACCCAGAAAGCTCAATAAATTGAGTTATTTGATTTTATAACTTCTGAGTGATGCCTAACTGCAAGCCCACCACCCCAAACTGAAGTGGCAAAGGTAATAAAGAAAAGCAGACTGAGCACGTGAACAAGAGTGTCATAGTCCCTAAATACAAGCAGCTAATTGTTGGCGAGAACAATAATATTTTCCTGACAGTTCTTCAAAGGAAACTTGTGAACTTGTCTTCAACCATCCATTTGACAGGAGGGAGGGGAAGGATATTTGTCATGACAAGTCAGTGGAAATGAGCACCTCTCACACACTGGGTCTGTAGGAGTCCACCATAAAGGTAACATACAGTGCCAAGACTAAGGATTATAATGCCGTGTGGGAGAAACACAAAGCACCAAAAGCCTATCCTCCGGTCAGGTCTCCTTTTATAGCCTGAGAGTGGCCTAGAAAAGACTTTCTCCTCTCTGATCAGTCCTTGGTCAGCAGGCATCAGGAAAGGAGGGAGAACTAACAAGCCTTAAAGAACATTAGAACTGGAAGCCAGGTGCCATTCCAGGCACAGAAGGTATCTCCACTGGAAACTGGGAACTTGACTTATAGAAACATTGCAGAAATTTGCTCCCTAAATTACAACTGTGTTCTTTAAGCAATATGAGGCTAATAGGGCCAAATGCAAAATGAAAACAAGCAAGTTTGATTTCAGGTCCACTTTTTTCTAATCTTAACACACTGTTTAACTCCAGTGAAAACCACTTTCCACACATTTTTCATACACAGAATACAGCTGCAGAAAGGGGGAGGGCGGACACATGAGTAATGCCATGGATATCATGTGCTGTTTTGTCCATTATTATGCAGGAAGCTGGCAACAGCTTTTCACATAGCAAAATAGTCGTGTGTTCTTCACAGATGATAGTATATAGATGCACAAGAGAAACTTGCAATAATGGCCTTGCGTCTACCTAATGAACTTAGTTTTGGGTACCATGTTTGAAAGCTACATCCATGTTGACTCTCAAGTCTAACACAGATATTTTTTAAAATATTAGTAATAGTAATATTGCTTTCCCATGTCTTTTTAAAAGAAGAAACTTCTTTATACACTGAGATGCAAACTAGCAAACTAGATGTAGCTAGCATATTAGAGACAACATGTCTATAATTAAATTCTTTATCAAGCGAACAGGCACTGAAAGAAGCAAACTGATATCCCACACCAATGAAACTCACTCCACAGTTTAGACATACAACACAGAAAAACAAAAACACTGTCAGCTCCACAACAAATACTGTGCACAGCTTATTATTCTCACCTGAATAGCAATCATCCTAGAACGGGGTTTGTTTCTTGCTACAGACTTATTATTGGTTTCCATTTTAGTAACAGAGTCACATCCGGCTTCATTACTATTATTCTCAATGTTATCAGGATTATTTTCACAAGAGCAAATGTCAGACAATGCTGACAGTTGCACCTCATCATTCGCCACAAGAATATCTTCGCCATCCTCGCTTGATGTCACTTCTGGATCAATATGAAGGAAAGCATCTGGATATATATAATTAGATTGCTCCAAAATATCTAGCATTTCAGGAATCGTTGGCAACGTTCTCTCATTCTGATATTCTGACTGAATCTCATTCAGAAATATTGGGTGGCTTTGGGGTAAAGCTGAAGGCAAAGAGGCATCTGGCATAGGCAGTGATGCTGCTATCATGTCAGTTACCGGAGTGGAAAGGGAGTATGTGGGAACGAATGGACTAAAAGCGGAATGGCTGGTAGTCATATATTCCAGAGTATCATGGGCTGGAGTATTAGTAGATACTGACACATAAGGATTGTTAATATATGAGGTGGGCTGGAACTCCTTAGCAGCTGGGTTTAAACGTGGTTTGCTGTTTTCTTGACTATGAAGGCTTGCCGAAGAAGTTTCTTCATTTTTAGTCCTTTCTGCAGCTCCAGTGACATCCGCATTTTCCTTCAGCATCACCGAATGTTTCATCAAGCCAATAAGGTCGCCAATCATAACAAAACGTAGAGATTCCAGAAGGAAAGACTTCAGACCCCCAGCATCCTCCACTATTTTACGAGTCTCTGCAGGAAAGTGTTCATACTCTCCAACTAACAGTGGATTATCAATTTCCATGGGGCCATGTTCTTCCAAGATTTGAGAAAAATAGCTGTGAAAGCAATCAAAGTCATATCTAAGTTCAAGAGGAAGCTGTGCGATCACAACTCGTTTAACGTTTTAGCTACCAATTTATACATGATGACAAAAGAGGTTTGAAAACACCTACCGATGTCATGTCAACATTTTATTTTATGTAAGCTGATAGAATAATGTTGTCACCCTAAGCACCAAACTGTGTCTTATGATGCCCAAGACCATCATGTCAACTTGCCTTCTCCTCGCTGGGGACCAACAGGCATTTTTTAACACCTTTGCCAACTTGAGAAACAGGTGTCAATGCTTTGGGTGGCAATGATTAAAACTGCATGAGTTTCAAATGCAAATATGTCAAGGAAAAAGGAACTAGAGATGCACACAAAAGAGAGGAACGCCTCGGAGAAGAAACACATGGGAAAGGAAGTGCCCCATCGTATTTTGAATGCCTGTCCTCTAAAAAGTTTGCTTCCCGCTTTTCTTGCTTTCTTTGGCAGCTAGAAGGTAGATGTCAGGAAACAAGAGAATTCTGTTAGTGCTGAGTAATCAGTACCCAAGTATAACCATTAGTAATCATAGGAAGATTTCAATGTCCAAAACACATGCTCTTGTTCCTATGCCCTTACTGCTAGCACCTATGTGCTGAATCCTCAAACTGCTTTTGAAACCCAGGGGAATTAAAGATTCAATTTGGGAGCTTGGGTGAGAGCAGACTCAAGAGAAAACTCTAAATCCCAAGCCTCATCTGGGAATGGGGATGATGCCTATATCCAAGGGACCCCAGCTCTACCTTCGTTATTTTTTTGTTTGTTGGAAAATAAAGAAGGAAAAGGAAATGGAAACATACTCATATAAGCTTTCACACGTTGGGTCTGGGTAATTGTCCAAAATTCTCTGGTAACTGCTACCGGAGGAAAAAGTATTATACAAAGCTTCAAATATCGCCACCTGCTCATTAAGACCATCTGGGATTCTGAAAGGGTCACGTGGATTCATAAAACTGTTGGGAAGACAAAGAACAGACTTTAAGAAGAGCAAGCTCCTTATGAATGGAAAGCTCCCAACTCACAGGGAACAATAAAAAGCTCAACAGCCGTTTTATTTGTTTTAGGCATAGGCCGTAACAATAACAAAGAGCCATGCTTCCAAGCGTAAGATGAATATTAAGACAGAATAAAAATAAACTAAGACAATAAAAAAACAACCTCAGCTGTACAATTTACAGTAAATAATAGGAGCACTGACATAGTCTTGATATTTTGCAGCTGTAAGGGCAACAGTACGTACTTTCCGGGTTACCACATTAATATCTGCAAATAAATGCTCTATTTGCTATCTGTCTGAGCATTAAATTCAATTTATCCCACCAGGAATTACAACAGGAACATCCCTCTTATGTCATCAGAAATGGAACATCGAGATATATTAATGTGGGATATTCTCTGTAATGGCTTCTCAAAAATACAATGGCAGAGATTAACAGGAATATTATAACAATGCTTCTCTGGAACTGCCAGCAGCATTTGAATCTGGAGTAAAGGATTTCCTCGGGGGGGGGAGAGAGAGGTTCAATAAATAGAATTCATCATGTTTAAATATTATCATGGCATATCTTAAACTTGGTTTAAGAAGGCACATTGCACTTCCAAGTTGTCATAGATTCTGTTCTATCTGCAGGGGCATAAGACTTAATTAATTAGTCCATAGAAAAACCCATATTGCACCTCTCTTATTCTCAGTCACTCATTTAATCAATAGATGAAGAAAGAATACAAGGGTTTCATTTCTCAAAAGTAACATTTTTCAGGTATCACTGTCTCCCAAGACACTGGAAAAACATTAAGTTGTAACAATGAGGAATTAAGATGTTCACATCCAATACCCCCAAACTAACAGGGTAACATTCAAGCTGTCTGGTTAGCAATTTTATTGTCTGATTAGTAAATTTTATTTTTCAGTTTTCTTTATTTAAATACACTGTAACAACTGCAGTTCAAAGACAATTTCTATAAAATGTCACTGCGTGCTTCAGGTGCCGTAAAAAAAAAAATAGACACACATGCATAACACTCTCATTGGAATCAAAGGAATTTAACAGTGTGCTAGTGTTCTCAAAGGTAAGTCCTATTGAGTTCAACCAGACATACTTCCAGGTAGGTTAGTTTAGGATTGCTGCCTAAAGGTGTTTTGGCAAGAGCATGCTCCATGCATTTTTTGTGCCAGAACTTACAAGGTGTTTTCTTCTGAAAATATATTGTCTTCCTCTCGAGTTACTGTACCAACTCCACCAGACAGGACTAAAATAGACTAAATCAACAAGGAAAGAATTGAAACTTGTTACATAATGACATGTAAAATTTTAAAACGAAGTAATCCATCTTCAGAATTCAACAGACTCGTTTATATAATCCTTCTTCCCTAGTTCACATTTATTCAATGCCCACCCCACCAAAAAATGAGGTTTGGCAGTGTGAGTGTAAGAAAAGTAGATCACTCCACAATATTCAACTGTGCCCTCCACTCACAGAAGGTTCTTTGTTACAGTGAAGCTTCCCTTCAAGGAAGGAGGGAGGCCATTTTCACTGCTTCCCTCTTAAACCCCCTCCTCCCACCCACTCCACTTCTGTTCTATGGATAGGAAGACCACTTGGAACAACATGGGAGGTGGCACTGGCATTGGAGGTGCAGGAGAAAGGGGGAATTAGAGAAAACCAGCTCCTCCTCCTCCTCCTTTCTATCCCCAGGAGCCACCTCTGGAGCAGAGAGCCTTTTAGCAGCAGTGGGACGCAGCTGGATACACACCCAATTTTATTATTCAAAACTAGAAATACAAAGCAGGAAGAACACTATTCAATCCACAGTGACTCTTTAAACCTGCAGCATACATTTTTCTCCAAATCTACTGTTCTGCTTGTATGCAAAATTATGTTGATAATAGACAGGAACATAAGAAGCCGCCTTATATCACAACAGACTATTAGGATGAACAAGATCACTACTATTCACATTGACCAGCAGCAGGTCTCCAAGATTTTTGAGAGGCAACATGACCAGTCCCACCTCCTCCTACTGAGCTATGGCCTTTTCCCTAACTGATTAAAAACTAAGGAGCTGGCGCATGCTGCTCAGAAGTCCCGGTCTCACTCTACCCCACTTCTGGCCATGCCAGGTGCAACATGCCACAATACCTGCCTTGTTGTTTCATCTGAACCTGGGCCCAAGGTTTGTTTCCTTCACATCAAACCACAAGGGGTGAACCAAGATCTGTTCTTGGCTTGCTGGTCATGGCCTGGTTGGAGAGAGGCAAATCACATGCCCAGCTTCAGATGATGTGACGAAGCCAAGGCATGTGGTTTGCTGCTTCTGGCATGGCCAGGGACATGGGAGGGGCAAAGTAGGGACATCTAAGCAGCATGCACTACTAGCACACTGCTCGCTCGCATTTCAGTTAGCTAAACATCAGATATGGTCTAACTTGGCATGTGAACCAGGCCTAAGGAAGTCAAGAAAGAGTGAAGGAGAGAAGAAATTGAAGAGAGAACAGTACATAGGCATTTACTAGCTTTGCTTCTTTTGCTGCATTCTACCAGCATGGACTCCTTTAAAGAAATAAAGATATACCTTTGGTTCCTTTGCCTTCTTTCGGTTTCTGTTTTTAACTTTGATAGTATTATTCTAGACAGAAAAAGAGATGCTTTAGTAGTGACCAGCACCGGGGAAAAATATTACCATAACACTGCTTATTTTATTTGCACATTCTATTTCCATTCTTCACCTTCGCTAGCAAGGAAACAAAATCCCTACGTCTGTTTCCTCATTTCTTTTCTACTTTTCCCCTTCAGAGCAACATGACGCCATGTATAACTATTTCAGTAAGAGCTCATCAAGATGACAAACACCAAAACGAAATGATCGCCGTGTGGTGGTTCCTCCCCCTTTGAAATGCTCCTCCTTCAGACATGAGATTGGTGCTATCGCTTTACTTATTTTGGTGCTAAGTGGAAATACATATTGGTTTGCCCAGGTTTTTGCTGGAGTCTGTTGAGCCTACGACGACGCTGCATGCTCTGCTGTGTATGTATGAAGGGTCCCTTAACAGATGCAAGAAGAAGGGTCTGCAGGACAAGCCATGTCAGCAGAGATAGGAATACACGGTGTCTCTAACAAGCTAATAAGCAACATGATAAACACCAGAAATTTGGTGAATACTCAAGATTCCAATATCCCGTGACTGGGCTGAAAGGGGTTTGGAATAGGTTTAAGTCTTTCCTTGCCATGTTATCATCCCCACTGCACCTCAGAACACCCCTTTCGGGGGACTTTCACTAGCGCGAAGTCCCACCGGCTGAGCTGCGGTGAGGGGCACTCTGGCAAATCTCTGGCTCAGCTACGGTGAGACTTGTGCTCTGGCCCAGCTGGCAAAGCAAAAAATCTCCTGAATGAAAAGTTCTCTCATCCCGGCGGACCGTGGGTTTGGACTGCGCTGTAACTCTGCAACAAATGTATGTTATAAAAGCAGCAGTGCAATATAAGGGGAACACTCTACCTAAATATATTAGAAAGGGTTCTGATTGCAATGTATTTGCTTCCATTTCAAGAAAGGAATAAACTTAAAAACTTACTGAGGCAGTTGCATTCTCTTCCTTCCTTATTACAGTATACCGATTATCTATTTTTAAAATAAATTTTATTTAAAAAACAAAACAAAAATCTAAGACAAAAGCACAAAGCTCTAAACAGTTTTGAACAATTGCGCCATAACTACAGTAAATAGCCCTGTCCTCTCACGGTTGTGCATATGCTTTAAATCATTATACTATATAGAGATATCTAACCATGTTGGCCAAATAATTACAGTACTTTGATAAGAGGCCTGAGTTCTTACAAAAGAGTATATTTTTAGCTACTTAAAGCCAATGGTTCTGAATCAAAAGAAACTTGCCTATGTCCTGCTGAAATCAGTACAGTCATACCTTGGTTTTCAAATGCCTTGTGACTCGAACATAAAGGTAAAGGGACCCCTGACCATTCGGTCCAGTTGTGACCGACTCTGGGATTGCAGCGCTCATCTCGCTTTACTGGCTGAGGGAGCCGGCGTACAGCTTCCGGGTCATGTGGCCAGCATGACTAAGCCGCTTCTGGCGAACCAGAGCAGCGCACGGAAACTCCATTTACCTTCCCGCCGGAGCGAAACGCCGCAAACCCCAAAGTGAGTGTTTCAGTTTGCAAACTTTTTTAGGAAGCTGAATGTCCGACACGGCTTCCACAGCTTCCGATTGGCTGGTTTCTGAACTTTTTCGGAAGTCAAAAGGACTTCCGGAACCGATTCCGTTTGAGAACCAAGGTACGACTGTACATGTTTATGACTAAAGTGATACTGAATACATAAACCACCATACACAGCAACCAACTCAGAACCCGCCCCATAAAGAAAGCAGCATCTCCCCACAACTGCACTTAGAAGGATAATGGAACATGGGGTTTCGCATTTCCTTCCCCATGTGGGCTGAACCACCTGCACAGAACCTACAATTCACCTGGTCTGAATCCTTTCATTGCTGCCCACCACTGTTCCCCTCACAAAATCTGTAGAAGTCATTGATAAAGTTAAAGGGATAATAAACTCCCTTTCGTCATCCTAGTATACTTACCCATGTTATCAAAATAGTCATCT
The DNA here is from genome assembly GCF_027172205.1 of Podarcis raffonei. Classification (NCBI taxonomy): domain Eukaryota; kingdom Metazoa; phylum Chordata; class Lepidosauria; order Squamata; family Lacertidae; genus Podarcis; species Podarcis raffonei. The sequence continues at coordinate 55,270,971 of NC_070605.1, read as the reverse complement.
AAGTATTGAAGGAGAGATGGAAAATTCTCTCTGTTCTCTTCTAAGAGCCATAAAAAACACCGAAGTTCTATCAACGATAGCTCATCTATCATATCTGGAGACGTGCAGGTGAACTCCCTGCCTAGTTTAATGCCATATTTCTCATTCCACAGCACTGCTATGAAGTCAAGATCAAGCTGTAAGATGCATGTTCCATACTTGGCAAAAAACTGTTTTGTAGCTTTTAAACCTGCAAAAATAAATATAAATTATAACACCCAAAAGTGGATTCACATCACAGAATATATTTTGCCCTCTAGGGCAGACATACACAAGGCTTTGACCTGCTTACATTTCAAAGAAGCATTTTTTGGGGTAGATCTCCAAGAATTAGACCAACTAGATGGGGGATAATATAGTGAAAAACTCATTATCTGGAACTTGTTAAAATTACCAGCGCCCACCCCAAAGCTGGGGCAGGGACTAGGAGCCATTGCTCTTTGCAATATGTGGGGAGGGAAGCTGTGAATACTATTGCTGGGTTGTATCCAACAATACCCTTCTGTTCACAGAAAGGTTTCTGATCAAGTGAAGGCATTTGCCAATGGAAAGGAGGAAGCCATTTCACCAATTCCCCTCCTCTCTGAAAATCTGCTCTGGAGGGTTGTGGGACCATCTGGAAGAGCACGGAATGTAGTGTGTGTGCAGGGAAACTCAGAGAAAATCACCTCCCTCTCCTCCCACCAAGTCATTCATAAAGGCCTCTGCCAGATGAAAAGTCCATCTGGATTGAGCCCACTGAGAGCTGGCTATGGATACAAGTATCCTATCACAAAGTAACCACAAACAAAACTGATCCACACACCTGTCATAAAGTTGTCTGCTAAAAGCAGGCATAGGCAAACTTGGCCCTCCAGATGTTTTGGGACTACAACTCCCATCAACCCTGACCGCTGGTCCTGTTAGCTAGGGATGATAGGAGTTGTAGTCCCAAAACATCTGGAGGGCCGAGTTTGCCTATGCCTGGCTAAGAGTGAAGAACAAATGAGCATCTTGCTTTGACTGTCTTCTCAGCAAACAATTCTAAGCAGGACATGTGCAGTCTAATATATTGAGACTATTTTGAGAATATTAAAGGAGCATAATAAAACTTGGAAATTAGTACAAAAATTAAAAATAAGGAACAAGAAGTGCATTAGAAATGTAATTATTGCTACCCAAATCTTGCTTGTAAAAAACTGAAAACAGCAATGATCAAAACTTTGGAATGTTGTAGGAAATTACAGTGCTGGCCAGCAAGGGCATAAATTTTCCAATTACTTATATCCTTGCTTTTGATACTTCAAGCATAACCTTATGATTTAACTATAAATATAAGCAAAGAGGGATTTGTTGATCAGAATTATTTACAAATCCAGTTCCTAACTTTTATTTTCCAGATCAGCTGCAATTGCAGCCAGCTCTCATATCTAATGTGAACAAGCCTAATAGATAAATGCTCAAGAGTTAAAACCCTGTAATGGAGCTAAGCCTCAGTTTTATGTTACAGTTTAACCACAAATAACTTACTCTTACCATTACTATCAAGATGTTTCATTAAGTCGTGTAGTCTAGGATCCACTTCTTCAAGCTCACTTAAAACATGAACAAAAATTCTTGTCGCCACTCTATTATTTTTGTCAATTACGGAGCTTACAATCTGATCCATTACTTCAACTGAGGTTACACAGTTTGTTGAAAACCGTGTGTGGTCCGCTTCGCTAATTACCCACCACGAAAACAGTTCATTAAGAAGTTTGAAGCCATCATGTACACCTCTCCGTATTTTCTCAAAATTCTGCATAATAAGCTGCAGGACTCTATCCCCAGCAAAATAATTCTTGTGAACAAGGCCACCACTGCTCCCTAAGATTAAAAAGCAAAAACAAAACAGTGAATGCCCAGATACATAACAGAAACGCAGGACCCCACGGGGGGGGGGGGGGATCAAGGTATTCTCAATACAGGTATTTACTGTCCCATACCTTTATCACTGTCATCATTTGATATAGAGTCTGCTGTGTGAAGTACTTCTGCAAAGTTCCCTAGTGACAGTAATGTGTCTTCTTTCATTAATTTCCTCTTCAATTTTCTCTCCTGTTTTTTCTGTAGGGTCCTAGAACTGACACAGCCAATTCAAAGTTTTATTTTTAAAAGCAATTGGACATTTTTCAGATGAAATGTAAATATTCAAGACTACTACTCTTTCAGGAAAAATAAGTCTCCTGGCCTGTTAAGATATGACAGAAGCTCCTGAGAGAGTCAGCCAGCCAGCCTTTCAATGTGCTGCCTGACTATATCAATCATAGCAGACACATGATGACGTAATCCGGCGGCAATCCTTATGTGAAGGTCATCACAACACTAAATGCGAACAGGCCTTCAAGTATCCAAATGTATCCAGTAAGGTCTTTCCAGCAAACAAAAGTCTCCCTTAACCAGAAAACGAGATAGAGACCATTTTGGCCAATTTCCCTTACCCTATGCTGAATATTTCCTGCCTTGGACAACAGGTGGCGATACAAACCCCCATGTTCTTCAATGAGACTACCATCTTGTGTCAGCCACTCTGAAAACGAACTGCTAGTATTATATGACTAGCTAGGAAACTTACCTTGTGCATTCCTGTTTAACAATGGGCCTTGGAGGATTCTTGCTTTTTATTTTATCTTCATACTAAGAGGAGAAAAGAAAAATGGGAGCTTCAAAGATTTATTTTCCATAACAGTGCTTTATTATAATTGTGGAAAATAAAATACTGTTTTGACATTAGGTCAAAGCAAAGAAACGAAAATGAAATTTATATAGCATGACAACAAATTTGGAAATGTTGAATGCAGGTAATAATAAAGATTTCTTTTCATCTAATTCCATTTCTAGTATTTATATTATAAAAAATACCAACCAGAAATCAATTCTTACCTCACATTTGATTAAACCAGAGGAGCTGAAGACAGCAATATTAGAAATGAGACCGCTACAATCTGGAGTGAAACATAGCTCTCGAAGGAAGTCCTGTGGGTGTGAGCAGAAAAAGGACTTGTGGGTAGGATTTCGCTACAGAGGCTACAGAAGTAAAGCATTAAACATTTGATGTTACCTTTTCAGTTTTATCTGTATATCTTGCTGCTTTCAACTTCTTCCAACAGCTTACATGAAACTCCACTTTACATTGTTCACAGCAGGTAACACGTATAAAACCCTAAAGTTTGGAGATCACGGATAAGTGAGCACTGTGAGTTCAACATTTATATTAGGAATATTCAAAACATATTTCGCATAAGCTTCTTAAGAGAAAGTGCACCTAAATTAAAAGTATCTGACGATCCTTTTCAACAGCCTTCACATTACCTTGAAATCTGGGTCGCTAAAATAGATTTTTATTTTCTGCGCTTGGCACTGCTGGTAGCGACAAACTGCATGTGGAGCTGGAGGAAATCTGCATTCTTCAATGTGATCTTGCAATATAACCTATGAAGCAGCAAAGCAAGTTAAATATTGTAGCATCTTCCCTGGAAATTCTGTACTACCAAGTGTGCATGTTTATAAATGCAGTCTTATTGAGCAGAATACTGAATATTCATCATTTCCTCAACTTTCAATTTCTTCCACTTTCTATTGTTTGCCACCCCACAGAATATTAGGCTGCCTGTTAGGTAGGAAGGAATTCAACCCATCTGTATGAGGCCAGGCTTTCAAAGTTGACTACAGTGATACGAGATGAAGTCACGCAGTACTGCTCATAGATTCACAGAATCATAGAGTTGGAAGGGATCCCATGAGGCTTCGACTCCAACCCCCTGCAATGCAGGAATCACAGCTAAAACATCTCTGGCAGATGGCCACCCAAGCTCTATTGACAAACCTCTAACGAAGGTTTCCAAAGTAGTCCATTCCGCTGCCAAACTACAAACAAAGCAAATGGGTTTATTGCTCTTTAATTTTGTTCTGTGAGGAAGGGGCAATCTCAGTGATGAAGGTACAAATAAATGAATGGTAATTGACCTAAATACAACTTCTGATACCAGTACAATTCAGCTGATTAACCGAGGTATTCTACAAAGATCCCATATTCAGTGCAGCTGGCAAGTCACTCAAAAGACTTCCTTGCCATTCAGGGACCCTTAGCAGGTATTTAGATCCCCAATTGCTAAGGGCAATCCTTATACTGGAAAGGATGGACAGAGTCACACATTCAAGTACGCTCACCTCCACTGAAGATGAATGCAAGATTCTCTGCTTTACCAATTTGTTCCTTGATGTAGTCCTCAGAATATAGACAGAACTTATCCTGGACAGCCACCACACAAATGATATACAATCTGGGTTTTGTTTTGTTTAGCTTTACAGGGTAACAATCTTACTTACTTGAAATTTTTCTGTTCTTGTCTCTTCAATAACTATGGAAGTTGTAGGCCACGTCAATACACCAGGCATAATCTTATGACTAACCATGGTCTTTGATTTCAAAAACTGGTCCAGAGCTTCTGAAAACCTATCGTGTACGCCAAAAGACTCAATGTCACATGCTATATCCAAGCGTCCCTAGTGTCAGCGTGTTTCGTGTTTAGGAATCCAATAAACGATGAGTGTCACTCCTCTCCCCAGGACCCCAAACACAATATTAAAATGGGAAGTAATTGTGGCTGGTTTAATTTTTAGTTCTGGCTATTTATTTATTTTATATACCGCCCTATACCCAGAGGTCTCAGGGCGGTTCACAGAAAAGATCACCATATATAAAATCAGAATAAGAACAATAACCCAATTAACACTCCCCTCAAAAAAACAGCCCCATTTTAAAAGGGTATAGGATGTCAATCAGGTCAACTTGATTGGTTAAAAAGGAACATTTTTGCCTGGCGCCTAATGAAGACACCAGGCGAACTTCCCTGGGGAGAGCATTCCACAGATGGGGAGCCACTGCAGAGAAGGCCCGTTCTCGTGTTGCCACCCTCTGGACCTCTCAAGGAGGAGGAACACAAAGAAGGGCCTCAGAAGATGATCTCAGGGTCCAGGTAGCTTTATATGCCTTTCTAACAGGAGGTAAATGTCAACTCTGGATTCCATTGTCCTTTTGAAAATGAAGAGGCAGCTCAAGTCAAGCATGCTCACTCTCCCCTCACCTTGACACAGCAGGGAGGGCTGCCGCGATTGTTTACTCATCTTGCTTGCTTCCTGATCACTTTTGGCAACAGCTCCTTTCCCTAGAACAGGGGTGGCCAACTCCCAAGAGACTGCGATCTACTCTCAGTGTTAAAATCTGGCAGTGATCTACCCCCTTTTGGGGGCTTCAGGTCAAAGTTGTTGAGCTTTTTTTTTTTCAGGGAAAAGGAAGGCCCATTTTTTAGGGGTTCAGGAAAGCCACGATCTACCCATTGGACGTGCCTGCCCTAGACCAAAAGGGCAGACTTCCCTCTTCTCCCAGGCAGCTTCTCACAAGTTATTAGAGGGAGTAAAATCCCATTTGCTAGGGGGAAAACAGACACTGAGGGGAAGCGGAAAGCAATGGCTTAGAATCCCTCCTTGTCAGAAAAGCAAGCCATGGGGGAGTCTTCTCCACCCCATGCTACTTTAACTGCATGCTGTAAGTCAAACTCCTCAACCAGGGGTCAATACAGAGGGAGGTTTGATTATGAGCGACCCCTACAGCTTAAACAGCACCAAGCCATTAAGCAAAACTGTTGACTATTACATTTCTTTCCAATCTGATCAAAGGCCACAGGCATATTTTTAACTCTCTCACTAAACATATATTTCATCTCAAATAAGCCTGCCTTCCTGGAGAGTGGTATTAGCTGACAACTGAATAGGTAAATAAAATTTCTAAATTCCTCCCTAAGAGTTCACACATATGATACAAAAGTTTTGTCCTCTTTGGTCTTCCGCTCTGACTATTCTTCCCTAGTGCGATCAGAGTTAATGCGAAATGGACAAATTCAAGAAGTGCAAGAACTGTCCTCAGACAAGGTATTTAAGTGATCAGGTTTTTTAAGAACAAATGAGGTCAATTTCTAAAATCAACATATTATACTCACCTATTTTGTCTCAAATATACTTTTCCAATTCCATAATGTGCTAAGCAATCAAATCTCACTTTCTCATACTTCTCAATTATGTTACTGAAATGGTCTTTGGCTTTGGTTAGTTCCTTTGAAAACAAATGAAATGGTTTGATAATAATTTCAAACACAATCAAAACATCAAAAGGCAAAAGAAATATAAAGCAAAAATAGTTACAGCACACGATGGAGATTTCAAGACTTCTTGGGATAGCATGTTAAATGCTTACCATAAAGGTAAAGTCATTTTAAAATAACTGAGGTTGAGAATTTTGAGAATGACACCTGATGCCTTCGTAGATACGGTAAATCAGACCATTTTTGTTTTCAATACGTGCAGTATACCACAAAGGCTACTAATACCACAAGGATACAAAAGGCTTCCGAAGTAAAATAAACTAATACATTTGCCTTCTATGACTGCATTTCAGCAAAAAATATAAGCACCTATGGGACAGAACTATGCATGACTGAAAGTTTTTCTTGGAAATTTCCACCATAGTGACGTGAACTGCAGAAGTAGGCTACTTTTAGATTTTGAAATTTAAATGTGGACTTCCCTAGTGCATGATAAAAATGTTACATAATCTCTGTCTCATGTCAGGATAGCAGTCATTAAGTTTCCAGACTCCTTGCCTACAGGTCCTTGGATTCTTGAGTTTCGTACTCTGTTTTAAATAAAACAATATCCCCATGACTGCACACAACTCACTGAACATATGGATGAAATATTTGTTCAAACTGAAGAAGATTATTTATACAAGACATTTGCATATGGGTTCAACTTCATGATTTCAAGTTTTGAAATTTGTTACAAATAAAAAAGATGGCATTTCCCTGCAAACAGTTTAGATGGGAACAAGTTATTAGTTCCTGTGCTAGCTAAGTCAGCAGCCACCCACTGTTCTAATAAGACATTGGCAGGAGGGCCCTGGCCAACACGTAATAGCTTGAATCTTACCTCAGGCTGCCCTATTCCAAGGAGAGCAGTAGCATAGCCATAGAGGATGACGACATAATCAACAACAGCAAACTTCAATGGCTGCATCAAGTTTAAAAAATAATAATAAAGAGAAGACAAGAAAAAATGGTTTGTCATTAAAAATCACATCCTCAAGTTAACAAAACTTGACAGAAAGAATTGTATCCAATGGAACCTGTACTTTATATACATTCAGTTTCTGTTTGCTCAACTGCATCTGATCCCTATCCTAGACAAGATTACTTTGTTCATAAATCTTTAACCCAACATTTTGTAAACACCAAGGGTGATATACAACCAGGTCGTACTAAAGAGTAGACTGAAATCAATGGAGTTAAGTAACTGCCCACTGATTTCAATTAGTTTATGCTGATTATTTCTAATGTTGGATGCCACCCTTAGCCTTACAGAGAACTGAATCGTAGAAATAAGTTACTTTGCCTTTATAATTTACTATGACACAGAAATTAGAAAGACAGTTTCCCTTTGTCTACACAAAATGCACAAAACCTGGAAGATGGATTTCAGAGTCACTGAAAAACCATTTTGCATATTTCCTGTTCTGTTTTCCAGAAATTTCAATTACTTAGCACAATATAATAGTGGATGTACTTAATAAAACTAACCTTTACCCTTTTCTTAGGAATGCTTAAAAGAACCGTAAACATATACAGAAGGTAAAACTTATCTTGAGCAGACCATGGCATTCTCCCTATTACCTGTAGGTTGGATGGATCTAGAACACTTAACAATCGTGCAAAGGATTGTTCAGCATTGTGAAAGCGCTGATCCATCAATGATGTACATCCATCTTCTACAGTACTCCTCAACGACAGTATTATTCTCCCCTGCAGAAATCAACAAGGGACAAATGTTGTCCTTGTTTCCTTTATCAAAACATTATGCTTATCAGACCAGTAATACATGTTGTTTGAATTTAATATTTCACATTTTTATTTCTTACTCAAATGTTAATTCTGTAGCAATCTTAGGGAGCTAAAATGGCACACAAACTGTAACACAAACAAACCCAGACTATTCAAATAATCCCTACAAAATATGTACTATGCCAAGCTGGCAACATAGATAAAAGTCAAGGGGGGACGGGGACAGAAACAGGTCACTCCCATGATCCGATTATTCTGTTTATAAGGACCCACTTGCCCCTTTCCTCCAGGAATAAGAGCAGGGCCAGGATGCCACTGTCCACTAAGAAGGAAGAACTTTCATGACAAATTCACTGTTTCTTACCCCTGCTCCCATTTCAGACAAACCCACCCTGTTCCTTACAGAAAGAACTGTACAATCGTTAGCATATCTCTATCATCTCAATTTGGATTGCAGTCTGGTCTGAAGACTACTATGACCATAAAATGCAACTAAGAGTGGGTAAAGACTTATGCAGCTGGCATAATGTATTGTGGTCTTCCCCTGGACTTCAGGCTAGGAAGAGATCCCAGCTGAGACTAGGAAACCTGCCAACAAGGGCTTGTTTCCAATGCTGAACTCGTGGGGTTCTGCGGGCACAAAAGGACTTCCTCTCCTCCCTCCACGTGCCCCCAAAATATATTCCGGAGTGTCCCTGAACCCTCCAGAGCTGATTTTGAGCACACCCAGGGGACAGAAGAAGAAAGCTCCACTGCAGGCATGGATGTATAGCACACCAGTGGAGCTGCAGTGTTAGATACAACCCACAATTTTAAAAAAGTACTTGGTGCTGTGTTTCACTTGTACATGTGAAGGCAAGACTATGAACAGAATCCCATAACGAAAAACTGCCTGGTTTTAAATATTCAGTGGAGGCTGCTGCTGTATAATGTTCTACATGCCTTTCACCAACCATATGTAAACAGCATTCCTGACATTCAGTAAATTCTTAAATTTGCAATGCCACGCTTTTTACATATCTGTTACCTGTTGCACAGTACCACAGGGAGCTTTCTGTTTATCCAGACATTTCTGAGAATCAGTTTTTGAATTCAGCTCATCTCTGGAATTAAAAAATACAGTTACTTTTGTCAATAACTCAAATGCACACACATTTCATGCTCTAAAAAAACAACAACCCACAACCTGGGAAACTTGTCCCTGGGAAGCAGGGATTGTCCCCAACCTCTCATGTGCACCAGGGACCAGTGTCCTGGTGACGTTCCCCCCCCCCCCAGCTATCACGGCCAATTAAAAAAAGTGGACACCCAAGTATGAAAGCTACAATAAATAAAGGTGTTAAGGTGAAACCCCAAAAACATTTCAAAGGGAAGTTCTGAATCTGAAAGTATTTCCACTATTATAATGCAAGAGAAACTATACCTTGTCTTTTCAAAGTCACTCATTTTGCTCCTGGATTTTCCTGGATATTCCCTCAGCCCTGTCATGAGGGGGAGGGGGGAAAATAATTTTGAACCTGGTTATTTTCCTTAAAAAGAACCACACACTCTGCATCAAAAATTTCAAGGAACTGTACAAAGAAGCTGAAAATTTGACAGGGCTGAAAAAAGCAACATGCTAACGCTTAGAAACTGATTGTTATGTGCCAACACTGTACAAAGCTGACTGAGAATTCTGATGTCTTTACCCTGGTCTATACAATAATCTTCAAGCTTCACTCAGAGACAAAAAAGATGCAAGGATTGCTGAACAGAAATGGAATGAATTGTGTGTGGAGGCACCAGATACAGAGGGCAGCAGGGACCAGTGTGCGGAGGCCCTGATCCAGTCGCTGTCGCGACATGATGGAGCAACATTACAGCACGGTGCGTGCCGACGTTCAACACCCACATTGGGGGACCCAAGTCAGCGCCTCTGCCTGACACACTAATGTTTTGGGGTATCCATACCATGGACCACATATGGTCTAACTTATTTTAACTTACCTGACGAAATATCTGAAAGACGATCTTTGTTTTCTTTAGTTAAGGTATTAGCTGCTACCTGTAAAAAGATTTTAAAATGAGTATTTCCTCCCACTGAACCAGAAAGGGGCATGTTGCTAAAACCACCCACCTGAATAGATTTCCTTGATATGAAGTGTTGTGCGTGTTCACCCATGGAAATGGAAGAACTCAAATGCTTCTACCAGGAAGGCATCTTAGGCCGTGAGTTTCAAATCTCCTTAACTGTCTAACTGTGCTCAGAGCAGGCTGGCAATGTTATAATACTTGCTAAATCAGATGCGCAGTTACAAATGGCAAAGATCCCTGGGGAAGAATGCAAAGCATCTCTGTGTAATCTTAACTGAAGCCCAACACACCCAACTGGCATAATACAACTTAGGAGGAAGCTATACCGCCTAACCTAAGGACTGGAAGGCAGGTTTAGCCATCACTGCCTATGCATGTGCAACAGGAATGCTTCACTTTTCCCCAGCAAGAGTGAATTCCCAACCAACCCACTTACATGAAGTTAAGTAAATGGATGCATTCAGGAAGCTGCTGGGGTAGGGCTAAACATGCTCACAAGCCCTGGTGATCCTTGTGCTCAAGATAGGGAGGGGGTAGATTTTGCTGCCTCTTAACCTGGCTCTATAGAAAAGGATGGGAACTTCAAAGCTTCAACTCTGTTCATGTATATCCCCATTTTTGGACTATTTTTCCTGATCACACAGTGAAAAAGGGGTGTGATATATCAGCACCTATGCTTCAATCTACCTATTGCTATTTACCAAATTTTATGCGGGTGGCGCTGTGGGTTAAACCACAGAGCCTAGGACTTGCCGATCAGAAGGTTGGCAGTTCGAATCCCTGCGATGGGGTGAGCTCCCGTTGCTCGGTCCCTGCTCCTGCCAACCTAGCAGTTCGAAAGCACATCAAAGTGCAAGTAGATAAATAGGTACCACTCTGGCGGGAAGGTAAACGGCATTTTCCGGCTGACTTCCGGTCGGCGCCAGCGACTAATGGCTGGTTCCCTCTGAGCTCCGGAGGGAACCGGCTCCGCGAAGCTTGGGTCTGGCCGCTGCGGCGAAGCGGAGACCCGAAGAAATCACAGGCGGTGAAGCCTGTGAGCTTGGAGACTCGGCGGGCTCCATTTGCACCCCCCCGACTGCAAAGGAGCCTTTTTAAAGGCTTCTGAACGGAGCGGGGGTGAGCGGCGCGGAGCTGAGAGTCGTCTACCCTCTTCGCGGGGTGAAGCCGCAAGCCATGGTCGGAGAGCGCCGATTCCTTTCTGGACAATTGGGATTAAAAGCAACTACCCGTGAGTAGGAGCAAGAAATTAAAATTAAAGAAAAGTGATTTAATTAGGTACCGAAACGGGAGAAGTATAAACAGGAAGTCTGCTTCTCCCGGCTTGTAGATAGAGCAAAGCAAAGAGATTGTAAAGCTGTAACTCTGAAAGACGTCTTTTAAAGATCTCAAATCCACCACCAAAAAAGAAGTATCCCCCTCCTGTTTGCAGGGGTGGAGGGGAGAATTTTGAGCATTAACTACCTGCAAGGATAGAGAGAAGTAAAGTTTTATCTGCTGCCTCTAAAACCTGGGAACGGACTGCGTTTGACAGCTGTCAAAGTGTTAAGGGTAAAGAATATTGATACTCTGTGAAAGGATACAATTGCTTTCTGAACGGATTTGGACTAAAAAGTAACTTTTGACTGAAACTGTGTTCTTTTAAGGAACAAAGGGGATCTATAAGGACTATATTTGTTGCAATTGAAGTTGGAAGTGTGTCCCCCTAGAAGAGATTATGTTGTAGCAAGTACCAAACCACTAAACAACTGAGCCTGGAAAATTCCTTCTCATAACAAAGTGACTAGGCGTGAGACTGACCTTGGACTGTTTATGGAAGTGCTATGGCAGATGAGAAGGGGAAGATAGAGCAGACGCAGGAAAAGACTCTCAGGTCTGGTAGACAATACAAAACAGATATCGCTCAGCAGAGAAGGGCCTCAACATCCGGAGCAGTAAGTACAGTAGCAGCTGCGGCTTCGCAACTAAAGCCAAAGGCTATGTCATCACAAGACCTACTGGCCCAGGCACTCAGTAAAATTAATGCATCTCTGGAAAATCTAGCTAAACAGGTTGCAGAGACAAATAAACAGGTGGCGGAGACAAACAAACAAGTAGCTGAGGCCTCAGTAAAAATTGATTTGAACACTACAAGTATAAATGAACTGGGAAAGAAAGTCAACTCCAACACACAGACCATTGAAAAATTACTGGAGGAATCGGCCTCGTCTCGGAAGTTAGCTGAGGAAGCTAAGGAGATTGCAACTGCTGCCCAGGAGAAGATACCACCGGTATATAAGAAACTTGAGGACCATGATCTGACATTGTCTATGATCGAATTGCAAGGGAAAGAGAGGAATTTAAGACTCAGGGCAGTACCGGAAAGGGAGAAAGACAACTTGGAGGACTATCTTACAAAGGAATTTACAGACTTTTGGAAAAAAGACCTGGGGAAGGAAGAATTTAAGATAGTGAGTGCATTTAGGATTGGTAGAAGACAAAGAAAGAACAGAGCAAGGGACTGTCTGATTACTTTAAGAACAAAAGAAGAAAGAGACAAAATTTTGAATCTACAATATCAAAGAACCTTGGAAATTGAAGATTCTTTTGTGGAAATCTTCAAGGACATACCCAAACTTATACTGGATGTAAGGGCCCATTACAGAGATCTTGTGGGCCTGTTGAGAAGAAATAGAATTCTCTTTAGATGGGAATTTCCCCAAGGCCTATCTTTCAAATTCAAAGGAAGAAAAATAAGAATAAGGACAGTGAATGATAAAGACAAATTTTTGAACGACCACGAGGAGGACCTACAGAAAGAAGTGGAAGCTGGAGAGGAGCCAACTGCATCAGAAAAAGGAATTGGGGACATAGCAAACTTATCATTTGGACTTCCTGAACCAGGGAAAGATACACCACCGACAGAAGAAGAACAACAACTTGGTGCAGTTGGAGGGAAGAGCAAGTAACTCACTATGGCTCTGCAACTTCTAAGTTGGAATTGTAATGGACTTAACTCCCCTCGAAAGAGAAAAAGTGTCTTTCATATATTAAGAAAAGAACAATTGGACTTGATCTGTTTACAGGAAACACATGTAATGAGGCTACAAGAATTTATTTCATCTGATAAGGTGCCCTAGGATTAAGGCTTTCTGGGAAATGATATATAATGAATTGAAAAAGGTATTTAAATATACCTTCTTGAAGAAACCAGAGGCCTTTCTCTTGGGCATGGCCGGCCAAGTGTTGCCAAAGAAGGACAGAACTTTTTTTATGTATGCTACAACAGCAGCAAGAATACTCATCGCAAAGTATTGGAAGACGCAAGATTTACCCACTCTGGAAGAATGGCAGATGAAACTGATTGACTGTATGGGATTGGCAGAAATGCCTAGCAGAATCCGTGACCAGGGAGAAGAGTCGGCAGAAGAAGATTGGAAAAAGTTTAAGGACTACTTACAGAAATACTGTAAAATTAAGGAATGTTGAATGATGTTGGATTGAAATTGAGTGGTTTCTAGCTGTAATGATATAAAGGAATATGGGGGAAAAAAGAGGTTTGGATAGAAAATAAGGTGGTATTATAAGCTGTAATGCTTTAAGTTAAGGATTTGCTGAACAAATAATTTGAAATGGAATACAAGAAGGGGAGGTATGAGGAGGTCAGAGAAATATGTTATTGAAAAGTTTGTATTATGAACTATATGTCTTTTTAATCTTTTTGTTTGTTTTTTGTTTGCATAAAAAATTGAAAATTTTAATAAATATCTTATATAAAAAAAAGGAAGGTAAACGGCATTTCCGTGCGCTGCTCTGGTTTACCAGAAGCGGCTTAGTCATGCTGGCCACATGACCCGGAAGCTGTACGCCGGCTCCCTCAGCCAATAAAGCGAAATGAGCGCAGCAACCCCAGAGTCGGTCACGACTGGACCTAATGGTCAGGGGTCCCTTTACCCTTTACCTTGATGCAGGTTATTAATTATTCCTACACAGTGGTACCTCGGAAGTCAAACTGAATCCATTCCGGAAGTCCATTCAACTTCCAAAATGTTCGGAAATCAAGGCGCGGACTCCAATTGGCTACACAGGAAGCTCCTGCAGCCAATCGGAAGCTGTGGAAGTCGAGTCAGATGTTTGGGTTCCAAAGAACGTCCGCAAACCAGAACACTCACTTCCGGGTTTGCGGCGTTTGGGAGCCAAAATGTCCGACTCGCAAGGTGTTCGGGATCCAAGGTACGACTGTACGCTAAGAATCTTGGGTTAAGCAGGGCAGAGAGATTGGAATCAATGACCTTCCCAGTTACAGTATCATCACCTTTAAAGCCCTAAACGGCCTCAGTCCTGTATACCTGAAGGAGCGTCTCCACCCCCATCTTTCTGCCCGGATGCTGAGGTCCAGCGCCGAGGGCCTTCTGGCGGTTCCCTCATTGCGAGAAGTAAGATTACAGGGAACCAGACAGAGGGCCTTCTCGGTAGTGGCGCCTGCCCTGTGGAACGCCCTCCCAGCAGATGTCAAGGCAATAAACAACTATTTTACTTTTAAAAGAAAACTGAAGGCAGCCCTCTTTAGGGAAGTTTTTAATGTCTGATGCTGTACTGTTTTTAATACTCAGTTGGAAGCCGCCCAGAGTGGCTGGGGAAACCCAGCCAGATGGGCGGGGTATAAATAATTTTTTATTATTATTATTATTATTATTATTATTATTATTATTATTATTATCATCATCATTATCATTATCATCATCATCTGCTGTCTGCCAATCAATTGAGATTAGGGCCAGTTCATCCTGTTCCATGCCCACTCCAGGTACTAGCAAAAGAAACTGCATTTCAAATGCAGAATGTGATCACTTTTATCAAATTTCACAACAGAATGAATCCATCCATTCCTTCTTTCCTGACCCGACTGAGATTAAGAAGGCATTTGAAAAGGTTCTTTCTGTGCAGCTGCACCTGCCTGGTTCATAAAAACCTTAATACAAGAGCTGCTGTAGCATAGTAAACAAGAGAAAGAGCTAAAATGCAATGCCCCACTTGACTCTCACCTGTGGGATCTCAGGCAATCCATTCTCCCTCAACCCACCCACCATCTCCATCTGAGTAACAGGGATAATAAATAACAACCTCTATAACAAAGTTGTAATAATTACAAAATAAGGTACATGGAGTGCTCTGAACATCTAAAAGCACTATATAAATGGCTTATATGCTCCTTTTTTTCAGCAGCTGGCAGGAAGGTGACTAGCTGCAGCTCCACTACTCTTCAGATGTTCTTGGTGAACAAAACAGAACCTGCCCCAACTCTTGCCCCAAACGGAGAGCTGAGGGGCTCAGATATTATCAGTTCCGGCTGCAGTTTATGCGGAACCAAGCTTCCCTGCTGCTGATTGGCAGGAAGCAGCCATATGTCTACTGTTCTTAAAGAAGAAGCCTCTCAATTTGAACGGGAAGTAAGTTTTCGAGTTATTACTTGCTCAATACCCAGTTAGCATCCTAAAGGCTGCCAAATAAAAACCCAACGTAATTGTTTAATACCTGTTTTTTGCTTTTGCCAAAATTTCCTCCCATTGAAAAGGAGCACCGCTGTAATTTAACTCTGCATACGCACTTTGCCAATCTTCAAGTCTACAGCCTTTTCTTTCGTTTCGTTTCTCTAAACGGCTAAATGACTCACTTTCTCCTCCCAGGTCCACCCTTAACTTCTTTTGTATGCGTTGTCACAGGTTCAGCTAACTGTGCTGAGCCAACAGTCTCTCATCTAGAACAGTCGTCATCCCTCTACTACTTATTTGCACAATGGCAGGTAAAGAGGACGGACAGGTTAAGCACTCTCAAAGTAACGTGAAGGGCCTGCAACCCTAGCCTCTTGATGTCAAGGGACTAAGTAAATTCATGAGTCCCAACCACAGAATTACAGCTAGGTAATATGGTATCAACTAGATAAGATGCACTGGCAGTTTATGAATCACCCAGACCAAAAGCCCTACGTCAGGGGTCAGCAAACTTTTTCAGCAGGGGGCCGGTCCACTGTCCCTTAGACCTTGTGGGGGGCCAGACTATATGGGGGGGGGGGGAATGAACGAATTCCTATACCCCAAATAACCCAGAGATGCATTTTAAATAAAAGCACACATTCTACTCATGTAAAAACACGCTGATTCCCGGCCCGTCCGTGGGCCGGATTGAGAAGGCGAATGGACCAGATCCGGCCCCCGGGCCTCAGTTTGCCTACCCACGCCCTACATGAACCTTCTTCAAAGATGCTCAGCTAGAGCTAATTCTGTTGGACTTTCAGCACCAGATGAAGACATTTCTATTCTCCCAGGATTTTTATATATTTTCTTTTCAGATGTTTTTTACTACTGCCTTGCAGTTCTTATTGCTGCTTTTACTGGTACCTTGTTGCTTTTATTTTTTTCTTACTGCTATTTTCACTGGGGACGGGAATTAAGCCTGATTTTAAATTTGTTTTATTATACCATGAGCCACCTTGGAAGCTGCTGAAAGATAGCAAAAAAATCTTAATAATGGGAAAGGTTACTTAACAGAAACAAAAAGGACCGCAAGGCAGATAAGGAAAAAGATACAAAAATAGCAGGTTGTTGTTTTTGTTATTATTCCCTACTCACCCTTTACCATAAGGTCCCAAGGCCGAGTTGAACAACATTAAAATGCAACATTAAACCGTTTATGACTTTGCTAAGCCAGGACAAAATTATTAAGAATAACAGGAAATCTTAACTAGAAATGTGGGTAGAAAATTACTCTTGAAGAGCAAGACACAAAACTCCCCTTCAAACAATGACTACATTTAATTGTAGGAGGAAAACATAGTGTGGCATTTAGATTAAGCAGGTATTAAAAGTAAGCCTGAAGCTTGCCTAAGCCCTCCTCCCCTTCTCCTGCAAGCGAAGGGAAGGATTTCTGTTACTGGCTAGCAGGAAACATTATTTACTGCATTTGGACAAAATTGCAAACTCTCTAATATCCAACATCATCTCAAATAAATAACAAAAATGGAATTTGTATTATATTTGCTATTGTGACCTTCTAACTGGTGCTAGAATCCAGGAGATTTCGCTCTATGTATTGCTTCACAATCAACCAATATGGATGAGCCTGTGCTATTACATCATGCTCTCCAGCTATTTGAGCTTTGAAATGTTTCAAATTCCCAGTTAAAGAATATATATGGCTACCAACGAAGCAGCACAGACACTTGCTTCCTATCTCATAGAGAAATACTATTTTCGCCCAGTAGCAACCACTCTTGCTTCTAAGAAATTCCTAGTTACAGCTGACCCTATGCACATTTATTTGGAAGCAAGACTGGCTTTGTTCAATGGAACTATTTTCATGATTTAAAAAGTGCTATGTTTAAAAGGTTTGTTGCTTTTTTCAGTCCCATTCACAGATAACAGGCCAAGTAGCTAGTTGCTTGCCAAGTTCAAATAACTTTAAAGTGAGATAAATTAATACAAAGCCAGGCTATATCACTGCCAACAAAAAGTTAAAGTGAAAGCAGAGTCAGGGTTGGCAAGATAAGGAGCAGGAGCCTAAGAAGCCTGAAAATTATATTCATGTTTAAGGAAATTTCTGACAGCACTGTCTTCCAGACAGCAGCTCTCAGCAGCATTTGCATTTAAAAACAAGCAAACGAAAACAACTTACCTTTGTATGCTTCTGTTTACCAAGATTGTTGTCAGGCTGCGTTTTCTTTTCATTGTCAGATTTCTTTGATTCCTGGGCACTGACTGAAGAAGATTCTGTAAAACTAAACCAATAATTCAAAATAAAACACACATTGCTTGTGGGGGAGGGGGTCCCAGAAGATTATGAATTGTTTTAGGATCTGGCAACGTTCTTTTGCCATAGTTCTTTGGTAATAAAATAAAACAACATCCTATCATAAGATTTGAAGAGTTATTCTCCGCAACATTTACATTAAGAATAACTGTATCTACAAATGCAACCTTTTTCGTTCAGGATCCACTTCCCTTCTTTACAGCAGGAAGAGAGCGGCTGGGCTCTTAAGAGAGGAACACAGGGCTGTTTTCCTTTTCTAGGGAGTGAAGGACAGTTCTGAAGGCAGCTTTCAGAACAATTGACACTGCCCCAACACTGGAAGCAGAGAATGTAAAAAAAGATAAAGGACCCCTGTACAGTTAAGTCCATTCAAAGGTGACTATGGGGTTGTAGCGCTCATCTCGCTTTCAGGCCGAGCGAGCCAGTGTTTGTCCAGACGGCTTTCTGGCTCATGTGGCCAGCATGACTAAACCGCTTCTGGCACAACAAGACACCGTGACGAGTACCAGAGCACATGGAAATGCTATTTACCTTTCTGGCAGTGGTACCTATTTATCTACTTGCACTGGTGTGCTTTTGAACTACTAGGTTGGCAGCAGCTGGGACAGAGCAATGGGAGCTCACCCAGTCATGGGGATTCCAACTGCCAACCTTCTGATCGGCAAGTCCAAGAGGCTCAGTGGTTTAGACCACAGTGCCACCCGTGTCCCTAAGCAGAGAAGACACCAGGGCAACAAACATGTGGGTGAATGGTCACTTTTAACACGGTAATTATCACTGTCTGTACTTTTCTGCATTCCATTGCCTTCTGACCTCACTGTTTAACAATTCCTCCCTCTCTATAGCCATGCATATATGCATCCACAACTCAGGATAACTTCAACACATCTGAGCATAAAGCTTCTGCCAGAATGAATTTGTTAGTCTTCCACAAGACCCTTTATATTGTTCTTTATTATATTTTACCTTATTTTTGAAAGCCACTCTGGAAGTGCTGAAGAATATTTTAAATAAAGAAATAAAAACTGGGGGGGGGGGGGAGGGAATCAATGGGTCTTTGAACACCCATGTTAATTAAGAGCATGACTTCATGTGGATTAACACTTTCAATTGCTTTAAAAATCTTTTTGCCCATGCAATCCATATGTGTGGAAAGCAGTAAAGAGATGCCCTTTTAAGGAATATTTATGTGCAGCCAACCGTTTTAAAGCTTCTGAGTGTTTGTTTAAATTGAACCATAAGGCAGTGTTGTTGTTGTTGTTGTTGTTGTTGTTTAATTCATCTTAAATTTAAAAGAGGGATAATCTTTGAGAGCCTGACACTTACAGAAATTAAGTGCTAATGAAGCATTCTTACTAATAGGAAGTAGTGTTTCTACACCTCATGAATTTGTCAAAATCTGTAGTGGCACCAAATCTGTGCTAGTTAAACATTAATTTAGCCCATTGTTACTTGACTTTTATTTACTTTCACATATAAAGTATAATAGAATTAAACTTACTTTTTCTGAACTACTGCCTTCTTTATTCTGTGTTTATTTTGTTTCACACCTAAATAAATGATAAAGAAGTTGATTCACTAAATAAAAGTTATTATACAAAGTATTTTCCTGTATTTAAAGACAATCTTAAAGAGGAAATGTTACCTCTCATTTCATCAATTTGCTTTTTAAATTTCTCATGTTGCTGTATAAGATCCTTAATTCCTTCAGGATTATTTCTGCACAGCTCTTGGCCTTTCTCATTTGCTTCTAGTGCTTTTTTGTGCTCCCCCAAGAGATAGAGTGAATCACAGAATCGATAGTGTCCCTACAAAAAAAAAAGAACAAAGAACTTACCACCCCCCCCTAAATAGTGCAAGTTTTGCCAAATAAAAACATTTTCACTCCTATTTTCATCATATGAGTCTAAAAGCCCAACCCTACATTGGCTCCCAGTATGTTTCCGAGCACAATTCAAAGTGTTGGTGCTGACCTTTAAAACCCTAAATGGCCTCAGTGCAGTATATCTGAAGGAGCATCTCCACCCCCATCGTTCTACCCTGACACTGAGGTCTAGCACTGAGGGCCTTCTGGCGGTTCCCACACTGTGAGAAGCCAAGTTACAGGGAACCAGGCAGAGGGCCTTCTCAGTGGTGGCGCCCGCCCTGTGGAACATCCCATCAGATGTCAAAGAGAACAACAACTACCAGACTTTTAGAAGACATCTGAAGGCAGCCCTGTTTAGGAAAGCTTTTAATGTTTGATGGATTACTGTATTTTAATATTCTGTTGGGAGCTGCCCAGAGTGGCTGGGGATCCCAGCCAGATGGGTGGGGTATAAATAATAAATAATAGGAGGGATTTTCATCTAGTAGAAACTTAAATGTTGGTAGCCCCTCCTTTACTGAGCTCTACCTCTCCCTCCTGTTCAAACTTTAACCCCCTGAAGAACCAATAGTGTATCACACTACAGTCTGTACCACCTCTCAATAAGTGGCAGGTTCACCAAACCCCAGGGAGCACATTTCTGGGGAATGCATAGGAAATGGGCAAAAATCAAATTTCCCCACTCTCCCTAAGTGGTCACTGGGACTGCCTCTTCTGTGAGCAAAATTCTGGCGACAGGATCTCTGGATCTAATCCTATGCTGGCACATGGTAGAAAGCCAGAATCAACATGCATCTACATTAGAGCAACATTAGATCATTAGAACATTAGATGCAGAAAGTGAATCTAATACGTACTTGTTAAAATTGGGTAAAGGAGCCCAAAGAGACCATGCCCTAAAAATAACTGGTATGGGTCCTTTCAATTAAGAAGCTGCCAAGGACATAATTCCTACCTACTCACAAATATATTACATTTAGAGATTTTTTTTCTATATTAACCAGTTTAGAAATGCTTTTTAAATAAATAGAACTATTGCATACAGGGTATCTATCCCCCAGTGATTTATAACTAGTCAAATTAACTCAAAAAGGGAAGCTTCCTGTTTATATAATGGTTAATGTTCAATGTTTTCTGACTTGAGTTCCAGCAAAGACAGATCTGTGAAAGAAATGCAGCTAACCTTTGGCCAGTTGGGCTTCAGAATTATGGCTCTCTTCCCATCACACAGGGCTTTTCTGAAAACAGTAAGAAGTGAAGATACTAATGAATGAGGAAAATGTTCTCATTCAAATACAGTATATTTTTAAGCTTTTCAAATTGCAAGACTAAATCCAAAAACCTGAGAAAGTTCTGTCTTTAAAAGAGAAGAAATTTCACTCACCATGAATTCCCATTCTGGAGAGCAGACAGAGGATTCTTCAACTCACATCTCCTCCTGGGAGAAGCCAGGTTCAAATTCTGACTTCACCAGAGGGAGGGGGTATTTTTGTCTTCACAGACCTAGCCTTGCAGAACCAAAGCCCTTCACATTTACCTCCCTGAATGCTACTGACTACTGAGTAAGACTACTGAGTAAGACAGTCAATAGTCTTTCCTTCTATTTGAATGCTTGTTCCTGCCAGGTTTTCCTTCCGAGTACTCTCAGAGGATACGAAGAAAGATATTGACCCAAACCAACATGGCAACAGTTCAATGCTAACAGGCTTCGTCAACATGGTGTTTCCTGCTTGGCAGGGGGTTGGACTCGATGGCCCTTGTGGTCTCTTCCAACTCTATGATTCTATGATTCTATAACAGAAAAGGACATCTCTGAAAGGTCCAATATACCATCCAGCATTCCTACAAGTCTAGTCTGAACCAAAATACTAAGCCGGGCAGACTGTCCACTATGTAAAGTTGGAGTCTCTGCTAATTTACCCCCCCCCCAAAAAAATCTTTACTCCTCAAGGAGAAGGAGTAATATTCACCTCCAAGATACAGAAAAGCAATACAGAAATTACAGGACAGGATGGGATCCAAAGAGGTGGCTTGGGTCATACCTGGTGGAATTTATCAATTTATTTTTGCTCTGAGCACCTGATCTCCTTACCATCCAATAAACTACTTTTTTGAAACTATCTGCAGTTTCAAAGTACTTCTAGTTCTATGGACTAAACATCAGGAAGAGCTTTCAGACGCTAAGAGCTGTTTGACAGTGGAGCAGTCTCCCTTCTAGTATTTCTAGTCTTTTGTTGGAAGCCGCCCAGAGTGGCTGGGGAAACCCAGCCAGATGGGCAGGGTATAAATAATATATTTATTATATTATTTTCAGCTTTGGCCCCAGCCTGGTGGAACACTCTGTCGCAGGAGACCAGGGCCCTGTGGGACTTAACATCTTTCCGCAGGATCTGCAAGATGGAGTTCTTCCGCCTAGCCTTTGGTCTGGGCCCAGTTTGACCCCCCTCTATGGGACCCTGTAAGTTACCTCTTTGGCACTTTTATCAGTTCATGTGGGACCAACATGGATAGCTGGCCCTGATGAATACTTGAGGTTCCCGACCCCTATGCTTGTAATTCGTGGGCAATCATCTAATTTTATCCTGATTGTAATTTTTAAGCTGTATTTTAATCAATTGTTTGTGTTTTAATGTATTTGATATTTGATGTTAGCCTCCCTGAGCCCGGTCTTGGCCAGGGAGGATGGAGTATAAATAAAAAATTACTTACGTACTTACTTACTATATTATTATTATTATTATTATTATTATTATTATTATTGACTCTCCTATGTTGTAGGTTTTCAAGCAGTGGTTGGATGGCCATCTTTGATGAATGCTTTTGTTAAGATTCCTGCATTGCAGAGGGTTAGACTAGATGACCCTTGGGATCCCTACAATTCTTTGGTTCATTTGCTCTTTGGTCTCTGACCACTGTGTATTTCTGTCTTTAAGAGATCACTTTTTTTTATTTGACACTAACATGCATTAAATGCAATGCTCACCAGCTTCCCCAAGATTCAAAGTCCCAAAAGAGATCAAAACCAAACCCAAAAGCTCTAAAAACTGAGATTAGCTGAAAACATTTCCAATTTAATGCCCTCCTCAATTCCTTCCTTCCATTAAACTAAAAATCCATTGCTTTTTCGCTCTTGCTCATGCCATTGAGCAAGTGCTGTGGAAGAGGATGAGAAACTGACAAACTGAAATAAATCCTCTCTAATGTAAAATAATACTAAATTTTGCAGCTGAAAATTTATCTTTATAAATGTGCAGATGAAATGTTTCATAGTCATTTAGTCCCTTAAAGCAACACAGCTTTAAAAAAAATGGACCATTAGATTTATATTCAGTTTAGATAAATATACTTAGGCAGTGTTTGAACACTCAACTGCAAGCCCTCTCAAGCTTTCACACTCCTCCATTCCCAGTCCCTTCTGCCCAAGGGGTCTGAATGCATAGAATTCCACTTGCCGTTTAAGCAAACTTTTGCCATTTCATCCAAACCAAGAACTGTGATTAACTGTGGTTAGTTTAATAAGCCAGCTTCATAAACCATGATTTGAAGTAGACTTGTTTTAAACTAACCACAGTTATCAATACCCACAGCTGAATAAGAACAAGAGCTTCCAAACTTCTCTTTCCGATCACACGTCATGCAGAGGAAGAGGGGAGCATGCGAGCCCAGAAGAGAAGGCTAGAGTCACTTATGTAACACTAAACCATAGTTTAGGGTTCCATTCAAATGTAGTCACTGAATCCCATGGAAAAAAATATACTTACTTATATTGTCCAGTTCGGATAAAACAGAGAGCCCGATTGCCATAAAGAATGTGATTTTCAGGCCTTTAAAAAAGGTTAGATTGCATTCAGTTTATTTACTCTGAACCAAAATAGTCTCCTAAAAGTTGAGCCATACATGTATATTTATATGTAAATATCCAAGATGACATTTCTGCCTTAGTTTGGATTTTTGGTAGCAGTTAATACGCAAGGTTTGAAAAGCTGTGGTTTGCATAACAAACTCACTGAGAATAGTTTACAGCAATCTTCCCATGTAGGGTGAATTCAGAAACAGGTACACCTGCAGTCCCAATGTCAGCCGAACCGAAGCTAAAAGTCACAATTGTTGCAGATAACATAGGTAGTGATTGCTGTAAATAGTAAATACTACTGATAGGCACAGCACTCAATTTCAGTACTGTAATACTGATTTGTATTAGTGGGGCTACTTACCAGATACATTGCCAAGCATTGCTATTCAAGTGGTTTCAAATATGACATGTTCTTTTAAATTCTGCCATCCTGTATCTCTACTGAAAAGCTATAAACTACAAAGTTCTCTCAAACAGTGCTACTCAGCTGACAGTAAGGCTTCCAGCAGCAGAGCAATTTTTTTTATTATTTCCCCTCCCCCTTGCAGCCCTCTCACACTCTCTAAATTGCTCCAGAAAGTTGAGAAGCCCACCAGAGCAGATTTAAGTGGTGCACCGTGAGCTCGTGAAGCGAAGGAAGTGGTTGAAAATGGCTTCTTTCCTCTAGGAAGCCTTACCATCAGCTGAGGGACACTGTTGGACAAAACCCATGGTGTATTAGGAACGGCTACCAAAAGAAAAAACAGTGGGGGGTGCACTGTTTCTTCTGTCTCAAAAGACCAAATCTTAATCCAGATTGAGGCAATAAATCATGTGGTTTGCTAAACAGTCACTACTCCCTACTGGACCTTTGAAATCCTACTTAAGGGATTCTGCTCTCAAGTCAACATGATCCACTAAAAGATGCTAATTGTTTGGTGACAAGAGCCAGGGACAAAATAAACCCCTCTGAAAGCAAATAGACAATTTCAGGTGAAGTAAAATCTAATTAGAAGGGCACTAAGAATGCAAAGAAACACTACAATACCCATAGTGCATTCCATACCCCGTACTCTGTATATGTGCAGAATGGGAACTACTCTTCTCTTCATATAGAAAATATCTTTCATCTTCTGTCTAAAACTGTTCTTATCTCAAATGCACGTTTCTACGCCTTTGTTCATTAATATAATTTATCCCTTACCATAATTCTATAGCTTTTGTATAGGAAGCGGCAGCAATATCAAATTGCTCTTTAGCAAATGCTTCATTTCCCCAATTTTTCATGAGATCACTTTTCTGTAATGAAACAGGACAAATTCAAATTAACTTCAATTGTAAAGCAATTTTAGATGGGCAGATATATAAAATACAGTGTACTAAATTCATTTTGAACTATGAAACATCTAAGTTCTTTTTAAGATTCTTGTGTTACACAATGACTGTGTTTGGATGCTAACAAGCCACGATACAAACAAGCAATTTCAGCAGTGAGACCATTCTCTGATAAATCCTTGGATCCAGAACACTCGAACAACTATAGACATGTTGCAAACGTTCCTTTCTGGGGTAAAGTTCTTGAATGGGTGGTTTTGAACCAACTTCAGACCTCTTGGATGAATGTGATGGCCTTGCTATTTAACATGTGCATGAAACTTAGTGGGGGTCATCCAAGAGTTCTGGAGTTTGCTTTCATCAATATGCTGATGACACCCGACTCTACTTCTCCTTTACAGCTCAAGCAGATGTGGCGGTGAATGTTCTGGACTGGTGCCAGGCCTTGGTAATAAACCAGATGAGAGCCAATAAACTGAAGCTCAATTTAGACAAGACTGAGATACTATTAGAGGGTGGGTTCTCTGACCAAATGAAAGGTGTGGCATTTACAAGTAAGCTCTTATTTTTTTAATATAATGTTTTGTTTAAATCTTACCTTCATACAACCGTCACAGTTTTGAGATTCAAATGCTTCTATTAAGTTGTAGTCTTCCAATATAATTTTGCTTATGAGATGCTTGTCTACAAAGCGAAACACAGTACAATGTTTACTGCTACCAGCTATAGTATCGACATGTACTTAAGAGTTACTTTTCCCTGCCCAAAATTGTTCCTTTGAGAACTATATAAATATCACACACATGTACACTAGTGTAATCCGAGTAGTTCAATCTTCCATTTTTATTTTCCAAATCAAAAAAGATTTCAAAGTTACAGAGTTTTTTTTGTTTTTTTTTTACTAACAAAGTCAATTTCTCCCAAATCATGCCACCCGTCCATGGGCTGATGTCCCTTGAGGGAGGGAGGGGTTCAATTCTGTGTTGAATCCTTGTTCCCAGCAGGGAACCTTGTTCCTAACAGGTGCTAAAAGTCAAAGCTAGCAAGACTGACACCCCCCTCTTGACTGTTGATGAGCAGGGGTTAAATCTAGCTCAATTTGGCTGTGCACACCTGTTCAATGTCGGGAACAGGCACACACAGTCAAAGAAAACAAACAAAAGAAAACGCCAGCTAGCTGGGTGGGGAGAAGTCCCTCCTACAGCTGATCTGCAAAAAGCAAGTCTCATCCCCCCCAAGCCGCTGAAAGAAACCTGCTTTTCTGAAGATATTGATCATGATGGGGATTTCTCACATGTGAAGCAATGCCTTTAAATTGCAGGAAAGGGATGGAAGAAAGAAGTGCTTCGCAAGACCAATGCTCAGCACCAGAGATTCTGACATGTAGGCAGGACTACCTACTTCTCAACCTTGTAATGTAATGGCCTGCAAGGTTGATCCTATGGAGCCAAAAAGCTTCCCCATCCATGATATTTCAAAGAACAGGTTCACTTAAGTGTGGCCTGGGCCCAAAGAATCATGCAGCCCCTCTTGCTACCCAAGTAGCTACTCCAAGAAGCAACATGGCATGCAACTGGCACTGTATCTGGGAGGTGGTAGAAATCTATGATCCCCCATGCATGAGAATTAATGTCTCACTGATGCACAGAGTACTTTGGATCCAGGCTGATCAATTTACCAGTGAACAACCTTAAGGCACATGGCAAGAACAAAGTTGCCAACTGGTATATATTGGGAGGATGCTGTATTTTTGGTCTTCGACTGCAGAAATAACAAGTTAACTTGGTATCCCTCCTGACCTTGACTTCCTATCTTGAAGTAAAACTGGTACTGATATGTTAACTTCAGCTTGGTCTAAATGAAAAGAACACAGGCTCAGTAGTAGACAGGATATGAGTCATCATACCAGTGAAGAATAAGCTATTTCCTCAAAAAATAAAACAACCGCAAACGCCGTAAAAATTACTTTCAATTAGGACTAGAGAAACAAAAACAAAAAAAAGCTGCCTTTATAGAGCTAGTATTATGGAACAAAGGTAACTGTGTTGATCCACAAAAAAACAACAACCAACCTTTGGGCCATACATTTTTGGGGGGAACAACCAAAAAGACACAAAAACATGGCAAGCCTTTGATTTCTCAGAGCTCTTCACGAGGAATAATGTTCCATGAAAGCTTTATCCTGGAACTGAATCTACAGCCTTTAAAAACCCCAATTATAATCATCTAACCGCTTCCTGCTTTGTGTAACATATCACCTGTTGAAGAGTTCTGCAAAACTCAAAAGTTTGCCACCATTTCTGTGACTTTTTGGTTGGTCTTAGTCAAAGTATTACCCAACTGTGAACAACGAAGTTTAAGATTAAGCAGGCACAGGAACACGACATTTTTCCATACACCACTCATTGTAACATTGTGTATAACTTACATTCAGCAAAGAAGACTTCTAGGAAAGGCCAACAATAATTTCCAAGCTTTTCTAATTTCTGTAAAATACCGATGTCATCAGCATATTTTATCCAGTCAAGAGCATCATAAATATTGAAGATTCTCTATTTCAGATGAAGGAGAAATAAGATACTATTACTTTAAGTACTTTTAAAAAAAAACAAGTTAAAATTAAATACAAATATAGCCATCCAGGCATGAGGGTGTTAAATAATATAAAGACTGCAGAATCAAGCCAGTGGCCTGCAGTTATACTCTTGCCTCCATGAAAAGAATTAATTTCTGCAGACACCAAGAACTCTGCTGTTTATGCTGGATTGTTATCCAGTACATTCATTGAATTATTCTGATTGGGTTTTACAAACAGCAGTTTTTAGTTCGCTCCCCATGATCCACAAGTCACATTATGATTGCATTTTGGATCATGAATAATCCACAAAAAGCTTGCAGCTCCTATAAATCTGCTAACTCTAAGGAGGTCTAGGAGGGCCAGCGGCTGGATGGGAGATCACCTGGGAACCACTGGTCCGATGCCTTCCATGATGGATGAAAGGCAGGATATAAATCTTAGTAAACATTGTGTTCATTCAAAAAAAGTGGTGTGGAATTCTTAAAAAGCAAAAAGGCTTCTAGTATTTGAACCCGGGAGTTGAAAACAAACTTACATTGTCTATTTCAGCTCCAATTTTCAATATGCCATTGATGAAACGTGGAACATCCTGAGGATGGAGAGAAGAAGAGCGAAGGCTTATCAACAACCCTAACCAGCACTCATTTAACACCATGTCAGTGATCGGAAGGGGTTTTCTAACTTCAGCTGAGATTCAAGAGTAAGGCTACCTATACTTACCAGGAAGAAAGCCCCACTGAATCCAATGGGCCTTATTTCTGATTAGGCATGGATAGGATTGCTCCCAGACTTTGGCCCTCCCTCCCTGGAGAAGCAAGCCTGGCTGCCTCCTTATTGTCCTTCCGCCAGCAGGCTTTCACAAACTGATTGTTTTTAATGAAAGAGCTGCTGCCATGCTGATTTCATTATAACTACTTGTATGGCTTCAATATGCATATAGTTTAAATTCTATCAATGTTTAATTGGTTTTTAATTATCTTTTTTCTATGTTTTTAGTGGTTCTTATTCTTATCTGTAAGCTGCCTTGAGTCCCCGTCAGGGGGAAAAGGTGGGGCATAAATAAATATAGAATAATAATCTTCTTAATGACTTACCGCAAACTTTTTGGCTATATCAGTTACATCTTCTAATGTCTCGATTTCATATAGTCTCTCCAGATTCAGCTCGCCCACTTCACAATCACTTAAACATAAACAGATTCACATTAAATGACATTTTCTACTACTTATATGAGAAATATCAAAATAAAGAAGGTACTTAGAACTATGTACACATATTAAAACAGATTTTGAGACACTCATAATTCATTTAAACATCAATAGTCAAACAGGCATGTCCATTCAGTTGTAAGTCCAACTGAGTGTTTACTCTTAATAATTTACAAAGCAAAGATAGGCATGCTGGTCCATAAGAAAAGATTCAAAAAATTCAGTTGGGTCATGCCTTTAATGGAACCAACTAAAATGTCACAAAATTGTGATAGAGATTCAAGTTCTGCAGCACTCTTAATAAGACAGGGTGTTATAAAAAGAAGAGAGTAAGGTGAGGGACTAGGAAAAAATTGTGCTAGTTAATTTATTGTTATTTCCCCATGACCCATTAAAAAAAAAGAACGTTAGCATTCTACTTTTAGAACTGCTCTCTGTCCTGATGCTGCAAAACATACACAGGTTTTCCATATTTCAGCTTTCAAACAAGAGTGCAAAGTAAACATTTAATGAACATGAAAAACGCCTGCTTACCTGGAATCAAGACATTTCTTTGTGTGTTTACATCCAGGCGCAAATAAAAATGGCCAAAAGGTATATATTTTGATCATGTCACAATATTTGTGCAGCTCAGAAACTGGTTTACTACACCATATTTTACAGATTTCACCTATGGAACAAAAAGAAAGGAAAAATAAAACTATACTCTAATAAGCCTTACAAACCTGAATATCTGTGCCAGTGCTTGACTGCTACATCAGATCTTAGTCTATTCTTCTGCAGCACAGCAAAATGCAGGACAGGACCATTAAAACAACCATAGACAGACAAACTAAAGAGGAAAAAGAATTTCTTACTAACTTGCACTGTTAGTTTATGTACCTGGTCTATATTTCACTGAAGAACAGCTTCCAAATTTTGCACGAACCTACAAAACAACATAGATATTGACAGTTAAAGCACTGAAGGCAAATAATGTGAACCAAAAGTTAAAAACAGCTCATGTGAAGCAACAGTGAGTCATCTGATCCAGGAACAGCTTTTGAATACAACTCAAAGGATTACCAACAAGTTATCAAGAACCAAACCTGATCTCTTTTGCTCCTACCAAGCAGTTTCTCAATGCAGGCTGAGAAGAGGATGTTTGCTCCAAAAAGCCTGCTGTATGTTATACAGACTAGCTGAGTGTTGTTTTCACCGCTGAAACAGAAGGACTATGTTTGCTACAGAAGGACAGAAAAGAACCTCTAATCCAGCAGCATGGCAATGACTTGCAATGGACCGACATAAAACAGTTTGTGGCAGAACAGTGCCACAGAGCTGGTGTATGAAATACCCTTTGAAATGTATAGTAGGGGACAGAAGGAGAGAACTTCAGAAACAGAAAGTAGTTTACCATGGTGAAATGTTGCACCTCAGAGCATTTAATAGAGAGTGAAGTTACCTTGTGACTGCCCTTCAGAAGGGGCCTTCTACCCCCAAAGCACAAGTCGACAGCATATTTTTTAAAAAAACTGTTTCCTAGTACCGACTATGATCCTCTCCTGTTTCTACGGTGACAGAACAAGACACCTGACAGACCATTACCAATAGCTCTTTGCTGCAATGTTAACCCATGGTCATCCATGTTAAAAATGAACAAATACGTTAATTAAAAAAACCTTTCATCAGTGGTGCCAAACGTGTTTCTTTTTCTGATATATGAACAAAAGATGTGCACATATGGGAAATAAAAAATTAAGCTGATTCTATGCCTCTCTCTCTCTACAGCTAGTATCAGGAGGCAGCAAGAAAATCAAGCACAGCTTACCAGTTCACAACACGGTCTGACATAAGCTCCATATAACGTGATGTGATTGAAAATATCTGGATCAAGTTCAGGATTTGCCATTTTGCATGATCCTGAAAAAGAAATAAATAAATGAGGAAACAATGAAAAGGGGGGAAATAAATAAATTATCCTAAACACTTTGAAATATTGGTTATCCCTAAGGATTTTAATACAGGTTTAAAGCACAAAGAACCAACTTTCCCTGCAAGAACAAAAAAGATCTTAATGAAAGAGGGAATAAAACATTTGAAACTATTTGATTCAGCTCTTGGGGACACAGCTCTAAGTATAAGTATTTTATTTATTTATTGCATTTATATCCCACAATTTTCTCCAAGAAGCTCAAGATAGCGTCTCCACAACAACCCTGTGGGGTAGGCTTCTGATAAAGCACACCTCAAATCACCAGGCAAAACTACTGAATCAGAGTGCCAAACATGCCTCTAATTCTACTAACATAATTATTAGTACCATAGGCTTAATCTACTCTTTACAAAAGTTCTATTCATTCACTAGTACCAGAGATGGAAAGACTTGTTTGCATTGGATTCCCTTACTGCAGAGACTGAGAACTTGAGAAACTCCAGATGTTGTTGGACTTCAACTCCCATTAGCCCCAGGCAGTCTGGCCATGGGATGGTGGGAACTATAGTAGAACAACATTTGGAAGGCCACATGCTTCCCCCGCCTTACTCAAAGTGATTTCATAAAACTTTACTTAAAGCAAAGTGACACTGTGTTTGCTAACTTGTTCATATGGGAGGCATAACAGGCCCCAAAAGCAAGTCCAAAGCTTGCAATCCAAAGAATAGTCAACTATAGCGGGATTAGATCAACTGTAATGAGACTGTAACATCCTCGGGGAATTGACCTTCTTCCTTATGTAGATGAAATGATTGTTGGCCCAGACGAGATTGATGTCCCTACATACAATCATAACAGTATCAGGAAAACTTTAAACTTTTGCCTTTGAAAAGGGTGTCATAACTTTACTACTCACAGCTTTTGTTTTTTAAAAGAGCATTGGTCCTGTTATTTATTTTTATCTCACCTGTTAACCCTCTGTTATAGGAATTCTAAGGTCATATATATATATATATATATATATATATATATATATGTGTGTGTGTGTGTGTGTGTGTGTATATATATATATATATGTGTGTGTGTGTGTGTGTGTGTACAAGGCAAACACATACATAAGTATATAAACCATGTGTCTGAAATAGTACAGGAGAACATTCCTGAAGCCATTTTGACTCTCCCAAATTGACCTCAAATGTTTCTCTGCAAGGAGGAAGGAAATGGGAAAAGCTTTCCAATTGTCTTTGGACTGTAGGGGCTTACACTTCCCTGTAAATACAGTCTGGCAAGTATTTGTTAAGCTGAGCACACTATCAATATGCATAACAGATTCAGAAACTAAGTATTTACCCCCTCAAAGCCAGGCTACCCAGAAAAGGCAATCAGATAAGGCATTATCAGGTATCCTGGCAGACAGGATAGAAGCAACACTTTCAAGTATCTGCTGGGACCACCTCTTTCTGTGATGTATTTTGATTTTTGGGGGGTGGTCTTGAGCTACAGCATAGTAGGCAATTACAAAAGTCTATATAGTATAAGAGCTTGCAAACCAATGTCCTGGGTCCCTCCCCTCCCTCCGTGTAGGGTGAGCAGGAGACCCTGTTGCAACAGTTTAATAAAGATCATGCTTACTAGCTGCTTTGCTTCTCAATATTCTCTGGTTGGCCTCTTATTTTCTCCTACCGATAGAAAACCTACATAAGGACTCTATACAGGCTCTTAAATACCCCATAAGGGAAAGGGAGCAGTTTTTTTCTTACACCTCCCAAAACTGATTAAAGTTTAGGTGTTCAGTCTATGTTAGTAGTGTGCACACTTTCTCTCTCAAAGCAGATATGAACCTTGGGGGAACCGAGGTAGCCAGACAGCCAATAGCATCATCTGCCAGCTCACTGTGTGAATGTACATTGGCCACAATCATTGGAAACATGCAGGTCAGCCCACTGCAACATGTTCTGAAAAGGACTCTAAAGCTTCAATTGGTTCAAAATGCAACAACAAAGGTGCTACCTGGAGCCTGCCAGTGAGCACATAGCACCAATAATGCATCAATCACACTGGCTCCTCATTTGCCTCCAGACACAGTTCAAGACCTGATACCAGTCTCTGATGCTTTGAACTCTGATAGAGAAAATGCTGGCTCTCTTAGGTCATAAACTGAGGCCCTGCCAGATATTACCAACTCCTGTTGCTAGAAATTGGACAGGAGCCCCCAACTCCTCTAGCAAACATCTTCCTCCACCTGAGTTCTTAATTTCCTTTTAAAATTGTTTTTATTAAAGATGTTCTCAATCTCAAAGAATTAAGGGGAGTTGGCTGTGTCACTTCAAGAGGCAGGCATGTTCAGAACAGCTCACCTGGAATCCTGCAGGAAAATACGTGAGAACTCTGGGGGTTGCCTGATTAGAGGAGCACAAAAGAGGTTTTGATTGTTTGTTTGTATGTATGTATGGGGGATTAGCTCAGAAGGTGAAGGAGCGGGGTGGGGAAGAGTGTCAGATCCAGTTCCTGTAGTCTGGCAATAAAAGCAGAGAGAAGAGGCAATCTGTGCAAAAATCCTGAAAGCAGTTCTCTCCCTGGATTTTGCTGCCCCATTGTTGCTATGCAAGTATTTTAGGCTGCAGAACACTCCAAAGTCAGTATGGCGCACAGTTTGCATAACAAGTATGGAGTACGATAAGCCCTGGGACCTTATAGCGAAGGGAGGGTAAAGAATCTAAACTGAAATAATAAAAAAGAGGTAAAACTGCTCTGCAAGCCTTTTAAAACACTAATATTTATTTAGCTTCCTGATAAGACTAACCATATATTTAAGGTAGAATTCTAAGCATCTGCCCACAGAGCCAAGGCCTACTGAAACTGTGACAGGTCAAGGCTTTACAGCTGGCAGCTAGATAACAAAGCTATGAATCTAATCAAGGCTAAATTCAGCCACAATTTCTAGACTCCCCCTCCCCACAGCCAGGGGTGGGGAGCCTTTTTCAGATTAAGAGCCACAGTCCCTTCTGGGAAAGCGTCCTGGGACCACAGGCCAGTGGATGAAGCAAAGAAGGCAAATTTTGCCTCTGTATATTGAGTGGGCTGGAAGATTCTCCAGGCACCCTCTCTGTCTCTCATCCAAGTAATCAAGTGATCAGCACATTCCAGCTAAGCAAGGCCAGTGAAGGGTATGGCCTACAGAGAGCAGGGGTGGCCTAAGTCAGATAGAGATGCCAGGAGGGCCACCTTGGGCTCCCAGGCAAGAGGTTTCCCACTCCTGCCCATGGTGCAACTCTTCATCGCCATGCCTGCTGAGGTCAGGCTGGTGGGCATGTGGAGCAGGACGTTTCTGACCAGTCCCTCCAGGCTTTGGGGCTCCCTCCTCTAGGATAGCCATATGGCCCCTTGCTCTTAGCCTTCTGACGCAGGCATAGCATTAAGAGTTTGGTGAGCATTTGGGGAGAGGACTAAGTTTTAATTGGATGCAGCGTTTCTGCTCTTAACATTTCCATCTCCATTGTTTGGTTGTTTTAGTACTATTGGTAGACTGGTTTATTTCAGTTGTTGCCAACCTCTTGAGGCCTGTAGTCACATTTGCAAATCAGGGAAACGGTATGGGCACTACACAGACCCTGCAACATACCGCTATCTATTCTGCTGGAAACAACAGCTTCATTCAAGCTGAACTTTAGCAGGGGAAGGGGAAGAGACCACTGAACAGAATATGTGCTTCTATGGTCACCTGAGATCTGTGGGTGAATGGTGGTATACAAATTTAATAAAAAATAATAATGTTGGTGACCCCCTGGTTTATTCTATCAGCTCCTTTTTAAATGTATATTTTGGTTACCTTTCTTTAACCAGAAAAGCTAAACTCCAGTCTCCTTTTCTGATCTCTGGTTGTCTCTGTCATTTCCTCCTTCCTTCAAGCTAACATACTGTATAGCACTGGCAGCAGCACACAAGTTTTTCATTCTCCAGCAATTCACACATTACAGGCTTTCCTGCATATTCATTGACAGAAAACCCAGGTATTCAACTGAGGATACACTTAACAGGAAGCTGCCAATATTGGTTCTCAGCAGCACAGGCCTATACTGTATATGTTTTT
This sequence comes from Podarcis raffonei, assembly GCF_027172205.1. Taxonomy (NCBI): domain Eukaryota; kingdom Metazoa; phylum Chordata; class Lepidosauria; order Squamata; family Lacertidae; genus Podarcis; species Podarcis raffonei. The sequence goes on along the minus strand of NC_070605.1, from coordinate 55,236,339 downwards.
CCAAACATGCATTTGTCTAATTCACACATAGTGGTTTGGTGCACAGCAGAAAACCTAGTGCATGAACTGATTATGAAGAAGTCTCAGTCTACGTTGTCCTCATTGAACTCAATGAGTAGTCATGTTGTGCAAGTCTGACTTCCTGGCTGTAACAGAACCCTCTGAATCACCCACACAAAACAATGCATATTGTTTCTACCTCCACTTGATTGGGCCACAAATGCTTTTTAAAAAGAAGAAAATTATCAAAAGAGGAAACATCAATCAGCCCACAGGCCTTATGTTGTAAATTTGAATTTTCTCAAATTTAAAATGGAAGAAATTGTACTTTTAACTGTATACTGTACTTCTTTTATAGTAATATATTGTTCGTTGCTTGGGGGGCTTTAGGGGAAAAAGTAATAAATCCATTAAAACTAACAGAAATTACATGGGGTTTGGGGGAACTTTACACATGCAAACAACTCACTCCAATATAAAGTTGCACAAAACTGCCCAAACAAAACTAGGAAGCTCATAACCAAAACATCTGCACATCAAAGGGATTTATTTTAAGAAGTTGGCCCTGGCATATATGATGATGGACACACAATAGTATTAGGAACTTCCTGTAATGTTTATTTTTTTAAAAAAAAACAACACTTAAAATTCACAACCCTATGCACAAAGGCACAGATCCAAAAGAAGATAAGGCTTTTAAACAAGGCCTACCCCAAGCCATAATCAAATCGTCCATCACCCCAGAAACACATTGCAAAAAATCACCACCATGGGCACAAAGGCGTGGATCTAAAGCACAAATACGTTCATGCGATTGTTACACAGAATGCCTCCAACTCTCCCAAACCCTGTACAGAAATGCAACTGTTTAAAAAGTGCCACTCTCAACTTGGGGGGTGGGGGCTGGGGTGTGTGGTTAACCCTTCCGAATCTGCACTTAGGCATTCGACGGGGGGCGAGTGTTTATTAGTCCACTTCCAGGTCATCCGAGGAGGAGACTGGAAAGAGTTTGGCGCATTCGGAGCGGAAAGCCTGCAGCGCCTCTCCAACAGCAGGCCTACTGCTACGAGCCTAATGTTCCCGATTCCGGAGCGGGTGTGGCTGGAAGGAAGCGATCGCCTGGCAGCATTCAGACGTGCACTTCAAAATCACGTTCCCCGGCCACAACAGCCACAGGCTTAGTCGTAATCAATATGGACAAAAGGGCCTTTCGCGCACGCACTGTTTTGAATGCCAGGCTCCAGCATGGGAGAAAAGTGAACCGCCCAAAAGACTGTGGAGCAGCGGCCAGGCAGGCAGGAAAGGAGGCTAGGCCACGCGGATTCCCAAGCAAGACCCCCACGCCTCCACCCACTCTCCGCGCGCACCGGCCGTACCTCTCTCACCGGGCAGACAGGCGAGTCTTTGCACAGCTTCCGCGCCGCCTCCGCCGCTTTGCTTCTGCTCCGAGCAGCCACCTCCACTCGCTCCGCCCGCTCGCAAGCGCTGACGTGCTGCTCTGCTCTTCCCTCCCCAAGCAATACGCAGGAAAACCCACAGGCGACGCTTCGGTTTCCTTTCCGCTGCTCTCCTGCCATAGAGCGAGAAACAGGCCGGAATTGCAACCCCGTAGACTTGCGGGGAAATGGAGGGACGATCCCATTCCCTCGGGTGGAATGCCTTGCTTCCTTTTAACTATTTGCGGGAGGGTTAGCCGTGTTGCAGCAAAAAAGGCTTGCATCTTTATTATGGCATAAGCTTTCGTGGACTGCGGGCCACTTCATCAGAAGCATGACATGGCATTTTTAATAACTATCCTAAGCTTGTGGGTCTTATCTTTGCAATCAGTGAGATTTGCGCTGTTTGCATTTAATTTCCTGTAACCCAGGTTACAACCCCATCAGTGCTAGGTGTATAAATATTACTCAAGAGAATGCTTCCTGTATCTGATGGAATTGGCTGTAGTTCCTGAAATCTTGTGTTTCGGTTCCTTCTGAAACATACTTTTCTCTGCTCAGGCCCACAGAAAACCAGAATTATAGCTCAGTCTACAGGGTACCCACAGCACTTATGAACTCAGATATAATTTTGTATGTATTGTTTTGTGTGCAAAATGTTTATGTTTGTGTTTAAATGTTTCAAAAATAACACTGCCAACGCCAATGTTCTTCATACTGAATGTATGAGAAGTGGCTATGCTGAAGAGTGGCTCACAGCAGCCCCGCAAAAGGGGATCCAACCTCAACTTAAAATCCACAGTTGGGACCAACCCAAATATCACAAAAAGGTGACAAGCCTCCAAACACTCCAGAATTCTTCCTCAAGCAAGATGTTGCACAAAGCAAGGGGTAAGGGGGACAAGTAAAAATGCAGAAAGAACCAAAGAATGGGCTAATGTTGTAGACATGTAATTAGTTTATACTTGTAAAAATATGGAGGCTCCATCTCGACACACTTAGGTGACATTTTTATTGAGTCCATTTTAAATATTGTCCAACTGTGGATTCTGAATGCTTTTCATATGGAGCAACACGACTACCTTTGCAATTCATGTGCCTCGGTCTACAAAGGGTATTATGGCATATTAAAGACTTAACACTTTTATGGTATGAACTTTTGAAGGCTTCATCCGATGCAAATAGAGCGTGTGTGTGTAAAAGCAACGAGGTTGGGAAACGAAGTGCCAAAAGTACAGACAGTGAGAATTCCGTTAGAGCCGACTTGTGGGCAAAAATAAGCGTAGGGACCTTTTTTTAAAAAACCACACCGTAGTGCTAGATGCCCAAACAAACAGCTTGCTAACTCGGAGGTGACTTAACATCCGCAACGCGGCCATCAACGAGTCTATTATTCGAAGCATAGAGATAGAAAGGGTTAGCATCGCACAGCTCCCATTTCCGGTAAAAAATAATAATTGAAAACCGCCATTAGCTGTGATTCTCTAAGCGGGCTCAGAATGGCGCCGCTGCCTCCCTTTGACATATCTATAGGGAGCCCGCACCCCTTTACATCGGAAGGGAGAGCCGAAATATGGTTCAAATTGCGGACTAGGAAGGCTAAGAGGGGCTGCGACGCAGTTGTGCGAAGGGTTGGAGCATCTCTAATGTCTCCTTGCTGAAGTTGTGGGCTGACTCACACGCTTGCCCAACTTCCGGCTGAATTTGGCGAGGTTCCATCCGACGGGTTCGCTAAGGGGGAGAAGCAGCAAGCCGGGACTGCGCCGGAGTGAAGGGGACCATCGACGCCTGCAGTCGGTTGAAATGATGGATTTGGGTGGGTGGATGTCTGCGAGGGCAGTTTAACGAGACAGTTGCAATCCTAGGTGTGTTTTGAAGGGGGCCTTTGCCCCACCTTTTAAATCCAATCCAGGCATCGATAGAGATTGATCAGATCAGGGCGGATTTTTAACTGGCAAGGGGCGGCGAATATTTTACAGCAGTATTTTTAAAACAACACCATGCCTGCTTTTGGGTGTAGTGTTTAGAGAGTTAGGACTAGGTTTGGGGACCAGGTTCAAATTCGGGAGTGCCCATAGCTCGCTTGCTTTGCATGAGGAATGGTCCAGGTTCCGTTCCCCAGCATCTGTATGTAGGGGTGGGAATAATCCTGCTCGAACCCCTGGGAATCCTCTGAAAGGCAATGGTGACAGCGATGATCCAAGAATTTGACTCGTGTCTAAGGCAGCTAAGAAATGGGCAGAGTCATTCTCTCTGAGCCTAACCTGCCTTACAGGATTGTTGTGAAAATATTTTTCAAGAAAAGAAAAGGAGAGGTGAGAAAACCATATATGCTGCCCTGAGCTCCTTGAAGGACGGGGACGATATAAATTAAAAAATGGTAACTTCCAGTTGCCTTTATAGGGAGATGCATGTACTGTAGTCTTTATTCACTGCAGGTCTGCCTTATATTCTCCCCCCACCCCCAAAAACGAAACCCACTTTGTGGTTGTAGAAAACACTTCTCATAATTAGCTTAGAAAGTTGTTGGTTTTTAATACAAAGTTTAATGAATGATAAGAGAACATGAAGCTGTTAAAACTGTTCATAGTCCCCTTTTGGTGGGAACTACTAGGTGTTTGGAAGTGCTAAATGATTTGTAATTGCACATTAGCATAAATTGAAGTATTTGAATTCGTAACCAACATTGCCCTGGATGCAGCTGAGAGTAAGCTAACTTTTCATATTTCTGATGAAGTGTTTTTTGTAACTTGCCATCTTGCATCCAACCAAAGCAGGAATGATGCCTAGTTTGTATCTCTTGTATACTTACAAGTTTTACTGTGTTTCCCACAGTTTCACTTCTTCAGTTGGTAGGGAAATTTATTTGAGAGCAGTGCCTTGTTGTTGATGGAGGTAGAATGCTAACACAACAAAACACTAATGGTCTTTCCCCCCTCCTAAATAGATAAATAGAAGATAGCAACATGGTTGAAAACTCACCGGCCCCATTGCCAGAAAGAGCTATATATGGCTTTGTTCTGTATTTAGGATCCCAGTTCCTATTTAGTAAGTATATTTCTTTGTTCAGTAACTCATTTTAGCCCAACCCTCCTTCCACAGTTGTGACTGCAATCCAAGAAGACACCTTGGGCAACCTGGTTATTTCACTATCAACCTATTATTTCACCTTATAATCAACCACTTAACACCCTTTCATAGTTCCAAGACTTTAAAGTGTGATGGTAAGGAGGATGTCAATACTGAAAACAAAAGTGCTTAGGGATCATGACCAATTAGGCTTGCTGGGTTGAGACTCTGCAAGGGTTGCTAGACCTCTTGAGGAGCCACATATAAGATTGTACTGTAAAGGTAAAGCTCATTGATTTCATTAGGACTTATTCCCAGATAAGTGAGCATAGGATTGCATTCAAATCTGTGGGAATTGCTTCTAAGTAGTCATGCACAGAATCTAAATGAACAGGTTACAGGGAAGCCTTCTTCTGAATCCTCAGATTTATGTGTTGTACTTTGCCTTCATTTCAAAGCACTTGACCAATACTCTTATTGTTTTAAAACATGCAATCCTTCGGACTTGTCTTGTCATTCAGCCATTTGAATAACTTTAGCTCTTCACTGTTGGAAGCTGCTGTGGCCAGTGATGTCTGATATACTTCCCCCTTCTCTGCACAAGAACCTAACCCTATTCATTTTTACTTGAAGTAAGTACCATATTTTTTGGTCTATAAGACTCACTTTTTCCCTCCTAAAAAGTAAGGGGAAATGTGTGTGCGTCTTATGGAGCGAATGCAGGCTGCACAGCTATCACAGAAGCCAGAACAGCAAGAGGGATTGCTGCTTTCACTGCGCAGCGATCCCTCTTGCTGCTCTGGCTTCTGAGATTCAGAATATTTTTTTTCTTGTTTCCCTCCTCCACAAACTGGGTGCGTCTTGTAGTCTGGTGTGTCTTATAGAGCGAAAAATACGGTATATTGCAGCACTGTAGTGGTCTTTCATCAAGATAGATATTAGCCAGATCAGAATCTCATAACCAGCAATAACAGTCTTTCCAGTGACAGCCAGGCCATAGATGCAAGCTTGGCTACTTTGTTGTAGGAGATCATATCACATCTGCCATTGACTTTTCTTCCTTCTTGTTTTATGCAGTGCTGTACCTTGTCTGGGCCTATATACCTGAATCCTGGCTGTTCTCCTGGGGGTTAACATACTGGCCTCAAAAGTAGGTTTGAATAATTTTCCACTCTAAATGTCTTTCATGTTGGTAGACCTCAGCTAAATAGAGAATAATGGTTTCTGTACATTTTGCCTTATACAGTGGTGCCCCGCAAGACAAATGCCTCGCAAGACGAAAAACTCGCTAGACGAAAGGGTTTTTCGGTTTTGCGTTGCTTCGCTAGACGAATTTCCCTAGGGGCTTGCTTCGCAAGACGAAAACGTCTTGCGCTTGTTTCTTAAAGCTGCTTGAAGAGGCGCAGCTGCGACGGACCGTGCTTCGCAAGAGCGCGAGGGGTCGGGCGGTCGCGCCCAGGCGAGGCTCCGACACGCAATGCCGATGCCACAAGCGAGCGAGCCCAGGCCGCCGCCGCGGGACGCCGCCGGGCGTGACAGGGGCGCTGGCCGGGGTACGCGCGGCGGACCCACGCCTGGCCCTAACCCGCGCGGGCGGCGGGCCGGCGATTGAGCGATCGAGCGGGGCGCCGCCGCGGCGCCCCACCGGGCGGTCGGAGCGAGGTGGCGCGTGCCGCCCGCCGCCACCCCCGAGCGGCGCAGCCCGTCGGCGGTCGGGGACGGTGGCCCGCCGCCCTCCCTCTCTCCGCGGAGCACAGGGTGCGGGCGACCCCTCCGGCCGGCGGCAGTGTCCGCCCGTCGACGCGCTGGGAGCCCCTCCGGGCACGCGCGCGGGTGGCCGGCCGGGGGCCGCCGGGCAGGCAGCAGCGGGCGTCTGGGCCGGCGAGCGGGAAGAGGGATGCGCCGTTGCTCGCGTCGCCGCCGGGTCTTTCTCCTCTGGTGTCCCGTCACTGGGCAGACGGGCGCCGGGCAGGGGGGAAGGCTTCGGCCGACGCGCAGCGGCGGCGCCACCCTCTCTCCCGTCTCGGCCGGGCGAGGCGCTCCGCTCGCTGCCACTGGTGGCCCCCTCGGACCTCTCCGGGCGCAGGCCAGTCCGCCGTACGAGGCCCCCTCGGGCGTGCCGGCCGACTGGAGGGAAACTCCGGAGGCTCGCAGGGGGCAGGGCGGTGGAAGCGCAGGGGTCTCCCTCGACGCGTCCCTTCCGCCGCATGGGGCGCGCGGCAGCCGGCCAAGGCTGGGGCCGGCCGCGCGTCGTCTCCCCCCGGTCGGGGGGTCGTGCAGTCCATGTTTCCCTCCGCCCAGGGTCTGGGTACCTGGCGCCCTCCGGGGCGGCGGTTCAAAGACCCGAGCACCCGGACGGTGAAACCCCCCCCCAAAAAAAGAACAAAAAAAAGGCGCAGCTGCGATGGACCGTGCTTTGCAAGACGAAAAACATCGCAAGACGAAAAGACTCGCAGAACGAATTAATTTCGTTTTGCGAGGCACCACTGTATCTCAAGTTCTACAAATACTGGAAACATACTTTTTTAAAAAAAGAAAAAGAAAGCTGAGAATTCAAGGAAGGGTGGAGGTTGCTGCTGCTCCCTTTTCCAGCACTAGCCTCTGGCAGGGGACACATCCATGGCTAGTCAGAGGTTTCTGGAAAGCCTATCATAGCAAAGCATGAAGGCATGCATTCCGCCCTTCCACAAAAATAGACCGTCCCAAGCACCTGATATTCAGAGGCAGTATGTTTTTGAAATGATTTCTTGTAGCTATCAAGGCTAAGAGCTATTGATGTCCTTGTTCTCATTACATTTGTCTAACCTTTTTTTTAAAAAAAGCCTTCCAAGAAAGTGACAATTGCCACATCCTGTGCCAACAAACTCCATAGATTAACCATTCTTAATCAAGTCGCTCTTATGTGATCATTTTAGGAACTCTTGCTCTACTGTTTGGGTGTTATCTAAGTCATGCTCTGAACAGAACCACCGAAATCAGTAGACCTACTCAAGAGTATGATTGCCATTAGATACCAACACTTGTTAATTTTTAAAATTTCTATCCTGTCCTCTGCCCCTTTTGACTTGTTTACAAAATTAAAAGGCACCAAACTTGCCCCACAGGGAAGCTGCTCCAGCCTCAGTCATGCTCTTTGCTGTACCATTTTCTCCATTGTCTTTGAAATGTGGCCTTACTTCATTTAGTGCTTGAAATGATTTCTGCTGTGTGTTTCCTTGTGTATACAACTCTACTTAAGGTAACTGTTTTTACCTCCATTTCATAGGTTCTGGGCTGTCGCTTTGCCTGTCTACCTTTTAGTTAGCGTGGGAATAGCCTATGTACTCCTCTTTGGGATTAACATGATCAGTACTGCTCCACTGAATTCCACACACACCATTACAGGTAAGGATGCTGACAAGGACTGCAAGTAATACACTCATAATACTATTTTTAGCTACTCACAATACAGTCGTGTCTTGGTTTTCGAACAGCTTAGTTCTCAAACGCTTTGGCTCCCAAATGTCGCAAACCTGGAAGTGACTGTGCAAACTATTTTTGGAAGCCAAACGTCTGACGGGGGTTCTGCAGCTTCTGATTGGCTGCAGGAGCTTACTGCAGCCAATCAAAAGCCGTGCTTTGGTTTCTGAACATTTTGGAAGTTGAAAGGGTTCCGTTTGACTTCCAAGGTACGACTGTACTTGTTTTTATTGTGGGACTTGTGAGCGCTGGGGCTGAATAGGTATTGCATGGTTGACCACGCCTTCTCCTGCTCCCCCACAACAGTTTTCAAAGGACAGTGTAAAAACATACACCTAAAAAAACAGAAAGGAGATCAGACAAACATCTTGTGGGCAATACTGAAATGGATGTGATCCTGCAACTTGTAGCCCCCTCTTCAAACAACCTGCACCTATACTTTATTATAGTTTAAAATATCTACTCATGGGTCTGGTTTCTACATGCATGTACTTGTAGAGTAAATTTTATCATCAATATGGTTTTTGTCATTTGAATTTGTAAGAAATTACTTTCATCGACACATGCTGCTTGACACATAGGCTTTCCACTGAATTAACTCAAGAGTTTCTGTGTTCCATCAATAGATTATGATATATCACATGATACCTTTCCTACTTTGCCTATCATAGAGTTGATCTATATACTGAGGGAAATGGCACGTTACTGGCCACCTACTTGAAAATGCGAGTGGGGAATCATTTTTGGTATTTTTATGTCCTGCCTTTCCACAGTTCTTCAAGGCAGCTCAAAGCACCAGCGTATTACAATTTCATACAAGAAAACAAATTTAAACATGAATACTAGTTTAGATGATAGATAAATAGATGATAGATAGATGATAGATAGATGATAGATAGATAGATGATAGATAGATAGATAGATAGATAGATAGATAGATAGATAGATTGATTCTACCCTTCAGGAGAGCATCCAGGCTTATTTAATAAATAAATAAAATTAAATACTGTGTTAAGAGGGTGAGATTTAAAAGCCAGGGAGAATAAAAGCAAAAGGATTGTAGTGTTGATTCCAGGTACACCTCTGTGGGATAGAAATTGCACAAATGAGGTGCTGCTACTGAGAAGGTTTTAATCATCCACCTTACCTCTGATGGTGGGGACACTTGGAGGTGAACTTCCAAAGGGGGTTTCAGTACAGTATAGTTGCATCTTTCTATGCCAGGAAAACCCAGTGCAAAACTTGCATGCAATTTGTGGGATTTCAACCAGCCTTTTGGAAGGCATGGTTTAAATGGCAAGTGGGTTCTTATGGAAAGAAGTGTTGAATGGTTTCCCTACCTTTTAAAAAAGTCCTTCCTTGCAGAAGCTACCATCTTGGAAATATATCTTAGGCTACACTTAGTGGAAGCAAAACATTAAATTATCCACCCACGGCTTGCATTTTGAAGTAGTACAGTCCCCAAAGGATTATCCCACTTTTTCTGAATATATAGGTCATTCCTTAGTCTCTGGGACTCACATGGTAAAGCTGTAGGCTGATTTTGTATGGTGGACTGCAAGGTTTTCAAAATTTGGAGTAGATGTGCTAGCTTATTAGAGGAATCATTAATATATCTTGCTGTAAAACTACTTCCTTGTGAAAAAGTATTTTCTTTAGTATGACTAAAGCATGACGTATCTTATTTTTCCTTACATTTTCTACAGACCACTACGCAAAAAATCAGAAATGGAAAAAACCACAAGAAGACGCTATCCCTGCATTAAGAGATATTCCTATCAGTGAAGTAAACAAAATGTTTTTCTTGTCTGACACAGAAGACTGCCCTAGACACTAACTGAAGAAAAAGCATTTTTTTAATTAAAAAAAAACCCGAACTTATTCATATGGGAAAGATTTATAAATTCCTGAGTTGAGGAGGCTGGTTGGTAATGAAGTGCTAAAATGCTTGACTTCAGTGAGATTATGTGAAAGTGCCTCAAAAATATGGATGCAGTACTAATAAAGCATCTTTCAAGGACTGAGTGTCTTGCTCCACCTGGTCCCCACACAAGCCAAGTGCCATTTGTCCTCAGCCTGTGCTCTTTACATCCCAAAAGAAACACACACACCACAAATATATCTGAGCAAAGGGCGTGTCATTTTTACCTTAACAGAAGCTGTGTGTCTCTCAGTTCTCCCATGCTGTGACAAACCTTCTTTTTTAAAAAGAAACTGCCTAGAGTGGCTGGGCCAACCCAGTCAGATAAGTATGGTACAAATAAATTAAAATAAAATAACAACAACTATTATTATTATTATTATTATTATTATTATTATTATTATTATTATTATTATTACTTTCCCTCATGCTTCTGTAAAAGCAGTGAACCAAGAACGCAAAGCAATTTTGTGTTATTGTCCTCTCACTGGAAAGTAAAATCTGCAGAATCTGGTAAGGCCTAAAAATCAGAACTTGTTTTCTAATCAGCATGCTCCCCAAGTTCTCAATAAGAGCTATCCTGCATCAACTCTACAGATATCTCTGTAATCTAGATCCTTTGAATTTATGTGAAACACCTGTGTACTACAGTGTTGAAAAAACTGAAGATAATCTCTCAGCTCTAAAGCTATCAATTAGTGCTGCTTTAGGGGGAAACTGCACAAGATCCTACTCTGATTTCCTGTGTCACATCAACGGATACCCACGTTGATAGTGATATATATATATATATATATATATATATATATATATATATGAACAACCCTAACCTTATTTTGTTTGGCAAAACTGCAATACTTGTGCCAATGTAAACCACTTAAGAACAAGAAAAATCCTTGATCCTAAATTATGCCCTTATCCAAGCTTCCTAAATTATGCCCTTATCCAAGCAACCCTAACTTATCCACTGTTTCATTCCATAAACAATTCTGCAAAATTATTCCTGTGAAACATACACCTTGTCCAAAATGCACTTTCTTCAGCTGCCACTCCTTTTAAACTGACTTCGATGCATTTACTGATGATAGAAAAATACTGCTCCCTTTACCTTATGGCGTATCTAAGAGCCCCTATAGAGTCCTTAAGTACCGTAGGTTCTCTGTCGGTAGGAGAAAATAACACAGGCCAATCAGAGAATATTGAGAAGCAAAGCAGCTAGTAAGCATGATCTTTAT